>NW_019154142.1:172115-772115 GCF_002288905.1 Enhydra lutris kenyoni | reverse complement strand
ACCGGAATATTTGTAACATTTTCCTTCATAAAGGGGAAGCTGGCTAGTTGGCTTTCAACCACACTTTTCTTCCCTGTTGTGTATAAACTCATCTGTTTTCATCTCCACTGTGGTGTCACACTGACTGGGGTCCTGTGGCAGGGCTCCCCTAAACTCTGTACCACCAGCTGTGTGGCCTTGGGGGACCACTTCCTTGGCTAAGATCTCAGGCTCCTCATGGGTCAAATGAGGAAGTTGAGGTAGTCAAAACTCCTATCATGTCATAAAAGTGTATTCAATCGTGTATCTTTAACACCCAAGTCATATGTTCATATGCCAGCTCTTGAGGGAGAAAATGTATACAAATGCAATAAAAGTTTCCATCCAGACCTGGTTCATTCAATACAGAAGCTCTCATAAATAAAAGTGAGGCATGGAATGTCGCTCGCCCCATGTTCCATCCTCCTAATCCTGTTAAAATATGTATGAGTGTCTCTGAGAGGTGACAAAGGACAAATCTGTCATAAACAGAACCCAGTGTCTGCTGCTCTCATTCTGACAATCTGGGGTGAGAATGTACCCCATGTTGCAGAGACTGAGCTCCAAAACAACCCAGGGATTCCTTCTTCTCTGCCTACTGAGGGGAAATGAAAAAATATATAAATCTAGTCCCTCTTCCTAAAACGACAGCTAAAAGAAGTATGGGGAACTATACTCAACTGCATGTAAAAAAAGGTTGATTTTTTTTTTTTTTTTTTTTTTTAAGAATAAGTTTAGCCTTAGAAGGAAAAGCCTCAGGGATGCCTTTCCTTTATTGGTTAAAGATTCCGAAAAGGGCTGCTGACAGATATGTCAAACTCTCTCAGTCAGAGTCCCATGGGCAGCCCTCTTCCTTGGTGTCCCCGCTCCACCCTCCACTTTCTAGAGGTCTGGCCTGTCTGTCAGTGGGGAGAGATTATGTCTTAATTCTGCCCTCCTCGCAGCCCCCCCACACCCCCCTCCTCAGTGTTAAATCAGAAGGTAGCTGAAGGTGAAACCCTAACTCTTTTCGAAACCTGCAGGAAAATCCCACAGATTTCCCTCCCGAGGTATTTGTGTCCCCAAATGATCTTTGCCCTCTTGGCACACCTCCACGAAGCTGTGGTAAGGGAGGGGTTAGACTCCGGATCCAAGCAGTCAGAGACGCGAAGATATCTGAAAGAACAAAGTGGGGGAAAAGTGTTAATTTTTTTTTGTGGTATGTTAATGAGCTCATCCGTTTCTGTCACCTTAAAAAAGCCTAAGACGCATTTCTCTCTCTGACTCTTCTTCTTTTTCCCTCGCCTCCTCCTCTTCCACCATCCTCCTCCGTATTTAAAGATGAAGGTTAATATTAAGCATCACATTAACAGTTGTCAAATCAATCATGATTTCCTCTGAGTTATGTTACACAGAGCAACATGCTTTATCAGAAATCAAAGAAAGGACAGTGCCAAAAGTGGATGAGCTAATGTAAAATCACTTAGATGGGCACTCTGGGGACGGAAACTCGTTTAATATTTAATGTAGTCATTAACCTGAGAATGTGAGGGAGATGGTAATGGATGGTCCACTCCCTTTGCTGACGGGACAGGGTACCGCAGTGAGCTGCCCCTTCTGGGATCAGATCCACACAAGTTTAAAACCCATAAAGTGGGTCACAGGTGAAGGGAATTCGAAAAGTCTCAAGTCTCCCCGATGTATTGTTTTAAGAGCACAGTAGTGTTCCCTGGTTAGGCCTGGACTTCCCCACACAGCACGAGCCAGAAGTCCCATATCACTTGAACTGCTCAATTAGTTCGTTATGGCAACAGACATGCTGTCCCCAACACATATGGTCAAAGCACAGCAAATAATCAATTATTGAAGGAAACCATCTCCAAGAAGCATTAATCTATCAGGATATTGAAGGGTTTGTTTTTGTCTCTACTTAGATTTTGTTATCGTTGGAGGTGTTTATCTGCTTGACGGCTACCCAGAACTGTCCCCGAGAGTCTGAATGTCAAAACCAATTAAAACGAAGCGGGGAAAAAATACAGGAAAACTCTCTAATAGTGAAGGTCAACTGAAAAGGAACTTTTTCTACATGTGAATATTATATTGTAAGGAATGTTCTATTTATGCAACATGAATGCCAGCCAGCACATTTTTTTTTTTTAAGATTTTATTTATTTGAGAGAGAAGGAGCGCAAGTGGTGGGGGGAGGTGTAGAGGGAGAAGAAGAAGCAGAAGCAGACTCCCCGCTGAGCAGAAAGCCCAACATGGGGCTCGATCCCAGGATCCTGAGATCATGACCTGAGCCAAAGGCAGCAGCTTAACCCACTGCACCACACAGGCACCCCCAGCCAGCACGTCATTTACATATTCTTTTAAACAGGTTCACTAAGCAAGGAATGCCAGTATCATTGCTTTGCTTTCTCTGCAGCATTAGTGTATGGTAAGATATAATATACATTGCCCCGCATTTGTTATTTTATTGCATTTTATTTCTTCTGTCACATATTATCTTCTTAAGTGTACATTTCCAGAGTCTCTGAGAATTCCACCCTGCCAAGGAAATCAGTTACTGTATTTTCAGGCACCTGAAACACCTCATCTCTACCACCCAGCCGCCATACTTTTCTTTTTTCTTTTTTCTTTTTTCTTTTTTCTACTGAAAGTTAAATCTAAACCCTTTGGAGAGAGATAGCAAGAGAAAGCACAAGCAGGGTGAGTGGCAGGCAAAGGGAGAGGGAGAAGCAGACTCCCCGCTGAGCAGGGAGCCCTATGCAGGACTCAATTCCAGGACCTTGGGATCATAACCTGAGCCGAAGGCAGACGCTTAACCGACTGAGCCACCCAAACATGTCTATGGAGTTTTAAAATAGTCTTTTATGAAAATCATTGATTTCTTAATCTGGGTGGAAGCTCCAGGTAGGCTGTGTATCTTGGACCTGAAGATACTGACTTCCAGAGACAGGTGCCGAGACCACCTGGCCCAGAGAACCAATGCCCAGGCCTCTAGCCCTTCAAAATATTTCTTAATTAGGGACAATTTTTTCATCTAGTTTCAACATGTTCAAAGAGCACTTTACTTCCTATAAGTCTGGGTTTTGTTTGTTTGTTTGTTTGTTTGTTTTTGTTTTTTTAAAGATTTTATTCATTCATTTGATGGAGAGAGAGAGAGAGATCACAAGTAGGCAGAGAGGCAGGCAGAGAGGGGGGAAGCAGGCTCACTGCTGAGCAGACAGCCCAATGCGGGGCTCGATCCCAGGACCCTGAGATCATGACCTGAGCCGAAGGCAGAGGCTTAACCCACTGAGCCACCGAGGTGCCCCGAGTCCGTTTGATTGAGTACACCAACTGAGATAATAAACAACTATTATTATCTCCTTCGGTTGAAATCGGCAAGTATCTTTTAAAAATAAAAAGTTCTCCACTGGTTCATCTGGCTTCCCCAAAAGAAGTTAGTTTAAAAGAGCCTACAGTTACAAATAAAGACTTTTTAATTTAAAAAAAAAAAAAAAAGGATACTGTCAGTTCTAATGAAACTCGTTGGTAGAATTGGCTTTTACCTGTTGTAAAAGCTTCTCCAGAAGAACACAAGGAAAGAGGCAGCAAGAACTTATTTGCCAAAGACTCCTTTTAAGTACTTATTAATTGAGCTATTTATATTTCTCTTCACGTTCTCTCTTCTCTCTGAAGAATTCAGACCACTGTTTAAGATGAGACATGGCAAGGCCATCTAGAGGGAAAGAAAACTTTAGTGTATTCATTGGATTACCACAGGTATTAAAATGTTATATAGGATTTGACCTAGATTTTCCACTTCTGGAAATTTACCTTAAAGGAAAAAAAATATGCAAAGTTACCCATAAAAAGATGTTCATTATAGCTTTGGTTATAACAATGAAATACTGTGAGGCCAATAAAAATGTACATATAAAAGAATATTTGATGACACACTGCACAAGCTATTCTCTGGGCCCAGAATTGTCTTCACTTGATCTTAGTCAAATGCCAAGGAGTGATTGGGCCCACAATGGTCTTCAGAATGTCCCCCAGTCTTTTTCCTCACCCAACACATTTCTGACCTGGCCAGTTGATTCACATCCCAGAACCCCAAAAGGGATAAAGTGAAAGGTGGTAGTTACCTATGATGCTGGCTACAGAATAGGCTCTAAACTGAATTGGTTGGAAGTCTACAATCAGAAGTACTTAGACCCTTAGAAATCCTCCATCTTTCATATCTACACAATTACTTCTCTTTCTCCCCCAGCTGAAGACTTAGGGTTTCTCTCTTGGAGAGAGGCTTTTTGCTAAGGATTATTAGACTTATCAGACTCAACTCTTCTGAGGAAACTGTCCTAAAAGAGGGGGATTAAAGAAAGAGTATCAAACAGGGAGGTGCTTCATTCACCCTAGCAGATGACTGGAGGATTTCTAAGAGAAAGAACAATCCAAGAAAACTCCCCACAAATACTGACCATTTAGGGAACCAAAATGAAATGCCCCATTTGGATCATCTGTCTTACAAAGACGGCTACCCACGGATAAACCCAACGTACATAACTGCACAAATCAGCATTTTAGCTCTATAATCTTGAAAATGAAGGAAGAGCCAAGATCATTATCAATTTAGGGAAAATTTATAATGTGTGTCAAGTTTAAAATACATATAGGAGGGTCTCCTGGGTGGCTCAGATGTTAAGCCTCTGCCTTAGGCTCAGGTCATGATTGCAGGGTCCTGGGATTGAGCCCCACATTGGGCTCCCTGCTCAGCAGGAAGCCTGCTTCTCCCTCTGCCCCTCCATATATGTATATGGAAAAAACGTGAAGAATAAGAGACATTGCAGGAAAGGGAAAAAAAACTATTTTTAAAACTAGAAAAATATCCACAGAGAGATAATAGAAGATATTCCATTCATAAAACAAGAATAGAATTATTAAAAAGAGCCAATCAGAAAATACAAAAGAACTTTGGGAAATTAAAATTAAAATTAAATGATTTTTAAAATATCATTAATACAGTCTGAAGATAGAGTTAAGAAAATTTCCCAAAAAGAAGAGAAAAGGTAAATATAAGAAAAGAAAACAGAGAATTAAGCTAAGAAATCTAGCAAGAGATTATGCTGAGTGAAATAAGTCAAGCAGAGAAAGTCAATTATCATATGGTTTCACTTATTTGTGGAGCATAACAAATAGCATGGAGGACAAGGGGAGATGGAGAGGAGAAGGGAGTTGAGGGAAATTGGAAGGGGAAGTGAACCATGAAAGACTATGGACTCTGAAAAACAATCTGAGGGTTTTGAAGGAGCGGGGGGTGGGGGTGGGAGGTTGGGGGATCCCGGTGGTGGGTATTAGAGAGGGCACGGATTGTGTGGAGCACTGGGTGTGGTGCAAAAATAATGAATACTGTTACACTGAAAAAATAAAAAATTAAAAAAAAAAAAGCAAATGTATCTTCATGTATTATAATGAATTTTAGAAAACATAATTTCAAGTGAATAAAATATGTTTTGGAATTAAAAAAAAAGAAATCTAACAAGCAATTAATAGGAGTTCCAAAAACAAAGATAAAGCATAATAAACAAAATTATCAAAGAAAAATTCTAAGAAAACTTTACTGAATGGAGAACTATACATTAAAAAGATCTAGCAGGGGGCACCTGCGTGGCTCAGTCGGTTAAGTGACCAACTCCTGATTTCAGCTCAGGTCATGATTTCAGGGTAATGAGACCCAGCCCCATGTCAGGCTCCACAGTGTGGAGACTGCTTGAGATTCCTTCTCTCCCTCTGTCCCCTCCCACTTCTCTCTCTCTCTCTCTCTCTCTCAAAAAGGGGGGGGGTAGATCTATCAAATTCCCAGCATGAGGGATGGAATGTGACAATAACAAAAGACATCACCATGAAATTTCAGAGCAGTGGAGACAAAGACAAGCTGCTAAATGCTTCCTGAGGAAAAAATAATCTGTTCACATAAAAAGAACAATATATCTCCACAACAGTTCTGGAAACTACAAAGCAAGAGAACAATGTCTTCAAAGTTCTAATTTTTAAACTCAATTTCAATTTGAAATGTAATATATAAACTAGCTATCTTCCAATAGAAAGGAGAAGATAAAAGTATTTTCAAATAATTCATTTGAAATTTGAACTTCCCATGTACTCTTTCTGAGGACTCTGCTCCAGGAAAGCAAAAGCATAAGCTAAGAAAAAAGTTGGACATCAATCTAGGAAGTAGGATAGTCAACACAAGAAAGGACACAGGAGAATCCCCAGAATGACAGTAGGAGAAGGTTCTTAAATGAACCTCATCAGCAAGTTTAGACAGAAACAGTTCAGACAGGAGCAAGAAGTTAAAACTGTCTGGAAGAATATTTCTTGGGGAAAAAAATGTATCATTTCATATATTTGACAGTATTTGCAGGGACCTCAAGTTCTATCATAGAGTTTGGGGATGAGTTGGTGATACATAGTAAACCAAAACGGAGCATTTTTTAAGTGGAAGAAAATTCTTAACTCCTAGAAAGTGAAAAGTATTGTGCGAGATAGGAAACCCTATCTTAGTAGTTTAATATGTGGCTCAGTTGCAATAAATATTCACATCATCATGGTAGAGTAACTGCTAAATATGAATCAGTAAAAGTTGTGCTGTATCTATCCCAGAAGAGTGCAAGAGGGAGAGTGAATCCATGTATGTATGGGAGGGAGGGAAGAAAGCTAAGTCCTTACCTTCCACAGTAAGAAGTCAAATCCAACATTAAAAATTACAAAATAAACATAGTTTTTCTATTTAGTAAGTTGGGAATAAATGTCAGATACTGCAGGCAAAATACTGAAAATTGTCCCTGAAATTCATCATTAGGGTTTGGGAAGGGTGAGTGAGAGAGCAAATACTTTTTCATGATGTGCCTTATAAAACTACTTGACCTTTTACGTTCAATACATAAATAAATATAATATAAATACAAATTTAATCTAATTTAATTTTAACACAAACATATTTTTTTCTTCGATGAACATTTGTTGAGACACTAGTGTATGAGACAACAAACATATATGACGAGATAAGCACAATGTGGTGCTAGAAATGCAAAGATAACATACTGGGTCCCCCATCTTCACCCCTTTATAGCTATTTGACCTTGGGTACTTAATCTAACCATGCACGTGCTTCAGTTTCCAAATCAGAAAAAAGAATAGAAGGTTAAGCATGATAATGTAAATAAACCATGGCAAGTTAGAAAAGTAATAGTAGTCTAATAAGGAGACACAGAATCCTAACAACTTTGATATAACTTGATCCTCATTACTCTGAAATCATATACCTGGTGAAATTAGAATAAAGAGAAAGAATCCCATTAAACTCATAGGGATTCATGGAAGGGAAACCTTCCATGAAAGCAAGGTTTCCAGCAACTGCCAGGCCCTGATGACAACAGGACTAGACTGGATAAATTTCCAAGTTCCTTTTCAACTCTCTAAGCCTATGGACATACTGTGAAGATACATTTCAGCAAATGGGCAAACAACTAATTGCTTCAGACAATTCACTGATTTAGAAAGTTAGCAATTCTATTTTAGTAATACTCTTTTAATACTTTCTTTAAAAAAAAAAAGTATTTATTTTGAGCTCACTGATGTGTAGACACACAATCCATGCTAGACTCTCAAATGAATTTCAAGAAATACAAGATGTGGAGACTCTCCCGAGAACAACACTGAGAATTGGAGTAGATAAATGTGTTCAAACTATACAGGAGAGGATTAATGAGTATGAAAGAAACCCTATGAATATTTAGAAAAGAACCTGGATTTTTATAGATTGGAAACTATGAAGTGAGAAGAACAATTGTAAGAATTATTGATATCCTAACTGAAGATGACTCTAAATGGAGCTAATTTCAAATCTCTGAAATTGTTGTCGCCTGGGAGATAAAATGAGCCTATTCTGCATGTGTTAGAGCGCCAAACTCGGAGCAATGGGGTGGGAATAGGGGAAAGATTTAGGAGACTTTGGCTCATAATAAGAAGGAATATATAACCATGAACTTCACCGCCCCCGGAGGAAATGAGAATTAGCATGCTGGAAGTATTCAATAGAGCCCGGAGAACGTTTTCAAAAACATAGAGGGAATTCTTGTTTAGGAACTGAGGTTTCGTGTTTTTTGTTTTTTGTTTTTTGTTTTTAAGATTTTTATTTTTAGTTATTTGACAGACAGAGATCACAAGTAGGCAGCACGGCGGGGTGAGGAAGCAGGCTCCCCACTGAGCAGACAGCCCGATGCAGGGCTCCATGCAGGGCTCAATCCAGGACCCTGGGATCATGACCTGAGCTGAAGGCAGAGGCTTTAAACCACTGAGCCACCCAGGCGCCCCTGGAACCGAGGTTTTGAACTAAGTGAACTCTGAATTTCCATTCTTCTCTAGGATTCCGTTTAGGTGACAGATTACAAGCACAGGCAAAGTTCGAAAGAGAAAGAAAATTCCATCAAATGATCAGCTGAACAAAGACAAGAATCCTACCAGTCAGTCCTACCACTGGCGAATACAGGGGAGGCCCGCCACCAAACACGCAAACATACCAGACGCACCTCAAGTGTTACAGTATCTCCTTTTACATCTCATTGTTTCAGGATTGTACCAATGCAGACAGATTAAATTACAACGGAAACAGATCGTCTTCTTACCCTGAGGGGAAAAAAGCAAAGGAAAGATGTGTGACCTAAAAATATTGGAATGGAATGCTGGTTAAAGATATTGAACTGTGGAAAGATGAGCCACCTACTGAATCAATAACAGCATTGTAGTTGGGACCTTGAGGGTGTTTGCTGCCTTATTGAGTGGCTGGTTCCATTCCCTTTAACCTGTGACAGCTAATGGGACTGGGCCCTGCGGCAGAATCACTGCCCAATTCATTCGGGATGCTTATCGAGCACCACCAATAAATGAGACCCCGAATCGGTCTTCTTACTGCTAAGCTATTCGAATGAGGAAATTGAATGTACATATTCTTTTTATATCATCTGAAATTCTGTTCTTTCCTAAGCAAGTCTTTACAATACTTGACCATAGGAATGGTACACAAAGACAGGAGAACACCGAGTTAAAAATTATTTTAGAGCCCCCTAAATTGTCACTAGTTAAGCCAATACATTTGATGGGCTAGTGGATGGAGGGAACGTCTAGCACAGATTCTATCCATTTTTGAAGCATGGTGTGTAAGGCGTGGGTAAAACGGTCTTAAACCAACAGAAATACTTGTACAATAATCATTTAAAAATGGATTTGGAAAAGTAAAACTGGTGAATCATAATCCTAAAAGAAATGTTCAAGTAAGAACAGCTTCTCATCTGTAGTCAGAGGAAGCATTGGTAACAATGAAATGAAATACTTAATGGGAGAGTTCTTGGAGCGGAGCCCTAGATGAGCCAGTAGACCACGGTTGTTGAGGACACTCGCGTGATATATCTGAACTCAATCTTTAAACTGATGGTACCTTTGAATGCTGTGAATGCAGCCAGAGTCTTCTGCTTGTCTGGTTTTCACAGCATCCTCGCATCCCTATCCCCCATCCCCCGCCCTGCCAAAGAGCCCATGAGCACTGACTGTATTACAACATGGCCTCTTTATGCAGTGATGGGAGAAACATGGCAGTCCCAACACTGCGGACAAGCAAGAAGCCGCATATTTAAGTAGAAATAAAGTGAAAAAAGGAATAAAAGAGAAAGTAAAAAATAGATAATTGAGATACCGGATTTTTCATAACATCCAGATATCTAAAGTCATAAACAACATCAACATTTTGCAAGTGAAAGCTGCTTTAAATATTGTTCTGTCCTTATTCTTTTGTTTCGGGCTAATTTTTTTTTTTTTTTTTTTTACACCTTGTGGAGAAATGCAAACCCATCGTTGTAGAAAAACCACAGGAAACAAATCCTTAATAATTATAGTGTAAATATGCATGCTAGTCTTTCAAAGATGCCAAGCAGTATTGTGTTCGTTTGCTCAGTGACGGTAAACAAGAAGGATCATCTGCCAATCCTACATTTCAAGGTTCCCATCGCAGGTTGAAAGCGTACCTAATCCGCAGAGAACTACACAGATTCAATAGTCCTCACAAAAGAAAAATGTTTTTATATTGTGAAAGGAATCTTTTTCCTAAAATTGACACTACAGCTTTTCCCAGGTATTTTCTTGTTTTGTGGTTTACTCTCACCTCCAAAATAAAACCCAAGGAAGAAAAAAAAAAAAGCAGTTTATGCTCATAGATGACATTTACCTTATATCAAAGTGCTCTTTTCGCAAAGATTACAGACAGCTTTCATAGCACTAGAGTCAATATGGAAATGAATTCAAACATTTTTGAGGCTGAAGTCAAGATTTGATTTAGTGATACCAATAAAACAATAAGCTCTGATTCTACACAGACAGAGTATGTGAGCTAACGGGAATATGTTCCATTCTATAATATGTAGTCTGTGTCATTGGTACCACTGAATACATGATCAAACCACTCTCACTTGTCCGTTTATGTATTTAAACTGTCTCTGGTTCGGAGTTATCCATATAACATGGAAAATAAAGATGAGATAACTGGTCATTGCTCTGGCTTCCAAATCGGTAGGAAAGTTTATATCCTCAGCCGTGGAGGGAAGCTCTGGGGAGAGTTTAGAATAGGGAAGAACTTTTCCTCAGAGGCAGTGGAGGAATCTTTCTCCATCCAGGGCTGCCAAGGGCATGTAGAGGAAGAGATGAGAGCTTCTGTGTAATCCAGTCAAGGAACCATGAATCATGGAGGAACGCTAGATGCCTACACAATCAGAACAATGTGTCTTCAGTAAATGAGCTCAACAAAGTCTTTAGCATTGAAAATAATTTTAAAAATATTATCTTTCTTTCCAAGGAGCTGTGCTTCCTCCGTACCTAAACAGTTGTGTTAGTTGTGACAGATGTTCTCAGAAAGGGTGAGACGAGAGGCAGCCAGCTGGTGAGGCAGAGCACGGAAAACAGAAAGTGAGCTAGAAGGAAAAGGGGGGTTTTGCTGACTTGCATGTTAAGAGTAGGATTTCCCCAGAAATGGAAACTTCCTGTCCTATCAGCCGCTTTCTGCTAAGAAATTCACAAGATTACTTGCTGTTCACCCTGTTTTTCAGCCCCCGAGGAGGGGATGTTCCAACCAAGCGACCCAGCAGCAACCAAATGTCTCCAGTCGCACACAGGCAGACACCACTCTCTCCTGGCCCTACCTCAGTCCCTCCAACAGCTCTTACCCCTCCAACCCCAGTGTCAATTTGCCTACATCCCACTCTTCATTCTCCTTTTTTCTTACGTGAATGATCTCTACAGACAATCTCAGTAACATCTAGGGCTTCCAGTGGCACCCACACGGAAAGGCAGAAAACTCTCAGCTCCACATCTGCTTCTCAGATTTTGCTTCTGAGTTCCAGAGCTGTAGGTGCAACTATCTACTAAACATCTTTACTTGAGAAGGCAACTCAAGGGGCCCTTGTATTGGTTAAACTTCCAACCCAGGGTCATAGGATTGAGCCCCACATGGGGCTCCACACTTGACGTGGAGTCTGCTTGGGAATCTTGCTCCCTCTGCCTGTCTTTCTCTCTCTCTCAAATAAATAAATTTTTAAAAAGAAAAAAAAAAGGCAACTCATACCCAAAAAGTCCAATAAGTATCAACTAAAACAGGGCACCTGGGTGGCTCAGTGGGTTAAGCCTCTGAGCTCAGGTCATGATCTCAGGGTCCTGGGATCGAGTCCCGTATCGGACTCTCTGCTCCACAGGGAGCCTGCTTCCTTCTCTCTCTCTCTCTCTCTCTCTCTCTCTCTCTGCCTGCCTCTCTGCCTACTTGTGATCTCTGTCTGTCAAATAAATAAATAAAATCTTTTTAAAAATCATATAAAAAAAATCAACTAAAATCATGCATCAAAGTGCAGGGGTATCTGCCTCATGTTGCCATCTCCAGCTCCTAGTACAATGTCTAGCCCATATCAGATACTCAAATAATGTTAAACTAAACTAAAAATAAAATTCAGAGTCCTACTTTATACTGAGAATAATAAATATATATGACTTTGTACAGGAAGTTTTTGAAGTAATTTTTAAAAGACTTTGAGTTGATCTATGAATGTAAGACATAACAGACTACCAGAAGATGATGGGATTGTCCTCACCTTTGCCAGTGCCATTGGGGGAAGCGTATCAAGCCTTCCTGCTCAGCTGACAACAGAATATAATGCATTTGACTTAGTATAGCAATTCGGTGCTCAATGTTTGATGGTGCATGAACATCCCAGAAAGAAGCAATCAGACTGAAGAATAAATTTTAAAATGGCATAGAACAATTTGGTATTTCCTTTGCAAGAGAATTGGTTATCTTGACTTCCACTTTATATTTTGTGTCATACTAATATTCTAACAACCTCTGTTCAGGGTTATTTTTCTCCTGTGTACCATCTTTTTTTGTAATGACCCTTCAGATGGGTTTGGTTGTATGTGAGTGTGAGCAGAGTGGGCAGACATTTATTTTTCAGCTTAATCAGTTTAAAACCAGGGATCCAGAAATACAAATATATTGCAATGAATTATACTTCATCCCATTATCATCCCATTTTAATGAAAATTGGTTTGATTATACTTTGGAGCAAATGTTTAAAATTTATTAACCTAAGACATTTTCTCTGTAATAATTATTTAATTTTTAATTAAATAAACATTGATTTGAATTTGATACAAATGTTCTAAATCTGGCCCAGAAAAATAATGGTAACCTCTCAGTCTGGGTCCCAAGTCCTAAAAACAATTAGTCTTGAAAAGATTCTGTCAGTATATCTAATGAAATTTTGTGAGTTCATTCTCTTACTTTAAACACTATAGGGATGCCTGTGGCTCAGTGGGTTAGGCATCCAACTCTTGATATCTGCTCAGGTCTATGAGATCAAGCCCACATTAGGCTCTGCGCCGAGTGTGGAGCCTACTTAAAAGAAAAAAAAAAAAAGATAGGTATTTTTCACAATTTTTTGCTGTACTGGAAGGCCACTGGCTGTCTGAGTTTGAAAATGTTCTGTTTTCACATAACATAATTGTCCCGGGCACACCAGAAGGCTCCCACCAAGCAGCTCTTCAGCTATTAGAAGGAAGTTGAACCTAAGGGCCATCTTTGGGGTGCCATTGATGTGGGAGACAAAGGCAGAAGGAAAGGTAGATAAAATTAAACTTCATTATAACCTGCAGCCCACTGACAAATACTTCAGGCAGGTAAAGTACAACATTCTTCCAGGAAGCTCCCAATTGTCTTATTAATATTCATGTCTGGCTAGAGGGAAAAACTACCTTAGTTTGCTAACAGCAAGACCTCCAGGATCCTCTAAGTTTTCTTTAGTATATGAAGGTCCTTTTGGAACTTCCCTTATCTTACTAACCTCAAGCCCAAAGTACATAATCAGTTACCTCACAACTGTGGGGCTGTGCTGCAGCTCTTTCTGTCCACAGGTCCTGTCCCTGTGCTTTAATAAAACCACCTTTTTGCACCAAAGACATCTCTAGAATACTTTCTTGGCCATCGGCTCCAGACCCCAACAACTCCACTCCAAAAACACATCATCAAGACTGAATCATCCCAAATCATTTCCTACCTTTGTCTTGTGTGTCTCCACAAAATGATTCAGGTTCCTAGGAAAGAAAATGGTTGGCTGAGCTTGAGTCATGAGCCTCTCTTTGACCAGCAGGCAATCTGGTGATTTGGGGGGTGTGTGCATCTATGTGTCTATGCGTCTATGTCTGTGTGTCTCTGTGTGTTTATCATACCATTCAGGCTAGACCAGTGAGATGTAGGTCCAAAACTGTTACAGCAGCTTGTGAGAAAGACGTCTTCTCTTTCGATTGGAATCACTATTCCATTGGTAGGATATCAACCTGGAGCCACTGGTGGCCATTTTGTCAGTTTGTCACCTCTTGGAAAGAACCTTCCTTTCCCGAAAATGGAGCAAAAACAAAGGACTCAAAAGAGAGAAAGCTTCTATTGTGAAAGTCCTAGAGTTGGATCTATGTTTTCTGCCAAATAAAACATTAACCTTTTAAAGCCTTGGCACATGGCTTCCACTGGAAGAGTGAAGGTTTTTTGTGGGGAAGAACTTTAAATCTGTCTGAAGCATTTGCACAAGTAGAATGTCATCCTAAGATTTTCCCTGCACAAACTATTTCGAGAGGTTGTTACCACCTAATACCTTAATCAGGAAAGAACTTCAGTGAGACCTCTGAATATAAAATAGACCCTAAAATAAAAGGTCTGCTTTAATAACTTGCTTCTTGATGAATCATTCAAACGTAATGGCTCTAAAATGTATCTGGGCACCAGGATGGTAGATACTTATTTGATTAAGATAACATTTATCTCAAGGAAAGAATATTCAGAAAGGATCCTAAATTACAATGACTCAGACTCCAGAGGGATATTTTGGGGATTGGACTAAGGTGGAGGAGAGGGGAAGGGTTGAGATTCTTAAAAAAAAAAAAAAAAAAATTACGCGGCACAGATCACCACTATTAGCTATACTTATAGGAAGTATGTATAGCTCCAAAGAAATGGCCTGTAGTTAATGCCCTAGAAAAACACATTCTAAAATTACATGTGGTCCTAAGTGTTTAAGGTTTTAAGAGAAGAGAGAAGACAAGAAGGAAATGATTAAGCTATTGACAAATGAAATAGCATATAATGAACTCCTTCAAAAATATGAATGACTAAGGCAGAAAAGCAACTGGTGCAAAACTGGTGCCAAAAAAAAGGCATTCCTTTGGGGGGGGACATAAATCACTCTTTGCTGATAATGTTACCTCATAATCTCAGCAGAAGGCTAGTGTGGTGAGATATCAACACCAGAACCCTCTGAAGACACTGATCTATCAGGAAAGATGATTGTGTTTAAAACTGTATCTATCTGTGGGGGCACCTGGGTGGCTCAGTGGGTTAAGCCTCTGCCTTTGGCTCAGGTCATAATCTCAGGGTCCTGGGATCGAGCCCCGCATCGGGCTCTCTGCTCAGCGGGGAGCCTACTTCCTCCTCTCTCTCTGCCTGCCTCTCTGCCTACTTGTAATCTCTCTCTGTCAAATAAATAAATAAAATCTTTAAAAAAAAAAAAAAAAACCTGTATCTGTGATGTGTGTATAATTGACTATGAGAGCTGAGAGCCCAGAAGGTTTTGAGACTGAGCAGAAAGCCACCCCATCTGGGCTGGAGGTATTGGGCAGAGAAGACCGTGCACTGCAAGAGCTGGGTGTGGTGCTGAAATCCAGCGGCATCCAGTTGCCAGCCTTCCCTCTCCCGCCTTTGCAGGACTGTCGCCTTTCTCTTCTTCCTTGTTTCTCTAGCATTCCTTTCTTCTTTCTTCTACACCCCAAAACTACAGAAATGGTGGTCGTCTGCCCAAGATTACACAGGTAGTAAATAGAAGAGCCAGAATTCAAAACTGGACTGATCCCAAAACTTCTGCTCTTTCCATAAAACACAAACCCATGTTGCAGACTTTGAAACATTGTCATGAAATATTGTCAGCTGTTGCAGGAACTCACGCCTTTAGTGCCCCTGATTCTTAGTCCCGCCACTTTGAAGAATGAAGAGGTAGACTAGACGCAGAGTGGTGGGCTGTAAAGCAAAGTTCCCAGAGAGGGAGAGGGGCCCAAGAGGGTTGCCCCTGGAGTTTCTAAGTTTAGGGGATTTTATGAGCTCTTTTGCAGAACTATCTTAAGCAATCAGGGTGTGCTGAGTCATGCCAATCAGGGCTTCGGTCATGTATCTGTCTACCCATTAGGTTCATGTCTCCGTTCTGATGGTCTTTCTTTTGCTGACATCTGGGGCTTGTGTCTTAAATGCCCCTTACCAGTGATAGGGACAAATACCTTGTGGTAATTGTCTTATTTTAGATGTTTTGTAGAAGTCACTTTTGCAAAGTCTGCAAAAATGGAAAGCTAGTGTGATCCTGTCTAAGCTGCAAAACAGGATGTTAGGGCTGTTTTATCTTAGCTGCCCTGGCTCCCTGTTTTCTGGTTGGGGACCTTGGCCTTGACTACCTAACTGTCCAACCAACTCCTAACACAACCATTGCAACTGAGGATGTCCAGCTCATATTTAAAATGGGAGAAAATATGTTATATAAAGATAGATGTATATATAATAATTCATTTTTTATAATTATAATCTCTTTTCTATATTATATACATAGGAAAACCTCAGAAACACATTAAATGTTTAATGGTGATTCTCTCTGGGTAACTGAATTGTGAATGATTTCTATTGCCTTTAATGTACAATTTATATATGCCAATTATTTTTGCTGCAAAGATTCCTTACAGTTATAATTTAGAGAAGGATACTCCATTCATTTATCCAACAAATTTTTATTGCATACCTAGTAGACACCATTGGAGGCAGAAGGGCCACAAAACTGGCACATTGAAAAAAAGATGTCCCTGGCATCTTGGGACAACACTTTTTACTTGATTTCTACTTGGCTTGGGTGGAAAAGGAAAAGCAAGCAACAAATATACAGGATAAATATATGATGTCCGGGTGGTGACAAATTCTTTGGAGATACTACAAAATCTGTGACTCACATTAGCTCAAGTATACAGATTCCTTTTATAAAAGTGCTCTAGACTGCCAGAATCCTAAAAAGTTATTCAAAGGCTTCAAATCATCCATTAAATTACTTAAAAATACTTTGTCTATGTATCTTGCACACTGCATCAGAGTCTTGAAAGTGAAAATAAATAAAATAATTATTGGCCTGAAGGGGATAACAGTCTAGTCAATAGCAAGTTGTAGAAGAAGGAAAATTGATGGTCCTCAGTAAATATTACGGTGGCACCCATCTTTGGCAAAAAGATACATTTAGGCTAGTCACGGAAGAGTTTACTGCTGTGTTATTCCTCTCCCCCAACCCTACCAAAAGCACTGAGTAGTGATGCAGATGAAAAATATGATGATAGCACGTGACAAAATTGCATTGTGTATATACTACTTTAATAAGTTTTGTTTCTTCAACTTCTCAGGATTATAAAAGTCCTTCTTTTATAACAATAGAGTAGTATCTTTCAATGCTCATAGAGTGGAAAATTTGGAACTGAAAGAAATATTTCTAAAAACAACAAAATTGCCTATAATTTTGTCACCCAGAGGTGATCACTGTTCATACTTAACTTTCTGCTTCTGGGTAGATGGACAATGCTTCCAACTGAGCTATATGACTTGATTGTATGAAGTGGACTATAGACACCCAAAATGGTATTTTTATGGAAAGATAAGTTGGGGTCACTTTTCATCTATCCAGTTTGGTTTTAATAATCTTCAAGCTTAGCACTTTCATGGCAAAATTTTATTTCTGGTGATCTTCATTTTCCCTGTTTCCTAATCTCTTAATTCAATTTTTTTCTACCTGGTCCATAAGGTGACACTCTTACATGGTTTAAAGCAAAAGTGAAATGTTAACCAATTTCCAAAAGCGTCTATCAAGGAGGTGACAAGTGTAATGTTGATAGGTGCTGAGGAGTGACGAGGCTGACAAGATGTGAATGCCCATGGCAGTGCACAGGAAGATGACGAGCAAGTGACAACGGCAACAGACTGTGTGTTGACCAGCACAGAGGGGGCCCGGCAGCTCCCAGCAACAAAGAAGACAGGAAGTTCAAGATGAAATTGTCAAAAGCAGAGAAAAAAAGTAAGCATCCGAAATGTGTTGAGTACAAGAGCTCCCCAAATTCTTCACCACAATACATACAGGAAATGACAACCTGCTTTGAGGATTTTTCTTTTTCCCAGACCTCTGGTCATCCCTATTTCTCCTCCCAATGTCTCCCTTCTCCAATATTTTCTCTCATTTTCCTTGTTGTGCTCTCTGGATGCTCCTTACCAAGCTTCAGGAAAAGTCCCCACGCCCTCCTCTCGACAGTGCCCACAAAAGCAAGAGCAGAAATGAAGGAGATCGACAGTTTCCCCTTCCAGAGCACACAGACTAGCAGTTTCTGGCGTGGAGTCTGCCAATCCCTTTGGCGGTCTTTGCCAAGCCCTGATTGTCTGTATCTCCTGGAATGACCCAACTTACCACATGTTGTCTTGTCATGAAAACTTGCTTCTCCTTTCAAAAAAAGAGAAAGGAAAAAGAAAAAAAAAATCCAGATGTCTCTCTCTGTAGGCTTAAATTTTCATAACAAGGACTAGATACAACAGAAGAGATTAATTAGGGATGTGTGGCATTATGTTAACCACAATAGATTAGAATGCGGTTTGGCTTGGGCCAGAGCTAAGAAAAAGTTCTGCTACAATGGGGTTGCTGAATTTGAGGTGATTTGTACTTTGGTCTTCACAGCAGTGGAAGATACAAAACTGTGAGGGCTTGTGTGGTGAAAGATGGTAGCCGCACTCGCGGTGAGCACAGCGTTATACAGAGACTTGTCGAATCCTTGTGTTGTACACCTGAAATTAATGTAACATTGTGCGTCAGCGACACTTCAATAAAAAGACCAATCAATCAATAAATTTAAAAAAGTGACTGGAAGTTCTTCACTCTTGAGCAGAAATGGATGTGATTGAATGGCAGATTTACTCTCTAATGTTTGGGACTCAGAGCTTTCCCTTAGAGCTCTTTAGAAGACCCTCGTTCATGAAATTTCTGAAAGAAAATGTAACTTCCTTACCGTAGGTCTAAAGCACTTAGCCCTCTCCCTCTTTTTTTCATTGAAATTATTATTTTCTAAAATGCAATCTGTAATAATATGCGTTCTCCTGGGAATGCTACAAAGGAACTGTATGAGATGACAGCAATGCAGGCGGGCTGGGTCACAGAACCCAGGGGAAGGTCCTTGGCTTCTTGCAGGATAACAATCAAACACAAGCCAGAGAAAGTGGAAACAGTTTATTGAAGAGGGTGAGTGACAGACAGAGAAGAGCAGATGGGAAGTCTAGGAGACTCAGAAAGGAGAGGAGAATGAGTCTTGTCATTGCTTGGGGTTAGGGATTTATAAAGAAAAGGGGTCTAGAGTAGGTGTTCTTTGGGAATTTCAGGCCAATCAAAGGTGATTGTCAGGTGAATAGATGTTATTTTATAAATTACCAAAGTTTAGGGTATGGACTCCAGAGTTAGCCAAGCTTTGTTTGAGGCTAGCGTCCTGGAACATATTTGGGATCTGGCTCTTCTTAGGTTTTATCAGGTGTCCGGGGCCAAGGACAAAGTTTAGAGAATGACTAATGTTCTTGCTTTCCCGTTGAAGTGGGAATATAGCTTCTTTGGCTTATTCAGAGGCAACATATGGAACACAGGTAAATGGGGCCTCGCAGAAAAACAGCGGAGAGGAACCCTTTCTGAAGAGGCCTGCCGCTTTGCCCCTTCAACAATGTTTCCATAGATTGCTTGATAGACATTTGTGAGGAATTTGAATTTTTTTAAACCATCTCCACCCAGTTAACCAAAAAGATGCCCCATGTTTATCAAATGTTTTATGAGCTTCCAAGAGGAAAGAAGTATTCTTTTCTAAATGCTACAAAAATGTGCCCAGAATGAGGACATGGAGTAGGCTGTGTACTCCTGGAATTGATAAAAGGTGGCAGGAAGGGCCACGCCCTCCCCCCTGCAAGAGGACCTGTTTCTGTCTGTGTCATGTGTGCATACGGGGGTGGGGAAAAGGTGGGCGGGCAGGGGTTTGATTCATTCCTCTTACCCAAGCATTGTCTTCTTTTTGGTCCTTTTTAACAATCACAATAATCTCAGTTTCATACCTCCTGTTACTCCTTGTCAGATCAATGTCCTTGTCATATTCCTTTCTGTAACGTTGAGTGCCAAGATGGTGCAAAAGCAAAAGACATTCAGTAGATAAAGAAATTCAAGGTAGAAAGGGTTTACCCCCTTGGCCAGGGCTTTACTTAAAAGCAAACCTCTTGGGACTCTACACGCTCTTAAATCTTAGCATATGGGAAACACCACACACATTTTACTTTAGAGATCGCATTTTGTTGTGGAATTGGTTTATAGCATCGTAATTCCTGGTTTTATTTGAGTAACATGTAAGACATTAATTGAAAAAGATAAAATAATTAATCTGCCTTTGAAAAATGTGTGATTTTAAAATAGAATTTTAATTTTAACGAAACTTTAATCACATCTATGGTATTTCTTTAGGATTAGAGCACAGACTATTTCCTAGAAGAACTGACATCCAATATTCTAAGGAGGGATGGAGGGATGGAAAAATAGAGTTCAAAACCCACATCACACTATAAAGCAAACCTTTCAAGGGTGTATCTGAATTACATGTTGCTGAATAAGATAAAATAAAAGAAGGAAAACACACAAAGATAAAACAAGGAAGAGGTGACATATTTTGTAATGAAGGCAGAGGTCCTTAGGCAAATTAAACTTCCATGGACCAGCAAAAGCTTGTGTGCCTTTGTAACATGTTGTGAAAGGAGAAGGTTAAAACGCATCTCTTGTTTCCACATCGGGACCAAATGTTCATCTTTGCAATCCCACTGACACCGATCTCAGCGGGCCTCTTGTGCCACCAAAAGAATAGTTCTCTGCCGCCATTAGCACCTAATTGGCCCAGCAGCTAACCCAGAAGAGACCTTTCCTTCCTGGTCACCGCACCCCCCGCACTGATTTGCACCCACTGACACCAGAGCAGCTAATTCACCTTCACGACCTGTCAGCTTCCACTTAGGTCACTTTAACTCTGTCTCCTTCATGACATGGATCTGCTTTTAAACCGGTGATAATCTAGGAAGCATTCCTCCCAGGATTCAGTTGTGATTGTATAATCTGTCATCGACCTGAAGGAGTTCTAAATACAGGAGGACGCGGAGATCTCACCAGGGATAAGGCACTGGGAGCCCTGTGTCAAATAACTTATTTGCTTCGCCTTGGAAGAAATTCTGTATTTTTATTGCCGGACAAAAGCATGCAATGAGGGCGGCGTTGTTATCAGGAGGAGGCGTAGGGGAGAGCCCTTAGCCATTAGCCAAACATCCTTTTCCAAGTTACCCTCTGATCTAGGCGTTCAGATCAAAAGCACCCACTTTGGAGTGAATGGTAATTGGAACGCTAAGTGATTTGACCAGTGATAATTGGTGTGTCATCGCCCGATCTAAGCAAAAGGGAAATAAGACTGATTCCGCTCTAGCCTATGCAAATCTCACGTACTTGAAGCCGTGAAGCTGCAGTTCCCTGTGGTGCTGGAGGCCCTGGCTCTCCCATTACACATGTTCCCTTCAACCCAGCTCCAATCTCTACTCTAAGCTCACAGTTAACTTTCTTGCAATTTTTTAAATGCACGTTCTTTATGCCAGCCTATCTGTAGATGTAATCTGGTAAGGAAATAGTCATCTTGGCCGAATGCCAGCCACCATCTTCTGCTGGCCTGAAACCAGTCATGCTGAAAACTGATTCTCACCTTGTCTTACACAGGAACTACCGACATAAAGTATATTCGTCTACACCCACCGACATCCCCACCCCATGGGGTGACAGACTCATCCCTCATGCAGGCATCAATCCACACATACAGATAGGGTGCCAACAGAACAGTGCCTCCCACGGCCAAGCGTTTATTGCCAATACATATATGCGTGCATGGACACACACAGTCCCATTCTGATACATGCAGAGGTTGTCCCAGGTATGCAACCACAACTGTTTTCTCTCCATAGAACAAACACAGCGTTTCCCCAAATCTCTACCCTGGGCCTCTGTTCTCATGAAATATTCAAATCCAGAGACATATCCCATGGACAAGATTCCTATATAGGCAGATATACGAGGGAAGCCTGCGTAGGGTCCCTCCACCTCTTAGCGTTTCTCAATGTACATTAACCCGTCTTTCATTAAAAGAACACATGTAGGGGTGCCTGGGTGGCTCAGTGGGTTAAAGCCTCTGCCTTTGGCTCAGGTCATGATCCCAGGGTCCTGGGATCGAGCCCCACCCACGTCAGGCTCTCTGCTCAGCAGGGAGCCTGCTTCCTCCTCTCTCTCTGCCTGCCTCTCTGCCTACTTGTGATCTCTATCTGTCAAATAAATAAATAAAATCTTTAAAAAAAAAAAAAAGAAAAAGAACACATGTAACTAGGTATCATTCAATAGATCCCACATTTAACTGTTCTTTTCCTGAAGATTCTTCTATTCCTGAAACACTTTGCCTATGAGGATAATGCTAAGTCAGAGGCTTTACAGCTGTTATGTATTGTAGAGAATGAATAAGCAGGGCCACAGCCAAAGAAAAGAAAGGAATATTTTCCTGGCTATTGGTAGGGTATGAACTGTACACACAAGAAAACGAAGTATTCATCATAAAACTGCATTCAATCTGTTCAAAACTCGTATTTAAATCAAACCATTTTAAAAGCTATTTTAAAAATCTAGTCCTATAACCAGAAGCTCTGTGTCAGAAAGTAGTTTGTTTCTGAAAAGTCTGTGACTAAGATTTATTGCTATAACCTAAATTTTACTGTACGCGAATTCCAGTGACAGACCGTAACACACACACACACACACATACACACACACACACACACACACACACACACGAGGGTCTAGAAATATTTCTTCAAAAATTTTTTTTAAAAAAGGGGGGAGTAAAACTTGCCTGACATCCTGAGACACAGAGTTCCACTGAAATGAAATGTCCTTTTTGTTTCTAGTTTCAGAAGGAAACAAAGAAACACATAAAGTGGGTCTTAGACCATCAGAGGAGAGGAGCCACATCTTTCTCACCTATTTGTCTGCCTCACGCAGCAGGAGTAGCTGAGGGACAAGCGTAGCCACAGGAAGAAGTGGAACAAAGGACACTCACACACCAGAGCTACACATACTCCAACAGAGACCAACAGATGAGAAGCCAAGAAAGAAAAAAGCCCAAAATGTCTCTGTTGAAGCCATAAGTGGAGAAGGAAATGACCAGAAATCTCCACAGTAAAGAGTCAGAAAGAAAGGCACCAAACCAGACAAAGGCTACTGTTCTCATTAACCTATTTCAATGCCTGCCTTATTTTTAAAGTGTTTGGCAATCCTTACTTTTTGATGCATTTCAATAGAGGATTCTACTTTTTATTTACAAAAGCTACACATAAGAAAAAATGAAAAACCAGATGAAAACACGCTCCTTATCAGTTACAGGGCCCAGAGCACCAGGGTTCCCTCTCGTAACCCCACATCCTTATCAGGGATTCAGTTCATGTGGGCTGATTCAGCAAACTTTCACACACGTGGTAATGAAATACATCACATGAAAAAAGGCCAACCACAGTATCCATCGAGGCATTTCTCCATTTTCTGTTGACAAGATCTTGATCATAACCCTGTTGCACAGACCACTGAGCCAAGGGCTGTCCACCAAAAACACACTGAATGATGAGGTCAGGTTATTCTGTGCAGTCATGCTTCGTGTCTCCAATATAATGCTGAATCTTAAGGCAACACCATCTATGGCATTTCCCCTAGGCTAAGATTCTGGGCCTCTACAAAAAAGAGCGTAATGCCGTCTCCATGGTTCACTTTTGGTTTTAACTGGTGCCTGATTCTAGAGGCATCAGTAGACTCCGCATTGTTAGCCAGAGAGAGCATGTCCAAACCAAGGTACTTTTGAGAGTGCAAAAGGAACCACCAAGATTGCAGGGCAGTTGGTATAAACTGGAATTGTCTGGGGCAAATGGAGACATACGGTCACCCAGTAGAGAAGACACTGGATCCCAGATCCTAACTCAGATCATACCCCCAAACAATGCATATAAAACTTCAGATCAAAGGCACCAGGTGAAACTTCCACTCTGGGTAGTTTGAGAATTCTCCTCATTGTTTCTAGGCTTTTTACAGATTCCTGTCCCCTCTGGCTGTGATCTTACATTAAGACTCTGTATTTCATCCAAGGGAATCTTACAATATTTTACTAAGTTTCAACTGAACTATCCACATAGTCAATTCAAAGTTCAAAAGGAACATCATAAAAAACTCTGGTAACAAACATGTTTTCAAAAGATGTCAGAAGGTCACAGAACAGCTCCTTTTTTTTCTACTCAGGCTTTTTAAAATGGGGAAGCCACGATGTTCCGCTTTTAGATCTATTCTGATTTCTATCCTAAAAATAAGAAATAAAAGGCATCACATTGAGAACGTGTAAAGAATGAAAGAAACAGTCAGGAGACTTACACCAAAGAAATGAAACCCAAGGTTATGATCATGACAGGATCTATGGGCAGTGTCGGCAGCAGATCCAGGGGACACTGAAGAAGCATGAATAAAACCAGGACTGTGACTCAATGATTTTATTTATTGGCTCTTGTTCAGGGGTCAGGTACTTGAGTTCAAGGTCATGGACTTCAGATAATTTATTTTCAAAGTTCAGTCCTAAGTATAGGACAATTGCCTTCATTGTGTGATTTGACATCTTCCAAAAATTTTCCCTGCTGAAAGATACATCCCTGTAGTTTTGCTGGAACCCGGTGACCCCTGGTACTATGATGCTTGCCATCTTCTGTAACAACAGTTATTACTTGTCTGGGCACAAATCTCTTTTGAGAATCTGACAAAAGCAATGGATCCTCCCCTCCTTACCCTTATCACAAAAAAAAAAAAAAAAAAAAAAGTACACTGGATATGGCGAATAATTTCAGAAGTTTTCAGGGACTTTGCCCACCCGCCCCCTCCTCAGGCGCACCCATAGGCAGGTTAAGACTTCTGTTCCTTTAGGACTTCAGAAGAAGTATGTTCTTAAAAATGAACTACGTCTTTGCCAACTTGAGGGTTGAGGTTGATTGCAGTTAATCTTTTTTTACAGTTTAGATAATATATTTTAAGCTACTATGGTATATTTTTCATCTGTAATTAGTAGCATCTTCAAGAATTTAAGACACTGAAATGTGAAAGGTAGTAAAACTAAGAAAGTCTATGATTATAGATAATAGAGATTAAACTTTTCATCATTAAGCCAATAACTACTAATCATCAACTGTGTTTCAGACATTGTGCTATGCCCTGGGAATAAAACAGAGAGTAAGATAAAGACTATATCACCTAATGCTTACAGTAAAATGTTGAGGGCTTTGGAAGTAGAGCTGATTTTAAAAATCTTTATTAAAAACTTGCTATATGCCAGGCTATGTGAGCCAACTATCTTTACAGCTGAATGTAGTATTTTTATTTAAAAAATTGTTTTCCAATGTTTTATTCTAACCCAGAGAGCCAAGGTCATGTTTGCATTATCTAGCTTCACTTTTTTTAACGCTAACTCTAGAAGGCATGTGGAGGGTGGACAGAAGAGTAAGACTTGGTTAGGGGCATACTGGCTACAGGCAGTTGTCTGAGTTACTGAAAATTTGAATCTAACACAATCTTTTTTTTTTTAAGATTTTATTTATTTATTTGACAAGGAGAGAGAGATCACAAGTATACAGAGAGTCAGGCAGAGAGAGGGGGGAGGCAGGCTCCCTGCAGAGCAGAGAGCCCGATGCGGGGCTCGATTCCAGGACCCTTAGATCATGACCTGAGCCAAAGACAGAGGCTTAACCCACTGAGCCACCCAGGCACCCCAAAACTAACACAATCTTGATATGTTTGGACGGGAAGTATATTTGAGAAACTGGACTTGGTGACTAATTAGCACAAAGAGGTTAAAGGGAATAATCAAGGATGTTTGTTTAAGTAATCTTTATACCCAATGTGGGGCTCAAACTCATTACCCTGAGATCAAGAGTCAGATGTTCTTCTGACTGAGCCAGTCTGTCCAATAAGAAATTCTCAGTTTGAAAAGGGAGAGGATGGAGAAAGAACCCTCATATAAAAAGCATAATCTTCCATTCCTACTACAAAGAGAATCCTATGTGGATATTGGTATATACTGCAAATTATTAAACTTCAGAATAAACTCAAAATATATGCCCCCCAAAAAAACAAAAACAAAAACAAAAACAAAACAAAACAAAATAGAAAAGGATGGTTCCTAGGTCTCTGATCAAGTGACTTGGAGAATGAAAGAGAAGCAACTTGGCAGAAGGGAAGAAAAGGTGGCCACTATCCAGTTAGGATTCTTGAGTTCACAATGCCTAGAGGCTATCTAGTAGAACACTGCACATATGGGTCTAGGTCTCAAGAAAGGGTTTTGAATCCGTGCAACGTGTGGTCCACTGACCCCACGTGTTCTCTGAACACTGGCAGGAAACTCACAAGGTCTATTTAAATAATATCATGAAGACATGAACCTATTTGCCTTTTTCACTATATCAGTATTTACACTGATGATGCAAAAGCCGTGGTGAGCAAAAATGACACCTTCGTTAAGAACAGCAGCTGACTTCCTTTTATGTGAAAATCTAATGAAAGGAAGCAGGCTAGCACATACACATCCGCATTGACGCTGAATCATTATAACATCCAACAGCCCTCAAAGATCAAGAGAAAAATAACAAACTGGCATCTTGAATGCGAACCTTTAAAGAGCCTGTGATAATGTTTATACGGCATCTTGGTGCCCCATGAGCGTTCGTCTGATCTGACACTGCTGTTCATCTAGACCGGAATTTCTACACTCAAAACCAGTGATGTAGAGTGACTAAGTAACACACAGTTAAGCTCAGGGAAATGTTTGATTCCATGAATCTTCGTGCATCGGTCTGTGTGACTGAAACGAAACTTCAGGTCTTAAGTTCATTGAGTTTCAGAGAAAGCTCTATCTCTACTAAAGCCAAGTACCTTTAGGTTTTTATGAAGTTTTGTTTTAGAGTGTGTGTCTGTGTATGTGTGTCTGTGTCTGTGTGTATGGGGGGGGGCTTGTTTGTGAACAATGATTTATCTTCAGAGTTTGTTCATCAAATTTAAAGATATGCAAAACCCCTCTCTTTTTTTCCATTTGGACCCTTAGGAGCTTGGGAATACCTGTGAAACATCACTGCTCCCTCCCCTGCAAGCAGAACTACCCACATTGTCCATTCCAGAGAGGCAAGACTGCCAGGCAACAAACGCTCTGTGGGAGCTGGCCATATCACGCCATTACAGCTCAATGACACCCTCTAGTGGGTACTCTCCCGCTATCATTTTGAGGAGGGGGAGGGAAATGGATGTCTTGGTTTCTACTTCATCTTTAATTGTAATGCATGGCATTTTGGAAATTTAGACATTTCTTAAGAACAAAAAAGTTCTTTAATGGCAAATATAGTCTTAGTGGAAAACTGAATAAAAAATAGAAACTGAGTGTTTAAGATGGACTTAGAATCCTATAAAATATATTAAAAAGCAAACTGATTTCCAAATGGCAAAAGAACTTCTTCCTCGGCTGTAATGACCCACTTAGAGCCTCCAGAGATAGTTTTCTCAGTACAGCCTGACTGCAGTGACCAGAAACATCCTTCCTGCGAAGACCTAGTCAAAGTAAGAGCAAGGAAAAGTCTATTAAAAGCACGACTAAGCCAAAAAGTCTATGTGAAAACGAGAAAGAAGAGAAGAAAGGGAGGTATTTTTGTATGTCAATACATCTTTGCTAGGACAAAATCCCAGGTGAGCTTTCTTTGGTTAGGATATAAGAGAATACAGAGACAAGCTGAGAAGAGAAGAGGGTCTGTAAGTCATTCTATCCTGGCTAAAGGGTTGAAGGACATCTGTGAACATAAACTACACAATTTAGGGCATGACAGAGAATAAATGCATGATGCCATTGTGTATGTCAGCATTGTGGGTGTCCATTGCTCAAGACTTAGGACTCAGTTCTCTGTAGTTGGGTCCATTGCAAAAGTTAATACTGAAATTTAGTCAGATGCCCTGGGACAGTGCCGACCATGCTTCCAGGAGTGGAATTCCTTGGAGTACCACGGGACCAGCTGCAGACAAGTCTTAGCCACCAATGACAAATTATCAGCAACCTCTTTCGGAGTAAAACACTGAAGACTGATGATATCAGAACCTACAGCATGTTTGTTCACTTTATATTTTTGTTTATTATTTCCACTTCTCCTTAGTTGAATGTAGGTTCAGACACTCCAAAAGGATCCTTTTGTAAAATGCTCAAGTTGATACATAAAAATGTCTGAATTCCATAGACCTGATCTGACTCGGCAGAGTCAAGCTTCTAGTCTGTAGGTAAGAAACCATTTCTACACCTTTTACACTGAGTTTTACTTCAGTCTGAATGTGTTCTGTAACACGTTTTATATTCTAGATGAGTGGACAGAAGTTCATCTCAATGCCATGTAGTGTAAGAGAGGCAACGGTCAGAACACTTGGATTAGAAGTTTAGATTCTTATCCTGCACATGAGAAGCCGTGTAGCCTCAGTCAAGTCGTTAAACATCCTTGACGCTGTTCCCTTGACAGAAAAATTGGGGAAGTTTTCCATGACCTTTATAACTAATGAAGTTTACTGAAGGAGTAACAAGATTACATATGCAAAAGCACCAAGTATATATAATACTCTATTGGTGTTTGGTTTCCTAAATGATTTTTATGGCTCTGTCCTTTTTAATAGTTTTCTTTGAGTTTTGTTTGTCGTTTTTTGTTTAATCACCAAACAGACATTCAACTGAAGGGCCTTCTTCCCAGTTATAAATGGAAAAGTATGAGCAAGGCTGGTGAAGGGCAGGGACTCAAAATCTTAGAAATAAGTGTGTCTCCTTGTTGGTATGTGCCCACCATCCCTTTTCCCAACAAATTTCTGTCTCCCCAGAGATTGGACCACACACTGGTTCATAACAGTAGTACAACCTACTACTTCTTACTCTGCAGATGTTAACTGATGCCCAAGAACCAAGGTAAATTGTTTGATCCCTCCCTCAACTAAATAAATACAATCTTTTTTTAAAAAGAATAATCATCATTGAATTAGGGGCTGTTCTAATCCAGCATGACTTCATCTTCATTTCATTACATGTGCGATAACGTAGTCTCCCAAAAAAGTCACATTCACATGTACTAGGAGTTAGGACATGAACATATAGTTTGAGGTAACACAATTCACCTCACAGCAACATCTGACTCAAATATACTAAATAGACTCAAAATTTAAACTCTTCCATAATCTTTCTGAAGAAATACTTTTTCATAAATTTTTCAGAAGGCATTTACTAATTGAAACAGCAGCTCATTTAAAAAGGATAATTTCAATGTAACTTGAACCATTTAATTATAGTATTTGAGATAGGGAAGCAACCTAAGTGTTCGTCAGTATATGAATGGATAAAGGTGTGGGAGTGGGTGTGTGTGTGTGTACGTATCTATGTGTAATGAAATATTACTCAGCCATAAAAAAGAATGAAATCTTGTCATTCCCAGTGACATGGTTGGACCTAGAGGATATTATACTAAGTGAAATAAGTCAGAGAGAAAAAAAACAAATACTATATGATGCTATTTACGTGTGGATTCTAAAACACAAATAAAAAACAGACTCATAGAAAAATTGGTGGTTGCCAGAAGGGAGGGGGTTGAGGGATGGGCAAAACAGGTGAAGGGGATTGAGAGATACAAACTTCCAGTCATAAAATAAAGTAAGTCATAGTAATGAAAAGCACAGCATAGGGAGTATAGTCAATAATATTTTAATAACTTTGTTTAGTGACAAAGTATACCTATTGTCGTGAGCATTTCATAACATATATTCTTGTAGAATCACTATGTTATACATCTGAAACTAATATGTCAATTATACTTCAATTAGGGCATTATACAAATTTTATTTAATAAATACCAAATTTTGAGTAAAATTATTATAATAAAAAAGTGAAAAAGCATTGTAACTTGAGCTAAGTGCCTTAGAATACTGTTTAGTATAGCTAGTCATATTTGTAACTAATAAAATAATGCTGGTCACACTTCATGAGAACATGAGGAAAAATGGAAAATCTCCATTCCCTTAAAATGTTGACTTCAAGTGCATAGGTTTTTCATACTGACTCTTGCTTTTGAGTCACAATTCTCTAGGTCAGAAAGAGAATTTTAAAAATTGAAATTACAGTTATTAACCACACTTCTAATTTCAGGCATTTGTTTCAATTTCCTCATTAGCAAAAGTTTGTTCAGAAGCTGTACTATGGGAAAAGCTTGATAAATTTTATATTCTGCCTTCTTTTCTTTTCCTTGGAGCCGGTAACTAACAAAAAGCCCGAGGATGTCAAAGGTATGAGAATCTCAAACTCTATAATCAAGCGTAGTAAAAATCCAAGTAAAATTGAGTAATTGGAATGAGGGAAGGGGAGTCCAGTCAGAGAGCTGAGTGCAAATCCCTGCTCTTTCTTCCATTAACTACACAACCTTAGGCAAGTGATTCAATTCATTTTAATCCCTACATCTTTGGAGATTGCAGAGAGATTAAAGAGCAAGCAAATACAAAGCAGTGGATACAAGTTAAGTGCTTGGTTGGTGCCTTCTACTGATTTTCAAGCGTTAATTATTTCTAGCCTGTTTGTACTTGCCTCAGTTAATGAGAATCTTGTCTATCAGTGCAGACCTTTAAAAATATTGCCCATACAGCAAATATGGCCGATGTTGCAATTTTACTTCCAAAATGCACTTACTTTGATCTAACCAGCATAGTTTAAAAATCTAAGTTTATTGCAAAAAATGAAAATATTATATTCACTTTGTGCAAAAATGGGGGAACAGAGTGATAAAACATGGCATGCCCAGGATAGTAGGAATCACAGAATCAGTCCTTGAACTCCATGTAACAAAAGGAACAAGACTTTCGTAGAAGAAGGTGTTGCCTAACAAGGATGACCTCTCAGATTGGTTCCCTCCTTGCTTGCGTTAAAACCAAGGGCACAGATGCGTCATCCGTGTTCTCACAACTTGACCTTCTCCTCCTTCAGACCTCTTCCCAGCCACAATCTTAAGCAACTCAACGCAGCTAACTCCACCTTCAACCATCACTTTGGTCTCAACGCAGCAAGAATTTCTTCTCTGGAATGACAAGTAATGCTCACAAAGTTTATTCCACCAGATAAACTGCCCCCAATTCTAACCCAACTCAGCATCTTGCTTAACGGGTCACTCTTCCTGAAAGTCATACATTTTTCATCTCTGGGATGTTCCCACCCCATGCTCTGTACCTGTCCCTGTGGAGAAGGAGATGGATTCCATTATGAAAAGTGGAGGTGATATAATAACACCACGCAAAACTAGAATGCCAAAGCGGGATATATAACCCGTCCGGAGTAAACCTCCCCCTCAAACAAGCTAAATAGAAAATCACATCGCTTGCTCCTTTCAAGCTTTGGTTACAACCCTCCTCCACGGAGGTTTTCTAAACACTCTCCTGCAGGCTTCTTTCCCAGACATGTCCCCACCCCCACCCCCACCCCACAGCCCCCACCGTCCCACCCCCCTGCCACAGTAGCCTCTCGTTCCTGCAATACTTAGCACTCACTCCGGCTACATCTGTGGTTGGTGGACTGTGTGTTTGCATATGGCAAGCTCTCGCAGGTGCTTTTGGGGACTGTCTTTTCGAGACTGTCTTTTCTATAGTATTCTTATAGGCCTTTCTGGATGATCCCCCATAATACATAATACAGGGGAAAAATATTTTAAATGATAGAGCTATAGATACCTCCTTTGCCTGTATCTAATACATAATAATTGCAGACTCCTAGAAAACCTGCACCTCTTATACTGGTTGTTAATGTGCCTGGATAAATGCTGGATGCCTGCCCCAAACTGATCATCGAAGGTGGTCAAATATATTATAAACAATAGGTAGCTGTCAACGAAGTCATTACATTTCAGTCATAAGTAGCATGTTCCCTTGATCTGAAATAAATCTCTAGAAAGCAACCTCCAAGGGACAGAACAAAGGAACATAATATTTCCCCATCTCGTAGTTTTGAAAGCCATGCGCCGTCTTTCCTTTGGAATTGCCACCCCATCGTATTTGAGAAGAGTTGGCTGTTTGGCGCTTAGCTCCATTCATTTCCCTGACATCCTTTGATTCTGGGCCGGTTCCCCAGCCACCATCCTTCCTTGTCACGGAGGTCCTGCCAGTGCAGCTCATTCAGTAGCCATCATCACAGTGAACTACGTCCCAGCAGCTCCAGATGGAAGATGGGGGTAAACAGCTCCCCTAAGAGTGTTCTCCGACGCGGTGCCATCAATCAGCTCACAGCTGGGACCAAACCGCTCGGTGACTGAGCCAGCGACTTCCTGCCAAACGCAGAGCACATTTCTTAGTGCCCAGCTTCCTTCAAGAGGGAGATGTCACAAACTACGTGTTTTAGCACTCGAGAAGCCCTCCGTACCTAGTATTCATGCCCCGTTGTATTTTTCTCTGAGTGCAGCCATCAATATTCTTCACCTAGGTTTCATTTTCTAAAGTTATAACAAGCTACCCAAATTGGTAACCGTATCCCTTCTGCTTCCCTCTGGGAAGGCAAAGCCTCTTGCTTGCCTGCCTTTAGTAAATTACAACATAGAAAATTAAACAATAGGTTATTTTCCATTAGTTGAAAATTGAAATTACTTTTATTGCTCACGCCCAGTTCAAGACAGTGGTAACGTCTGCGGGCTGGTGACCTGTAGCCCTGGTAAGCGGTTCGCTGTTGTCTGCACGTGGCAGACGGGGGGGGGGGGGGGGGGTCCTTTCTTAAGCCAAGATCAAAATTGAGAGAGAACAGTTGGAACACTGCAGCACGAGAGATTCGGCGTCCACGTCCTGCAAGATAAACACCCCTGTGATGACTGCCAGGGCCGCTTCCCTCTCCGCCGAAACGTGAGTGGGAGGGTGGTGCGGCGAGATACCAGCCCCGACTACGTGGGTGAACATGAGCCATCAGTGAGATATAAGAAACTCCGCTCGTGATCACATATTTCCTTATTTAAAATGTTAAACACAAGTTATGGCGCTTGCATCTACTTAGTAACATTATTTAGGTTGAGCTGATAAAAGTCATTTCCTTGGAGTAAAGAATGATACTTGCATCACTTACTTCTTAGAAGGACATCCTCCCCCTGCCCCCAGCTCCAAACAGTTTCCCTATTCTCCGTAACTACCTCTCCAAGATACTGACTGTGGGTCTCCCAGGTCTCAGCATCCTCATTTGCAGATGATAAGGGAGTTCTCCAGAGCTCTGCAAATCACCCTTTGCAGGTTCAATAAACCCATTTCCTTTTCTTCGGTTAGATAAGAAAACTCTGTCCACTTGCACATGATGTCTGTTTTTACAAACATCTTTCTTTCCATTTCTGTACACGTCCACATGCACGTGCATGCACACACCCACCCACACTCCTGCTTCTGCCTAATTTCTACTTCAAAGGTGCAAGGAAATTCTAGGGAAATGAGATGTAATAGAATGAGAATGGCATAATTGCCCTATGATGGTGTGTGGGGTAGTGCATGTGAGAGAGTCGAGGTAGGAGTGATGGCATACGAATCAGGGAGCTGCCATTGAGCTGAGTGATGAGAAAGACAAAGGGATCCACTTTCGGTACCTTGGGAACTGTCCGTGTCAGCCTCTTCACTTTACAAGTAGGAAACGGACACCTGCGGACGTGAAATCCCTCCCCTCGTGAATTCATGCTGAACGGGCTCAAGAGTTTAGATTGCTTTAAGTCATGCCATCATAGCAGCTGAAAGGAAAATATTATGAAAATCTTTTAGGAAAAAAAATCATCCCATCAAGACAGTACACAGTACAGGTCCTTGTACATCTGTCTATGGAGCAACTCCTGTTCAAGCAGTTATGTGGCTTGTGAAAACATGATTGAGTCTCTTGCATCAACGGAGAGATAAGCCCAGAAAGAACCGTAACATCAGGCAGACTATAAACGCGAGATGTATGTAAGTTAAACCTCAGTACTTACCATCCCCACATCAAGGCAATAACCCATTAAGTAAGGGAGATAATAACCTGATAAGAAATAACGTTGGGAATCTCAGACTCTGCTGTATACAAACCATTGAGGTTCGGGTCAATTAAACACACCACAAGATTCGAGTTTTCGTGTTCAAGTTTATAGACTTGTTTCCATTATAGATACTTAGTGCCATATATAAAAATAATCTATATGTGAAGCAAAACTCCAAGGATGCATCTTCAAAGTGGAAAATATTCCCCTCTTCGTGGAGGGTAGATTTGTGTTTTATAAACTCCAAGCTTTAAATTCTGCACAGAAGGGCACCAGCCCTGGAAACCGATCCCTAAAGAAAAGCGATACTCCTGTTTTAAAAATCTTTACCGAAGAGCTATACGTTTAAGATTCTTCAAAAAAATGATGTGCCTTTTAATATCTCATGGTGAGAGTTTAGAAAAAGGCGGTCAGGCTTTGGTGTCGGGCATTCTTTTATGGGAAGGAAACCAGCAGAAGCGGTTTCTCTTACAGAATCCCCTTCATGCTCTCTGACAAAAAGTTGCAACAAACTGTGTTTGCCCTTGTTTGGGAGGTATTTTAACACTTCCGGAAGCCGTGAAGTTGTGTTGCTTTCAATAGGCCCTGTCACTTGGACTTCTGCTCACTCAGAGCACAAAGGCCCAGAAAGGTGGTTGATAGAGGCCCCGGATGTGTGATTCAAGAGTCCTTTATAAACTTGAGAGGATCTTCTGTTTATGAAACATTTACATACAGCATCTCGTTTTATCTTCACAGCTCCTGGAAGATGTCAGGCAAGTATTAGCGTTCTTGCCTCCCAGACAAGGAAACAGAGATCCTTGACTCTGATTCCAAAAAAGGTCAGGGACACAGCTAGAACTCTAGTTGGAGCCCCCGACCGCCAAGTTTTTCCTTCTACCGCATTATATTTAAACCAAAGGCAATTTTTGTTTGATAATTTTTTTGTTAATTTATTTTTTATTATGTTCAATTAGTGATAACTTTTTTAAAAGATTTTATTTATTTGAGAAAGAGAGAGAGAGTACATGCACACACACAAACGGGGTGGGGGGGCAGGGGGAGGCAGAGGGAGAAGAAGCAGCAGACTCTCCGCTGAGCAGGGAGCAGGACCTGGGGCTCAGTCCAGTGAACCTGAGCTCAACACCTGAGCCGAAGGCAGTTGCTTAACCCGCAAGCCACCCAGGTGCCCCTCGTGGTAATATTTTTAAATCTTAAAAAATACATGAGGCTTTAATGTGTCAGATTTTATATGAAACTATCAAATTGGCACAGAAGAAGTATGCATTCTCTCTGGGCCAAGACATTTCATCAACGTGAGAAACCAAGATATTTATGAATGGAATCCTTAATGGACAAGTTAATATAAAATATGTTGCTTATTATGAAGCGCAGTGAATAAATCCAATAGGTGAAAACAAGTGTGAAAGTTGAACCACAGAATCCACTTGAAACATCGCCCCCAGTATGCAGACAGATTGATGGTTCCCACCAGCACTGGAAAACAGAAAAGGCTTGACTTTTTCATTTAAGAGGGGAAAAATAGTATTAAAAGTGGACAAAGCTCTAGAGACAGATACACTGCCTAGAAGCCCTATTGCTGTCTGGTTTTTCACCGTTGAATCTTTACGGACACCAGGAAAAGTAGAGCAGAAAAGCAATGTAAATTATTGACATGGTCCTGCCATTTTCTGAAGCAGCTGGGGTCCTCTGTCCATAAAACATTAACATGACACTTCTGAGCTTTGGCAGGTCGTTTGGAAGAGAAAGGGTAAAGAATACACAATTCCTTTGGTGAGAATGGAGACATTTGTTCAGACAAAAAAAACAAACAGGCACTGTGGCTGGTCTGCAGGCCAGCGTCCGTGGAAAAACAGGAAGCAAACATGAAAACATAAAGTCCGACGCTGACATGGATTAAACTTGATTGGTTCACTGTAATATGAACAGGCAGGAGTAGGAGCATCTAAGGCTTTTCTTTCCCCCCTTTACTTTTTTCAAGAAAGAAAGTTGCCCTGCCGCCTGAACTATGCTCAAGATTTAATTTATGCCTCTAGTAAATAATTGAACTGCGTGTCCTTTGTACACAGTGAATTAATGCGTTTATCCATCGTGACCAGAGGGAGATAAAGAATAAAAAGTATTCGTTTCCTCCACTGACAAAAGGATCATTCTTTTTCTAGTACTGATTTCTCCGCAGTACTGGCTTATAAGTAGGGCTAACCTTATTCGCATGAAGGCTATAGGGAAAGTTATTGGCAGGACCACCTACCAGAGAAACGTCTGTCCTCAAACCAAATAATCACCTCTAGAAACCAGAATGTGGGCACCCAGGTGCCAAAAAATCCCCATTTTTTTTTTTTTTTTTTAGATTTTAATTATTTATTTGACAAAGAGAGATCACAAGTAGGCAGAGAGGCAGGCGAGAGTGAAGGGGAGACAGGCTTCTTGCTGAGCAGAAAGCCCTATGTGGGACTTGATCCCAGGACCCTGGAATCATGGCCCGAGCCAAAGGCAGAGGCTTTAACCCACTGAGCCACCCAGGCGTCCCCCGAAAAATCCCCATTTTTAATGATAATATATTTATTGTTGAAAACGTACCAGTGCTCTGAGTATGAATTCATTGGTCCCTAGGCCTGTATACATAATCGATGCACATACATACAAACCAATCATGTTACGGTTTTCTCAAAGGAATGTTTTATTGATGCCAAAATATCTTCCTTTAGAGTATGGCCTATAAGAAATGCCAAGTCAGGGCATTTATAGAAACAAACTTGGGGACATGCGGTGAGATAATTTTGCAGATAAATGTTTTGCCACATTGGCCCTAAAATGGGCAATAGGGCAATGTGATTCTTCAAATTCTTCTTATACAAATGTAAAAAGTAAGCCAAAGGAGAAGTCCAATTACAAACAAGTGTGTTAGTAGTGGCTCTGATACTAAATAACACTCCATAGGGAAAAGTTTTTGTTCTGTTTTTTTGTGGAGTTTTTTTTTACAAGCTCACTTAAAAACACAAATTGATAAACTCAATTAGATTCTTGGTTTCTCCACTTGGGTATACTTTTCCAAGTGGGACACCGAAATAGGTTCATGAGAGATGTGATTGTTCCATAGAGATCGGCTCCAAAAATGTCACGGATACATTCCAGATCATCCCCGCTCCCTTAAATTATTTATTAGGAATCCCAAGTGATTCAACTTATTTAGATTTTATGAGGAGTTATTTGTATTTCAAGTTTTCTCTTCTCTTTGAAATGGTAAAGAACCAGAAGTGTTCACGAATTAAAGACACAGATATAGGCCATGCCTTTCACTGAAACTTGTTTTCTGCCATTTCATGCATTCTGTTCCCTGCTCCAATGGCACTTCAAGAATTCGACTTGGGGCCATCCACCGCACACCTATATGCTCAGCCTTGCTCAAGCTCTGGGAATAGTTAAAGCCCAAAGCAGGGATGATGACATGGTCCGTGCTCTAACCCGCCCTGTTCTTGGAGAACACATCCCAGGGGCAGTAGGTACTGGCCTCCTACCTCAGTTCCAGGGTTGGGTCTCCCTGCATCCTTTCCTTATCTAGCTCTCCATTCTCTCCCTTCACCCCTTTCCAGTTCTGTCCTGGCACTGGAGCCTTGTTTCTGATCTCCAGTTCTTTGCACGTTCTCTGTCTCTCCTCTGCCAGTGGTCCCACGAAGTTGTGTTGAGCTCACCCAGCTACAGTCTCACCCAGTACGTCCTGTTGGACTTTACTTTCACCTCTGTCCTAGCCAAGAGGAACCCTCTGTGTCCATGCTCCAACCTTCTTTCCAGATTCAGTGCTGACATACATATGCTAGTCAGGGCAATGACTTCTACATGGACAGCACTGATATCTTTACATTGTATCCTAACATTTATATGAAACTTCTCTCTATCACCTTAAAATGGACAACCCCTGATACTTGGGATTGGAATCTGAAAAATGATTCCTCTTCACGTCCTTTAAGTTTGGCTGACCAAACTAAACCGTCCTAATTCTTTCTAAGCCGACCCTTACACCCAGCCCTCTTTAGCCACCATTTTGTAGTCCTTATCCCATCCTCTTAGGCTTCCTTGAGTTTCAATAACCAACGTTGTCCATAAAATCCAAGGACAGATAGCCCACATATACATTGAAGAGTATGTTCTCTATTGCTTGCAATTTATTAATAGGTGTTGCCAAGCACTTCACTGACCTTTTTGTAGGTAACAACACCTCCATTCATCCAATGACTATTTCCTAAGTAACTACTATGTGCCAGACCTTCTTCTAAGCACTCAGGATACCTCAGTGAAACAGGGATCTCTGCCCTAGCGGAGCTGATATTTTAGCAAAGAGAGACAGACAATAAACATAATAGAAAAGAAATTATAGAGCAGTGAAGAAGGGTTAAGTATACAGAAAACAAAGAAAAGATAGAGTAGTACAATATGACTGAGAATGCTGAAGAACGGGGAAGAACTATTGAGGGAATTGATTGGATTGATTACATATAAATGATGTACAGGATAACATTTTGTATATACACACAGATTTATACGTGGGATAATGTTTCTGTTTCTGCTGTCACGGCAGATGAGGGCATCGGTATAGGGTTGGTGTGGAAGTTCGATTGTGGAATCAATACGCGAGGCTCTTCTCTCTTTCTGCTCGCCATGTTCATGGCCCCAAGTCTCAAAACCACCTCTGGATCACACATAGTCACTGTTCTCCATTTATCATTTCTACATTCCAAGTCAAAGTCAAAAGAAAGAAGCACAAGAAAGGCACCTACAGCTGAGTAAGCCCCGTGGGTAAAGACTTGGGCTTATATCTCACTAACACCTATATCTAAAGGGAGACTGGGGAATGTTTTTTAGCTTGGTTGATAGTTACTCACCAATATTGAGGTTCTTCTAGTGAAAAAAAGAAAGGACAAGTAGATATTGGTCAGGCAACTAATAATTTCTACCACAATAGTTTTAATATAAAGTCGTAATTCATCTTAGCCTCCCCTAAGAGAATCTTAAACTAATAGTATAAATTTTAGTGTTAAGTACTTAGGGTTTTTTTTCCTCTTCTAATTATTGCCTTAAACATACACTCAAAGAACCTAAATAGTCATTTTCTCACTCACATAGCAGGTTGACTTCTTGTTGAAGTTTATTCTACTCATCTGGCATTTTGTTCCTGGTTTTTCATCCTTGCTTAACTATCACAGATTTTTTATATTTTCCTTTAGTAAAACACATGGGAGGACCTGTCATATTACTACCTATTGAATTTATAACAGATACTTAACCACAAATATCACTATGTATTGTGAACATTTTCCATAAATTTTGACATAAAGTTTATTAAAATGGGGGCAATGTCCCAAGTTTAGTGACTACCAGATATCCAGATTTTTATAATTAAGGATCTCCTCAGATGAATTTTGTCTAATGGGAGCCAGACATCTTTCAGCCTCCCCAGCCCAGATGTTATACTTTTTGATTTTCTTATTAAATGTTAAGTTTCTTATGTCGACCTCTTATTTATATAAGTGCCACGACATGACTCTCGTTTTACAGGTCCTTGGGAAAAAAAAGAAAAAAAAAATTTGTTATTTAGATATTTAAAACCAAAAGAGAACTCGTAGTTTTCTTTTTTCCATTTTTGGAGAAAGGAGAGAGAAAGTGTAAACAAATGAGCCGGAGAAGGAGAGAGAGAGAGATGGGATACACAGACACATAGATGGAGACAAAGAAATAAAAAGGAAGATGAAGGAGACGCAGGTGCGAGTGGACACAAGGACGGAGATAAAGAGAGAACTCTGTCTGCCTGCCCTCACTCTCGAAAGGTAAAAAGAGGAGGTACTACTATTTGTGATCACTTGACAAGGACAAGCACGGCAGAACATTGCGGCCACTAATCTCTTGACTTCTTAAGTGTTTGTTAAACAGTGCCCAGGATCCTTTGTTTCACCTGAGGCCAAGCACATCCTCTCTCCCGGCGCACCTCGGGGACATTGACAAGAAAACGGAAAGGGCAGGAAATTCACAGACCCGGTGTGGGGAGAGAGACGGACACTAAGGAAAAGGCAAAAGAGAATGAGGAGTGGGGAAGAGAGCGAGTGGAAGGGAAGATGGGAGGAGAGACCCAGGGGATTCTGGGGGATTCCGAAACGTTTTCTTGTCACACCCCCACTCCATTTAGGAGGTGGGATGCTTGAGGGGCTCCTGGGTGGCTCAGTGGGTTAAAGCCTCTGCCTTTGGCTCAGGTCATGATCCCAGGGTCCTGGGATCGAGCCCCGAATCGGACTCTCCGCTCAGCAGGGAGCCTGTTTCCCCCTCTCTCTCTGCCTGCCTCTCTGCCTCCTTGTGATCTCTGTCTGTCAAATAAATAAATAAAATCTTAAAAAAAAAAATTTAAGGAGGTGGGCTGCTTGATCTTTCAGCTTCTCCCGATCCTTATCTTGTCTTCTAGAGCAACCAAAAAAGCCAACGTTCCGAGAAATGGTGCTTCCAACCTGAACAACAGTGAGCAGAAAATATTCCTGGGAGGTGGAAGAAATCAGTCCAGGCCCACCCCCTCCACATATTCCCCTATGCCCGTCCTCCTCTGGGTGCTTCATTCCTCTTCTCCCCCTTGTTTTAAAAAGCTGTACAAGAGGCAGCTGGAAATAGGGAGGAAAATGGCTGGTGCTCGTGTTCCTAGTAACTGAGATAAATGTCTCCCCTCAGAAATGGGAGATAGCACCGTGAGTGAAGCTCCAGACAAAAAAAAAAAAAAAAAAAACAGAGGCCAGTTTCCATCTACCACCTGCCAACCTGCAAGGCACTCAGCTTCCTGAGCAAAGACAATAGCTATAAAATAAGACCAATTATTTTAACGAACAAATAACTTCTGTGTCAAAGCTCTTTTAAAAGTATATAATGTTATAATCATTTGATGATTTAAAAAGAATGAAACATTGAGTCAAAGAGTGGTTTTCAAATGGGTGACATTTAATCCCTTAGCAGTTGTGACAAGGTCTTTAAGGATAGCAACACGAGACGAGATAAAACTGAACATTATCATAATTACAATCTCAGAAAAACTAAAATAAGATTTCTTGAAAAGTCATTATTTTTAGACTTGTAGAAGTAAGATATAGTGCAGCCACTTATAGTTATGTGGAGTGAAACCAACTTTGTGGGTTTTATATTTGCTTTTTCTACTTATTTGTTTGAGTTCAAGAAATTCAAGAAGTTCCAGAAATGATGGCTACAGTGTGACGTCGCTGCAGAATTTGCAAGCACTGTCACTCAGGTGAGTGGAGAGGAAAAAACATACATCAGGGGAAAACACCAAAATTGCTTAAATTATATTCTTGGAACCTCATTAATACAGTCCCACGCGTGCAGGGTATCATTGATTCTCTTAGGAGGTAAAAAATCATTCACCTCAAGTGTTCGATTATAATGACACACATTCAAAAATGCTAGTAATTAGCATAATCACTTTTGCCAAAGAATGAAACACATGCAAGATCGTTTCTAGTGTATTTGTGACTATTCACATCAAAGGAAGTGCTGGGTGAGTCCGCTGAGCGGTGTGAGAGACAGCTACCCACTGGGAGGCGACAGGAGTTTGGATCCTTCCTTTTCAAGGATAGCTGTGCCCCAGTTGGTATCAGAAGGGTTCCTCATTGTTAGTGCTTGTCCCTGCCTCCAGGACAGCTCTTTCCACAGCCCCCGACTGTGGGGCCCTCCATCCTGCAATGAGCCATCTGGAGAGGAAAGGCTGGCCCCAGCTCCCTCTGGAAGTTGTTAGTTCTGTCCCACAGTTGGCGCCCAGGGGCTCCAGGGAGTTGACCTCTTCCCAGGCTTTCTTCCCATGTCAGGAAGCTGATTGTCCCCTTTTCACTACACTGTCAGCTTCTACCGGTCCACCAAATTACAGGACAAATCTCTAAAGCAGACATGGGCTTCCCATGGGAAATGCTCGTGCTATCCTGAGCATCCTTCTTAACAAGCATGAGGACCTTGAGGTTTAATTTGAGGAGAAAGTATCCCACCTTGTTTCCTTTGTGTAGCTTTCAAAAATAATTAAAATCTGAAAGAAAAAAAAAAGCATAGAAAGGGAATGAATCACAGAATAAGCCAAATAAATCTCTCATTACTGTAGTCTATGACCATGAGCTTGGGAGTTAGAAAGGCTCGTGTGTTTCGTCCCTGACTGAGACTAGCTGTGTGATCTCAGCCAAGTTACCTCATCTCACAGCTCGTCAGCTTTTGCTTCGATAAAAGGTGCGTGTGTGTTAAAAGATTCATAGAACTGTGAGACATTAGTATAAACATAGAAGACACCGATCCTCGTCTACCACATGTATTTATTAAAAGAACTTTTTTAATGTCTCTGCTAGGTTGCAAGATCCTATGCTAAGTTCTAGGGAGCAAAGGCAAAGAAAAACCTTCCTTCCTCTCTAAGAGATTCTTTCTGTAGGAGGGATATGAGGCTGTATCGTCCTAAGGCAGACTTTAACAGCAATCCTTCATGTGACTGAACTCAGGACTATAAAGGATCATAAATGACCATCTGGCCCAACCCCTTAGAGCATACTTAGATTGTCTCTTTACTATCCTTATTGAACAACAAAAATCAGCCCCTTTGTAATAAGACAGAACTATATGACAGTCCTTAGGGAAAATTCGAGCTTCCACAAAATAATAGCTGTTTAATGCTTTGCTGGCTACAAAGCCCTTTTCAAATGTGTGTTATTACCACCCTTTGCAAACAGCCATTTTCAGGTTTACTCGCTTCAAGCGAGTACCCCACTGCTTGGTATCATGGCGACTCCTCTCTATTCCCTGGGTGTCATGGCGCCTCTCTTCCCCAGCTAACCAGCAGGCAATGGGGGAGGTGATCTGAAGTTGCACTTGTAGAAAAGAAAATCTCCTATTTTGCTGTGTCAGGGAATTCAGGTGTAATGGTCCGACCCTCCTTTTTTCCTGCAATCCAGTTCTTTTAAATTCAAGGTTCTATTTTAAATTTTGAGCCCCTGCTCTTTCATTTTCTATAGCACTAATAAGTAGTCCTGTCACCTGCCTGGGCTTGAACGTGCAAACCTTCATCAAGGCGCATTCCCTCTTGGGCTGAGGCAGCCTGTTAGATGCATCTTTCTTCTACTGAACTCAGGGTTGGTGGCATACCTTTCTCGTCACATATCCTGCCATTGCTGCCTGACATCCGTGCTCCTACTAGGATGAACTGTTTGATGTTCCTCACAACACATTCCACTCTTCTCTGCCCCGAGTCCCTGCTCTGGCCATTCCTCTCCCTTCTCATTATCCCTCCTTTCTCCCCTTCCCTTCCCCCCTTCATCTTAAGATTGAGCTCAGGCCTGCCCTTCTCCAGGAAGGAAGCTAACTCTGGCTTCCCTGAACCCACACATACACCTCCTGGTGGGTTCAGCACTCTCCAAACTTCCCGTCTGTCCCCAGCATTGTGACCATTTGCTTATCACTATCATGATCTTTGTACCTAACACCCTCATTCTCAATGGTGAGCCTCATGAAAACATAAGCCATTTCTTATTCCATTTGATAATCCCAGTCCCTGCTATGGAACGGCCTCTCCAAAATGCTTCTTGAAAGAACAAACTGGTTTTTTTGCCTTCCTGTGACATCATTCATTCTTTCTACTTTGATCATGTAGAACTGTAAACAGAGCTAATTCCTCTTTGAAACAAGAGTCACTCATACATTTGAGGAAGGATGTGATCTTGTGTCATATCTATTCACATAGTCATTCATTTCTTTCTTTGACCAGTAAATATTTGATAGCCTTCTACATGGCAAGTATTACTAAAGATACTTGTGAAAAAGAACAGAGAGAGTAAATGTGAACCTTATTGTTAGGAAGAAGATGATTTTGGATAGTGTCCCTGAACTTCTCCATTGTAAATTTCAACCGTCCTCCCAGGTCATTTTTAAAAATAATTTTTGATTTGGCAATTTGTTCATGTGATCCAAATAAAATGAAATGTAAAAGGTTACATGGAGCAACCTTTTTCCTCTCCTGTCCCTGCCTACTCCATTCCCACTCTGCCTACCAGGGGTAACCACGTTCTTTAATTTCTTTTTTATTATTTTGGAATTTTGTTTTGCAACCAAAAACAAACATGATTATATATTCTTATTTCCTCTATTTCATACACAAAGGATAGTATGCAATATATACTATTATACACCTTTTTTTTTTGCTTAACAATACATCCTAACAATCTTTCCCAATTAACACACAGATAGCTTCTTTATTCTTTTTCATAACTGCAAAGTATTCCATTATGAGAATGTATCATCATTTATTTAATTAGTGCCCTAGTTATGGGCTGTTCTCTCTGTCTCAGTTTAACACATTGCACATACCAAATTACAGATTCTCCTGAGTTGGACCCTATACTCTTCCAATTCATTAAACTAGGTTTGTATTAGCATTAAGGCAATCATGTTACCCTCCTGGCATCATTAGTATGTAAGCTTTTCATCAAGTAAAATGCTAATCCTTTCCACATGAAGTGGTATTAAGTCTTTCTCCTCCCTTCTGTACTTTAAATGATGTACTTTAGTATAAAGGGAAAATTTTGCATTTATCACCACTAAACTTCATTTTGTTTGTTTCAATTCATCACTCCCACATTCCAATATGACTTCTTGAATCTTAACTCTATTATCAATCATGTTAGTGACTCCTCACAGATTAGTAGCATGCACGAATTTGATAAGTGTGTTTTCTATTTTTATCCAAATAATTTGTCTTCTCTACCACAATAAATCTCTTCCCCAAAGGATGAGATCTTCTTCCTTATTCCCACAATTTTCGCTTCTTCCTGGGCCCCTGGCTTCATTCTTTCCAAGTTCCCTGATTCCATTTTCCTTAGTCAGTCCTGCTCTCTACATCTTCACTGTTTCTTTTCTACTCACACTATTCATACTCTACCCTCAAAATCCTTCCTTTCTCCCCTTATATCCACCTTAAAGAAAATCCACTGGACCTTGCAAACATCCTAATTTATTTTCTTCCTTTCCCAGGTAAATTTCTCAAATGCACAATCTGCACTCAGGGTCTTTAATTCCTCCCATGTTCGGGCCACCACATGACTGAAACTTGACCATCAATGGTACCAGTCACCTCTGAGCCACCAGACTCCCTTGCTTTCTCCACAAATTTTGAAACAGCATTTATTCCAGTGATGTAGCTATTGCTTAAACTATTTTAGCAACCTGTCTATGGTGCATTCTTCTATATATTATTAGTGCTAATACATCTTTTTTTTTCCTCCTTGGAGGGTATATTTAAATTCACCTTTTAACCAAAATTTATTTGAAAAGGCAAATATTTTAATCTGGCTAATCATGCTTGTGGTCAAAAACAAAAAGCAAATAATTAACATTGAGCCACATTGGGCTCCCTGCTCAGCGGGGAGCCTGCTTCTCCCTCTCCCACTCCCCCTGCTTGTGTTCCCTCTCTCACTGTGTCTGTGTCTGTCAAATAAATAAATACAATCTCTCAAAAATAAATAAATAAATAAAAATTTTAAAACTGACAAAAAAGATAAGAAAAATGTCATCATCCTTATTAAAATACACGTAGTTTTATATGGAGACTAGCTTGAAGATCAACAACTTTTTTAATGTATGTGGTTTGGTTTAAAATAAAATCTCTTAACTTACCTAACTGGAATAATGAAACTATCATCCCCAGCCTCTCTAACAACCATATCTCATGGGGACTTACGGATTTAACACAACACATGAAATGATGGCACTGGGCTTCAGGCATTGTCATAAAGGACCTCATGCCATTGCTTTGCTTTATTTTGTTTTAAAACAGAACTGAGAGGGGAGGAGAGACAGAGACAGGGAGACAAAAGAGAGATTGAGAGGGAGAAAGAGGAGTTGGCTTCTCCTACAATTGTGGAGACAAGCTGGAGACCAGAGGAACCAAGGGTGTAGTCTCAGTTCAAGTTTAAAGGCCTGAGAACCAGGAGAGCTGATGGCATAGGTTCCAGTCTGAAAGCCAGCAGGCCTGAGACCCAGGAAGAGCTAATTTCTTAGCGTGAATTCTAAAGGCTTGGAAAGATCAATGTCCCAGCTCCATCAGGCAGGAAGAATTCCCTCTAACTCCATATTTTTGTTCTGTTCATATTAGGGAGGGAAACCTGCCTTACTCAGTCTACTGATTCCAGTGTTCATCTCGTCCCTCATAGACACGCCCAGAACAATGTTTGACCAGAGATCTGGGCAGCCCTTGGCCCAGTGAGGTTGACACATGGTTAACCATCACAATACTTAAGATTCATTTATTTTCATTTTAAAAATATGGATTTCTGGCTCCTCAGACATAATTCCAGTGGTCTGACAACACTGGAGACTCATTCCCAGGTAGTAACAAAAATTGTGATATTTAGAGGTCGTCACAGTCCTTATCTCTCCCTGTGACACTGTGCCCCCACACTCACTTGATTTTCCTGGCTGGCCTCAGGAATTTGAGACCCCCCTCGCTTAAACTGTATTATCTATGAGAACTGAGGTTGGTATTTGGGAGGGGTTATGTGTTTTCCTATAGTTATTATTTTAGTCAATGAGAAAAACCTAAGATGCATATACACAACTCACATTAATAGAGAGACCGCAAAAGAGAACAAAATTGGGGTGCCTATGTCCATAACCATGACTTCTAAAAGATTTGAAATTCGAAGATCCCTTCTTCCCCTGACTATCCCGAGATGCAGACACTGACAAAAGAAAACACAGACTGTCTTACTAGAATTCCTGGGGCATTATTCTAGACTAAATTATGCAGACACAAGAACATGTCCTGTTGGGGCAATGAGACTCTATCTTGAGGCAGGACTATCCATCCTAGAACTTTTGCATTGACTGAAATAGGAGTGATACTGAACGTGAGTGAATGCCCAGGAAACTGGCTACTAGGCACTTTTTTAAAACATTGATTTTTCAATCCTTAATTTCAGACAAATATTGGCTGTTTCTTAATGCTAAGAGGCGTAAGTGAAGATTAAGCACTGAGCCAGAGAGCAGCTCTGGACTAACAAGAAAGAAACTTAAACTCCATTACAAAGTGGTGAGTCTGAGTAAGTGAATCAATGAATGAGTGGTTTCTACCTACCTCGGTGCCTGGCTGGGTTCCTCTAACACCTCCTTCCACTCTTCCCCAGGAACCCTCCCACTAACCTGGGATAAGCTTAATTTTGAATGCAGGTGGAGTCTAAGTTCCTTTAGGGGGAAAAGCATATCACATTTCTATATTACCTGTGACTCTGAAAACAGGATTTTCACGTAATAGTGGCTCAATAAATACATATTAAATGAATGGAATGAATGTCCTTAAATATATTCTTCATAGTTGAATACAACAATTCAACTGAGCGAAAGAGCTGCTGTAAAGAAAATGAAATTGTGACAGATAATCACACATATGACTTGCACACGCACACACACGCACATGCACGAGACCAGTTAAAACACTCTACCTCATTATTTAATCAGCATGGTGGATGTGAGAAGAGCAGGTCAGTTCTCACATTTATAAACATGTTTCAGTCACGTGTGCACAATCCCTTTATAACATATAGTAATTGAATCTTCTAAATAGAGATTCCTGAATTAACATATTTTACCCCATAATTAACATGTTCACCTAATGGAGACTTGAGGGCCGTGGTACACATGGAATTTCTGACTCCTCAATTTGCAGAAAATAGTAGAGAAATCAGAAAATTGGTTACAGAATACCCACGTGGAAAAAAACAAAAACAAAACAAAACAAAAAACAGGAGATTAGGGATAAAGAGCTCAGAGCTAGATTGTAAAGCACTCTAATGATTTGTCCCTTTGGTCAGAATTATAAGGACTGCAGTGGTTTTTTAAAAGGGGAAAAACATGGAGAATTGGTTTTTTAGGAAGAAGTAATCTAGCAGCTTCTTCAGACCCCCCCCTTCTAAGGCAGGGAGCAGTGGGACAACGCTGCTGTAAGATACCCATCAGGCGGAGGAAAGGGCTTGCAAGAGGACATCGCTGAGAATGGAAAGACGGTGACACATAGAAGAGATGTGTTGAAGGGATCATTGACACAGATTCCTGCCTGATAAAGGGAATGAGAGACACAGGGGCAGGTGGGAGGGGGGCGGAGAATCAGTGCAAAATCAAAGTTTCTACCCCATGGGACTGACGTAATGAGAATTCCACCAATATAAATAAGACTGATAGAATTCGACATCATGGAATTGGTCCTGAATCTGCCAAGTCTGAGATGACCATAGGACATATCTTTTCTGTGCCACAGCTTCCTCCTCTATAAAGTGGAGAAACTGCCATCTGTTTTTAAGATCTTCATGAAGATTAAATGAGATCACATAAAGCACTTACGACAGTGCCTGGTAGAGGGCTACAATCCCAGTCTTAGTTCAATACATGAAAATATGTATCTGTTTCAGATGTAAGAGGAGAATTTTAATAGGAGGCCTTCTACTTAGATGGAGATTTAAGTATCACCAACATCTTTGCCAGCCTCAGGCCCTTTGTATGTGCTCTTTTCTCCTGTCCTTCAACTGGCTATTTATTTGTCCCTCATTGGCTACCTCCACAGGAACAGATTTTCATACCTAAATTAGCACAGTCTCCAAAGCCCCACACCTGTCTGTCCTTGGAGCCACCCTCTTGCTATCATAAATTTTACCACAAACAGTAATTTTCTTTTTACTAGTTAACCAGCTTATTGGCTAGGCCCACATGCTAGGATGTGAGCTCGGCAAAGACAAAAACATTACCTGTTTTGTTCGCCACTGCATCTCTAACACTTACCATGATTCCTGGTACCTAGTGAGAAGCTGTCTCTGTCGGGGTTCCAAGTGTGCGCAAGATGAAGGGACTCAAAAGACCGAGTGCGTCACATAAACCGGCAACAGAAGAAAACTGCATTAATTCCAGATACGAAGGAGCAAGAGGAGGAAGTGATGGGCTACCTGAGTCCAGCAGGAGCTGCCATGGCAGAGAAGGGGCCTGCCAGCAAGTGTGGGAGCCAGAATCACCATTCAGCAGTGAGAAGGGAAGAGAAGTAATTACCCAAATTCGCTTCCCTCCAAGCCTCCCATTGTCTAATTCCAACCAGAGGCCAGAGCAAGGAGTCAGGGCGATGCGGTCCATGGCAGCTGGCCTCCCGTGGCACAAAGCAGGGCAGAGAAAAGCCTGCGGGCAAGTGGAGACTAACCGGCCCCACGTCAAGCGATCACGCACAGCTGTTCACTCTAGACAGAGATGATACTTAAAGCCAAAGGACTGGACCCAATACTCTAGCAGAAGTGCCTTTAGAGATGAGCAGAAAATCTAGGAGCATTTAGGGAGTGAGCAAAGAAAGGGAAGTTTAAAAGAAGGAATGGGACATTTGCTGAGGGCCCCCCTATTCTTTCACTGCTTTTTTGAATGTGCTGATTCCATAATGTTACTAATGAGTATTTTCAATAGCCAACTCTCCTTTCCCACATTTCAGTTGAGACAAATTTCTCCCCCATTTTGAGGCTTATGGTGTTCACTTGACTGTATTAGAATGAAGAGCAGCTCCTGGGTGGCTCAGTGGGTCGTTAAGCATCTGACTCTTGGTTTTGGCTCGGGTCATGATTTCATGGGTTGTGGGATCTACCCCTGCATCAGGCTCCATGCTTAGCAGGGAGTCTGCTTGAGATTCTCTCTCTCTGCCTCCCCCTGCTTATGCATTATGCACACATACTCTCTCTCTCTCTCTCTAAAATAAATAAATATAAATTTTAAAATAATATAGAGAGTTCTGCTTTTGAGACCACTGGTAAGAAAGTAAATGATAAATAGGAAAAAAGAGGGGAAAAGTCCACTGGCTGCAATCACCATCGCACTAAGCAAATCACTGTAATACTAAAGGCAAACTTGGAAAGGTGAAGTAAGTTGGTATCAACATATTCTGCTTTACTGAAGAAGTCAGAAAAGCAAGGGAGTGAAAAATCATGAAAGACATAATGGACAAAAGATGGATACCAATTTTAACTCTGAAAATTTTAACGTGTTAATCTTAAAAAGAAAACTGTCAGTTATTTTACCAGGAAAAATGGGTGTATTCAGGAATAGCAGAGACTTGTAATCAGTCCAGGGACCAAAAGAGAGGACCACTCTTTTATGGAGGAAAGGAGGGAGTTAGGAGGGGCTATTAGAAACTAAAAGTCTAGTTATCAAATTATCTCTCTGATATGAGGCATTTGAGAGGAAGGGTGGGGGTTGTGGTGGGTAGGGAAAGGAAAAATGAAACAAGATGGGATCTGGAGGGAGACAAACCATAAGAGATTCTTAATCTCACAAAACAAACTGAGGGTTGCTGGGGGGTGGGGGGATAGGGCGAGGGAGGTTGTGTTATGGACACTGAGAAGGGTATGTGTTACGGTGAGTGCTGTGAAGTGTGTAAGCCTGATGATACACAGACCTGTACCCCTGGAGCAAATAATACATTATATGTTAATAAAAATAATTTTTAAAAAAAGAAGAAGAAAAAAGAAAAGAAACTGAAAGTCCAATGGAGTAAACTAGAGCTGAAATAGAGTAGCTTTTCATTGGCTGAATGTGACTGTCTCTCACGGGCTGGGCTGTGGCCCAGCCAACTTCCTTCCTCCTACTGAGATAAAAAAGTTAGTTTCTTTCATATAAAAACTTCTGATATAATTAAATGAAACATATCCTAAGCTGACAGAAGGATTTCCTTCATGATGGGACAATTAGGAAGAGAGAGAGAGAGAGAGTGTGTGTGTGTGTGTGTGTGTGTGTGATCTTTAGAATTTTGCCTTTTTTTCCCTCACTGTGGGCATCCTTGGTCTATAACCATAACAGTTGTAATCAGAAATGATGTATGGCCATAAGAATGATTGTATTACCCAATATGAAGTAAACTTTGCACTTTTCAAAAAAAAAGAAGAAGAAGAAGAAGAAGAAAAGGAAGGAAGGAGGGAGGGAAGGAGGGAGGGAAGGAGGGAAGGAAGGAAGGAAGGAAGGAAGGAAGGAAGGAAGGAAGGAAGGAAGGAAGGAAGTTTCCAGAGCAAGGTCCCTCTCTTCCCATTGGCGCTGCAATTGACGGGAGGTAGGGGATGAGAGCTCCCCCTACTGGCCTCCCGACTCCATTCTAAATGAGGTTTCTTTTTCTTAATTTTCCCAAAGGAGATGCCTCTCAACTTGGAGATGGAGTAAGCTATACACGGAGTCATTGTAAGGGAATCATACCTATGCAGTACAATTGCTATCTGGAGTACAATACTTACACAGAGTTAATTAGAATGTTTGCAAAGGTTTGAAGATCCACAACCCAAGGTAGGTTTGAAGTTTCTTGGCAACAAGGAGTCTCATAAAGTTCTTCAAAGCTTTGGTCTACTGATCAGATGTCTAAAAGAACACAAGAATTTCGTGGCTGTTGTCGTTGTTGTTATAGCTACAGAAACGCTGCAACTTACAAAACTCAGATGGCTTTTCACAGCAGAACTGAGGGAAATGTTTGTCCAGACATCAACAGGATTTGTATTTTCAATTTGTCTTTAAAAAGATCTACCATTGCCAACCGTACCCTGTTGTCATTCCACTAATGTAAACTACGATAACCTAAGCTTGAAACATTCCATGTTTTTGCAAAAATATTTAAATATAAGCACCTAGATCATTTCATATAAATTCTACCTTAAAAGTTTTCTAGAATTTAAAAAAAAAAACAAAACTAGGAATTATTTAACTAAGAGATGGGACTGTTAATTCTGTTTTCCAGAACATGGGACAGTTGAGATTGGTTTCAAAGAATCATCAAGCCTTTGGAATTTAGTTTGAAAAAAAGCTCAACCATATGTAAGTGGACAATTGGAGTCTTCTGGAACTTTGGAGATTAACTACATAATTCGAAATATTTTAGCTCTACTTCATTCTTATATACCCATAATATTGCCCTTCTGGTTATGGAAACTGCAGGATTCAGGCAGGAATTCTGGGTCAGAATAAGTTTAAGGGTGAAGTCATACTTAGAATATGGGACAGAGACCTGTTCTGTTTTGTTTGCTCCATTATCCCTAGAGCCTAGAAAATACCCTGCTACATAAGTACTCAATAAATAGTTGCTGGATGAAAATGAGTAAGTGAATGGTCATTTTAACCTGATCTAAAACATCTGTCTCCAGAATGGAAAAAAGAACTCATAGTAAATCATTCGGAACCTTAAATGAGGACTTAGCCTGAGGGTAGCTCAATTAGACTATAATATTAGAATCTGTGTGACCTGAAAATTTCCTTTATGGTTCAGGAAGCACTTCTTCTATAACCAGCCCTTAGTGTGGAAACTTCTCAGTTCAAGATTTGCCAAAGCATTTTCTATGCTGACATTCAAGTTTTCTCAAATTATTAAGTCACAAGCTCGACAAACTGATATAACCACAGCAGGTTTCCTGTGGACTTAATTTTTGTCTTAGCACAGATAAAATTGAGACAATAAAAATTCGTCTTTTATCTGGTTTATATGAGATGATCCATCTTCGTACTAAATATGGTCTCTATTGATCCCAACCACAGGTGACGTCTTTGATTCTACACTGAGAGTAGAGAATGGAGATAAAGCATTCCTAAAAATTCAGTCCTGAAGGAAAATGAATGTAATCCCTTTGGTTTTGCTTATTCTGGAAGCAGGTATCCTAGTGACTCAATTGGGAACCCTATCCTGTGCTTCTCTTCAGAAAGCTTTCATGGAAAGTTTCAGCACCACGTGACTTTTTGTAGAAACAGAATTGTGAGGAGATGACTAGTGGAGAATATCTTTGGACTTGGTTTCAGGCTCCTTCTTCCCATTTACTGTACGGCTCCCGCTGCATGATGGAGCGAGGCGGTTGGACGTCTGCATGTCTGCCTCCTAACCTGCCCCCTTGACCACTGGGCGCCAGCCGATCTGGGTATAAGCAAACCAGGTAATCTCCAGTGTGCTCTTAGGGGAATGTTTAACTTGCCATCTGCTGAGAAGCCAGAAGCTGTGATTTTAGTTGTGGAGGTTCTGGTTATCCTATTCTTTTATCTTTTCGTGCACATGATATATTTTAATTGCCAACTATGTACCAGTGCTATGCTAACATTAAGTATTTGTGATGTAGAAGCCTGCTCCCCCTGGGACAAGCAAATCCTTGTAAACCCCAGGGTGGGTTCTGTTCATGACCATGAACTAGCTTTAGCTTAGATTGTTCAGAATACTCTGTATGCTGTCTATTTCCATATTCATTATTCCATGGGATACCCATATTTTAGAAAGTTTTTAAAATGAGTTTGAGTAATTAATTAGGCAGTTCAAGGTCACAGAATGAAGGAACAGGCCTCCTCCTCCACATACAGAGTTCGCTCTATCAAACCCCATTATGCATTGCCGTTACTACCCTGGAACCAGCTCTCCTAAAACCAGTGCTTTCTCTTCTGTAATACCTGCCAGACCTGAAGAAAAATGTGAGGCATAAACATATTTTATAAGGACCAAGAAATTCCAAAATTCTCTAAAGAAAGAGATTAAATTTTTAAAATAGGAATAAAATGCAAAGAGTAAGTAGTAATTTGAGAAATATGGTTAATGAATAAAAAATAAGTTAAACGTAAAGCTAATTTTTAAAATTTTGACAACATAAAGAGATCCCTTAGAACAAAGCCTAATCTCTGATGGACTAAAAGGGTCAAAAGCTAAAGATGTAAAACTAAGTTATTCCATGTCTTAAGAGAAGTGTTGATCCCAGGTTGAAAACCCTAATGAGTTTCTTGGACAAAGATCTCCTGAGTTTGAAGCTCAGATTAGAAGCCTATACACTGTATACCCATATTTCTTTTCAGACTACAGTACAGGACCTTGGCTTAGCATGCAATTCTCTTCAAAACCTGGTGTTGACCTCCTTTTCCAACCTGGACCAACCCTCCAGACTGATTTCTGTGTGTCTCCTGGGCCCTCATAAAGGCCCATGCAGGTCTGGGTTACCATACTATGTTGTAGTGATTCATTCCTTACCCACAGTGCCCCTTAGATGACTGTCGTGGAGGAGAGAGACTGGATCTTCACAGGTAACATGCAGTGAGTACACAGCCATGTGCCAGTATCTGACTCTACTTGCTCTACTCACCTAATTTTCAAAACAAATCTCTCACCTAGGTGACGTCCCCATTTTGCAGATAAGAAAACAGATGAAAGGGATTAAATACATGCTCAAGGCTAGTCCCTAGTAACCCAAATCTAGAATTCAAATCCAGAAAGCCTCGCTCCAAAGCCTTATCACACGATGAAACAAGCTTTTCTCTATTACTTGTATTTTTACCCTAATTTGGTCTCGAGCGTGGAGCAGATGCCCAATAAGTGTGGAAATGATGATTGAATGAAAGCCTAAAGCAGTTCCTCGTCACCCCACCCCCACCCCACCTCCTTCCATCTCAACCTTCACGGCAGAAGATTTAGTGTCCAGACTGAAATTAAGTTAGATTGCTTTCCTTAACTACACACTGACAAACTTGTAAAAGGAGACAGCTCAGAAATATATTATGTGGCAAGAGGATTTCAGTCCAGAACTAAAGTTTTCCACATGTAACCCACTAAGTGGGATTTGAGAGTTGGCTGTCTTTGGTAACCATACTTAGATCCAAGTATCTCAAGATCTTCATGAAATATTCATGGCTTTATGTTTCTGAAGCCCTGGTTGCAATTCATAAACACTAACAATAATATCTTTAAAAGAGCAAAAAAGGAGGGGGGAGGGCTTCTGGAATTAAGTGATTTGATTTGGCAAAGATCTGTCAGTAAATCTCTGGCTAAGGCTAAAATAGAGTCTATAAATCTGACTATGTAGTCTCAGGAGGGAAGAGCTAGTTTTCGCCCCCTGGCTCACCATCTTGATGCTTCACTGCATTATTTCTTCTTTCAGTTCCCTTTTTTTTTCTCCTTTCCCTTATCTCATTTGTACCCTCCACCAAACATAGGAAGTATGAAGTAGAGAAAAAGAGAACAACCCCTGTGGAATGCATAAAGAAGAAAATCCCTTAATTTCTCAGAGAACATTCCCCCTTTTCACTTCCGCTCTCCCTGTCTTTTCCTGAAACCAGTTAGTATTTTATAAAGGTGTTACTGAAAACTTGCTCTGTAGGTAAATCAAGTGTTCTCTTAAATGGTCCCAGAGGCAAATTTTCTCTTAGCACAGCAGTCTGTCAGAACCATACTGGGATTCTAACATTCTATATTTTTCTCATCCATTTTACTGCAGAAACGATAAGACCAACCAGACATGAAGTCAACCTTCCAAATGGCATTCTTCCAGCAGTAATCAAGTAATGCCTTCTTTTCTTAAAGCCTTCTCATTGTGTAAGAGACTGCCAGAATTTAACCAAGTAATGTCAAAATGAAAAAGAAAATATAATTGTATCATTCACACAGAAAAAGTGCATGAATCTTTCTAAGTCTTCTTCACAGTATTAGAAATCTGATTATCATAACAGAATGAACCTGAAGGACATAATTCTTTTTTAGTCAACAAATGAACTTTAGATCATAATATCGAGCAGATAATAAAGTACACATCAACTGGTTTTCAGATCCACCAAAAAGTATCGGTGTGATTTAGATAGCCTTAAAATGTTAACATAAAATCAATACTTGACATGTTAATATATTTAAATTTTATGCTGAAAGTGCATTAAAGATTTAGTGGAAGAAAATAAAATTATTCTAAGGTTCCAAATTAAGTGGAGTTAATGCCACGAACAACATATCATTTTCACTGTTTCCTAAACTAAAAGTTCTAAAGCACAGTAGGGAGAAAAAAATGTGCAATTTTTCACCGGTATAAAAATAATCTAACTCTCCTATGATTGAAAAAAATGAACTATGATTAGTTGTCAGTTTTGCAAGGTCGTATTGAAAATGTTTTACTTTTTGTATTAATAACAATCAACAGGCCTATAATTTTTAAAAATTCATTTCACAGAAGTTTACTCATATCTCTTTGTTATAAGAGTGAATAAGCAAAGAAAGCAAGCAACACTATATAAAGGGTATGTCAGTGCATTTGTAATATAATTGGGCATGTGGGAAGATATTCAGGGCATATCATAAAAATACATATAAAAAGGAGAGCTAAAATATTAAAATCTATACATCAAAAAGGGAACATTCATGAGGGCTACGTGCCATTAACTCTACTTTGGTGAGCACTCGAAGTTACTTTGGTAATTAGAGTTTGGGGAGGAGTGAGCTACGTGTAACTGTGCATTTCTCGAAACTGTGGGGCCCTGTGTTGTCATCCACAATCGGTGTCTTCATGCAGGTCTGAGCTTAGGGACTTAGGATCACGTGAGCGTACCTCCGCTATTTTTTATTACACAAACTAAATATGAGATGAGAATTTTAGCTTATTTTCAAGGTTCTTTTCTTCTCTTCCCCCCAGTCCTCAACTGGAGCTCTTCAGCTGTGATCTGGGCCCCCATCTGCTGGTGAGCTTGAGAACTTGTGGACTTCATTTATCCTGGTGCTCGGTTTGTGCTGTTCCTTGATGTTGGCACCCACTCCCATTTGCACAACGTTGCACATCTTGCGCGCTTTCAGATACCTTTATTGTGCAGCCACAAAATCAAATCTCGAATTTTATCTTTGGTTTTCTCTAAATTAAGTACCATAAGTTTCTCTAACACACAGGAGAAAGATAATTAACTTGAGGCAATCTTATTTATGCTGAGTCTTTTCTTGAAGATTTGCAAATAATTCTACAAGGATTTAAAGAGTCTAGGAAGCATTTTAATTTGAAGAAAACTATCTCTCAAATAACTAAATACCCCTTGCTTTTTATTATTTTTGCTTCTGAGTTTTCATTTCAAAAGAAGAAAAGAACTCCTGCGAGACCAACTATATGATCTCAAAGGTGCCTACCAGCTCTCCAATTCTGTGGTTTTATGAAAATAGGTTGATGAAGATAATGCCCAAGAAAGATTTTATTGTGAAATCACATCTGTCTGACTCAAGTCCAAAAACCTAAGGTTTGAACTAAGGCTATTTTAAAGCCAAATAAGTACATTTCTGCATTATTCATAAGCTGATTAACAGGATAAATGAAGAAATATTTCTCCTAAGATTTTGATGATATGTTTTCTTAAAATAGCCTTGCCTTTCTTTGTTGAATTTTCCTTTTGTTTTCTCTTTTATTCTTTATGATTATCTTCTTTGGGTGTGGTTCAAATGCCTTCCCCCTGAAATATTAAACCTCCAGCTTTATATCACCTCCCTGACATTATTGTAACGTCCTCTTAAATGGATTTCATAATTCATCCGCAATGAGCCATAGTGTTTCATTTTGAACAATTAGACCAGACATTCAAGGAAAAAGACATCCAAGGAAAATGAATAGATATTTTACTTGGGATTACTTGAAAATTTTTTTTCCTGTTTCTCTAATCCTGTTAAAAGTTATATTTCTAAGAAAAGTCAATCTTGGAGAAACAATCAATCTTAGAGAAACAGGTAAGAAAATTTCACCATGAAATTTTCATTCAAACAAAGTAAATCGTTCTGGAATAGGAGATATATTCATTCAAAGATGTTTCTACTACATTCCAGACTTTATTTACCTTAAGGAAAGGATATTTAGCTTAACTAAATTAAATATCCATATAAATATCCATACTATAGAATCCATACAAATTTAGTGAGCAAGCCAGCAGTTATTCTTTAAGATTTATTTTAGTTGCAAAATGTTTCCAGACTACGTTCTCACTCTTGCTACAATAACCTCTAGAAGCCGTCCTAACAGCACTCAAACAAGATCTAGTCTCTGATTTTTAGAACCGCCTCTGAGTCCCACAGTCACTGTTCGATGCTTCCTGTCATTTCCTGCGTGCACACTGCCCTATGGAGAAAGGCTATCCAGGCCCTAAGTGTCCTCACCCATCTCGTGTTTGTGCCTCAGCTCCCTACAATCTCAGTTTTGATCCCACTTCTCTGGTGAACTTGCACTTTCAAAGGACTGCTGTGTTTCTAAGAGCAAGGAAACTCACCTCCCAGGTCTTTGACTCTCATTAAGGTTCAGTACAATTGGCACTTCTTAATTCTTGGCTTCCTGTAATAACACACTCTTGATTTCCCACCCATTTCTCTGGCTTTTTCTCTACCCACATTTAAAGGCCCATCTCCTCAGAACAAATCCTCTTTGTTTCTCCTTCTCTGCTCTTTCTCTGAGGGGGTTTTCCTTTCCTGACATGGTTCCCTTATACCAAAGTCCTCCTAAGTTTACATTTGGCTTCGTACTTCACTTCTGGGCTCCGGGTCCAAATACTGAACTCTAATTAACATCTCAAGTTGGATGATTCTTCTCTTTATTTTTTTTTAAGATTTTATTTATTTGAGGGAGAGAAAGTTAGAGAGCAATGAGAGGGGAGAAGGTCAGAAGGAGAAGCAGACTCCCTGCTGGGCGGGAGCCCCATGAGGGACTCGATTTTGGGACTCCAGATTGCTGAAGGCAATCACTCAACCAGCTGCACCACACAGGCTCCCTCAAGTTGGATGTTTCACGACTGCTGATCAGCTAACCAACTCCTCTGATTGTTGTTCTCCTGACCTGCTTCCTTTCCACTGTTTCACATCGAGCTGCTCCTAGAGGACATATAGGGTCATCCTTGATACGTAATTTTTCCTTGCCCACATACCCAGTTATCAAGAGCTCCTTGTTTTACCTCCAAACATCTCACGTGTTTTCAGTTTTCTAGATCCCCTTCCATCCACTCCTCTGGCCCACTATCATCTCCCTCCCAGACAAATGGACCTCCTAACTGTCTCCTCATAGCCATTCTCCATTCGCTAGTGAAAACAGTATTTTAAAAATCCCAAATAGGTCGTGCTACCAATTTAAAGATGTCAACGTCTTCCCATTAGGATTAAAAATAAGATTACTAACCTGTGACTACACAGCCCCCATTACTGGGAAAGAACTTGCCTGGCCGGTCTTAACTTGTGAACCATTCCCCCTCACTCCACGCACTCCAGGCCAACTAGATTTCTTTTAGTTCTTCAGTTGTCCCACACTCTTTGTCTTTGTTGTGCCTATTTCCTTCCTGGAGTCAATAAACGCCTTCTTTTCCTTCAGACCACAGTAAAACATCATGTCTCTATTTCTCCCCAACTCTCCAGACCTAGTTATGGGGACATTTATTCATTGTCACAGCACCATATATATCTCCTTCATAATCTCAGCACAACCACAGTCAAGTAGTTATTTATGTATTTTTTGTTTGTTTGTTTAATTTCCATGTGTGGCAGGATACTATTTTAATATATTAATTGATGTTTTTTCCCAGGTATTTTTATTATGCTTTGGTCCTGCCATATCAGGCAACTAGACCATGAGACATCTATTATCAAAAAAAAAAAAAAAAAAAATTACAGTGGAAAACAAAAGTCAAATTCTTGTCTTTTAAAATTCAAGGCTTTTCAAATGCAGTCATCAGCCTTCTGGTCCACCCCACCCAACCCTACAACTCTAAAAGACTAAAGATTCAAGGACAAGGGAAGAATGGGGCCAAAAGGATGCACATGAGGTTTGTAAGGCCCCATTCTGATATGTGAGGAGGGAAAATAGGAGGAACTTCCAGATGGCTTGGGGAATCTGAGAGCAGAATTCCCAAGTAGAGCATGCAAGGGAGGAAAGCACTGGAGTATTCCCAACACACGTCCTGGTGAAGGAGAGAACAGCTCCTGCTATTAGTGAGGGGATCTGGACACATGGGTCAAAAGTTTCTGTTGGACCCAGGGAAAGCAGAAAAATAGAGGAGAAAGAGCTGAGACCAAGAGGTCCCTTCAGATGGGAGAAAAGATATCTCAGGCGTTGGGCACATGGACAGCTGATGACCTGATATCAGCCCTAAGCAATTAAAACTCTTCCCAAATCTAACCATATCATGAACACCCAGTACTTAGGCAAAAATCCTAGCAGTATCTGAGAAGTTATTTTCCAATACCTGGTGGAAGGGAAGTTTTAAGTAGACAATGTGCCATTCAGAAATTGTTCCAGTCTCTAGAGAGAGAAATTGGAAATAACATCTGCTTGCATAATGTTCTCTCCCTCTCCTGTAGTAGAATTTCTGAGGTCAGCCATCCAAGGCAAGTATGACAGCTGCCCTCTTGTCAAGAACCCAGACTCTACTGATAAGTGACTTCCATCTATAATGCTTCTTTACAATCTAAGACGGTTATTGGATTTTAGGCTTAAAATAGTACAAGAGAGGAAAAGAAAGAAAAAGCCCATTCCGGTTCTCTGTCCACCTCTTATGGAGTCTTCCTAGAAGTCCCTCGAGCAATTTTCTCTTACATCTCCTTGGTAACCCTTAGCTACAGAAAAGGCTGAGAAATGTGATCTTTTAGCTGGGTTCCAAGAAAAGAGGTTCTTCTATTTTAAGAAGCAAGGAGAGAACGGACATAGGATAGTAGCTTACCACAGGCTAGCAGCTTACAGACCTTAAGTTCATTCTTCGGGAGAATATGGGAAGATAAAATTGTGCACATAGATTTGTGAGTCACATACTCCAATCCATCTCCCCGGATAGATTGTAACCTGAGAGAAAGCAGGGTCCATTTCTCCCTTGTTCACAACTCTATTCAATTATGTAGCCCAATGTGTGTTACTCAGTAGCAATCTACATTTATTTAATGAATAAATAAAATAATGAAGGGAAAGGAATGGGTAAATAAGTATAAGTGGCCTTCCAACACTCAGATTCATGTAAAACTTTAGGTTCTAATGTAGGGTGATAGCGTTTAGTGCTGTTCCCTGAGTATTTCTGGTGCCCTCTCTCTGGGTACGTGGTAAGATTATACACCCCGTGCTCCTTGTGTCTCGGTAAAGCCATGTGATTATGGTCAATGAGTTAGTTGTGAGTAGAAGCAACATATGTATCTTCTGGGCCCAAGGATTCAGTTGTCAACATGAGACCCACTAGAGCTCTCATTCCCACTGCTACAGCAATGGACAATGTCAGAGCTGGGATCTCTCCATCAGCTTGGGTCTCTGATAAAGGTGACATGAAGCAGGTGACCAGCAGTGAATGTGTAGCAAGGTCTCTTTCCTGGGTTCACCAACTTATTTCGCCCATCACATAAATGTAAGCCCTTTTAATGTAGTCAACCGAGGAAACATTCTAAATGCTATAAAATACATCAAATTTATGTCATGGGTCCACAACCAACTTGACCTCTGAAACAATGAAGTCAACTTTTAAAAGTTAAGTTAAAAGTAATTAGTTTGATATAACTGGCATAATGAAAACATCCAGCATAAATAAAGATAGAACACTTAGAGTAAAATGTATTTTCAAGAAAAGACTTTGCCTTAGTATTTTAAAGAACCCGGAAGTAGAAATTTTTCAAATATTGGTTACATTTAAGCCAAGATAAGGAATAGCGCTGTAACAAGTGGAACAATTAAAAGAAGTCTTTTCTTTTTCTTTTATTTTAAGTAGGCTCCACACCCAATGTGGGGCTTGAACTCACGACCCTGAAATACAGTCACGTTCTGGGTGCCCCAGAAAGAAGTTTTATCTTTTATCTTTTTTTGATACATATATTAATCATGTATAAATACATTTGCATGTAATCATACAATGTATTATTAAAGCATATAACATAGAAATACTCATTTTTTAGAGACAAATTTTTAGAGACTATGGTACCTTTAAAGGATAGAATCTGGCTAATTGGCTTTCTTTCCCACTTTCTGAATCTATAATTAAATGCAGATTCTGAAAAATGATTGAAAGCTCTAATATCTACCCTGAAATTGTGTGGACCATAAACATTAAAGCAGTTTGGTTAATATCAAGCAACCTTATCTTTCACATGAAGTACAATCAAACCTCTATTCTAAAATCCCAGAGAATTATTACAAGACAATGTTTAGCTTCTTCCAAACCAAGCAATTTTAGTTGCTTTTAGCATTTTCCCCTAACATATGATTTCAGGGTTATTATGTTCTATGACTTGAATCCCCTGCACAGAAATATACATAACTAGATACTTAACACAGGTTTGAGATTTGTTACCCTTTCCTGGAAGAGCTGATTATATTCCAAGAGGATGAAAAAGATGTTACATTGAAGTCTGTTACTTCAGATGACTAATGGATAAACTACTCAGGCAAGAAGAGTAAATGGAAATAATTGGGTGTTTCTGTCCTTATAACTGAATCTTGTAACTTCGATGTAGATAGTGTCATCCGGGTGCAGATTGAAGCCTAACTTGTAACAGGCTCTGAAATTCAGGGTCTGCATGCTATTTTTATTCTCCAGCTTATGTCTGAATGAAATAAATAATTTAAGAGATTTACCATCACTTCCTTCATAAAAAAAAAATGAAAAATCTGAAGGAGTTTAATGGTGTAGTGTAGGCAGTAAAAAGATGACACTATGAAAATTAAAATATTACTGGAGCCATGGATTTAAAAGATTTGTAAGTTTTCCCTCTCCACCAAACTACCCAGCCTTTTCTCTTCTTTTTAATGTTACAACATTAAATTTTTCGATCATATTGGAGACTATAGACCAAAACTTCTCCATAACAATGCCAAGGAAATACCAGAGAACTGAACATTTCCAGATGAGCCCACAGGCAATTCCGGTACCCAGGCATTCAACCCTCATTTACCATTTATTTTTCGGTGTAGGTGTTTTCAATGGGAGAAAACGGTAACACAAGGTGAATAATTACCCATGTTATCACCATTCTGGTTTGCAGAATGTATCATTTGCAGGGTCCTTAAAAATCACCACAGACACTCTATCAGACAGGCTTTTTGGTCCAGAAACCATATGCTCAACTAGACTATGAAAAACCTTATTGCAGATAGGGCATGTGCTTGGCAAAGGCAAGGATCACCAGCAGGGTGCTGCTTCCTCAAGAAAGCTCCAGCTGGGGGACATGATGGCATCCTTCCAAGGGCAATGGTTCCTTTTGGGCCATCAGAGAGAGAATCAAGAGCTTTGGCCCATTACAATTGAGTTGATCCATGCAGTCACCATGTAGACATATATTATGAGGATGGAAACGGGCTCAGCCTGATATTTCCCCATGCCTGGTCTTTGGTGTCCTTTGAGACACCCTGCCCACCATGGCCCAGTTAGCAGATTGCCGGTCACTTCCATTTTACTTAGTTTTCAATGATACAATATTCAGGTTCCACAGCTATTAGGAATCCACTCTGTGCCTCTTTTGACCTTAGGTAATATATACCTATTTCCTTCCTAACCTTCTTAAAAGAGGCTTAATGGAATTTTGAATTTTTCCCATTGCAAAAATTCTTAGGTTTTTGTCAAAAGAGATTTGAAATACCACATGGAATGATGTACTCACATTCTTCACCACCACCTCCAAATAACTGAATTACATAAATAAAACATTACCTAGAAAAGAGCTTTGCTACAATTTATGGGAGGTAAATTTAACAAGAACTGGCTCATTGTAGGAAAATTCAACTTATCTTTTCCCGATCCTTTTATTCTATACAGGGAAAGAAATTTATGTCATCTTAAAAAAAAATCTATTACTGCTTCTCATAACTGAATCCATTATTTTTCTCTATGATCCATCAGGCAAAAACAAGAATAATAGATTGCTTTGACCAAACCTTGAACATAAATGTCTCCAAGAATCAAATGTAGTAAGTTAAACCGGTTTCAGGTGTTATTAAAACAAGAAAGGATAGCCTTCTCTATACATTTCAAAATCAGATCTTACTAAGCAAGTTATTATTATCAGCTTCTACAAAAAAGATTATACAGTAGTTGAATTTTCACAATTAGACTCTGACTTTACACAAATAAAGTTGTCCTATACATAGGCATTTGTGTGGACTTTATCTTGTAAGTCTTTCCCGTTTATAAAAAAAAGTCAAGGCGCTCTATGATCAATAGCTCCACATGACCCATTTCAGTTTCAGAGAAGTCTGAATGTATGTACACACACCGACCTACATCTGGGATTTTCTCCTTAATGGATACCTATCCAGCATCTAATTTTATTCCGATAAGCCAACCTTCCAACTGTCTCCGGGAAGAATCGCCACATTTCCGGCTTCAGTGGCAGAACTTACTCTAAGCCAATCAGCACATAACATTACAATAAGTCTATTATGTGTCGGCATGTGCCCCAATTTGCCTACAGAGAAAAAAGAATGATGTTCTTTAAAGATTTATTTATTTATTTATTTACTTGAGGGAGAGAGAGCAGGGGGAGAAGAGCGGACAGAGAGGGAGAGGGCATCTTAGGCCGACTGCACTGAGCACGGAGCCCTACTTGGGGCTTGATCTCACACTCCTGAGATCACAACGTGAGCGGAAACCAAGAGTCGGAGGCGTAACTGACTGCACTACCCAGGTGCCCCCCAAAAGAGTGTCTTTTATGCCGGCTGAAAACGCAGAGAGAGAGGTTTCCCATTTTCTGCTACCAGGGAGCCCCAGCTGCTACTGAGCCATCTGTGACTTTGAGAATGAGAACAATGCTGCTGACAGAGAAGACAGATGGAAAGAACGCGGGTCCCCATGACTACCAATGAAGTGGTGATGCTGTGGAACCAGCCTTCCAGGTAGAGCTCAGACACTTTCTTCTTAGCCCTTCCTCTACTTTGGATTTCGGTTTCCAAAACTGTTCGGATATGTTCCTCTTTTCCTTTAAAGATGAGAGAATGTACTCAGAATCCTATGCTTCCTTGTGGTTTGTTTCATTCATATTGCTTTACAGCAGAGATCTCTGAATATATACTTGATTCTGAAACTGCCTCTGAGAACCCTCCCTAATCACCTAATGGGGCACAAAATTTGATCTACCCATTGCTTAAGAAGACAGTAACATTCTTACAAAGGTGAATGCACATATGAGATGAGTAAAAACCCCTTTTATCGTACCAGACAGAAAAATACAGCTTCATAACCCAAGTCAGACATTATTCCTAGCCTCTAGATCTAAACTGACCTTGACCTGTACCATAACCAATTTAAAACTCCGGCCTATATGCCAAAGGTCCATCTTCTTAAAATTATTCAGAAATCCAAGCCATAGCAATCCTACTGCTCTCCTCTCATTTTCCTAAACTATTTTATACTTATTTCTCAGATTTTTCAGGCTATTAGATGTTTCTCACATATTTCCAGAGATAATAACTCATCCGCTTTGCAATCTGATTCTTAACATTAGGAGATTAAAACTAATGTAGATGATTCTCAGATGACACATACCGAGGTACAGAAAAATCCCATCATTTCCTTCTTCAAAATGAGAGAAATTTTAATTCTTTTTCTCAACAGCTGCTTCATTTTTTTATGCATAGGAAAAAAATATGTGCAATTACTCCAAGTACAATCAAGTCATTTCACATGGCTTTACCATCATTGTAGTTACAGGATATTTTAAAAGAGAAAAAAAAAATCTCAAAGCACAGGTCCTGCTGTGCAGCAAAGCAATCAGATTCCTTCATAATAACAGCCTGATGGGATTCAGCAATCCGAGGAATAATGAATAACCACTTTAATCAGTAAACAGGAAAATGCTACAACAGTCACTGAGTAAAAATTAACTATCATCTGTTGATCCTCTTGATCAGTATTTCAAACAATAAATAGAAATGTATTTTTTTTTAAAAGAAAAGTGTGTTTATGTGTTTGATTTTTGCCAGACAGTGATAAAATATCATCTTAGACTGTCCTACAGTGTTGCCCAGTCAATGAAGTACACATATAATCTTCTTCGTAATACATGGCCAAGTTGACCCTCTCACTTGAATATGTCGAGGTAAGCTCTTCTGGCAGTCGATTAATAAGGTTATTTCTGGACTGATTATTGAACTCTTTTGTTACTTCATTATTGAATGTTCTCCTTCAGTGTTCATCTTACAAAGTTGTTTGTATCTGAAAATGAAAAGTCTGTTTCAAAATAGTCTTCAAGTTTCCAATGCAGTTTCTCAAATGTTGGCCGTTCCTGAGGGTCTACCTTCCAACACTCCAACATGATGTTGTAGAACTGTGGTGGGCAGTTAGGTGGTTGAGAGAGTCTATAGTTTTGACCCAATACCTGGATTACCTGAGCACCTGTCATGCCTAAATAGCATAGAATGGAACCAACAAAAAATAAGTTAAAGATCAGGGTCTTAAATTCATCGATAATTATATTCAAGATTACAAAGCAAACTGATTTCCTTGGTGAAGATGTGAGGTCTACCATCCCTTTCCCCAGCTGCAGATATTAAACTAAATCTTGCAGCAAGTAATGTCTATAAGACCACAATTCAAGAGCAAAGGAGAAAGAGGCAATAAACTACTTCATTAATGCAAATCATCATCATCAAATTTTATCTATTATGCTCCCACAGGCACATGGTGTGGTCAGCCCCATAACTCTGCCCTCTAAGTCTGGGCAAAGCAGTTAAAGTCACACCTAAGTAAGTGACCTGCAGCAGAAAAGCCCACTTCAGAATTAATTACTCACCACTATAAGGCACTTTGCCATAAGTAATGATTTCATAAAGAAGGATTCCAAATGACCACACATCAGACTTAATGCTGAATCTATTAGCATGAAGGGCTTCGGGCGCAGTCCACTTCACTGGCAGCTTTATTTCATGTCTGGGTTCATAGATGTCTTCATTACCTACCTGTTAATGCATTGAGGAATCAAGCCAAGTTCAAGTGAGAAGAGATATATATATATATATATATATATATATTTTTTTTTTTTTTTTTTTGCTACCCTCGTTCATCTGTAACCTGCTTCACATTAAAATTTAGAGGGAAAGTATTCAAAATGATCTAGTTCAATAGATAATTATAGTAGCAAATTCCAAATCTGGCTTATAAGACTGAGAAATCTAGGAGAAAACATTAATAAAATATTATTTAAGAGCCTACTATGTGCTAAACATAGCACTGACAGGAGCACGCTGCTACACGTGGGAGAACTCACATGTGATGGTCTTTGGCATCTGGTCTTCAGCAAATTAAAAAAAGAAAAAATGAAGGCAAAGTCTGCTTCCAGACTTACTGCTGTTATTGGAGAGCCACTGACTTTAATAATTACCATGTTTCACTTTCTAACATTGAAAAGTAGAATCCAAATGATTTAAATTAATATATCAAGTCACTGGGGTTCTAATTAACTTATTTAAAAAAGAGATAATGAATTCATGAAGATCAAAAGAGAATCACTTACACGTTGTGTTTCATGTTCCACACCCCTATTTGTAGGGCACGATGTAGAAAGTAAAAATTAAATTCAGAGAAAAACACCTAATAGTATGTCACTTATGTCAGTGTCTTTTGGCCTGATGTCATGACACGGGGTGAGGGCCAGGAATTAAAAAGTCAGTGATTGCAAAGAATTCTGGCAACGTGAATATTAATTTGGCAGAAAGTGAGCAAAGATGGATGGAGTGACTATACAAAATGTACTGCTTTTTGTAAGGAAAATCGAGGCAAACCAAGAGAGGCTACTGCACTGAAAGGCAGATCATTAATCCAACCACAAACTTAATCAAGTACTTTCCCATCTGGTTAGGCATCATTTTCTCTGTTTCTCCTTGGTGAAGAAAGAAAAACAGGAGGTGGTTTATCTGCAAGGCCTTGGGCTACCGAAGTGTTCTATGGACCACCGAACTTGGAGAAACATTATTTTTTGGATAAACTTGGATAAACATTATTTTGAGGAACAACAGTAAATCTATCAGTCTGCTGGTATGTTAGACTTTTGACCCGTGACAAAACCTAATTAAAACAAAACACGATTCACCTTAAAAATTCTTGCAAGTCCAAAATCTGCAACTTTGTAGATATTATGTTCACCAACCAGGACATTTCTGGCAGCCAGATCTCTATGAATGTAGTTCTGGGACTCCAGATAAGCCATCCCAGAGGCAACCTGCGCAGCCATGTCCACCTGCTGAGTCAGATGGATTTTTGTTCCAGCATCATCTGAGCAGTAAGAGAAAGTAAAACTTTGACTTTGGAAATCAAGTGAATTATTGAAGTGAATTTTGAGAATTTTGATGAAAGAGCTGTCGGTGGGATTAAGTGTCATAGCACTGATCTGTTGAGCAAAGAAACCTAATTAATACAGACCATTCATTTACTTTAAAGGGTTAATGAGGCAACACTTTTCAGAGTCCAAACACAGCTGTGGCCCTCACTCCCCTGAAGGAACATTCCACAGAGAAGGAAACAACAGCATCACATAATTCAAAAACAACTCCAAAGATCTGAAGAGTCCAGGTATTACCATATTTCCACAGCACGCATCCCTGACTCATCTCTTCGTGGAAGTTGTTTACTTGGTTGCCTCTAGATTTCCTTCAAACATTTCATAGTTTGTTCTAGTCTTTAGGGCTATAAGATGATACCAATTTGCATGGTGGAGCTGATGAAAAGTTCTCATTCTTCCATCATATTGGTATTTTTTTTCTATCATATTGTTCTTAAAAACTAGCTCACTAACAAAAATGAAAGGTCTAGCAGTAGTTATAAAATCAGTATGTCACATTTGTACTCCATTAAGCTTGATACACATTTTTTTTTTTTACTTCCCTTTTTAAGCCTGTTATTCTTAGAAATAGTTCACACATCTCTCCAGGCATGGACATGACTTTAATAGACATAGTTTCGGGTGCCTGGTGGCTCAGTCATTAAGCGGCTGCCTTTGGCTCATATCATGATATCAGGGTCCTGGGATTGAAGTCCACATCGGGCTCCCTGCTCGGCGGTAACCCTGCTTCTCCCTCTCCCACTCCCCCTATTGTGTTCCCTCTCTCTGTGTGTCTCTCTCTGTCAAATAAATAAATAAAATCTAAAAAAAAAAAAAAATCTTTAATAGACATAGTTTTTACCACCACTACTCATCCTATATAACTAAGTATAGGAAAGTTAGGCAGTAGACTCCGTTTGATCATTAGTAGAGAGGTTAGTGTTATTCTGGGCTGACTCTGTGAGGTGGGGTCAGCCATCCCTGGATACTTGTTAGCTGCCATACTGTTAGCAGATGTCTTCAGATTTCTGGAGAATTAAAAAGGTCTCCTATAAATCCAAACTACCAGCACCCCTGACTCAATAAGCCAAATACTACCAAAAGTATATTGAATTCACAGTCAAGAGTCTTAGATACAACTTGACTTGAAAGAACCAAGATGCCCTTCAATGGACGAATGGATAAGGAAGATGTGGTCCATATATACAACGGAGTATTATGCCTCCATCAGAAAGGTTGAATACCCAACTTTTGTATCAACATGGATGGGCCTGGAGGATATTATGCTGAGTGAAATAAGTCAAGCAGAGAGAGTCAATTATCATATGGTTTCACTTACTTGTGGGGCATAAGGAATAACACGGAGGACACTGGGAGATGGAGAGAAGTGAGATGGGGAAATCAGAGGGGGAGATGAACCATGAGAGACTGTGGACTCTGAGAAACAAACTGAGGGTTTTGGAGGGGAGGGGGGAGGGGGGTTGGGTGAGCCAGGTGGTAGGTATTATGGAGGGCACGTATTGCATGGAGCACTGGGTGTGATGCATAACCAATGAATTTTGGAACACTGAAAATAAAATAAAATAACATTTAAAAAAAGAAAAGAAAAGAAAGACAACTATTGCTCAGGGGTTAGAAAACTGGCTTGAAGCTAGAGTGCCAGGATCTGGATCAGAGCTTTGTCTCACGTTTCTTCCTGACCTCAGGCAAGCTGCTTAACACTCCTGTGCCTCCATTTCTTCATCTATACAGTCGTCATTGTAATTTCCTTATGGTATCAGTTGTTAAAATGAGTTAATTCATGTAAAGCACTTAAAGCAGAGCCTGGCACCTAGAAAGAACTGAGTAAATCTGTTTTTATTTATCTGACTACCTGTTTTTACTATCATTGCTGCTGCCTAAACAGAACTAAACAGTTTAAGAATTGTTAAGGTAGAGATGCATATGGATTGCCTAAATGGAAATGCCTAAATGAAGACAAACATATGGGTCTGGAGCACACATGCCGCAGAAGATGTCAACTTAACAGTCATAGTTTGTGGGTAAGAGTTAAACTTTAAAAGTGAGTAAGACTGTTAGGAAGTGACAGAATCATGACAAACACCAACATTTAGGGTGGACAGAGGAAGATAAACCTATGAGAAGACTGAGAAGAATCAACCAGAAGAATGAAACAAAAACCAGAAGACAGCATCCTAACAAAGGTTTTGAGAAAGTCACCACCATTGTCAAATTCCACAAGTCCAGCAAGATAAGGTCTAAAAGGTATTTATTAAATATTACTAGGGAGTCATTGGTGACCTCGGTGGCAGGAAGAGCATTTTCACTGCAGGTGTGTGATAGAGGGCAGAACGGGAGCTGAGGATATGGAGACAGCAAAAGGAGATGTCAATTTCCAAACCCTGGTTAAGAAGGGAAGGCAACAGGAAGTTGGCAGAGGAGAGTGTAAGTCAAGGGAAAGCAATTAGCAGGAAATTCACGATTGTGAGGGGCTGTCAATGATACAGTACTCGGGGAGTTTCTGGAGCGCTAGCCACATTCGCATTGTTGGTTTGTACAGTGGCTGTCCCATTGTTCACTTGCTCACTCTGAATTAATGATAAATTATACTAAATGATGTATGTTATTTATGTATGCCGTCTTTTCAATTAAAAAATGAAATAAATAAGGGCGCATGGGTGGCTCAGTAGGTTAAGCATCTGCCTTTGGCTCAGGTCATGATCCCAGGATCCTGGGATCGAGTCCCACATTGAGCTTCCTGCTCAGTGTTTCTCCTCTGTCTGCGGATCCCCTGGCTTGTGCTCTCTGTCAAATAAATAAAAATCTTAAAAAGAAATGAAATAAATAGAGTTGAGTCCATTTTTTAAAATGGTATAGATCTAAGCACTGTGTGTGTGTGTGTGCGTGAGCGCACATGTGTGTACATACATGTATATTTGTTTTTTTAACACAAGCAGCACAGTTAAGTACAATGTGTGGTGAAACTAAGTACTCATGGACCTATCTGTCCTTTTCTTCCTGGGCAAACACTATGTTCCCCATCTTCCCTAGAAGTTAAATTGGGCCATGTCACTAATTCTGTGCCCTGCAACGTGTGCAAGAGAGAATGTTCGTCACTTTAGGCCTGATCCTTAAAATCTCTGTTTTTGTAGCTAGAAGAAATAAATTTTGAAATGGCAGAGCCACATGATGAAAGGAGTCTAAATCCCTATGTCACTATTTAAAGAGAGTCATGTAGAAGGGTAAGTCCGATGCATATCAAAAATGCATATATTTGTTATGTCACTAAGATATTTGAATTGTGTATTATAGCAGCTAACATGAAATGTAAGCAAAAAGACAAAACATAACTTTTTTTTAAAAGACTTTATTTATTGGGGCACGTGGGTGGCTCAGTCGGTTAAGTGTCTGCCTTCTGCTTGGGTCATGATCTCAGGGTCCTGGGATCAAGTCCCAAGTCGGGCTCCCTGCTCAGTTGAGAGTCTGTGTCTCCCTCTCCCTCTGTCCCTCTTCTCTGCTTGTGCTCTCTCTCTCAAGTACGTAAAAAGATTTTATTTATTTATTTACTTATTTATTGAAAGAGAGAGAGTGCACAGGGGGAGAGGTAGAGGGAGAGAGAAAATCTCAAGCAGACTCCACCCAAACATGGAGCCCATTACAGGTTCGATCTCATACCTGAGATCATGACCTGAGCCAAAATCAAGAGTCAGATGTTTCACTGACTGAGCCACCCAGGCACCCCAAAGACAAAGCATAACTTAGTGTGCAGCATAATGAGAAAGCATTGCTACTGTGTTAGCCAAAATAGCTATGCCTTTCAATACCAGATTAACTCAATATGGAAAGAAACATAAAAAAGTCAAGATACACTGGTGACCAGTCCTACATCAAGTGACAGTTTCTAAAATGGTTTCTCATATTCTCTATCTCCTGGTATTTGAGCTCTTATGAAATCCCCTTCCATTAAATATGGTTTGGAACACCAACTCACTTTTAAACAAATACAATACGGCAAAAGGGATGGGGTATCTCTTCCAAGATAAGTGATCAAAGACAGTGTCTTCATCTTGCAGGAACTCTCCTCTCTTGCTCTCTCACTTGCTCACTCTGATGAAGCCAACTGCCATGTTGTAAGTTGCCCTGTGGAGAGGGCCATGTACCAAGGATCATAGGGCAGCTTTGGGCCAACACCCAGCAAGGAACAGGCTTCCTCGGTCCAACAGCCCCGGAGAAACCAATTCCTGCCAACAATCACATGGGTGAGCTTGGGAATAGATCAGCCTCCCCTAGAGCCTTCGGATAACTGAAGCACCTGCCAACACCTCACTGCAGCCTTGGGAGAAACTGGACGTAGAAGACCCAGCTCAGGGGCGCCTGGGTGGCTTAGTGGGTTAAAGCCTCTGCCTTCAGCTCGGGTCATGATCCCAGAGTACTGGGATCGAGCCCCACATTGGGCTCTTTGCTCAGCAGGGAGCCTATTTCCCTCTCTCTCTGCCTGCCTCTCTGCCTACTTGTGATCTTTGTCTGTCAAATAAATAAATAAAATTAAAAAAAAAAAAAAAAAAAAAAAAGAAGACGACCCAGCTCAGCTGTACCTGGATTCCTGACCACAGAAACTGAGGTAATAAGTGCTGCTATTTTAAGCTACTACGTTTTGGGTAACTTGTAGCACAGCAATAGATCGTGAATACAGGTTCACAATAAGAAAATAATGCCAGTGCTATGTGTATGGTTAAAAGCATAAGGTATGGAACCAGACTTCTGGGTATAAATTCTGGCTCAACCACTTCAGGTAAGTTATTCACCTCTCCATCCCTCAGTTTCTTCCACCATAAGGAGGAAATGATGATAATAATAATAATACTCATTTCATCAGGTTTTTAGAAGAATGAACTAAGTTAATAAATTGTACACCACTTAGAAAAATGCCTGGCAGGGGCACCTGCGTGGTTAAACAGGTGATTAACCTTCATCAGTCAGTTAAGCATCCGATTCTTGGTATCAGCTCCAGTCATGATCGCAGGGTCATGGGATGGAGCCCCGCATCTGGCCCCGTGCTCAGTGCAGAGTCTGCTTGTGCCTCTCCCTCTCCCCGGGTTCCTCCTCTCCTTCCCCTGCCACTCATGTGCTCTCTCTCTCTCTCTCTGAAATCGATCAATCAGTCAAGGAAGGAAGGAAGGAAGGAAGGAAGATGCGTGGCACATCATAAATACCATATAGTGGTTTTTTTTTAAAGAAAAAAAATTGAATATATATGCACCTCTCTTACCACTATCCCATATGGTTGATTTTCACCACATCACCTCATTTTATATTTAGAACTATATGAATTAGTATCATTATTATTTGCTCCCTTTCATAGCAGTTTCTGCCACTTAGAAGAACAGGTAATAAGTTGTAGAGTGGAAAGTCAAGTTCAGGCATGTCTGAGGTTGAACTTTCATGTTCTTAAAAACTATTCCATCCTCCTCCCTAAGACCAACCTTACCCATGATTCCCGAGCACCTGAATGCTGGGGCTACACTTACGGTCAGCTAAAGAGTATCTCAGTGAAAACACTCCTGTCTACTTCAGTGCACCTAAGTGAACTCCCCAAGAGATCGATGAACAATATGTAGGACTTTATTTTAAAAAATATGTATGTATATAAAAAATGTAGATATTTATTCTCTTTAAATTTCAGTAAGAGATATTCGATATCACTTACCCTCAATGCTTAAGTTTTTTGACAAGCCTCTTCCATTTTGGAGAAATTAATTACAAAAAAATATTTAGCCAAGCTTAGGGACTACAAAGATGGTTCTATGGAAGAATATGTATGTCATTCCCACTATCAAATACGACATCTAATCCTATTATAGTGGATATAAAAAGTTTTCACTGACAGGCACAACAGAGAAGAAAATTAAGTAATAACACACTTTCTACCCTGAAAGACTGCAGTGGCCTAGGAACTGCCTATGTAAACCTCGGAACACACTTCTGATACAACAGCCAGTTGTCAAAACTGATATAAAGGTTCACAGGCCTGTGACAATTTATATCTGCAACAAGAAAATATTTTCAATTATGTTCCATTACTCAAGAGTCTTACATCTTACAACAGTTACTGTGATGGGCTGTTTAAGAGTGGCAGACTCATTTTAACATCACTTTGTTGAATGTAAGCCCTCTTCATTGGGAAGGGATTGTCTGTAATGAGCATCTCTTCATTACTCCTCATGGCTACTAAGTATCTTGGCAAATGAAGGCCTTGGTAAACTTGACCCTGAAGGCCCAACTCAGCATATGACAGGGTTTGTGCTCACCTCTGAATAAAACACATCAACACACCACCAAAAAAACTCATTGTCAAAGGAGTTTGTAATTAATAAGCGGATCTTGTCAAGCTGACACCAAGGGTCTCAAAACAAACTCAACCCCAAGTCTTGATATTAGGCTCAGAATAGCCCCCACTTAATTTCTCCTTCATTTTCTCATTCAGTCAGTCAACACAGAATTAGTGCACACCTTCTATGTGCCTGACACTGTTCTATCACTAAAACAAAAATCTCCATCCTCGTGGAGTTGTATTCTAGAAGATACTTACAATAAGCCACATAACAAAGTCACACATTATAGGATGACCAGCAGCTAAGAAAACAAAAAAGCATACAAAGAGACAGAAGGAGAATAAATTTAGAATTCAGAGGGTGACCAGCGAAGGACTCACCATTGTGGGAATGTCTGAGGAAAGACTTGGCAGAAGTGAAGAAGTGAGCTACGTGGATATTAATGGGGCGGGGGGCAAGGGGTAGGAATTCAGATAGAGGACGGAGCAAGTGCAAAGGGCCTGAATGAAGAGCAGCAAAGGACAGTGAGACCAACACAGAGTCAAGGGAGACAAGGGAGATACTGGGGGAGATGTGGTCAGTAAGGTAATGGAGAGCTGAGCCACATAGGATTTTAGAGGTCATACACGCAGAACCCACGGGAGTCAGTGAGGCTTTGAGCTGAGGAGAGACACGATCTGACTGACATTTTAACAGGAGATCTCCAACTCCTGCGTTGAGAAGAGACTGCGAGGAACAAGAACCAAAAGAGGGAGACCACTTAGGAAGCTCCTGCACCATCCAGGAGAGAGCTGATGACGGCTTGGACCAGGGTGTGTGGGCAGAGAGGGGGCAAAATCCTGGGTATACTTTGAAAAAAGTCAATTGGATTTACTAATTGGTTAGCTGGAAGCTGTGAGAAGAAGTAGAGATGATCCAAGAGATTAGGCTGAGTGTTGACATCGTCTAAGAAGGAAAGAGCACAAGAGTAGCAGATTATTGAGGATATACGATCAGTTTTGGACACGTTGTTTTGAGATCTTTTTTTAGTGGACATATGGAGTAGAAATTCTTGCTGTTCACAAACATTTTTTTTTCTCCTTTCAGCCAGGTTAGCGGATTATACTTCGCTATTCCCTCTGACTTGATTTGACCAAATGAAAAGGCACAGGAGTTATCTCTGCATCTCCCCGTTGGAGCTCTAAGAGCCAGAACGAGATTAGTCCCATCACCTTCCCCTTCCAAGGTGATGAAAAGACTTGAGGCATCAACCAATCTATTTTGCACACATGCTTGAGCAAGAAATAAAGGTCTCTGGGACTTGGGAGGGGGGTGTTGCTGCATCACACCAAGGTTATCCAGAGAAGCACTGAAGTAGAGTAGTCAAGAAGGCAGTTGGATTTATGATTCTGAAGTAATGAAGGGATGTAGTTTGAGAAATCTTTGATACATAAATGTTATTTAACCCTGAGACTGACTGAGATTAGCAAGGGAACTAGTGATGTTGCAAAATTCCAAGATATTGAGAGATCTGAGAGATGAGGGAAATCACATCAATGGGAGAAGGGACCAACGAAAAAGACAGGAGGAAAAGCCACTGACTGAAGTGTCTTGGAAGCCAAATGAAGGAAGTGTTTCCATTCATTCAAGTCCATTGAAATAAAAGCTCTGAATAGGTCTGAGGACTGAGAATTGACTATTAGATTTACCACCATGAATATTACAAGTGATCATTTTTGTTAAACCTGACCCAAGATGGCTACTGTACTTTTGTCCCTGGGAATAAAGCAAAAAGGGTCAATGGCTGAGGTCAGTCTTACTCTGATGGCTAATATATTCTGATACGGTTAAATTTGCTCTCTTTATGCAAAGGAGCTAAGCATATTTTTTTTTAACAGCATTTAACAGGCCCACGTTCTTTTCTCCCCTTCTCCACTTCTGCCATTTAATACCAACAGCTTCACAAGTCACCCTGAAATCAGAGAACACTCTTATCTTTCTAATATCTTATCTCACCTCCCTTTACCTGTACGCATGCCATCAACCCCACTCTGTCATTTTAGGAAAGCATAGAAAAAAGTCTCTTTTTTAGGCATGAATTATTCTCTCAGTACTTGATCTCCACTACTTTGAACATCTCATTTTAATACTCATTATATTGTTGCGTATTAAATTATTCATTTGCAATAAACATCAAAATTTCACAATGCCCTTAAGTCTTCTCTTACTATAGGAAGCAGATGTAGAAATAAAGCAATAGTATATTTCCGCTTTTTAGTCTAAAAATTCTAATGTTGCCTAGCAGTGGACGTATTTTAAACACCAACAGGTACGATGTTGTCAAACACTGGCAAAGGAAAAAGAATGAAGGTACGTCTCCCTCTATTGCCCCAAAAGTATTCCACATCCCCTAATTCTGGGCCATAGAACAAATTGGTCCATGACTGATAATGCTCCATTAGTTATTATAGGAAACAATGCATCATGTAAAACATCTATTCCTCAGTTTTCTACATTACATTTACGTACTCCACTATGTCATTTGTGAACAATTTCTTCTTTGCTACATAAATATTTTTCCTCCTTTTGGCACACAGTATATCTCCTATTAAAATGTAGTCGAGCCTTTCAATGTTGAGACATTCATTCTCACAGATATACACATTGTAAATATCCTCTGGGTTACAGAAGGCTTGCTAAATTGACATTTATAGGACTAGCTAAACTAAATTCCTCTTTTTCTTCCTTTTATTAAGTCTTTAGCTTACTTTGGAGATATTCTTGCAGACTTCCATGTCTCATCAACTCTGTAATAATATAAATTGGATCTTCCAAAGTGCAAACAGCATAAAGCTGGATAAGCTTTGGATGTCTTAGGTTCTTCATTATCTGTGCCTCCCTCAGGAAGTCATTTGGATCCATTGAACCTGAAACAAGAAAAGGAGGAAATCACTTTATGTTATTGAGGCATTCCTATCCTCACAGCAGTCTGGTGGGAATCACCAAGATTGCTTCCTGCTTCTCCGTAAAGTAAGAGCACTGGTGTCGCAAATCTTCAGATGTATCAAAGAAAAGAATCAGTCCAGCCAGGGCAACCTAATAACTAATGTGTGGGTACACCAAGGGGGTGTAATTTATGGGTTATGACCTGTAGGTGAAAAGAGGTGGACGCAGGTCCATATGAAAAATGAAGGGAAAACGAGTGACTGACAGTCTAATTGATAAAACAAGGCCAGCAAATTAAGAACACAGAGAGAAGACATTCTGTTACCATGAATGCTGGAGGACACTGAATGTTTAATTACTGCAGCCAGACCTTTTTGGTCCAGGATCCAGAGAAGACTGATAGTTGCCCTGTCCTTGGTACCCACTGGGCAACAACCCTGAAGCAATGACATTCTGCCATATTTATGTTCTTAATTCTATAGGGATATATGGTATCGGCCAAGCAGAAAACATTTAAGGGCTACACCCAAAACTTAGAGGTTGGTTTTTTTTTTTTTTTCCACCAGTCTTCTATGTCTAACTTCAAACTGGTCTTCAACATTTTCTCTCATATTAATACATCTGTAGTCACACTCTTAAGAGCGTAACAGAACGATAAGGGAGACAGTATTGGGACCTATTTGGAAGAGTCACCTACAATTAAATTGTATCTTAATGGCTCAACTGTTACCATGCAAAGTGCCCGTAATTAACAAATAAAGTCTAAGAGGAGGAAGGACACCCGGAGCTTACATTTCATCGGTAATTTTTTAAAATCTTTCATATTTTTTTAGGATATGATGTTTCAGAGACATTACTGTAACTGAAGGAATCCTGTCACTTCACATCTCAGTATTCACTGGGGACAGTGCAAATAACATTTCCACTGACACTCCAAGGGACGGTTCCATTCATCTAACTCATGATGAAGACTTCACAACTGATATTGGAACCCAGGCATGGGCAAGCTTGGACGTTCTAAGACCACACTCCAACTGGTTTATTAACATCACACTAAGAAGAGTTAGATGTGACTTGCAGATCATTTCACATAAAGCATTTAGGCAGTCTGTCCTTTGGTATTCCCTTGAGTGTAGAAGTTCAGAACACAGGCTTGGTCAAACTCAGATTTGATCAAATCTTAGCTCACTTGTGTGATCTTTAGTAAGTTACCAAATGTCTCTGAACTTCAATTTCTTCATCTGTAAAACATGGCTGATAACCCTACTGATATCATAATATCATCACCAGGAAATAGCAATATCTGGCATAAATATGCATATAGGTATATATACATATTTCAATGACTATTGGTTATGATTTATATTATTATTAATATGCATACTTCACAAAAAAGCCAAACACATCAACTCTAAGTATTTTCTCACAGACTGAGGAGGGAAAGGGGCAAGGACTTGAAAGAGGGCGAATAGAGAAAAAGGACCTATACTCATTTCCATCATGATTTTCTCTGTTCCTCCATTCCATCCCTACCACTGGTTTGCTCCACATAATCAAATAGTGGTGAAATGGAGCTCAGAAGAAAAGAGGCACTTGAAACATAATAAAGGACTTTCTTCTTGTTACAATTAGTTTGGTCTATGGTCAAATATGGATATACTTGGATTCTCCCCACCCCACCCCAAAATAATCTGATTCATGAAGCTTCCAATGATAAAAGCAATTATGATCACCATTCAGGCAATTTATGTATACAGTATGCTTCTACACAAATGCTTTGGTCGCCGTCAGATCCGTGGAATGCAGGACACTCAAATCATCGCCAAATCAGACTACGCACAAGAGCTGGACCCACAGGGACTTCAGGAGCCTCTGCAGGTGACGTCTGCTCAGAACATTCCACGGCTACGCTGGTTACAGCTGACCAGCTGCACAGCAGAGACCCAATTTCAACTCAGCTAGTAATGCAACATTAAATATTAATTTTTGCCTGTCATAGCTACTGTGGGAGTTGATTTCAGGCTCGTCTTTATTGCGTGGTAGTCTGCTAAGCAATAAATAGCTGTTGAGATTGATTAATGGCCCCGGTGAAGTGAAGACATTTAACCAATCACCAAAGCTGTTTGCTGCTATTACACTGTAAATCAATAATAATTATTCCTGTTGGAGAGAAAACTATCGTGGCTTTTTTTTTTTTAATATAAGAAATGCAATTTTTTTGTTGTTGTTGTTCTCTTTTGACCTCCAGAAGGCCTTCCTTAAAGAACAATGTTGGGATGAATAGCTAGCAGCTTCGTTTTTGGAAAAGAATGATTAGATTGGGAAATAAAGCTGAGGCTCAACTGTCAACAAGATTAGAATTCAAAATAACATATATGCAGTGATTGGGAACATCTCAGGTGCTGGAATAGATCGTCCTCACCTGGAGTGCTCAACATGACATCTGGCCACTCGGAAGTGCTTCTCCATCACTTGAGAAGGCAGGTGTAGATGCTGAGACAGAAGGGCTGTACTAGCAAATTGCACGTCAGTGGACATCTGCCAGCAGCCCCACTGAAGCTAACATTTAGTAATAAGAACTCACTGCCGGTATTTTATACACATTGACTCAATTTGTCCTCATAAAACCCTGTGAAGTAGGAACTATTATAATTCCCACTTCCAGATGAGGAGATTCAATAGGTTAATAAATTGTCTGATGTCACAGAAGCCAGAGCCAAGACTGAAATCAGGTCTAACTTAGACCAAACTTTATGCTCCTACTATTACACCAAAGAGGCCCAACTTGCTCGCTTCATGGCACCTTCACTGTCTCAAGAACTTTTTTCATGTTGCCCCTAAGCCAATATCTAACGGTTCTATTGATTCCTTGGTTAAATCAAAGCAACTTGAAAAGTATTTGTGTTCCAATAAGTTAATACCCATTTTGAAAAGTAATACAGATAAATCAAAATAAAAAATAATTTTTATTTCATTCTTCACCACAATTACTTACTAAAGAAATACATACATTTATGGGACACAACACAATTTTTCAAGTCTTGGAAGCAGAGAAAATGTGGCTCTGCTCATTTCCTGCCCCACATTGATTTCTGCTTGGATCTTGCTTATTATCCCAGTCCCTACCAAAAACCTATTTTCACAAAGATATGATGTCAGCAAAAGAATGTAACATGGTCTAATACTGAACTGTGTGGTATTCAAGTTTACCTCAAAACTTTTAAATATCCTGTGACAGTCCTGTGAATTCACTGTGGTGCCCCAATGTGCCTTGGCACACAGTTTGGGAACCATGGTGTTACACTAGACTGCTAACCAGCAGCACCCAGAGGCTCCAGCTCTGCCACCAGGCGGTTTACTAAACCCTTAAGGATTCTGGGTTCGGTAAAGAAGGAAGGTTCCCCAGAGAACCATACTCTAGCTTCTGGTTATTATTCCTGCTTATGTTATTAGAAGTAGTTGTGAGGCAACTACAGTAAAGTCACACTGTCAGAGAATGTCACTTCCCTAGGGAGATGCCGCAGAGATAGATGTGGGTTCGAATTCCAGCTCTGCCGCTGAATGACCTTACAGTAACAATAACAATAATAATAATAATTAAAATAAGAACAGCTTTTCCTGGTCACTTACTGTGAACCAGACTTTATTCAAAGCATTTGCACTAATGACCCTCTTCTTTTTCTTTAATTTTTATTTATTTATTTATTTTTTTTAATTAACATACAATGTATTATTAGCCCCAGGGATACAGGTCTGTGAATCACCAGGTTTACACACTTCACAGCACTCACCATAGCACACACAACCTTCTTTTTTATAAACGATAAAACTGAGACTTTGTTTTATACAACTAGTAAGTTTTAGGAAAGTTACTTAATCTTTCTAAATTTTCTTATCCTGCTTTTAAAATGGAGGGGATAATGCCTGCCTGAATAAATATGATTTTAGTGTACTTCTAATTTCTATGATAGGAAAAAGGAAGATGGAAGAAAAAAATAGTTTTTACATTTCCAAATATGAGGGCTTTTAGATGGACCCTTTTACCTTTTTTTTTAATCATTTTTTTAAATTTCTTTTCAGCGTAACAGTATTCATTGTTTTTGTACCACACCCAGTGCTCCATGCAATCCATGCCCTCTCTAATACCCACCACCTGGTTCCCCCAACCTCCCACCCCCCCACACCTCTTCAAACCCTTCAGATTGTTTTTCAGAGTCCATAGTCTCTCATTGTTCACCTCCCCTTCCAATTTCCCCCAACTGCCTTCTCCTAACTCCCCATGTCCTCCATGCTATTTGTTATGCTCCACAAATAAGTGAAACCATATGATAATTGACTCTCTCTTTTTACCTTTTAACCATAAATAATTAGTGTTTAATAAAACTGTTTCTCCCTTCAGATCCCTGAAGATCTCCAAGGTTCCACTGATTTAAGTATTTTCAGTGAAGTCAGTATTTGTAATGGAGGCTAGGAAAAAATGGGAAGAGGGATAATCCGAATTCTAGAGAAGAGATACTTTGTTGAAATCTTGCCCTGGGGATATCTTAAGCATTAGCTGATCACAGGCACCTGCTCTTGCCTTTATAATCTAAAGCATGTTATCCTTTATTGTCATCTGGTCCAGAGAAGGTGATCACAACACTTGCTTGGTGCCTTCATTGGTTGTCCTGTGACCCCTTGGACAGTGACAGTAGCAAGTGGAGCTTCTAAAAATCAACATATGACATTTCACCTTTGACATTCTCTGTCCATACCTGGTTTTAATGTTTTCACTGCTACTGAAGTGGTGTTGTTCCACAGTCCTTCCCACACTTCACCAAACTGCCCAGATCCTAATCGCTTCAGAAGCTGTATAGACTTGCGGTCTATCTCCCACTGGTCCACGGTTTTATATGACAAATCAAAAGGCACTGGCACTTGTATCTGTTTCACAGAATAATTAGAATAAGTATAAGAAAAAGATTTGACAATTTTTTTGGTTGAAAATAATAGTCTAGGCACTTTTTTAAAAAGACACGATTTTTAAAACCAAAACATTGTACATTTTATTCTCATTGCTTTAAAATGAAAAGGCAATCATGGCAGAACCTGTATCCTTGCTATTTGAGCTGATCTCCCCCCAATTCTTGCTACATCAGGCACCCTGCTGTCCATCTGACCCACTCCACATCCAATGCCACTCCTGCATGGGTCTGACGTGACTTTCCTCTGACTTTTTGCCTAGCTAAATCCTCCCAAATTTAAGGCCCATTTGAAGTTCCACCTGATTTGCAATTAATTCCCAAATTCTTTGGCCTATATCATTTACCATATGTATCATATATTTTTGCATAATTAAAATGTCCACCTTGTTTCAAATTCATTTATTTATTTGTTCATTCACTCATGTACTTGTTCATTTAGTAAATACATATCCCATTCAGTAAACAAACATTTAGTAAATACATATCCCATTCAGTAAACAAAATAGACAAGACTCTGCCCTCCTAGAATCCATCGTCTAGTTCATTATCTACCATCAGAAATTATCTTAGTGGGACGCCTGGGTGGCTCAGTGGGTTAAGCCTCTGCCTTCAGCTCAGGTCATGGTCTCAGGGTCCTGGGATCGAGCCCTGCATTGGGCTCTCTGCTCAGCGGGGAGCCTGCTTCCCTTCCTCTCTCTCTGTCTGCCTCTCTGCCAACTTGTGATCTCTCTCTCTGTCAAATAAATAAATAAAATCTATAAAAAAAAAAAAAAAAAGAAATTATCTTAGCTCCTCTGCCAAATCATCAGCACATTGAATACACAGAAGGTATATGCTTCTTTGTGAACATTTGTCCCCAGCAGAATCCAACAATATTGGTTAAAATGAGTATTTTTTTAAGCCACATCTTTGCATCAGGTAAGCTATTCTTAGCATGAGCTTACATATTCTTGTGGGTCATGCCTACACCATCTAAGATGCATGCACTTATACCAAAATTGCACATTCACTTGGCAAGATTTAAGTCAATGAATTCCCTACACATACACACTGAACAAAATTCTTCAGCTTCTACCTGTCCATAAAATTCTGGTCAGGTGTTACCAGGAGCCTTTCATTCATTATCCAGACATAAACCACAGGGCTGGCTGTCCTGTTGACAGGACACAAGACCTGAACTCTGATGAGGAGCTGAAGTTTTGTCCCACACCAGTGCCAGACCACTCTACAACTTTAAATAAGTCTAGGTTAGACATGCCACAACTGATAGATGTAGATAAATTCTATCAATGTTTGGCCCAGCCAAACTGTTAGAACAGTTAGTTAAATGACATCTCTATGCAGACCAGCTAATGAGTCTAGTATTTTCATATTAATACTCTTGAATACAGATCTAAATAAGAATTATATTTGGGCACTTTTTTCCCTGTCCAGACATATCATTAAGTGCTCCAGTGGCAGGACACCAGATTAATTTCCTAGTGCAAAGAATGAATACTTTCTGTCTTGAGTGAGTGCCTTAGGTCAGGGGTTGGCAAACTTTTTCTAAAAAGAATGAGATAGTAAGTATTTCAGTCTTTGTGGGCCATGAAGTTTCTGTTGCAACTATTAAATGCTGCTAGTACAGAGAAAAGTCAAAGACAATTTGTAAATGAAGGAACATGTCCATGTTCCAATAAATATTTAGTATTTAAAAAATAAGTGTGGGACAATATGGGCTTGTAGGCCATAGTTTTTCTATCCATGCCTCAGGTAATCAAATGACCTTTTTCCCCCACCTCCTGAACAGACATATCACATGAGAGATACTCCAATATATGAAGGCAAAAGGTTAACTTCAAAATGAACCATCTTGAAAGCATTTCACCTTTAAACATGGTTTTCGCAGCTGGACACACAGGCCATCACTTGTCTTGGAGTAGTAGCTCACAATTTCATTCAGTGTTGAAAAGGTTCTTCTCTGGGTAAGGAAAAATGCCCCTTCATCCAGCCTTCTGATTCTGTAGTGTTTCACAGCCCTCTCATCTAAAACTGGAACACAAAGTAAGTCCTATTAATATACTTCTTGCCAAAGCCAAGCAGATTTACTCATTTTGTGGTGATAGTTTCAATACATGGAATAAAATTTTCATAAGTTCTATTTATTTCACAACTTGGTTTCAGAAAAGACTTCAGGTAGTTTTCAAAAAATATATAGCAGAAGAAAAAGGAAAAAGAACTGGGAAATCACATTTTAAAGGAAATATAAAATAAAAATAAAGGAGTGAGGTCACCACTAAAAAAGCTAGGCTTAGAGGTCTATTGGACTTGATTAAAACAAGCCATAAAACTAACTCTATCATTCTAGGGGCACCTGGTTGGCTCGGTCAGTAGAGTAAATCTTGATCTTGGGGTCATGAATTCAAGCCCCACACTGGGTGTAGAGCTCAGTTTAAAAAAAATGGACTCTCATACTAGCAATGCAAAGAAGGAACATTATCAGTTTCAGAAATACCACAAGATAAAATCATAAAAGTTGTTTAGAAACAGTTCAACTCTGGGTGCCTGGGTGGCTCAGTGGGTTAAAGCCTCTGCCTTCGGCTCGGGTCATGATCCCAGGGTCCTGGGATCGAGCACCACATCGGGCTCTCTGCTCAGCGGGGAGCCTGCTTCCCTTCCTCTCTCTCTCTGTCTGCCTCTCTGCCAACTTGTGATCTCTCTCTCTGTCAAATAAATAAATAAAATCTTTTTAAAAAAGAAACAGTTCAACTCTTCCTGGTACAGAGGCCATGGAGAATATTCTCCCATGAAATCCTATGAACTGGAGAGTAAAACAGTGTCCTCAGTACTACCTGACAGTAATATAAGGAAATCCTCAGGGCAGCTCATTATACTGTCTCTAAATGCAGGCGGAGAACAGAATGTCCAAGTACAGTTCAATAAAAGCAATTCCACGGGGCCCCAAATAATGCAATCCATGTATACAACCTTCCAGCACGATCACTTGATCCAAGGGCAACTTCTGTATTAGCTAAAGGAATAAACAGACCGCACACCCTTTTGCAAATCATCTGACTCAGAGAGGATGTTGATTTTGCCTGCCACCAACCATCCTCCCGTCTTCTGGTATCAGAACCCCACTTTTTCCGGAGAATCACTGCTCCTTTAAGAGCATGTGGTCCTAGGGTACGGATGCCAACCCTGAGCCAAGGAATGAACAAGAGCCAAGAAGACTCAGTTGCAGGATGTGGGTTATAGAGCTCGCGGAAAACAGGAAGAAGTCTATCGTTATGGTTGTTGTTTTGGTTTGGTTTCTGTTTAACTGCTGGGAGTTTAAAGCTCCTGGCAAAATCTTGTCCCCAGACAGGGAGAGAGCTTGCCTGAGAAGCTCTTTCCGGGATATGGAAAGCAAAGCGTAGCCCCTAGGGCCCCCCAAGCTTGGATTCTCAGCCAGAAGAGTCAACCACGTTTTTCACTTAAACTAGTTTGAATTGGTGGCTTTATTAAAGCACTTGCATTCAGTATACTGACTAATGCACTTCATAAACTCACATTTCATTTAGCATAATTACTTGTAAGTACTGAGCGCATTTACCAGAAATACAGATATTCTGAATTCCCTGCAAAATATAGAAACTTGTGCTCCAGTAATCAGTCAAGCTGGAGCAACACTCTCACAAAAGGAAAGAAGACCAAGTAGAACACAGCTCAATCCCAGCATGGAGGTTTACTGAGGGCACGCTGCTGGCGAGGACAATGTTTTCCTCATAGAATAATCAAAACACCTCACAACGGCTAAAATAAAAAACAGATAATAGCAAGGGGTGACAAGGAGGCAGAGTAACTGGAATTCTCCTGCACAGATGATGGAGGTGTAATTTTCACAATCACTTTAGAAAACTGTCATGATCTACTAAAGTTGAACATAATCCTACCTAGAGTATAGTGATTCCACGCCAATGTATGTAATCAACAAAAGGCACAATAAATGTGCCAAAGCACATGTGCAAGAATGCTTTTAGCAGCATTGAGAGAGTCTAACCCTGGAAACAATCCAAATGTCCATCACCTGTAGAAGAGACTAAGAAATTATTGTATGTTTGTCCAGGGAATACTGTACAGACATGTAAATAAACAAACCAAATACACACATGAACATGAATGAATCTCACAAAAATTATTTAAAACGATTATTTAAAACCATTAGTTAAAAACTAGCAAATCTACTGATATTTGGAGTCAGACTGGTGTATTGATAAGGTTCTCTTTCTTGACTGGGTGCTGGTTTACATGGGTGTATTCACCTTCTGAATGTTCATCAGATCAAACTCTTATAAACTGTGTACTTTTGTGACAAATGTCACACATCAATTTAAAAGAATTTTCTTAGCGGTGCCTGGGTGGCTCAGTCGGTTAAGTGTCTGCCTTCGGCTCAGGTCATGATCCCAGGGTCCTGGGATCGAGTCCCACATCAGGCTCCCTACTCAGCGAGGAGTCTGCTTCTCACTCTGCCTCCCATTCCCCCCTGCTTATGCGCACATTCTCTCTCTCTCTCAAACAAATAAATAAAATCTTTGGGGGAAAAAAACCTTCAATGTTCTTTTACCAAATAAAGGTAAATATGTGAGGTGATGAATGTATTAATTAACTCAGTGGGAGTAATCCTTTCACAAAGTATATGTATATCAAATCATCACATGTACACTTTAAATACTTTACAATTTTCTTGATTTTTCCTCAATAACTGAAAAAAAAAATCACATCATCTGCATACAGAAAAATATTTTAGTTTCTTATAATACAGAGGGTGGGAGTACATTTAGATACTCCAAAAGCCATATAAGTTTATTTAATTACAATTTCTGAAGTATCTGTAACATATTTTTCTACTCTCTGATCTGTCAGGTTACCATTCCCCCTGACTGTGACTCTTGGGACAATGTTAGTTGTCCTATATAATAATCACCAAATGGAAGGTTTTACTATGATGTAGAGCTAAGCTCATAACAATTCCTATATATGGATTAAAAGGCTAACAGAAAAATCAAGGAGAGCTGAAAACAGTATTAGCCCAATTCATTTCTCCACAGAGTAACAAAAATATTAGAAGCAGAAAGGTAGCTAAATAGAAAGCATACCAGCAATTTATATAAATGGCTGGCTTGAAAATTCAAGCTTTGCCATTTATCAGACAGGAAAGTGCATAAATTATAGAAATGTATAGCAAGCCAATAGGGTTATAATTGGAAATGATTGGAAGCAATAAAAACATTCCCCTCTTTTAAACAAGATGGACAATATCTAGTTTCAAACTAAAGTGGACTGTGTGGAAATTAAACAGAAACAGGAATTCCTTTTTTTTTTTTTTTTAAGATTTTATTTATTTCTTTGACAGAGAGATCACAAGTAGGCAGAGAGTCAGGCAGAAAGAGAGGGGGAAGCAGGCTCCCTGCTGAGCAGAGAGCCGGATGTAGGGCTGATCCCAGGACCTGAGATCATGACCTGAGCCTAAGGCAGTGGCTTAATCCACTGAGCCACCCACACACCCCCAGGAATTCCTTTTTGATGCACCACAAAAGAGCTAAAGATTTCCAAGCTAGAGACTAAAATCAATAAATGACTGAAGGGGTAAAGTACTTCCTGTGATTTTCTTAATAAGGGATGGAAATCACAATGATTGATATGGCTTTGGCAATTGTTATTGATTATAAAGAAAGCCTAAATAAATGTTTACCAACTCTGTAAAGGTTTCAACTCTCAACTATAAAAACCAAATACTCTGCAATACATTTAGAGTTCTTAAGCACAATAAAAGTAGTTTCGTTTAATAGGAAAAACAATAGATCTGGAAATGGGAGACCCGAGTGACAATTTAACTTGTATATGACCAAAAACACATCAATCTCACCTGGCCTCTGTTTCCCCATCATTAAAATAAAAGAGCAGGCTTTGAGAAATCTCCAAATTTCCAATTGTTTCACGCTTAGTAATCAAACATCTCTGATGGCTGTTGCTTTCTCTCCCTGAATTCCCATTTTTTTTGTTGTAGTCCTTTTAAAAACAAGTAATGGGATGCCTGGATGGCTCAGTTGGTTAAGCGTCTGCCTTTGGCTCAGGTCATGATCCCAGTGTCCTGGGATGGAGTCCCACCTCTGGCTCCTTGCTTGGCAGAGAGCCTGCTTCTCCCTCTGTCTGCTGTTCCCCCTGCTTGTACTCTCTCTCTCTCACAAATAAATAAATAAAATCTCAAAAAAAAAAAAAAAAAAAGGAAAGAAAGAAAACAAAAAGCAAAAAAAGCCAACTTAAATAATTCTCACCTCAGAGCTTTGAACACCACTTGGATGCTTTTCCTAAGAATCTGAATCTTCTCCTCGTAGCTGGTCCCTTCCTTCCGATCTCAGTTTAAATTCTCTGAACCACCCTTCTCCGCCCACCCTATTAAACGCACCTCTCCCTACCTCCCTCCTATCACCCAATTTAACTCTGAAACTATTTCTCTCCATAGAGGTAGCTCCCTGCTGGCACCGGCTCTGCTGTTTCCACCCCATAGCGACTCAGAGCTTGGCACAGAGTAACAACTAACATAAACATCTGCTTGATGAACGGACGGTGATGCACCAACTCTTGAATCTGAAGTGAAATCCAAGCTTCTGAAATGTCTGCTACAAAATTAAAAAGGTAAGTATACAAATATTTCAAGACACACGTCCCTGGAACTTTATTTTTAAAGGGAGGAAAACACACTTAGCCCCAGAATATAGATACTTTTAGAGGACAGTCATTCAAATTTATACCTTTTTTTTTTTTAAATTCTGCAGCATAACATAGAAATAACTACTCTATCTCTAACTGACAGCATGGATATTTCTATTTGGTTAATTCAAGTTTTCAACCTAAATAAGACTGAAAGACTATCTATCTATCCATCTCTCTCTCTCTATATATATATGATGTACAAATTAGACCACAGAAGCTACATCAGGGAAATTCAATACACTGTAGTCAGGATGAAGGCCCTTTCAGTATTGAGTAATCAATATTGAATAATCAAATCCAAAATATACAATTGTTTTTTAAAAGTGGTTTTAATTTGTTAGTAGTGAGCCCAGACGTTTACAAGTTGTCATTCCTAATAAAGATTGAACTGGGGTGGGGGGAGGGGTCTCAGAACTAGGGAGAAATGAATTTTCTATTCCTTTTCTGGCTCATTGTGATCTTTATTATTGGACCAAACCTATCCCAAACTCTACAGATAATAAGTGAATGATAATGTTTGTGCCGTTCTTATTGTGAATGACTGAGTTTAGACTAATTAAGCATTCTAGTAGCTCATCAGCAAAAACCATAAGGCTAACTATAAAATATAATGGAACCATCCATCAACAAACTCAACAGCATCATGATTGAATGAATTTAGCTAAAAGGCCAGGCATCCTGAGTTTATATCTTGACTCTCATTTATGCTATTTGACCTTCGGGAAAATGTTTCACCTGTCAACAGATTAATCTACTAGAACATGCCCAAGAATTAGGATATATTTCAGAGATGTAGGTAAGCATGTAGGAGGAGTACAATAAAAGTTTGTTGAATGTTGAAAGAATTCAACTATTTCTCCCCCATGAACTTCTGTAAGGGCTGTGACATGGGTCACGTGATTATCTGGTCCCCTTCACTTCCAGAGTCACTAATTCTGGGGGGAAACTGCGTGATCGGGATGGAATCTTAGGACTACAGTCCTATTTGCCAGACTCAAATGCTTTTCTAAGTGGTCGATAGCAGATACAGAAGTCCAGCTTTCTCCTAAAGGTGAGATCTTACTTTATATCGTCTCAGTTGGTGGGAGTGTTTGTGCAGGAAGTAGTGCTGTGAGTGTCCAAGGAGTCCCGTCCCCATTCTACCACATCACTAAGACAGTATTCAGTACATATTAAAGCATTAGGAATTCCAATATATTCCAAAGTCAGATTTTTAGAGGACAGAACCTCCAGAAATGAGCTTTAGAATACAATATGAATGTAAAGTTGGAGACTATGTCTACAAGACAAGAAGGCAAGCTAGTGGCTCAGTGAAAAACACCAGTGAAATGAGTAGCTTGGCACTTTACAGATAAACGAAGGGTTGATTGAGCAGATTTCTATTTTCAGCCGGTCTCCTGGCACCATCTGGGCACAGCCTTATTCCTCTTGACTGATAATAATCTGTTCCCATACTGAGTAAAACACTATGACTTAGATGACTGAACAAAGGACTGAAAATCAAGAACTCACGGCCCTAATCTTATTCCGCCAGTGATTTGTTCTTTGACCTTAGGCAAGGAATTTCATTTCAGTTTCCTTATCTAGAAAATGAGAATAATGATCTTATCGATATATCCCCCCAGGGATAGTTTGAGTGTCATTATTCACAAAGGATGATAGATATATCTAAATGTGCAATGTGTGAGTACTATATTAGAATATCTGTAGTATCAAAAAGCTTTGTCAACAAAAGAGAACCACTTTAAAAGTAAAATTTTCCGCTCTTTGCACAATGATGGCTACACAACATAGTGGTCACCACGTGTATTAAATGAGGAAATTGCTATTAATTCTGTGTGACAGAGCTCCTGCACTTGTAAATTCCCATTTATTTGTACTTTTCAAAACTATTACAGGGGCACCTGGGTGGCTCAGTGGGTTAAAGCCTCTGCCTTCGGCTCAGGTCATGATCCCAGGGTCCTGGGATCGAGCCCCACATCGGGCTCTCTGCTCAGCAGGGAGCCTACTTCCCCCACCCTCTCTCTGCCTGCCTCTCTGCCTACTTGTGATCTATCTCTCTGTCAAATAAATAAATAAAATCTTTAAAAAACAAAACAAACAAACAAAAAAAAAACTATTACAAACAAAGATAGCCATGATAACTCCTCCAAATGGCAATTACTCCGCCATTGCCTTAGAAATCATGCTAAGACAGGTCTACACCAGTAAGTAAGTAACACTTAATTGAATTATTATATTGTATCCCCATTAAAACAGAATTCAAGAAACACACTTATTTTACACTCTATTTTGTTCTATAGTAGATAGAGTAGGATCCCAGTATGAATAGTTTCGAAAGGATAACAGACAGCCTTCTTAAAATATTAAAGCAGGATCACGTAGAAGAATTGTTAACTCCTTTTCAGGGGAAAGAACACACACAATACAACCAAAGGGAACAAACAGAACTACTTTCCTGCGTACACCTCAGCTAGTGGACCCCCAAGGACATCTGCCTTCCAGCCAGGCATATTTGAGAGTGCTGTGGACCTTGGTCAGTAATTCTATTAAATTGGTGGGCTAAGTGAAGCCCGATTAAGAGAAGGTTTTCATTAGTTGACTCAAAAAAAATACTGAAAATATTATTTGAGGACACATCCAATTACTAGGTACCTTTTTAAGTCAAAGATGACATCATCAGTTTACACATAAGTCAACTCTCTCTCCCATATTATATAGCAGAGAAATCATGAGCCTGACCCATATACTGTACAAATACTTATGACATTTTTGAGAAAAATGTCAGTCTTATCCTCAAGACCTCTATGGTCTGAGTCTTTCTAAAAGTAAGTCAATTCCCTATCAAAGGTGGCTCTTAAATTTTCAGAACAGAATGTCAGTTTTACTGTTTATACGTATGTTATCTTAAGAAGATGAGTATCTCAGGGCACCTGACTGGCTCAGTCGGTGGAGCATGCGAAGTATGTGACTCTCGTTCTCAGGGTTGTGAGTTCAAGCCCTACATTGGGTAGAGAGCCTACTTTAAAACACACACACAGGGGCGCCTGGGTGGCTCAGTGGGTTAAGGCCTCTGCCTTCAGCTCAGGTCATGATCCCGGAGTCCTGGGATCGAGCCCCACATCGGGCTCTCTGCTCAGCAGGGAGCCTGCTTCCCTTCCTCTCTCTCTGCCTGCCTCTCTGCCTACTTGTGATCTCTCTCTCTCCGTCAAATTAAAAAAAAAAAAAAATCTTTAAAACACACACACACACACAGAGAAATTTAAAAAAAAAAAAGAAAAGAAAAGAAAATGAGTATCTCTTTAATTAATAGTACATAATTGTAACATTGAATATTTTGCTAGATAACTGGGAGCTTCTCCCACAGTTTCATATGAAAACGGCATTTGCAGTGTCGAATATCGCAGAGAAAGTCTCCAGGAAACAAGTTGACTCTTTATTCCTCTCGGAACTCTAACAACTCACTCAGTATTATATCTGCAATAAATCACGCAGAATTTACATGCTTGGATTATATTATCTCAGTTTCCTACAGAAAATCTTTCACTGGGCTAAGATTTAATGTGACATGAGAGCCAGTGCTTCCACTTTTCAAAACTTACCCTAAGGAAATAATCCAAATATTGACATGTATTTATTTAGCTCTATCCCTGCTTTGTTCCAGAAAGACTCAAAGGCTTACACAAATTATCAAAATAAAAGAAAACTTAGAGTAAGTAGGTAAAGGAAAGAGGACAGAAGGGAAAGGGGAAGAGGACACTCCGGGAACAAGGCTGGTATCCTTTATGTAAGGTGTTCTTTATAGTCTGGTCCAGGTTTGCTAGAAGCAGGCCAAAGATTTGACTCTGCATTTCTTGGCAGCTCATAGCCCTGAAGGAAACACATCCAGTTACCTGATTCCCTGAAGAACACAGTAACATTAACTGAACATAGTAACATTAACATTACTCAAAAACAAAACCAAACAAAACAAAAAACAAAACAAAACAAAACAAAAACAAAAAAACCCAAAACCAAAACAAAAAAACAACTATTCCTGCAATTGAAATGAGAGGAATTTCTCAGGTGGGTCCTCATAAAGAAAACACAGAACATGAGAAAGAAAGAAAGAAAGAAAGAGAGAGAGAAAAGAAAACACAGAAAATGTAATAATATAAGCAGCAGCATTCTTGATATAAATACACAGACACACTGCAAAGGGGTGGCTCTTAGCATGTCCATTAGTGTGGGTCCACTTCCAACATGAAATTCAATAAAAGTGTTTCTATGGGAAACTAAATGCAGTTCATCATCCAGAATAGGAAAAGCAAGAGGTATAAGGATGTTCACTGCAGCATTTTTATAGCGCTAAACGACTGTTAAATTGCAGTAAATCTGAAAATTGAGAGTTAAAAATATAATCATAAAGATTATGTAGTAACAAGAAAAAACATAATGTGTTAAGGAAATAAGTGGGACACAAAATTAAGAGAATACTATAATTGCAAACATGAGGCTGCATCTGGTGGTTCCCATATCCCCGGGGCCCTTTACCACTAAGGGAACCCAGCTGAGATTCCCTGTGAAAACCATAATTGCATAAGGGCAAAGATGATTACATTTGCCAACATGAAAAGATTGGCAGATTTGTATTTTACTCTCTGTGTTTTCCTAACCAACAGTTATAAAGGTACAGTGACTTTAAAATAAGAACAAATACATAATGCTTCCAGTTTTTTAGACAAACCATATAAGAATTGACTCTGTGAGACAAGGTGCACACATTCAGCTCAAGACTGTCCAATCTGATACTTGGTATTCTTTATATAAAAACCCCCACGAACTCATTTCTCTTCGCACTTAATGCTGAAAATCAGAACGCATCTCCTCCTACAGAAGACAGTGCGCAGCACAACATGCTTTCCTTTTTGCCTTATCTGCAGGGAATCCTTACCTAAACTGACTTCTAAACTGTGATAATTATCTCCCATTAGAGGATCAGCAAAATCTATTTCTCTGTTCTTTTTCATTGGTTTGTCTTTTTTATGTTTAGCTGTATTTTCCGCTGTTTCCGCACCGTAAGCCAACTTAAAAACCTTTTGTAGAAGTAAGCAAACACATGTACATACGAAATGGTAATCAAAGAAAGGTGCATCTACTGAACATAAGAAGGAATTCCTAACAGAATGAGCTGGCCAACGACGGAAGAGGCTAGTTCTCTGGGGTTTCTGTCCACAAGAGGTTTGCAGTTCCTTTTCAAATTATAAAAGAGTCCTCAGAAAGAACAATATTAGACTAGACAGTCTTGGCAAATTCTACTAGTCTTATCAACAAAGAGAATGTGATATGTGAACAAGAAGAAATTTTAAAGGTGCTTTAGTGCCAATCCCTCCTTTACTGATGGGAAAAACAAAGGCCCGAGTTCAGAAACAAACTGCTAGCTGTGTGCAGGGCTGGAAGCCACGTCCAGTCACCTGGGGTGTCAGCAAATGACAGTAGGAACAGCAAAACTTTCAACCTCTTATTTCCCTATTCCTGATTTTGTTTGTTTTAACCAAGTAATAATTTACTAAGTCCTCAGGAGACTGTTTTAGATCTCAATGCTTTCTGAATGGCATCTTTCTGTCACCTCCTTGTCAAAACTCTCTGGAGGGGCGCCTGGGTGGCTCAGTGGGTTAAAGCCTCTGCCTTTCGCTTGGTCATGATCCCGGAGTCTGGGGATCGAGCCCTGAGTCGGGTTCTCTGCTCAGCGGGGAGCCTGCCTCCTCCTCCTCTCTCTCTCTCTCTCTCTCTCTCTGCCTGCCTCTTTGCCTACTTGTGGTCTCTGTCTGTCAAATAAATAAAATATTAAAAACAAAAACAAACAAAAAAAAACCTCTTGGGAAACTTTCCCCATGCTGGAGAACTTGGGTTCTGAAATCCTCTTGCCCCCACCCACTTTCAGTAACTACCAGACATATTAAACACAGTGACCATGAAAGTCACTGTGGAATGTAATGAATGATAATCAAAATACCTTGAAATCAATTTTTATCTTCTTGCGAAAATACAAAGGACCTTCTTGTGTATTAGCTAATTTATTTTCGCAGCATACTGTCTTCTTCCACTTTTTTTCACTGTTTTTACATACGCATGACAACTATTGGTAATTTGCTCTTTATTCATTGACATTTCCAAGAGGTGATAGCTCTCATTCTTGAAAATTTCTTTATATTGAATGAGGACCCATGATATATAAGATAGGTTCCTGCTGTTTATTTTAGATAAGGATTTGATGACGGTTACACAAGGCTCTCTCTGTCTGGTTACATTTCCTTTGTCATCGCTTGGTGCTCACATAGTTCAGGTCACATTCAGGTAAACCCTTCACATAAAGACATACCATCCCCTAGTGACAGGCTGCACTGGGAAGGCTGGCCAACCATCCTCCTGATGACTCGCGAGCTCAGGGGTGACACAGGTGAACAACTGCGAATACTCCGCATGACCTGTCACTACTCCCAGAAAAAGTTCAAAGCACACATTCCAGTGCAAGGTGGGCTGACGCCTCCATCCTTCTCTGCAAAAGGCAGCGCTCTTTATGCATAAGAACAAAATGCAATTGGATTATTATTGAGCAGATGCCTCAAGCACGCAGTGTGCTCTGCGCTTTTTTATGTAATATTTTATTTAATCCTGATAACAACCCTGTGGGATATGGATATTATTTTCATCACATTACAGAGGAGAAACTGAAGTGTATAGAGAGATTAAGTAATTTGCCCCTGGATACAAAGCAGATAAGTATTAGTGCTATGATTCAAAAGCAGGTGATAAGACTCTGCATCCCACACTCTTATACCAACTGATCCCTACTCCAGCTGTCTCCCTCGACTGCCAAACAGTAAGTATTTTCAGGCAGCTCCCAAACGGCAGTGCTCACAGCTCTGGAAGCGAGTAAATGTAGTGCTACTCTTGAATCATGAGATGACGGTAATGCCGCAGATAAAGCCTGTTTCTGCAACTGACATCTTTTAAAGGGAAACAGAGGTTGAACGTTTCCTCCTTGAAACATTGTACTCCTTCCATTACCACGATTCTACTCTCTCTTTCTCATTGTGTCTCAGGCTTCTCCACCTGCATCTGCTCCTTCAACATTGGTTCTGACCCGGGACATCACATAATCTGCCCCACCCAGTTTTTTGAGCTACTGCAGACGTCCAGCTTCTGATGATAAAATGCACATCGGCGACTCCCTCTGTAATGCTGCCCTCACTCTTGCCTTCTAGATCCCTCAGGCAGCTCCAAGGTACCAAATCGAAACTCACTCCTCAAGTTTCCTCCCAGCTGGAATATTCTCTCAGTGAAATGGCATGGCCGTCCTGAAACCCTGAGAGTTAAACTAGAGATCTGGGGGTCGCCTTGGCTTCCTCTCTCCTCCAGACTTCTCATCCCTGACGGAGCACAACGCCTGATCCGTACTCCCCACCACCATCACCTTGTGAAGCGCCCCCCACCCCAGTTTCTCTCTCCTTGACTATTGCCGTCAGCTCAGATGCTGGTTTCCCTGCCTTCAGCATCACCATCCTTCTGCCACAGTCACCCAAGCAGTCTTCTCAAACCTAAGTCTGAACCTGTCATTCTCCTTTTGAAAGCTTTCCAAGTGTTTCCTGTTGCCTAAGTTCAGATGCCCCGAGACAGTTCTCTGCTGTACCCTATCTTCAAGGTTTAAACACTTATCTGTAGTTTCGCAAATGCACTATGCTGCTTCCTGTTTTTGTGCATTTGTACAAACCGCTAACTCCAATTAGAATGCCATTCTATTCATGTATTAGAAACAGATTCATTTTTCAAGGCCCCACCCAGGCATCTCCTCCTCTGTTAAGCCTCTTGGTCTAAGCAAGCAGACTGGCTCACTTGGTCCTTCAGATCTCACTCTATATTGACTCCTGCTATTGAATTTATTCCAAAGTGTTGCTCTAATATATTGTTGGAAATCAAGAATTCCTATACCGTCAAAGGTCCTTCCACCTGGATTAAGAATCAAATTGACATGAGACAGATTCACAGGAGAAAAACAGATTTAATATAAGCATACATATGGGGAATTCACATGGACATGGAAATTCCAAAGACAGCCGAGCTAACTGAGGTATATATGTCATTCTGAACTAAAGAGAAGGGGGTAGGGGTCTGAGATTTCAGAGGAAAGAAATGTACTTCACAGAGTGATAAAAAGAGCAGATGCTTCGTAATTAGTTTGCCCTGTCATACAGATGAGTCTCCCAGATAAAATGTATCTTTGTTAATGACCCGTATTCTGGAAAGGCCCAAATTTAGATTCTTCTATGTGCTCAAGGGAGGGACAAAAGTTTCTCTTGAACCCACAGGGTCTCAAGTGCCTTCAGCTCAAAATAATCCACATGCCAAAGTGGCACATTGTGGGGGTGGGGGAGGGCAGGACCTGTCCTGAACCCCTTCAGTATTTACAGTGTACCTCTTCTGTTGGATCCTGAGCCTTCAATTGCATTTATTGCAAAAGGCATGTCAATGAAGTATTCTTTCTTGGCCTTTGCCGTGGCTTCCAATAGGTGTAACATCTTTTCCCATCTCACTGACTTAGGATGTGGCTGTGTGATTCCTTTGGTGTGGGGGCAAACACAATATATGGCACATCCTCACAGAAGCTTTAAGTAATCTGAATAGTTTGCTCTCCTCTTCTTTGCTCTGCCCCCATCTTCTGCTCTGTACTCTGAGAGTGCTGCACCCCACATAGCCACTGCTGCTCCCCGGGCCGGAGTCCCAGCATGAAAGCTGCGTGGACCTGAACCCAGGGCTGGTAACACGGACAGAGCCTTGCCAAGCACAAACAAAGAACAGTGCTCATGCAAATGAGTAAACCACTGAATTTTAGGGGCAAAAACTAGCTAACAGAGGGCATTTTAAAGAAAACGGCATGATTTCTGAGTAATATTTAAAAGATGTCAAAAGATCTCATTTTGAAGGTGGCTACACCTTGCTCACACCAACTTGTGTTACCCTGGCCAAGTAACTTACACTCTCTGACCTCCAATTCCTTCAATTATAAAATGAGTGTTGTGACTAGATGATCTGAAGGTCCTTTTATGTTCAAATTCTCTAATTCTACTGTTCTAGCAGGGAGTTTTACAGTAATAAATATAGTCATTGCAACATCTGAATGTGGTGGAGAAAAATTGTAATTTCTACTTTCTGGAGGGGAAAACTAAGACACAAACTTAAAAAGTTAGATAAAACACAAAAATCCTGGGGGTTCGGCGTTGTGACAAAGCCCCATTCAGGAAAACGTGATGGGTTATACATATTTATATATGATGATAAACATGCTTGATACTTGAGATTCTACCCCATTTGCTGGGCATCCCTCCCACTCCCGGTAGCTCCATTATTGTACCTAATCCTTGTTTTTTACAACCTAAATTACCAAAACTAAAAAAAGAAAAAAAAAATGCTGAAACTACATCACAAATTTCAAAGAGAAAAGAACAAAACCAGTATCTTCTTAGGTCCATCCTACACAGCAATTAACATAGTTTCACGGTCCCTTTGTTATGTCTTGACTACAAGCTGCCAGGGTGGGTCAAATAGTCTGAGAGCTCATTATTGCTCAGGCTTGACTGCTATACAAATACAAATATATTGCTTGCTCTGTGCCAGGCAATATCCTAATACCTTTCCTGTACTATATTAACTCATCTAATCCAAAGAACAGCACCAAGAGGTAAATATTATATATTTTTTAAAGATTTTATTTATTTATTTAAGAGAGAGAACATGAGCCATGGGGCTGGGCGGGGGGCGGGAAGCAGACTCCCCACTCCCCCACTGCCCACTGAGCAGGGAGCCAGATTTGGGGCTGGATCCCAGGACTCCAAGATCATGGCCTGAGCCAAAGGCTGACGCTTAACTGACTGAGCCACCCAGGTGCCCTGGTAGATACTATTGTCAATCCTCATTTTGCTAAAGAGGGAACTGAGGCACAGGGAAGCTGAGTGATTTGCCAAAAGCCACCCCGTATAAAAGGAAGAATCCAAACCCAAACAACCAGGCTACGGAGCTCATAATCACAAACTGTAAAACCTTGAATGGGAGAATCCAACTGAAGCTCTGATTGACCTCATCTTCCCAGCCTAGATATTCTTAGCATAAAATTCTGCTTCCAGATTTCTTTCCAATCGCCAATGTAAAAAGCGATTCTCATTTCTACTCCAACCATCATTATTATGTATAGTAAAACAAAGTGTTTTCCTTGATTTTAATGATTTGCTTACTCTTGTAGAAACCAGAGTAACACAGCAAATATATAAATATCTTTTCTATATGAGCGTGTCTTTTATATTTAGTTGGCACTTGTCTCCCACTGTCAACTAGAATGTACAATTCATGAGAGCAGAGACTGTTGGTCATTGTAGCTCAGCCCTCTGAACACTAACTGCACATAGTGGACATTAAATAAGGATTGATTAAAGAATGAATGAATGAATGAATCACAAGTTCCTGAAGGCCTGGGTTATCATTTTGTTCAGGATTATATACATAATAGATAAACAGAAAATGATGCTTACTAAAATTATATAAAAATATGAATATAACTTTTGTTTATCTCCTTTTATACTTTTGCCTCCTCCATGTTTTACTCCTAGCAAAACATTTTTTAAAGCATCTGAAGGTGATAAGGAGCTAACTCTGCAGAGAGAAGGAATTTAAAGAAAGTTCCTGTCCTGCTAACACAAGTAGGAAAATAAATTTAGTACCTGCCACACATAGGCTTTTAAGACAACAGAACACTTTCTCAGATTGTAGCTTCTGTGCCAAAGTTTCTAACAACTTAATGCAAAGCACGTTTCTAAAATGCATTAGAAATGACTTTGTGATTGATGCGATGCTGATAGTTATAAAGTAGCTAATATGCATATTTCATTTTAAATACATAGTTTAAAATTAGAGCTACTAATTTATTAAATTGGATTGTACTTATTTCATTCACTTATTACATCATGAACACATTTTGGGTAACTATCACCACAAAGTAACTAGGTATCTGAATCATTAAGAAAATTTAAACCTTGGTCAATTTTTTGACATGATTAAAGTAAGATTACTGCCAGTCAGATGTGTTTCCATTTATAGCACAGGCTGCTGAATATATTTAAAAATTGTAAACTTGTTTTGAACTGGAATCGGATATTCTTCACCTTCCTATAAATTAATGGGTCACAAAACCTAAAAACAAAAACAAAAATCTCCTGTACTGTTTCTGTAATGGGACGTTATCTCATGACATGCCACAAGAGGGAGCAAATCCCCAAAGCAAGGGTCTGATTGAAAGCCCTCCAATGGCCCATGCTGCAAAGAGTGCAAGCAGAAAAGAGACAACAGCATAGTGTTTTGGTTTTAAAACAAAGATAGACATAAAGCATTCAGTACTGTAGACAGTGTCTCTGTATAAATACCATATGAAATATGCTGGTTACACTTCTACAGGATTCTTCCTACAGGATTTTTTCAAAAAAATTTTTTTACCACTTTGGAATAACTAAAAGAAATTGATTAATATAAGAATCAGGCAGCCTTGAAATGCAAACATTTAGTTATTCCCTGAAGTATACACTGGACGAGAATGCTCAAGACCAGTGGAAAAGAGGAAGAATTAGAAGGCCTGTGGGTCACTGACTCATTTCCAGAGCCAAGATTAATTTCCTATTCGATCCAAAACTCAACATCATGCCTTCTCAAATGTTCTTCTCTCTGCCTCCTGCTGTCTTTCACTGCTCAGCTTTTCTTTTACTCTTTCCCCTTTACCCCAGTTTGTGATCATTAAGTTTATATGTTATTTGGGCCCAAGATCCAGAGAGACCTGGGTTCAAATCTCAGTTCTGGCATTGTCTTGCTATTCAAAAATAAAACTCATGTCAAATTGATCATGATCACATTTATAATAAACAGTTTACTACCTTGATAGTTACTTAAGCATACCGGTAGTAATGGATGAATTATTTACAGATCTCTACTTTGTCAAAGTGTTCAAAATAATTCCCATTTTCATCTAAGGAGCATCATTTGATTTTTTTCAAAGTAAGAAAGATTCTGAATAATGGCCATTATCTGAACAAAAAAACTAATTTTGTGTGCACTATTTTCCATTTACTTCTACTCACTATTAGGTAGTGCTGACTGTTGTCTGATTCCCCGTAATGCCCTCCCTTCTTAGTCCAGGAAATAATTGTTCTCTTCTCTGGGTTCTAAATGAAATTTGCATATAAGTGCTTTATATGCATAATAATCAAATACTTGTTATAGTCTGAGCTGGTTGCTTATACAGTTATGCCACACAACATACACAAAAGAAAGGTTCATGATGAATGGGTTAATGAATGAATCAATGAATAAATGATTTAAAATAGTTCAAAATAAATATTCCTCCCAATATTTTCTTTAAAGATTTTATTTATTTATTTGACAGACAGAGATCACAAGTAGGCAGAGCAGCAGTGGGGGGGGGGGGCGGTGCAGAGAAGCAGGCTCCCTGCTGAGCAGAGAACCCGGGCTCAATCCCAGGACCCTAAGACCATGACCTGAGCCTAAGGCAGAGGCTTAACCCACTGAGCCACCCAGGTGCTCCCCTCCCAATATTTTTTAAAATTGCTTTTCTATATAAAGAAAAGCGAAGGGCACCTGAATGGCTCAGTAGGTTGAGTGTCCAACTCTTGATTTTGGCTCAGGTCATGATCTCAGGGTCCTAGGATCAAGATTCTTAGCAAGGAATCTTCTTGTCTTCCTCTCCCTTTGCTCCATGCCCCCCACCCCAGGCTCTTTCTCTTTCACTCTCTTTCTCAAACAAATAAATAAATCTTTTTTTTAAAGAAGAAAGCAAGGCAAAAAAAAAAAATAGTAGCAAACTATTAAAATGATTCAACCTTTAGTAAACATTTATCAAAAAGATTTTCTACATGCAACACACTGCTAAGTCTTAAAGTACCTTGCTCATTTCAGAAAGTAAAAAAAAAAAAAAAATAGGAAGGGGGGAAGTGCAAGGAATGGTCATGTAATAGCTGGTATTCACCTTGCAGGAAGCACTGTTTGACTACAGAGACTAGGAAAGATTAGGCTGGGAGACGGCTTTGAGCAGTTCTATGAAGGGCCAAAATGTCAAGGTAGATAAAAATTTATGGGGTATGCAAAGAAGAGTTATCAAAGGCTTTGACTCTTCTAGATAAAAGAGACTAATGAGATACAATAACCAAATGCAATGCATGATCATCTATTGCATCAAAACACAAATAAATAAACAAAGGGCTAGCAAGGACACTAGGAGAGATTTGAGTACATACTCTGTAATAGATAATATTGTTCTATCAGTGTGAAATTTCTTGAGTTTAATAACGGTATTGTGGTAATATAAAAGTGTGAACTTATTCCTAGGACATGCATACTAATACTAAAGGATTTAAAGGTGAAATAACATGATATCTGCAACTTCTATATAAATGTCTATATAAAGAGACATATATCAATATATGAATGATGGCGAGAAAGTAAATGTCACAAAGTATTACAACTGGTGGATTAGAGTGAAGGTACAGAGTTACCTTTTTAACTTCATCAATAAGATTAGGGGGAAGACTTTATATTGTGGGCCTTTATTTATTTGTCTTTGATCAGTGGTAAATTTTTTTTTTTGTTTTAAATGTTTATATTGAGTTTTGGTGTGGGAAAAGAATGGTGTGGAAAAGAATTCTGAAACCAACTCAATCTTCATTCCTTTGAAATTATTTTTTTCCTAGATGCTCACAGAATTCTTGGTTTACACTGATACTAAATTATTTTGAAAAGATACATTAGTTAAGGATCTTTTACATGCAACAATGTAAGTTCTTTTAATTGACAAGCACAGATTATTTTTCTTTAATTCAGGAAAGTTTTCTTCTACTGCATATTTAACTGTTGCTTGCATTTAATTATTCTTATAAATTTCAAGAAAAGTCTCCTGTTTGTGCATTATTTGCCCTCACAAATTTTCATATGTTTCTTCTGTCTCTGAGAGCATCTCAAGTATCCCTTTACATCCTGAAAGTGACAGTTTTGCTGTTTGGTATCTCTATCTTTTGCCTTTTTGTGTTGCTTCTGATGCCTAATTTCTTGGAACTTGTATTTTCTTGAATTTTATAATTGCAAATCAAATGCTTTCAAGAATTTTCTTCTGTTCCTTTTAGTGAATATGTCTCCAAAAGATGACTTTTCTCTACATCTTCAGATTATCATTTATCATCTCTTATACTATTATTTTTTCCCAAACCACATTTTACAGAAAAAGAAATGGTTCTCTATAATCAAGTGGTTTGGGAAACTCTGGGTTGAAAAGTTAGGCTTCTTTGCTGTAGGGCTTCTAAGACTTGAATGTGCTTTGTTGAGTCAGGGCACAGACAATGTAATACGAGGTGTTCTTCAAATGCATTTTAACCCCTAAGCCTGTTCTATGGGCCACTCTCGGCTTATTAAAGACCTCACCTGCTGGAATAGAAGCTGGGAAAATTTGTTACTGGGTATACAGACTCTCATTACTTCTATTTCTCCCCCCCCCCCCCCCCATTATACGCAATGAAAAGAAACTTGGCATTTCAAAAAAAAAAAAAGTGCACTGGTCCTCCTCTCCATCCAGTTGAAGGTGTGTATGTTTCCTTCTCAGGGCACACGCGTCAGGGCTGCTAATGCACCAAGCCTCAGAGCAGATTGCCAGTGTTCACTAGTTGTTCAGCCCTCGTGGCTTTGCTGGAAGAAAGGTGGATCCTCTGTACCCCCGGCATACCTGCTGACTGTAAGGAACAGAATGCAAGTCCTTGATGGATGCTTGTCTGCCCCTCGAATTCACCTGCTGAAGCCCTAATCCCCAGGATGATGCTATGAGGAAGTGGGTTTGGGGAGGTGCTTAAATATAGATAAGGCCGTGAAGGTGGAATCGTCATAAAGGGACAGGGCCTTCAGAAGGAGGGGACAAGACCAGAACTCACACGCCATCTCTCTCTCTGCCATGCAAGGATACAGCGAGAAGGCAGCCGGCTACAAACCAGGAACTCTCCTCATCAGACATTCAATCTGCCGGCACCTTGATCTTGGAATTCCCAGACTCCAGAACTGTGAGAAACAAATGCTTGCTGTTTTAAACCACCCAGTCTATGGTACTCTGTTTAACCAGAAGAATGGGTGACATACACATCACAAGAGAGAAGGATTCTCATTTCTTTCTTTCTGTAGGTTAAATTCACCCAATTTGCAACACAATGTCATTGCCTGTCAACTTCCATCTTTATAACATTCACTATGTGGCAAGTGGCTGTCCCCTATGGATGCAGAAAATGTGGGGGGCGACCAATGGATGCCAAGGGAAGACCCAAACCAGTAAGTCATTCCACTCAGGAGAGCAGTGGCTGCTTGGTTTCCTGGTCGCCGCATGTCCTGCCTCTCGGAGACAGAAACACACCCTGAGCACAGGTCAGAGCCTCCCCACTCCTTCTTCGTGGAGCCCTGACCTGCTGTGAAAGTCGGAATCTGCTCTAGCCACTTCTACGGCATTTCAGCAACATTCACACTGAAGGCAGGAGAGTATCCATCCAGAGTCTAACAAGACAGGCTCAGTTTATAGAGCTGCTCTGATCTGTATCTCGTATGTATTTTGTTGTTTTTTTTTTTTTTAAGATTTATTTATTTGAGAGACAGAGACAGAGGGAGTGTACGAGCACGAGTTGGGGAGGGGCAGAGGGAGAGGAAGAAGCGGTCTCCCTGCTGAGCAGAGAGCACAAAGCAGGGGTCCATTCCAGGACCCTGAGGTCATGACCTGAGCCAAAGTCAGCTGCTTAACCAACTGAGCCACCCAGGTGACCTTTTACGTATATTCTTAAATAGAAAACAAGAGGATGCTAACTCAAATCATTCTTAGCTAGCTAATATGTCCATCTAGAACAAAATGGGACAAAATGTAAATAAAGAATCAGTTTAATTTGGCAACTAATAAAATGAAAAAAATAACAGAATGTAATACACTTTGTATTACAAAAAGGTAGCAATTTCACCAACCTCCACATGACTTAGCAACTTCCCACTGATTTATTTAATATCTGGAATTCATTATTATAACATTACATTCAAAAAGTAGTAATAATATGCATTATTTTTTGTGTTTTCCTCTATACAGCTCAAAATATTCACACAGAAAGGGCTTTTTTTTTTAAATAAATGAAATAAGGTAAGCAAAACCAGAAACTAAAATTTAGATGAATTAGTATGTGGTGTACAGAGACAAGTGGAAAGAAGAAAAAAAATAGAATGCAAGCAGCCTAAAGAATACTGTGTCTTCTAGAAATGTTAGGCATAGATTTTCAATAAGACAGAAGATTTCTCCATGAGCCAGGGCCCTAGAGAAAAGGTTCTCTGCCTGTGCATCTGTGTGTATATGTATACGTACAGACATAAACACAAACACACAAATACGTACGAGATAATAAAATGTTAATTTAAGTTTATAGAGTATTTAAAACATTTGAAATATAATTTATCAGTAGTAATGTTAAGAAAAGGAAATGTTAAGAAATGCCATAACTCACCAAAAAAAGCCACTTGCTATTATAGGCAATGATATTTGCAATTAAGCTGAATACAACTAAATTATGACTTTAATTAAAAGGCATTTTCTAAGATGGCACCAACATGTTTAAAATTTAATACATTTTATATGAGATACTGGAGTTATTAACATAAAAATTTCTTTCTGCAGCATGTGCACTTTTTGAAAAGCAAAACATCTTTAACCAATATCAAAATGCTCCCAGAATCCATAGAAGTTTCATTGCATAATAAATTCAAGGAGCAATTTTCTCCAACCTTTAATCCTGACTCCTACTTGGGATATACAATTGTATTTACATTCATGGCTAATAGTAAAAGGGCTGTTGACGCACTCTTGTGGCCACTATGTCCACATTAATTTTAAATGAAAAATGAATGGATGGCTCAGGGGACCTGTATGAAACACACGCCCTCTTGCCATTGGGCCAGCAACAGATGAGCAGAGCCAGCAGATCTCAAGATGTCTGGGCGTAATAACAGCTCTTCCGTCCGTGGAAGTGAGTTTGGGTCTGAACCCTGGGCGGGGCAGAGACAGAGGCCACACTACAAGTGTTGTCCTTTTCCAATTTTGTCTCTGTCTACAAAAGTCTTATTACCTGGAAACAAGAGACAGAGGCCACACTACAAGTGTTGTCCTTTTCCAATTTTGTCTCTGTCTACAAAAGTCTTATTACCTGGAAACAACCTGTCAAGGTGAGAAATAGTCTGTCGAAAATAAGCCTGAAGCACAGCAAATAGGATTATTTGTGATTATGCATGGTCCAGCCTTCAGAGGTAGAAGAAAGTGACAATGGCCTTGCTTATCTCTGCTCCTGGTGGGCTGTAGGGTAAGGAGGGGAGTGTGTGAGCATCTCCTGGCTTTGCAAATGATACAACAAATGTGGAGATAGGAAAAACGTAACGGAAGCAAAAAACGTGTGTGTCTTCTGCTCAAGGGGTTTACCATCTGGTTTGAGAAGCACATGTCTACCTACAGTGAAAGAGGTGCTCATAAACACAAATGAATCTTGGAATATGAAAGTTCAATGTGAAGGACAGACACAAGGTCACCACAAAAGGGTGAGCATCTTTCCCTGGAGAAGCTGCTTTTGAGTTACCGACTCATTATTAGCCTTTGAGTTACCCTCAGAATTAATTTATAAGAAATGCAGAAATATTTACAAAGTTGTATCACTTTGTACCCACGGTATCACTCAGGCTAAGGGTCCATGTTATTCAGAAAGTAGCAACAGATAACTCCAGCCACTTTCCAGCGTCAAAGCTACTCTCAATGCGCAAACACACAGTCGCCCCGGCTAAGGGCGTCTAACAAAAGTGATATCCCTTCTATGAAACACTTCTACCCTTTGTGCAATACTTTAGTCAAGGTCAATCTATTACTCTGAAGGGCAAAAACATTGATTTGGTTCCAATTATATCAGTATATTTACTTTAAAATTAAAATATGTCGCTATGGAGGCTTAGCTTGTGTTCTTTTTTTAAATTGACATAATGTATTATTTGTTTAAGGGGTACAGGTCTGTTATCTTATATTCTTAAGAAGGGACCTCACAGCAATCATAAAGTATCGTGCAAGTCGTGCATGTTCCATGAGACGGATATGTTCCCTGTAATGGAAATTTGTCACAGTACGTACTCTGCTCAAATTCAACAGAAACAAGTCAGAAATGAAATAATGGCTACTTGTATGTCCACCATATGTCCATTGCCTCAAACACCTCTAAGCATTCTTGCCTTGGTCTTTTCTCCTCTCTCACTGTAAGCCATCTCCTACATATCTTATCTTGATACTAACCCCCCTCACTCAAGTCAAAGACCCAAGAGTCAGCCTAGATTCTACATCCGATGGTACCCTAATTCTGATCGAATTCTGATCGGCCGCCCACTCCTGTCAGTTCCATCTTCTAAATATTTCTCACCTCTCTTTCCTACTCTCTATTTGCCATACTTCTGCTCTGCTTCAGGCTGTCATCTGTGGAGATAAGCAGGATTCTCTAGTGAAGAACCCTAGGAGCTCATTCTTGATTGTGTGGCAAGGACCCACTGGGCCTGTTTCACTGTCACCCTCTATCAGATGGAGGGGCTGCACCTGAACTCCACTTCCAAGAGATCCCATGGTTTCCTTGGACGAAAAAGGAGCTGCAGTTTCCCACCGTGCCCAAAGCCCATAGGTGCTGAGATTTCCAAATAACCTGGCAAATAGTTGATAAAAAGCCAGACTGCTCAACACCAAGGCAAAAACTGCTGTTGTGGGTCCTCGGGCGATTCCCACACTTGCCCCATAAGAAAAGCACAGCAATAGACAGGCCGTGTGGCTTCTAGGCATGCCCTGTGCCAGAGCAGAGCCTCAGTGGAATGCCCTGAGCTTGGGTCCCATTGCCCCGCTGTGTGGGATGATGATGAACTCTGACGCCTTGCACACACCTAGGATTTCAAACAGGGATGAGAGATGCCACTGTCGTTTGCCCTGTCACTCCTCCGAAGACTATCATCTATAAACCTTGTCCCTTCTCCACATGCTCTCAAAGGTCAGACCAGGTCACTTTCTGCCTAAAACTTCCCCTGTAGAACAAGGTCCAAATTCCTCACATGGTATACAAGGCCCTGAATAGTGTAGCTCCACCTTTCTTTTCCAGGCTCATTTTCTACCATTCCTCCTCTCCTCTCCTCTTCTCCATTCCCACTACACACACGCACACACATACACACAGAAACACACACACACACCACAGACATAAAACCCTGTGCACTTGCCTTTCTACACTGCTACCTGGCAACAGAAATTGGGCCAGAACACAAATGCTTCCTCCTCTGTGAAACCTCCTTGCCCCCCTCGTTAGAGATGGGTCCCTGTCCCCACCGCTCTCACTAGATAGCTGTTATAATCTTCCCAAAGACTGGGTCCTGGGACTGTGCCTTGTTGTCTTTACTGCCCTTCACTGAGCAAAGGCCTGGCCCATGGTAAGCACTTGAATATTTGTTGGAGAAATAAGCAAATATATAAATAAATGATGTCAATTCCTTAAGGCATCTCCCTGAATACCGCTGATGGGCTTTTTTGCTTTGGGTCCTCGATGTCGTCATTTTTCAACTATTTCAGTCTGTTATCGCTTGCTCTTGAAAGGGTTTCACTGACGATGAATCTGGGATCCCCTCTACTACTCTGGAGGTTTCTATATGCAGCATTGCCCAAAGTAAAATGACAATGTGTAATGCAGAGTCTCTTCTGAAAAACCTACCTACAGCTCAGTTTTAGCCCTCTAAGTGTGTTTTCTTCAAACTGTATTTTAAACAATAATATAAATGTGTATAGAACTCCAAACATCAACTTAATATTAATGGTGATAACAATAATGGTTGCCTTTCAAGGACTCGACTGAAGTAAAAAAATAACCAAGCAAGTTGATGTGCAATTGAAATTTTATATTTTTCATCAGAAAAACAATTGACTATCCGTGACAAACAACAGTAAGGCTACTAAAACTACCTGTCATGCATCTAATGAAGACAGATTCTCTGGCGACCACATATAATATGTAATATCCAAAAGTGCTGCTGTAATTCACAGCTAATTAGTGTCTTGCCATTAAGAGAAGTGTCACGGCCCTAACTCTCTTTCCAGATCTACTCAGACCTCCTAAGAGCAGACAGCCATGCAAGGATCACAACAAGCCAATTAGCTCCCACCCAACCCTGGGCTGCCACTTCTCCAGCCCGCCCCAGCGTCCATAAATCACACTCCGTCATGAAGCTCTTCTGACAGCTGCAAGCCGTTGCTGCCGAAGGAATAAAGACAAGACTTCCAAGGAAAACGTGTGTGGGAAAGACAGAGCTAGAAAGGGGGTATTATTTGCCTTCCTTTGGCAGCAGAGCAGTCAGCAAAATGGAAGACCATCAATTCAGGCTGATTAAGGGGACAACTGCACTAAGAAATCAATCCATGGTCTATCGGAAGATCCTCAGTGGTAATCAACCATCAGCAGTGGGGTCGGTTGTTTGTGTGTTTGTTTTAATGTAGACATATTGAAGACCTTTTTCGTTCCATTTTTCTCTTGGATAGCCCTCCTTCTGGCTAATAAGAAAATGTTCCTTTCAGTAGAGTATAATGGTCCGCATTTACTTTGTCCCCCAGTGAATACACAGCAATCAGATAATTTGTTTGAAAGACTCTAAATTGTTTGACTTCATTCAAAAAGAATCTATAATGATATCCTGGTTTCCAAGCAAGGCCTACAAAGCTTCCTAAATCCATAAGCAAGCGCTAGAGTATTCTCAGCACATAAAAGCCAATATCCTTGTAATTTTGTTCTAAGCCTGTAAAGCTGTTTTGTTCCATAATATTCTACTTAGAAAGTGTTCAGAATAGTCACTGCAGCCTGGGCATCATTCAAAGATATGACTCAAGTTGTTCTACTTTTAGTTTGTTTTCCTCATGGAAATCTTCTTCTATATGTTTAATGCTAATCTAAAACATTTAATCTAGCTTTTAGCTAAATAATGATTACCTGAATTTGCATATAAATATTGGGAAAGTCAAATAAACAAATGGATACATTTAAATTGGGAATTCTCTTCTATCTCTTATCATGAAGCATAGAGATTTCCAAAAGACTTGTTTTTTCTTCCTTGGAGTATAACATTCTCATGGAAATCTTCCAATATTTATCTATAAGGATGTTCATGGCATCATACTTTATAACAGCAAAAAAACTAAAAAATACATAAAACATGAAATAGGTTAAATGATGAAATTCCCATACAATGGAAGGTTATGTGGTTTCTAAACATAATGATGTAGAAGGATATGAAAGAACATGCAAAATTGTTCACAGGACACTGAGAGACAAATAAGAAAAATGCAGCCTAGGTCCACTGTGTGTGTGTGCACACACAAATATGTGTGTATGTATATATAAATACAGATAGCATATATACACACTCATATCTATATTTATATTTTTTTCTTTACAAGATGATCTCCATTTATTTTCTGAATACAAGTGTGTGTTTGTTGGGGCACCTGGGTGGCTCAATGGGTTAAGCCTCTGCCTTCAGCTCAGGTCATGATCTCAGGGTCCTGGGATCGAGCCCCACATCGGGCTCTCTGCACAGCAGGGAGCCTGCTTCCCCCTCTCTCTCTGCCTGCCTCTCTGCCTACTTGTGATCCCACTCTCTCTATCAAATAAATAAATTTTAAAAAAAATGTGTGTTTGTTTAAATATACTTACAGGTGAAGTACAGAAAAAAGCTTGCCAGGAAAGGTATTTAGATATGAAAAATGTATCTTCAGAAAGTGATATTTTTTATTCTTCTTTGAGCTTCTCTATTTATATAACAATGCTAATATTCCTTTCATGATCAGAAAAAAGTTATTAGGTCTAATAAAATATTCATGTATGTCACCCAGGTGTGGATAGGTGTGCCCTAGTATGAAGTCACAGGCTAATGGGGCATCACTGTCAGTCATGATACTGTTTCATTATCACCTTGGGCATAAGCAAGATTAGGAAGGTCAGAGGTACATTCCAGAAATGGTAATCAGAACAGCATCCCCTACACACGGTTGGACATGAAGCCAAACAATCTGAGAACACCATATGAACTTGGTGCAGGACGAGGCAGGGGCTGAAGGATGGAGCCTCTGAATAAAGGTGCTTCAACACCACTGCCCTTACTCCTTTCCAGATCCCACCCATCTGCCCCAATATTTGGGACTGCCTGGTGTGAGTAAGAAAAATGGGTCCCAAACACACACAGTCTGGCCTGAGTTCAGATCTAATCAAAGTTCCTAGGATATGTTGAGCTCAGGGCTTGCTTCCCTGGTGCACCATGAAGGCTGTCCTGACCTCAGCTCAGTGAGCTAGGCGGACACAATAAGGTACGTAGGCATTGTGTTCAATAAACATTTACTGCAGGGCAATAACGATAAAGGAAGGCAAAATCCTTTCCCCCAAAAGGTTTATATCTAGTCATAGTGCACACTTTAAAGCGGACAATAGCACAAGATGGGCCTGGGCAAAACAGAAGTCAGAGCAGAGCAAGGAGAGAAAAAGTGTCACATGACAGATGGTCTGGTTGGTCTTTAAGAAAGGACATTCTGTAGCCTTGCAACATACACCAAGAAACAAATTCTTCAAACATTTATTCATTTATTTTAGAGAGAGAGCATGAGCAAGAGGAGGGGCAGAAGGAGAGAGAGAGAGAATCCCAAGCAGACTCCCCGCTGAGTATGGAGTCTGACCCAGGAAGGAGGTTAAGGGGCTCCATCTCATGAACCCCAAGATCAAGACTTGAGCCAAATCCAAGAGCCAGACATTTAACCAACTGAGCCACCCAGGTGCCCCAAGAAACATAGATTCTTGAAGGCAGAGACATGCATGTAAGCACCTGTAACTATTAAAGGCCATTCCCAGGTCTTTCTTCCTTCCTAAGAAAATGTAAAGTAAACACATATTTTAGTCTTAGTTAGAAAACTACATTTGGCTAAATTTTACATGTCATGGAGTTAACTAAATCCAACTGCATCCAGCATTTCAATTCTTTTTTTTTTTTTTTTTAATTTATTTACTGGGCAAAGACAAATGAAACACAAAAAGTCAAACTGTATCGGGGAAAGAACAATTTTTGACAACAGCGTAGTTTTCACTTTGGGCTTATCATTTCCCTAGAAAGACAGACCCCTAGATAATGCAAAAGTGAGAAAATGCAGCCTGATCCATATGGTTGTCATTTCATATCCAGAGCGCACATATTTGCTTACAGAGAGTCCTATCACAGACAGAAACTGCTTGCTAATTTCTGCATTACTCTTGGGTAGTTCAGATTTAATTTGGCACTTATTATGAACATAAGAAATAAGGCAAATTTCAAATTAACCTGTCCATGCTCACACAGCAGGTTCATTACTACAGACTCTCAAACCCACACTTAAATCACACAAAACAATGCCCATACCTGAAAGGGCAAACTCTCCTTTCTGGCTTTCACTCTCTCTGATTAGAAAGGCACCGGTCTGATTTTCTGAATATAATAGTTGTTTTTCTGCGTCTGTTCTCTTGATTGCTCCAAAGAACCACCTAAAAAAGAGACAGATGTAAACTTTAATCAACCCATCAACAGTCATTTTTTAAGGAGCAGGAAGTTTGGCAAGAAAGTATTCTTTTTTTTTTTTTTTTTAAAGATTTTATTTATTTATTTGAGAGAGAGACAGTGAGAGAGAGCATGAGCGAGGAGAAGGTCAGAGAGAGAAGCAGACTCCCCATGGAGCTGGTAACCCGATGCGGGACTCGATCCCAGGACTCCCAGGATCACGACCTAAGCCGAAGGCAGTGGTCCAACCAACTGAGCCACCCAGGCGTCCCCTTACCAGGAGTCTTTTAAGAATTACAGAATAGGGATTTGGCTGATGCCTGCTACTACATCCCTTCTCACATCTGAGTTCTATTCTGTCTGAGAGGTAATGTGTCCTCCTGTCAAGTTCAAAGCCTCCGGGGTGGACCCACCACATTAGCCTGCTGGGTTCCATGCTCTATAATTATTCACCATCACCATCAAACTTTCACCGCCTCACCTAACACCTTCTAGGTGCTAGAAGGCAAACACTCCAATCAAAGGAGTCCTACATTTCACATTAAAGTGTGAACAATTAAAGATGTAGTTCTCTGGGCATTAATTTCCCCACCACCACCACCCCACTCCATCCATTACTACCCAATGGCACCATAATATGAGATGATCTTTGCATGCTTAGGAGGAACTTATCAAATATAAAGGAAATTGTCCTTGATGGAGAGATGATGTGAAAAAGATGTTTCCACTTGGGAAGTATCTTCCTAGTGCCTCCCCCCACCTCTCATCTTTACCCTTCCATCCTGAACATTCCAGATATATAAAACTCAGATATTGAACACATTTTTGTGAATATGTTTAATCCCGACAAAGAATTATGGATTTTATTTTATTTTTGAGATTTTATTTATTTATTTGACAGAAAGAGAGAGAGCATAAGCAAGGGGAGTGGCAGGTAGAGGGATAAGTAGGCTCTCTGCTGAGCAAGGAGCCCTCTGCTGATGCGAGGCTCAATCCCAGGAACCTGAGATCATGACCTGAGCTGAAGTCAAGAGTTGGGTGCTTCACTGACTGAGCCACCCAGGCACCCAAGAATTATGGATCTTAACATTGGAACCAGTCTAAGATGTAGATAAAGTCTGTAGACACTAATGTGATCATATGAGGAAGTTGAGAAAGTTGAGAAGTTGAGAAAACTTTATGACGCCTCACTCTAGAGTCACAAAGTTGATCTTTATCATTTAAGATTTTAGGTAAAACATTTTATCTTTCTAGGTATCATCTTTAAAAATGAAGACACTCAAAGAGGGGAAACGTGGGCTTGGGGGAGCTGCAGGCTGAGGGGAGGAAATACAGGCCACCAAAAATTGGCTCCAGTTGGCATGACAGGTCATGGACTGGCTTGACGGGTCATGGATACTGAGGTGTATGAGTCTACTGAGGGTGATACAATCGGAAGGAAGAGGGGAAAGGAAGTAGAAAGAGAGGCACTAAAGCACAATCATTACCCTCTAACAAAGGCAAGGTGCTTGTTTACCATTTTGCCAATCATCAAGTTGGAAATACACAATATTAACTATATCAGTTAGGATATGCCAGGTTATATTAATGAACAATGTTAAAAATCTCCATGGTTTAAGACAACAGAGATCTGTTTTCCCCTTAGCTGCATGTCCATGGAAGGTCACGTGGGCTCTGCTCTAGGTCTGTCTCTAGCTCTACCAGGGCATTTCTATCTCCATGCTTCCACGTTTGCTGAGGCAGGAGTGAAATATGTGGCCAACCACAGGCTGGTTCCTGCAGCTTCTAGTTAAAGTTTCTATACAAGAATGAAACCATTGCAAATAAGTCATATGTTTGGGCCTAAATACAAAAAGAGTAGGAAACACAATCACACCATTCTCCAGAAGCAGAGAGCTGGCATCGTTTGGTAGACGGCACTAAAGACCAGCTCGCTGATTCAATATCAGGGGCCAAATCGATGTCCACAGACTATTGCTTATCTGACGGAAACTATAGCAGGCATGGTGACATTCCGAGGGGCTATTTAATGAATTCACAGAGAAAGAGAAATGCATGTTTTCTATGAGTACAGAAATAAGTCAATAGAACAATGGAAAAAACAACAACAACAACAACAACGACCTCAAACAGACCCAAACACACAAATTAGAGATGAAAGTACAGATTATTCAATAACCAATGTTAGTACCATTAAAAATCCATATGGAAAAAATTAATTGATGCTACTTAGAATATACAACATAGTTTTACGTGGATTAATGACCTAAAGCAAGCTTTAAAACTTTCTGAGGATACCAGACTAGGGAGGGTTTCTTAGAAAAGACAAAAAGAAAAGGACATTAAAAACCTTAAGGGGAAAATATTAATAATATTTCTTATGCCACAATTAAAAGATTATCACAAAATAAAATTAAAATACAAGCCAGAGGGACGCCTGGGTGGCTCAGTCAGTTAAGCGTCTGCCTTCGGCTCAGGTCCTGTTTTCAGGGTCCTGGAATTGAGCCCCACATCAGGCTCCTTGCTCAGCGGGGATCCTGCTTCTCCCTCTCCCACTACCCCAGCTTGTGTCCTCTCTCTCACTGCATCTCACTCTGTCAAATAAATAAAAATAAAATCTTAAAAAAAGAAATACAAGCCACAGACCTGGAGAAAATATTTGCAAAGTATATAACCAAGAAGAGTGTTTGAATTACATAGAGACCTGTAATCAATTAAAAAAAAAAAAAAAAAAAAAAGACAGGGGCACCTGAGTGGCTCTATTGGTTAGGTGCCCACTCTTGATTTTGGCTCAGGTCTTGCCTGGTCTCAGTGGCCATGGGGTCAAGCCCTGCCTTGGGCTCTGTGCTCAGAGGGGGGCTCTGCGCTCAGAGGGGGGCTCTGCTTGGAATTCTGTCCCTCTCCCTCTACTCCACCCCTGCACCGGCGCGCTCTTTCTCTCTCTCTCAAAATAAATAAATAAATCTTTACATACTTCTTAAAGGTTTTATTTATTTCTTTGACAGAGAGAGAGAGAAAAAGAGCACAGGCAAGGGGAGCAGCAGAGGGAGAAGTAGGCTCCCTGCTGAGCAGGGCACCCAGTGCGGGGCTCAATCCCAGAACCCTGGGATCAGGCCCTGAGCTGGAGACAGATGCTTAACCCACTGAGCCACCCAGGCACTCCTAAAAGGAATTTTTTAAAAAGAGACAACACAGTAGAAAAACTGGTGTAGTATATAATTGTACAGTTCATAGAAAAAGAAAATCCAGTAACTAAGAAAAATAAGAAAAGAAGCACAGTCTCTGTCTGTAGCAATACTACGATCTATACCAATAAATATTAAAACAATGAAATTTCACACTTTTCAGGTTAGACAAATTTAAAACTTTCACATTCAGCCATTGGGAAAAATGTGAAACAAGAATTTTCCTACAATACTAGAGGCAATACCCTGTGGTACAACTATTTCAGAGAGCAATCTAGCAATATCTAATAATGGTATTTGTATACCATTCAACTTCACTTCTAGATTATATGTCATATGTGCTCAAGGACACGAATCACAAGAACATTCACTAAAGAATTCTAGCACTGAAACATTGGAAACAACCTAAAAGTCCATTGTAGGGAAAGAGATAAACTTAGTTATAGATATAAGATAGAATAATACACAGCAGATAAAACAAACTGTTGAGGGACTAAAGGGAGTTGAAGAGTTGATACATACTACTGTGATGTCATTGAAGTGAACACATAAAAAACACTATATATTTTCATGGACAGTTGCATGCTGAATGAAAGCCAATAGTTAATAGCTAATAGTATTTTTTTACTCCATTTCCAGAAATGGCAAAATTTCTATGCACCAACATTTCAAGCACATTAGCAGCATGGATCAAATATACTGATTAACCCCATGCATTTCCTTGATTCTGAGTGTATTGATTATGCATCAGCATTAACATGTTTGCTCAAAATATAAATATTTAAACCTTTACAAGAATTACAATTTATCTGGCAGATTAAATTCTTAGAAGTATGATTATATCTCATCTATCTCATCATTCTCAAGAATAAATTCCATTATATATTTCCTATACATATATTACATTTGTATTTTGTATAATCAAATCTATAAATGATGTATTTTCTCTGCCCAATATACGTATAAGCAAGCAGTTTCTGTAAATCAAAGACAGAGTAATTTTACGACATTTGTAGAGAGGAACTCCGTGGTAATTTTTTTAAAACCCTTTTTGTCGGGGTGCCTGGGTGGCTCAGTGGGTTAAAGCCTCTGCCTTCGGCTCAGGTCGTGATCCCAGGGTCCTGGGATCGAGCCCCGCATCGGGCTCTCTGCTTGTCAGAGAGCCTGCTTCCCCTCCTCTCTCTCTGCCTGCCTCTCTACCTACTTGTGATCTCTGTCTATCAAATAAATAAAAATAAATTTAAAAAATAAATAAATAAATAAAAAATAAAACCCATTTTGTCTTGCCAATTTTAGATTCTTACGCACACTCACTTTACAAGGCAAATCACACCAGTATTGACTCCACAGTAACAATGAAATGGATATAAATATTTGACTGGATGCATCAGCTCGCTTAATACCTGGAATTTTTCTTGGCTGAACTACACCAGGAAGTGAATAAAAAGTTGTTTTCTGGATGTAGTGTCATTACAACGCCATCTTTCATACTCCGTGATGACGCAACCACGGAGAACGGTAATTCTTTCCTCCCTCCACATATACGAAAAACATGCCTTCATCTGTGGTCTGAGCCTGTGGCAAAACTGTCATTTTTCTCCATTCTGCCTGTTAGAGCCCCAGTTGGCCCCATTCCGGAGGGTCACGCACACCCCAGGCCTGCGTGCCTCTACCACAGCCACTTTCAATGCCCTCTTTCAGCTTTACTTCTTGTGTGCAGTAAACAGTAGGTGCTGAGAGGTAATCAGGGTATCCCAGGACGGATCCAAGGAGAGTCTTACAGGGAAGCACCCAGGAAGAGTCTTACAGATCAGTGATCCTTCAAGTGTGGTGCCTGGACCAGAAGCATCCACATCACATGCAAACTTGTTAGAAAAGGAAATTGGCAGGTATCTCCCATACCTACTAAATCAGAGGCTGTGCAGTGGTGCCCAACAATCTGGGTTTCACTAAGTCATCAGGTGCATCTGATCCACAGTAAAATCTGAGAACTACTGAGTTATAGGAATAGTAAAAAAAAAAAAAAAAAAAAAATTTATGAGACAGCTGAGAATAATGTTTGGTGTTTACCTATGAAAATTATCCAGTAAAATGACCCTACACACACATTTTATTGATCTTTAATGAAACTAATCTTTATTGCTATGCCAGACTTGCCATGAATGAGATCTTGATTAAGAATAACCAAAAAGGAGAGGAGACTCATAAGAACCTAGGAGAGGGAAGTGCTTCAAATAGATGAAAATGGAGCAAAAAGCATAATGTTGGTTTTGAATGAAAGGAGTATGTGACTGAAGTCTAAGGTTTATTTTGCAAACATTTATCCAGTGTCTACTGTGTATAAATTCTGACCCAGACCCAGAAAGATCTGCAAGACATACTCCTGAACAAAAAAGAGTAAACTGCAGAGTAATCAAAATATTAGTTTTATTCATATTTTAAAAACCAACAAACCAAAACTGATATGTGCTTACTTCTCTGGAGATTAGTAAGAGATAACAAAAACATTGGCAAACAAAAACAAAAACAAAAACCTTTCACTTTTTACTCTGCATTCTTCCCCATAATGTGGATATATTTATAGGAAGAGGTAGTTTTATATTACTTTGCAATCTACTTAAACAGAAAAAACATCTAAGGAAGCCGATCAGAAATATGCTAAAAAATCCACATGCTATATGAGAGCTGAAGTAGAAACTTTGGCAGTTAGAATTGATAGAGACAAGGAAAATCTCAAAGGAGCACGGGACAGGTGCTGATGGATGAGGAGGGAAACAGACAGGAGAGCAAACATAACCCCAGGGTTTCAAGTCTGGACGCCTGAAGAACAATAGACCCAGCAACACATTAAAGGCAGAGCACCATAATGATTATGAGCTACAGCATCTCGCTGGGAAAGTCAACCTCTCTATGCCTGGACTGGACTTCGTCATCTGTTAGTGAAAATAATAATAACGGCCAGGTAGGTTTGTTTTGAGAGTAAAAAAAAAAAAAAAAAGATGTGTATCAGGGGCTGGATGCCTGACCACATTCATGCTCAATAAATAGCACCTACTTTCAGAAAACTAATTTAAGGGAGAAATTATATATTTGGTTTTAGATGTGTTAGGTGGGAGGTCCTGATGAAACGTGAATGAATATGTGGATGTGATCTCACTTCTCTAGATGTGTTTGTACGGCAAGTTTCCTCCCCAGTGGGTCCTGCCTGCTCGGTCTTGACTAGGACATGCTGCCACCAGGTGGCAGTAGGCCATTTTACTAATTCAGAAAGGCTGAAGCTGTAGTGTGGTAACTGGAAGTACTTTATTTGACAAAAAAGACAAAATTTGTCCTTAAAAAAAAAAGAAACAGAACTTATGCATTGTTACTGAATATCAACATTTAAATAATACAGATATCAATCAAAATTTAGGGAAATCAACAAGTAAATAGATGTGGTACCTCCAGGGGCACCTGGCTCCCTCAGTTGGTAGAGCATAGAATTCTCAATCTCAGCATCCCAAATTCAAGCCCCACATCGGGCGTGGAGCCTACTTAATTAAAAGAAAATTGTTTTTAAATAAATATGTGGTACCTCCACAAATATGTCCTCACTTCCTCCTAATACTTTTATTCTGTCCACTCTGCTGACTGGCACAAAGTAGATGTCTAGTACTCTCATAATTCTGATCTAATGGTGTTAGCTTCCTCCCACATTTTTTTTTTAAAAAGTAAGCTCTATGTCCAGTGTGGGGCTTGAACTCACGACCCCAAGATCAGCAGTGGCATGCCCTACTGACTCAGCCAGCCAGGCACCACTCATCCTACATTTTTAAAAAGAGAAAACCTATTCCTAATAACTGCTGGCTAACATTTACAAAGTTTAACATATAATTTCTTTTCCCCATGCTTCCCTAACAACCAAGACAGCTGACCTTAAACCACAGTAGACAGACCCTGAAGAAAAGTAAGTTTCTAAAACCAGCCCCCAGAAGAATGCTGGTATCCTCCCAGAAACTGCAGAAAGGAAAATGGGTAGATCAGCTTGGCATAGCCACCCATGAGGGAAGTAACCTGGGGTGCCTGCCCAGGTGGGAACTCGGGGTCAGCTCTGTCTTTATTGTTGTTATCACAGACACAAGTTACAGTGGATAAAACCACCCATCATCCTCACCAGCGTGGCTTGCGGGCATCAGACACTAACATTTGCAAAACACCTATAGTCTGCAGGGTACGCTCACCATCGCAGTTAGTCCCTTATCATAACTAAATCATTCTCATGGTCCCTGGAGCCGTGGCAGTCCCACATGACTGCCCCGCATCTATCTGCATCTGGGCAACACGGCCAGGACAGCCCCTGCGGTAGAGCCCCTTCCTGTCCAGGTACGCACAGCCCTGCCCTCTACTAAATGTCCCGAGGCTCCGCGGCCCCTTTAGCTCACAGGAAATGAACCCTTTTCCCACTTACAGAGCCTAAGGACAAAGAAAAGGCAAATAATGCTCACATGTATTTTGTTATTCATTCCCTCCTTCCCATTTCCCTCATCGCCAACTTTGTCCCCTTCATCATCACCACTTAGATTACGGCAACGTTCCACTTTCCGTTCTCCTTAATATTAACAGCTTCTGCTGTTACTGATCACGTACAAGGAAGCAGGGACTGCTGTTAACAGCATTACACACATTCCCCTGGACTCCCCAGCGTTTCTCACGCCACCGCCACTAGATGACTCATCTGATCATACGACCAGATACAGCTCACCGATGCACACCCAGTAATAAGTTTTAAGGGTTCCCTTTGCTTAGGGAATAAAATCCTTATTGACCTGGAATTTCAAGCCCTCTGCATTTCTGGACACCAGCCATTTCCTGAGCAGTGTCTTCCCTACCATCAACTCTTCGGCTCTAGCTAAACTCATTCTCTTATGGCTGTTTGCCCTGGCATTGCTTAAATCCACCTCCCCAGAATTCCCAGTACAGTGACCATCCTTCCGGTTTCTCATGTAGCATACGAAAGTTAGAGCTGCCTTTTTTTTTTTTTTTTTTCCCTACTTATTCCATGTTCACTTGAGGCTGCAGACCTCCCCGGTACAAAGCCTAACTTTGCCTAATATGACTTTTTTTTTCTTTTTTTTAATTTTATTTATTTATTTGGCAGGCAGAGATCACAAGTAGGCAGAGAGGCAGGCAGAGAGAGAGGGACGGGGATGCAGGCTCCCCGCTGAGCAGAAAGCCTGATGTGGGGCTCAATCCCAGGACCCTGAGATCATGACCTGAGCCGAAGGCAGAGGCTTAACCCACTGAGCCACCCAGGCGCGCCCCCCATATGCTTTTGGAACAGTTAAATAAATACTTGTTGATGAAACAATATATTGTACCTCAGTGTGGGCATTTATAGGTCTTTCAGTTTATCCTGAATTTTGAACTCGATAAAGCCTGTGTTTTCATGTAATCTTTTATTTGCTCTTGCCACATACTTTGGAGTGTTAAGCGCTTTTGGGAGAAGGCTTATCTGCTCTGGGCCAGTTGCAACAGATTCACATGTTAATTGGCCGCAGACCACTGATGCCAATCTGACCACTCTCTTCCCCCAAAAGAGAACATTTGCCTGTGAACGTAAAGATCAAAAATGAAGCTGATTTTCCTGTCCTCCCAAACACAAGCGTATCAGGGCTGCACACATGTAAAAAATGTGTGATAACGTGACAATGTCTCCTTCGATATCTGAGGTATGACTTGCAGTCACAAAGAAACCAGGAAGCTCCTTGCTGGGTTCATTTGATATAGCTTTTTTTGTAGTGGTTCACCTCTACAGTCATCATAAAAGGGGAATTTGGAAGGAACTTCTTTAGAAAGGAAGTAAGATGAACTAATTGGTATTTTCACCACGGGGGAAGGTGTCGTGCTATATGTGCGTAAGGATATGATTATAACCTGGACCCACCTGCCAGTGTGAGGTGGTGTCAATACCTCACAAAAAACTGAAGAGCAGAACGAAGCTCAGACAGGCATCCAACCTCAAGGCACTGCTTTGGTCTCACAACCATCTCCTATTTGTATAAAAGGAAATGGAAGCTAATAATGATTTCTCCCCCTTTTTTTTTTTAAGATTTTTTTTTTATTTATTTGACAGAGATCACAAGCAGGCAGAAAGGCAGGCAGAGAGAGGGGGAAGCAGGCTCCCTGCTGAGCAGAAAGCCCAAAGGCGGGGCTCAATCCCAGGACCCTGAGATCATGACCTGAGCTGAAGGCAGAGGCTTTAACCCACTGAGCCACCCAGGGGCCCCTGATTTCTCTTTTAAGATAAAAAACAAGAGTGCCTGCTGGCTCAGTCGATGGAGCATGTGACTCTTGATCTCAGGGTCATGAGTTCAAGCCCCACAATGGGTTTGGAGCCTACTTAAAACAAACACACACACAAACAAAGTGTGTGAATAGATAATGGCATTTCCAATCATCAAGCCTGAAATATAAGTGCAAATTCTGACCTGTCTGCTTTGTTTTTATACGTTTTTTATAATGTTTGTCCTAGAAACAAGAGAAATATGGATTAGAGTTGAAAGCATTAATCATTAAGGAGTTTCCATCTTTGTTACATCCAAAGAAAGTAAATGCAATTGATTTTTATAACGTCTAGGAAAATGCCCTATTTCACAGAACACCACAAATGTTCACTCCAATTCTTTATTTGACTAAGCTTTTGGGTACTAGTATAGCTTTTAATAGTTATAGGGAGCACTAATTTAAGAGGTGACAGCCCGGGGGCACCTGGGTGGCTCAGTGGGTTAAAGCCTCTGCCTTCAGCTCAGGTCATGATCCCAGAGTTCTGGGATCGAGTCCTGCATCGGGCTCTCTGCTCCACAGGGAGCCTGCTTCTTTCTCTCTCTCTGCCTGTCTCTCTGCCTACTTGTGATCTCTGTCTGTCAAATAAATTAAAAAAAAAATCTTAAAAAAAAAAAAAGAAAAAAGAGGTGAGAGCCCCAATTAGTTTCCTATCCAAAAACAAACAAACAAACAAAAACCCACAATAGTTATCTTCTCTCATGAATCATTTCCTTGCTCACTTCCAAGAAGGAAAAAAATGAAAGGAACTTTTTAATTCACTTAATTTTAAAGAATCTTAATTCCTAGTATCATGAATGACACTTTACTTAAAGCACTGAGTATTCTTCTTGAAAGATCTTTAAATATGGGGCACCTGGCTGGCTCAGTCACTAGAGCATGCAACTCTTGATCTGGAGGTAGAGAGTTCAAGCCCCACACTGAGCACAGAGTTTACTTAAAAAAATAAAGATCTATAAAATAACTTGTTCTTTGGGAATGTTCACTGAATCAACAAGACCAAATGTTGAGTATAGTGAGCCAGTAGTCCTTGTGTGTACTCTCTTCGAGATGGGTTAATAATGTAACACTCTGTATCACTTATTTCCATTAAATCTTTTATCCCAAATCACATAGTACACAACTTGAAGGTATCTTAACCTTCTTATTACCCTACATGGTCATAGTGATACAGTTTTCTGTGTGCTTCATTTGCTAAAATATATCAGTAACATTCATCTCATACTAACTATATAGAAAACAGATGAAGAAGCTTAGGAGCAAAGAAGGGTCTATTTCTTGTCCTTTGAGAATTTTAGATTATCAAGGGAGGGATAAGAGATCATTTTAACTGAGTAATCAAAAAGAAAGTAACAAAAACAAGAGGAGTATTTAATTTCTAAGGGAACTGCAATCCAAGAAATAAATAACCCAATAGTGTGTCAACAATGGAAGGCATCTTAGAGAAAAGACCCTTGGAATAAGGATATGGAAGAGATAAGAATTGCAAAGAAATGAAGGACAAGGGCATGTCACAGATGAAGAACCAACAGCATGTCTGTGAGCAGACTGGTTTGATGGGCAATGGTGGGGGAAGAGGGTCGATTAAATGTAGAAGAAACAAAACCAGTTCTTTGATGTTTATAGGTACTCCCATGTAGGAACAACTAACTCCACAGTAGAAGTAGCTCTTCGACAAACAGTCAGAAAGTACATCAGGAGGAGGATAAGATAGTTCATTTAAGATTTAACACGGTAAAGAATTTTGAGTTCTGGGCAAACCTGCAAAAATGATGGGAAAATCTGACTTGTTTTTTAAAAAATCAGTGAACAAATTTAAGAAGTCTAAGTGTGGAAGGCAGGAGCAAGGGAGAATTATTCTATAGGAGGCACACAGGAGAGGAGATCCGAATTTTAGAAATAGAAATTTTTATGAGGATCTATGGGGACAGTTCTGAAACTTATTGTAAATGCGTTTTAATTAGTACATGCATTCTCTGGGAAGAGAGTCCAGTGTTTCATTGAATTCTCAATGACGCCTGTGACAGAAACTACACATCTCCTTCAATAAGGCTAAGTGGCTTTTTTTTCCAGGTTCACGCAAGAGCTGGTACCAAGACTTATAACCACAACCTACCACCATAAAATTCCTTCACTCATTCATTTTTCATTCAACAATTATTTATTGAGCGCTTACTATGTGTCAGGCTCAGTTCCAGTTGGTAGAAATAGAGCAGTGAATGGAACAAACAGGAAGTCCTGACTTTCTAGAACTCCCATACCAATGGGGAAAGATAGACAATAAATAAAATAGATGAATATACAGTATGTTTAAAGGTGATAAGTGCAAAAGAGAAAAAAAAATGAAGTAACATAAGAAGGAGAGTAGGCAGCAACAGGTGGCAGATGGAATTCCAGAGGGTTTGCCTGTGTGTCCCTTAAGTGAAAGGGATCAAAATAAATTCAGCCGTGGAGAAAATTTGGATAGAATCTTTGGAAGGAGTAGACGAATAAGGACCCTAATCCATTCTAGGATTGAGACAATACCCAGATTTCTCAACTGTAGCTTGGCCAATATCTACTCACATTTTTTTAAGGTAAGAAATAAATGATACCCATCAATTTCATTGTTATCACCAATATTTATGGAAATGCAAAACACCAGAAGCTTTAAGTATCCTCCAAGGGTCTCCTTGGGTGCTATGGCTCTTTAGTCAAAGAAAAACGAGCCATCTGTTGAGCAGGAAGAGAACCCTTTTATTTAAAAAAAAAACTATACATAGAATAGAAATAATATTTCTGATTATACAGGAATTGTGGAGGTAAGATTTCTTTCCAGATAGTTCTTAAATCCATATAAAAATCAAAATGTTTAACTGAAATCTTAAAATCTTTCCATTTGGCAAACATACAATGCAAAACAAAATCTCTATTCTCTTAACCTACACACGGCACAAAGACACAGGCATATATGTGGATGTGGTTGTGGATATACGGGGGTGCGTGCGTGTGTGTGTGTGTGTGGGTGGGTGGGTGTGTACCTACTGCTACCAACACAGGTGTGTACTACATTCACTGACTTTTAGAGGCTGAAATGAAGCAGGTGTCCCAAGCCAGACAAGAGGTGAGACAGAGTCCACAAAGGTCCCAATGGACACACACATTCTCTTTTTCTTTTCCTTTCATTTTAATAATCTGATCCTGCTCACCCACCTACCAACTAAACATTGCTGTCATTAATACTTACCAATAATCACACCACTATTAATAACTGAAGGATTTATCACCTACATAAATGCCCCCACTGGACTCCGAGATGGAAGACGCTGAACCTCTCCACAAAGCAGCTGGTTCTTGTCAAAAGGAAAGCCAGAAACAGTGCCAGAAAATACACCTTTTATTTTCAGTGTCAACAAGCTGTTTGTCAGGAAACAAAAGGAAGGTCTGCCAGCACCCTGGTGGATTTTTCTAAAACCTGAAAATTAGCTCTCGGCTTGTTTTTGCTGAGAGTTACAGGAAAGGGCAGTCGCACAAGAGTATCAGGGCCCCACTCCTCGGAACTGCTATGGGGAAAGCCCGCCTCATGTGAGAGAAGGAAAAGGGTCCCTCCCCACCCACCCCGCCACACTTCTTAACCTCCTCGAGGGCCTCAGTTCTCAAACTCCAGTTTGCTAAGAGAGCCCAGGAAGAGTGTGGACAAGGCAAATGCTCCCAGCTCAGAGGTGGGGCTCCCGAGGCTACAGCTTCCCAAGTGCCCCCGGAGAATTAATTCTGAGGCTGGGAAGCCAGGAGTGAGTTTGGAAAAACACAGCTGTTCTCTGAAAGGAAAGAATTTCTCTCATGTCTGCCATCGCCCACACCAAACCCCGGTTCTCTCTGGTCCACTCTGCCCCACACCAGACCCCACTCTCTTATTTTCATCCCAACCGAAAGATATAAATTCAGCCCAAACTTTGTGTAAAATTGGTGAAGAGCCAAGTGCAGTCTAGAGGAACAAATTCAAATACATTAGAAATCTCTTTCCTCGAAACTTAGTATCAAGTGCCCTGAAGAAGGAATTTCCCAAAATGCTCTTTTCCCCTACCAGGTTGCTAAGGCCCCTCTCCTCTTCCCCTCTCCTCTGGATCACGTTTTTACAACAAAATACCCCAGATTTTATATGCAAAGCAATTTAGTTCTGAATGCCACCCACACTCCAAAGGAGCATTCTGGGCCTCCTTCTGTCTTCTCCAACAGACATTCCATTGTTCTGCTCCATAAAGGCCCATCCACTCTAGGTCTTGTTTCACAACAGCAAGAACAACCAGAGCTTTGAAAATAGAATTTTCTTTAAGCAAGATAAATCCTTAGGCAGAGCACCTCTCACACCATCCTCCACAGCAGAGGGTAGTGAAAGAATTACACATATGCTTGCTGTCAAAAACTAGTCCACATATGAAGATAAGGGTGAGCGGGCAGAGTTGGGTTGTTTTTTTTTTTTTCCCAGTTACATTTATGTTTTAAAGAATGTAGTTTATTAAAATTATGAACTTCTTAAACTATGTTAAAATATTTGCTCTCTCAAAGTGTCTTCAGAAGAGGATAAACTCAGAGGCACCTGGATAGCTTAACTGCTTAAGTGTCTACCTTTGGCTCAGATCATGATCTTGGGGTCTTGGGATGAGCCCCCGCAGAGGGAAGTCTGCTTCTCCCTCTGTTCCTCCCCCAGCTCTTGCTCTCTGTCTTTCTCTCAAATAAATAAATAAAATCTTTTTTTTAAAAAGAGGACAAACTCTAATGACACACAGAGTAAATATTAATTGTAAGTAGCACATGAACTATTTGCATGCAAGTCTGTGTTCAGAGAAACTGAGCTATATCCTGCCTCAATGGCCACCTTACTAATCATCAAATTGCAATTACATAAGGTTTGTTCCATAACTTTGGTGATACAAAAAATGATCTAGGTATGAAAATGCTACCTTCTTTTACTGGGACTAGCTGAAGAAAGAACTCAGTGAAACACACAGAGTATAGTAAATTCTAACTTGTCAAGTTGCAACCCAGAGAAGAGATTTTTTAAATCTTATAGATTTGAAAAGACTGCTGTTGGGATGAGAGCACAGGACAGGAACACCCTAAAGCCTTGGAATTGGGATCCCCCACCACCACCCCAGTAAGCCTGAGAAGCAGGTATTCCTAAAACTGAGGGAAGAGAGATTCATTACACACCAGAGCTTCCCTTCCCTTAACTTCTCAACCTTTGGATTACAGGCAGAGCAGATGAGACAGAACACCCCGTTCCTTCCTTCACACCCCTTTCCTTGGGTTCTTCTTTCTGGTATTATTCGATTAGTTCTTACTTCCCAACTACTCTTATAAGCTCCTAGAGCAAAACCCTATCTTTTTGCTCATTACTGCAATTCTCAGAGTCTAGCACAGCACCAGATATTAAACATGCACTCAACAAATATCTTTGAATGAATACATGAATGAATGAACAAATGATTGCTTGGGGGCATGAGTCTCACTGTTAAACGTTAAAGCTGACCAAACAACTCTAAACAAAGTAAGACAAGAATATAGAATCATCTGAAAATATGGAACAGAGGGCGAAAGAAGAAGTCAGATTTTATCCGTCGTGAATATCCTCAGAGCTAATCAAATGATCACAGTCCGAAAAGGAAGGTGACAATAACAGCAATCACAGTAAGACTAACATTTGGATTCTACTTTACAACTCCCAGGGTCATCACTGACATTATGGCGCTCATTCTCATGGCAAATCTTGGGGCCATCAGAGCGGGTGCTTCAGTAGCTCTACTTTGTGGAGTTAGAAACTAGAGCTGAGTGGAGAGCACAAGAAAGGCCAGTGTGTTGGCGGATATGCCACGAGTGTGCCCACTGTGCACAGCGGGATATATGGAGTTGTCCTCACCTCATAATCCCACTCTACAGAGCAGCTCAGAAATATAAAGAAACCATGGCAGAAAGAGGTTGAAAACGTTATAAATAGGTATCAACATAGTTTCACCTAAATTCATAGAAAACTACCCCACAATGTGACCATAATTTTAAAAGGGGGGGGGGCTTGGTGGCACACCCCTTTCACTGGGAGTTGATAAGCTCTTTTATTATATCTCCCAGGTGGAATGCTGAACAGAGTACACCATTGGTTTGCACTAGTGTAACAAGTCACATATTTTCATTTTTAAAATTTCTCTTTAACTTCACTGATTTTCCAGGGAAGAAAAGAAAACCATGAGATTTACCCTTTATTCTCTTTAACATTTTGCCTGAAAATATATGTACAACACAAAGGATGGATCACTTTCAATAGGCAGGAAGCACGAAATTTGTTTCTAAAAATGTTCCCATAACTAATTCCTGTTTGTTATTTAGAGGTAGGCTTGGTTGCACAAGGATCAAAATTTGAAAATGAAATGCACAAACTAAGATTCAAATAAATATTTAAATAAGCAAAGCAATCCCCAAATTTAAATGATATTACAAATAATGAATTATGAAGCTCAATACTTTAAGTTTTTCCTAAACTGTCAACAAAAAAATGTGATCAAACATTTCAAAAGTAAGATCAAGTTGTCATTTATTCTTTCTATGGAAAATGGTATTACAAAATCATTATCATATCAAGAGTCAATCAAAGAAAATGAGTCAAAAATAAAGGGGAAAATTTATATAGAAGGCAGTTCATTAATATTTCACTATGGTTAGGTTTATTATTTGTCAGCTTCTTTAAGTAGTGTGTAGTGATTTCTGTTCTAAATATTCCCCTTTTTAAAAAAATATTTTATTTATTTATTTGTCAGAAAGAGCCAGGGCACAAGCAGGGGGAGGGGCAGGCAGAGGGAGAAGCAGGCTCCTCTCTGAACAAGGAGCCCAGTGCAGGATTCCATCCCAGGACATAGGATCATGACCTGAGCATAAGGAAGACGCTTACTGACTGAGCAATCCGGGCATTCCTAAATATTCCCTTTCTTACCAAATTCTGTTCACACAGTTTTGCACTTATTTTCTTAAAGAGAACCTTCCCCTCCAATCCATATTAGTTGTAGGCCCATGAAACCAAGATCCATCCATGTTTGAAAATACTATCTTAGATAGGAAATCTCAATGACAAGATACTATTTTCCCATCTCCTTGAGTTTCCATACATGCATTCATTATAGACATTCTTAAACTTTCCATTCATATTCCAAAGTGGAGATAATAGTATAATGACCCACTTTTATTCAACAATTCAATCCAACTTCAATAATTAGCAACATTTTTCTGATCTTATTTCTTCCTAAATATTTAATTGATCTGCATTCACATGGTTTCCAAATCTTAGTTGGAAAACTGGAGTGAAAAAAAGAACTACTAAATGGTTTCATGTTCATTTTTTAAAATGATATCTTACGCTCAATTAATTTTTAAAATCAGATTCTCATTCTTTAGAAACTAAAAGGATAGTTTTTTAAAATGTTTCAAATGCTGAGAAACATCGCATCTAAAAGAAAAAACACTACAATAAACATTTATTGAATCTACAATAAGCTACAGGAATAATAAAAAAAGACAATATGTCTGCTTACAAGTTTACATTGCAACTGGAAAAACACACATGTAGACCAGCATAAAAAGAAAACACAAAAGTCAAAAAAATATAAGCTACCTAACCACACCATACATCATTTTGATGTCAGATAATTGAAGAAATGTATTTTAAAAGAAATGCATTGTGAGGAAATGTTTCATAATTGACATGAATGTGATCAATACGTCAATGGTGCAGACAAAATTTCACATATAATAGTTAATAAGGCAGAGACTATGAAAAAAAGACCCATGCAGTGTAACTGACTGAAAAATATAACTATACTTCTACCTCCACATTAAAGTACTATTTTTAGGAGTTTGGTTTGACAAGGATTTTCCACCTCACAATTTTTCTATGTGCCTCAAATGTCCTTTACATACAATTAATTAAGATTAAATTTACAACAACATTTAATTTTTTTTTTAAATCCCTTGTTAGGGGCACCTTGGTGGCTCAGTCGTCAAGTGTCTGCCTTTGGCTCAGGACATGATTCCAGGGTCCTGGGATCGAGCCCCGCATCAGGCTCCCTGTTTGGTGGGAAGCCTGCATCTCCCTCTCCCACTCCCACTGCTTGTATTCCCTCTCTCACTGTCTCTCTCTCTCTGTGTCAAATAAATAAATAAAATCTTTTAAAGAAAGAAAAGATAGAAAAAATCCACAAGGACAAAAATTTATTTTTCAAAAGATTAATAAGAGGTATAAGCAAGCCTCTAGCAACATCATTCAAGAAAAAAATCAAAAACACATTATCAATATCTGCAGTTGAACAGGGGACCATCACAGATTCACACCAATATTAACGTAACAATAAAGGAATATTGTTAACAACTATATGCCAATAATTTTGACAACTTGGATGAAATAGACATGTCCTTTGATAAATACATCTTACACAAACTACCACAAAGAGAAAGAGAAAACCTTAATAACCATGAAGAAGGTTTGTTGAAGAAATTGTATTCATAATTTAAAACCTCCCCACAAAGAAAACTCCATGTCTCTAGTGCTTCACAGGAGAATGCTACCAAAATTTAAGAAAGAAATAGTATCAATCTTATACTCAAGCTCTCTCAGAAAATTCAAGAAAAAGAATATATTCCAATTTACTTTATGAGGCCAGAATTACCCTGATATCAAAAATCAAAGACATTTCAAGAAAATCACAGATAAATATCTCTCGTGAACACAGATGCAAAAATCCTTAAAATATACTAATAAATCAAATCCAAGAATCTATAAAATAAAAAATGTATATCATAACCAAATGGGGTTTGTCCCAGGAAGAAGCTGATTGATATTTAAATATCAATGTAATTGACCATGTTAATAGACAAAAAATAAAAACTACAGAATCAAATCAAAAGATACAGAATACTTTTGAAAAATGCAACACCTATTCGTGATTAAAAGCAAAAACACTTAGCAAATCGGCAACAGAAGAAAACTTCCTCCATCTTAAAAAGGGCAACGATGATAAACCTTCACCCAATGTCACACTTGGAGGCAAGATAAAAATAAAACCAAGATAGGAGCAGTCACATATCTTAAAGGAAACAAAGTTTGCACATAGATTCCAGGCTACTATCTACTAAACTATCTACAAAAACAGAAAGCCAGTGATTCTCAGAAGAATGTGATAGAATCTAGAGTAGCTCCAACAATGTCCTGCATGCAACCAAAAATCAGCAGTATTGCAAAGAAAAAGGGAAGTGTGATCCATGCTCAGGGGAAAATGCAGTCAAAAGAAAGTAACTCCAAGTAGGCCCAGATGTTGGATTTTAAAAATGAGCAAAAGACTTGAGCAAACACTTCACAAAAGGAAACACAAAATTGGCCAGTATGCATGGGGAAAAGGTGCTGAGTATCATCAGTCATTAAGGAAATGCAAATTAAGGGGTGCCTGGGTGGCTCAGTGGGTTTAGCCTCTGCCCTCAGCTCAGGTCATGATCTCAAGGTCCTGGGATCAAGTTCCACTTGGCTCTCTGCTCAGCAGGGAGTCTGCTTCTCCCTCTCATTCTGCCTGCTGCTTTGCCTACTTGTGATCTCACTCTCTCTGTCAAATAAATAAAATCTTAAAAAAAAATAAGGAAATGAAAATTAAAATAAAGTAAGATAAAACCAGAGAGGGAGACAAATCAGAAGAGACTCTTAACTCTAGGAAACAAACTGAGAGTTGCTGGAGGAGAGAGGGTGGAGAGGGATGGGTAACTGGATGATGGGCATTAAGGAGGGCATTGATGGTATGAGCACTGGGTGTTATATGGAACTGATGAATCACTGACCTCTATCTCTGAAACTCATAATACACTACATGTTAATTACTTGGATTTAAAAAATGAAATAAATTCACAGTGAGATATATCATACCTAGGAGAATGGCTAAAATAAAAAAAAAAGACTAAGATTATCCAGCACTGGCAAGCTATGAAGCCTCTCTCATATGTTGTTGCAAGAGTGTGAAATAGTGCAAACCCTTTGGAGAACTATGTGACAATTCTTTATACACTTAAACACACATTAATCCTAAGGCACAGCAGTTCCACTCTCAGGTACTTACTTAAGAAAAATGAAAACATATGTCCAGAAATAGACTATCACAAAAATGTTGAGAGTCGTTTTACTCATCATGGGCAAAAACAGGAAACGACCCAAATGCCTATCAAGAGGATGAAAAACAAACTGTGGTATAGTCACACAATAAACGAGTACGCAGCACTGAAAGTCAACCTAATGACACACCCAACAACATGGCTGAATCCCAACACCATTACGATGAGCAAAAGCAGTTAAGACAGAGCAAAGTAAGTGTTGTAAGATTGCATTTATATGAAGTACCAGTTTAGACACAACTATTGTCCAGGGGCAGGGATGGGGGCAGGGGCGGTGTCTGGAAAGGGACGATGAGGAAATTCTGAGGTGCTGGAATGTTCTACATCTTAACTGCTGTGTTCTTCATATGGCCATATATATTTATCAAACTTTATCAAAATGTAAGCTCAAGATCTGTGCATTTTACTGCAAATAAACTGTGCTTGATAAAATTTATTTTTTAAAAACTATACTATGTGGCTTTTATAACCCCACTATTTCCCTAGTTAGAATTGCAAATAACTAGGTTGGCATTTGCAAAAACAAATCAACTGGAAGGCTGGACCTCAGAAATCTTCCTTTCATAAAGTCTGTGTCTGTGCTGCCATGGGCACCTGAAAATGTCCCCCATTCCTTCCCCACCTTATTTGACTGCCTCACTTGAATATAACTGTTCTGGCTTCTGCTTCCTTAGGGCCCTACTCTCACCTAAGGGTGGGTGTAGAAATGTGAGTCACTTGAGAATATTCTGCTTCCTTCATTAAGAAAGTTACCTCTTTAAAACAGATCTTCTGGATGGAGGACTTTAACTTAAAGGACAGCAAAAGTTTTAGGTTCGGGCGCCTGGGTGGCTCAGTGGGTTAAGCCTCTGCCTTCATCTCAGGTCATGATCTCAGGGTTCTGGGATCGAGTCCCGCATCAGGCTCTCTGCTCAGCAGGGAGCCTGTTTCCCTTCCTCTCTCTCTGCCTGCCTCTCTGCCTACTTGTGATCTCTGTCTGTCAAATAAATAAATAAAATCTTAAAAAAAAAAAAAAAAAGAAAAAGTTTTAGGTTCCAGGAACAGGAGAAATTGGGATTAGTGAGGCCCTGAAACATCTGCCCAATGAAACCACATAGACTGCCACTGCTTCTTTTTTTCCTAAAGGTATAGACTGGCTCAATTTTCAGAGGACTAGCTAAGGCTCCAAGCCTGGCATAAAGAATGCAAATATCTAATCTCCAATTGTTATGCAAACCTATGCTTCTGACTAGCTAGCTTCTTGAGAAAAGAAGTATGAAGACAGAAACATAAGAGAAATGCTTTTTTTTTAATTTTAGTAGAGAAAAATTGACTATAAGCATCTTAAAATATACATATAGAATCTACACTATTTAACTGTAAAAAGTTACCTTAAATTTCAGAGGTTTTAAAAAGATTTCATTTATTTATTTATTTGAGAGAGAGAGAGTGCACACAAACTGGGGGGTAGGGGGGTGGGGAAGGGAAAGGAGCTGGTGGAGGAAGAGAGAGACTCTCAAGGATAATCCACACTGAGCATGGAGCCTGATGGGGGACTTAATCTCATGACCTCAATCTCAGGATCATGACCCAATCCAAAACCAAGAGTCAGATGCTTAACCGACTAAGCCACCCAGGTGCCCTAAATCTCATTTCTAAAAAGAAACTCCTACCACTACTTGTGAAATCATCATGAACTTATGCATGGATCATAAACTTTCAAAGTAAGCAAGGCTTTTCTAGAAATAATAAAGCTTGAAGCCACACCCTTAAAATTTGACCTTTATTTTAATTTTGACCTTTAAAAAGACAAGACTTATTAGAAGACCCAAATACCCAAGGTATGTGGTTATATCTTTCTTAGTTATCATCTATTTCTCAACAATGTCCTTACATATTACCGACATTTTGTGTGTTCTAATCCTTTGTTAATATTATGAGTCATCTACCATTGGTTCTGTAATCCAGGACGGTAAATAAGGAGAACAAGAACAACCTACAGTTCTCTATCCTTAACTCCAAAGTAGGCCATTTATTCACTGTATAAGTATGTTTCACATGTTGCATAACCTCTGGCCTCAGTTTCCTCCTGACATTTCTACTGGACGCCCCTCATTCTAGGAATCAGCTAATAACTCTATAAGGCACCTAAAACAGGAGTCCTATGTTTCCATGCTCTCCTTATTTCATGACAGTACCTACAGAAGTGTTTCTTTATAATGCTGGAGCCATCAAAAATACCTTTTAAAGATCCGGCTACATACTCTATGGCTAATTCACCCATGTATTCATTTATATAGTTTTAAACTTTGGCATCAAGACTTCTGATTTCAGCTGAGAAGAGTTCAGCAAGCAATTCTCTAAGAAAAATGCACGGTTGTTAAAAAAAAAAAACAAAAAAACAAGGAGCAAATCTTCAGGATCTACAGCTAGGCAAAGAGACCTAAACTTTTCAGCAAAAGTACGATTCATCATCGGAAAACATGATAAATTGAACATCCGCAAAATTAAAAACTTGTGCTCTGTGAAAGATCCTATTAAGAGGATAAAAAAGCAATCTCCAGGCTGGGGGAAAATATGTGAAGTACCTGGAAATCACATATGTGGGACTGGTGTCTAGAATAAGTAAAGAACTCTCAAGACTCAGCAGGAGAAAACAAATCCATTGCACTCCTAGACATTCATCCCAGAAAAATGAAAACTTATACTGATACAAAAACCTGTATAAGAAAGTTCATAGAAGTTTTATTTGTAATAGCAAAAATATGGAAATCACTCAGATGCCATTCAATGGGTAAATGGTTAAACAAATTGTGTACTCCGTACCGTGGAACACTATTCCATGCAATAAATACATAGCAGTAGCAATAAAAAGGAATAAACTGATCCACACACAACTTGAACAAATTGCCAGGGAATTATACTGAGTGGGGGGAAAGGCCAGTCTCAAAATGTCTGATTTCATTTATACAACATTCTTGAAAAATAATTAAAGAAATGGAGATCAGTAGTTGTCAGGGTTCAGGACCAGGACTGGAGGGAGGGTCAGGGTGCTGGGGTAGTGGGAAGCAGGGTGGTGGTTGACTATTTATTAAAGAGTAAGAAGAGAAAAAAGTAAAAAGGGAGAGCCTCATGGTAATAGAACTACCTGTATCTCAACTATCAATACCTCAGTTCCATATTGCAGTACAGTTTTAAAAGATGTTATCATTAGGCAAAAGGGGGTAAAGGGCATACCAAATCTTTCTATATTATTTCTATCAAAATGCCCATGAATCTTCCATTATCTCATAATTAAAAGTTTAATTTTTAAAAAGGCACTAATGTCTACAAATTACTCACTCTTCTAAAACTCAGAGCAGAATCAGTTATCCCACTTGATTATGTTTCAGTGTGCTTTCTTGTTTGAGAAATAAAAGAACTAGAAAAAAGAAATTAGGTCTATTTTATCTAGATTGCAGGCGTTAATGGTTGTAGCAATTACAAATTACCACGGCACCAGATGTCAAAATGTCAATTGTGTCTATTTAAAAGTAATCAAATTATTAGTTGTAACTGAGTTCCTGCTAACCTCAAGGAACAGAATTTGAATAGCAAGCAAAAATAACATATGGTAAAGTAAAAAAAAAGAAAAAGAACAGGGAGGACATAAATATCCATTTCTAGAAAGAAGGTAGAGACTAAGTCACAGGGCACCAATCCCTGTGCTCCAGTTTTCCAATAAAAGATTTAAATTCAATGAGATGATAAACGAGACATACTAATTATAAGGAAATTCTAAGTGACCAAAGAAGAAATGAGCCTAGAGTAATTAAGTTATAGTGCTCAGAAATTTGTTGTTTTTATTTTTTTAAGATTTTATTTATTTGATAGACAGAGATCACAAGTAGTCAGAGAGGCAGGCAGAGACAAAGGAGGAAGCAGGCTCCCTGCTGAGCAGAGAGCTGGATGCTGCTCTATCCCAGGACCATGGGATCATGACCTGAGCCAAAGGCAGAGGCTTTAACCCACTGAGCCACCCAGGTGCCCCAGTTGTTGTTGTTTTTAAATAGTCCCTACATACATGGCTGAAACATAACAGGAACAATTAGAAGGGCCAAAGTAGATCAAACAACAGGTACTATAAGAATGCAATAGATAGATAGATAGATAGAAGATAGATACAGTAGACAGACTGATTATCAGATTTGCTTTTATTGATGAAAAACTGTCAGGAATATAAATAAGGTGTCCTTCAAGAAGCTAAGTTCTTTGGGATTCAAGTTAAAGAGAGCTGGCTGCTCTTCCTACAAGAGTAATCAGGAAAGAAAAGCTTTTAAGAAGGTATTATTAGAGAGGTAACTGTCACAAATGATTTGCCAGAAGAAAGGAAACGTTGCATAAAAGTGAAGGATGATGACATGACTTGGGACCTAGAGAAACCAGAGAAAAATGTGTCAAAATGGAGCAAGAAATAGAGAATGGAGTAGGAAAAAGATGGTAAAAAGTTCGTAATAAATGGCAGAAAGTGTTGAACATTGTCCATGATGTTTGCATTAGGCAGAATCATTTGCTCCTACAGGGATAGAATCAGGAAGAGTTAACCATGGACCATCCGGACTGTCACATGTGTTGAAGGTGAACTACTTCCCATGGTGACTGTGACCAAAGAGGGAACATACTGAAGTCATCTACCAGTGTTCAAACACACTTACACTTTAAGATGAAAGAGTATCCTTCCATCATACTAGTAAAGTGAAAAACAAAAAGAGTCCCAAATAAAGACCCTCAATAGAAGAGACAAGGAGGTATAATTTTTAACATGTCATATAGGATGATAGATAATAATACTTAAATAATAAAGATTATATAAGCAAATGAATATTATATAATGACTATAAGCAGCCTAAATGGCCCGTCAAGTCATAAAATTTAAGACTGGTTTAAAAAATAAATCTGTCTGTTTATTATTTGAGGCATCAAAGGTAGAAAGACACAGAAATGAAAACAGTAAAATGTTAGATAAAAACATATCAATTTAATTTGTTTTCATCTAGAAAAAAATATTAACTTAGAAAAAAAAAGGTCATTCTAATTGAGAAGTCATAATTAAACCTTAAAAATGTTAATATATAAAAATAGGATAAATCAGAGTAACATAAAGAAAGAACTATTTAAAATGAGAAGGGAAAATGGGAGGTTTTTAATCCAGTACTATATAGGTCTACAATAGACTCAGTTATAAAAATTTTCAATGGCTTAAAGAAGAAAAAAATATGATTAAAAAGTTTCAGGTTAAAGATAGTAGGAGAAAACTTGAGGATGGAGCTAGAACCTTGAAGGTTTTTTAAATGCTAACATACACAAGTGCTGGGACAAGATTGTAACGGACACTGGCAGAAAGGGCTGTTGAGAGAGACGATCAGGGCTCAAGGGAGGAGCCAGCCAGCCCAGAAGGGGAACACTGAAAATCATTCTGATATTCACAAGAAGTGTTGAAGGCAGGAATGGTGCAACATATCACAAGAAGATGGTCAGCTCAGGCACAGAGCCATTCAGCCTCGAGTTGCTTGAAGGGAAATGAATGACACGGGTATTCTGAATGAACAGAATCCACAGACAGCACCACCTGGGAAAGTCAGCAGTCCCAGAGGGGCTGGGCTTACCACACCAAAAGAAACAGCATTTTGTGGGACACCTGAGGGATCATTCTTCCATCTGTCCTTCCCCACTTTGGCATTTAAGAGAAATTCTTTGAGAGGGGCTGTACTGTGGAGTGGCTGGCTCATTATCGTCTCATACTCTGCACCACGATGAGGCAGGGAGAACCAATTCTATATCCTACCCATCTGCATTAAATCTTCTTAGGGAAGGTGTGTGGCTCACAGATAAAAACAGATCATGGTAGGCCACTAAGAAATTCAATAAAGGAAAGAGTCGGAACTGACATACTACTTTTTGAGATGGTCAGAAATTATGGCCTGAAATTAATGAGCTAAGCTAAAACAAACAATAAAAATTATAAATAACTGGAAAACAAAGTTTTCCTAAGAGAAGTCAGGTTAAAGAAGACATTAAGAATATAACAGCAGAGGATTATCTCTAGGAGAATCATGCCCAATAGAAGACTCCACATAGAGTGAGAGGGGTGACTAACACATCTGGATTTGCCTTCCAGTCCTTAGACTTGCTTCTTCTCAGCTTCTTTCTCTATAAAGTGAGGATAAGGGAACCTCCCTCGTACAGTTGTTCTGCAGAATTGCTGAATAATTAAAGTAAATAACTCAGGCAGTGCCTGAATCTTCTCTAATGCAATAGAACATTGGGTACCTTCCCAGATCCCTAAAAGCAATACTCAGAGGCAAATTCATGATTTAGGAGAGTTACTCTTAAGGGAAAGAGAGAATTAAAAACAACAACAACAACAACTGAAGTAGGTATTGGTAATGACTACACATGCACTATCTAAACAGGTGTTCAATAAATAGTTACAAAATAAGTAGTCAACTGAAAACATTAACTATGATACTATCACTTTCATTAGTGCTCCAGAAAATGAAATACCTAGGTATAAATCTAACAAAATATGTACAAGATCTACATAAAGAAAACTACAAAACTCCGATGAATGAAATCAAAGAAGAACCAAATAAGTGGAGAAATATTCCGTGTTAATGGAAAGACCTAACATTGTGAAGATCTCACTTTTTCCCAACTTAACCCACAGATGCAATGCAGACCCAATCAAATTCACAGAATGTTATTTTTTGCCAGCAACAACTGCATTCTAAAGTTTATGTAGAGAGGCAAAAAACTCAGGGAGCTGACATAATTCTGAAGAAGAACAAAGTTGTGGGACTGACACGGTCCAACTTCAAGGCTTACTATAAAGCTAAAGTGTAGTACTGGACAAAGAACAGACAAATAGATCAATGGAACAGAACAGAGACCCAGAAATAAACCCTCACGAATACAGTCAAGTGATCTTTGGCAAAGGAGCAAAAACAATACAACGGAGCAAAGGTAGTTTTTTCAACAAATGGTTCTGGAACAACTTGACATCCACATTCATAAAAATGAATATACACACAGACCTTGTACCCTTCACAAAAATTAACTCAAAACTGATCAGACTTAAACTTAAAACACAAAATTGTAAAAACAGCTAGAAGATAACATGGCGGTGGGGGGGGGACCTATACAACTTTGGATTTGGTGATGACTTTTAAGATGTAATACCGAATACATGTACCATGAAAAAAACAACTGATAAACTGATGTTCATTAAAATTAAAAATTTCCCTGTGAAAGACAATGTGAAGAGAAAGAGAAGACAAACCACACATGGGGAGAAAAAAATTACGCAAGATACATCTGCTAAAGGACTGCTACCTCAAATGTATTTAACTCCTGAAACTCAAAAATAAGAAAACAAAAAGTGTTGGGGCACCTGCATGGCTCAGTGGGTTAAAGCCTCTGCCTTCGGCTCAGGTCATGATCCTGGGGGCCTGGGATCGGGCCAAGCATCAGGCTCTCTGCTGGGTGAGGGACCCGCTTCCCCCACCCCTCTGCCTGCTTGTGATCTCTCTCTGTCAAATAAATAAATAAAATCTTTTTAAAAAATTAAAAAATTAAAAGAAAACAAAAAGTGGTGCTAAGATCTTAGCAGATACCTCATCAAAGATTATGTACAAATGGCAAATAATCATATGAAAAGAACTCTTCACATCAAATGTCATCAGGGAAATGCAATCTAAATAATGAAATACCACTACACACCTATTACAATGTCCAAAATCTGGAACACCGGTAATACTACAATGCTGACAAGGACCTAGAGCAGCAGGAACTCTCACTCACTGATGGTGGGAATGCACAATGGTACAGCCACTTTGGGGGACAGCTTGGCAGTGTGTTACCAAACTAAACAAACGCTTATCATACAATCCAGCAATCACACTATTTGAGGTTGAAAATTTATGTCTAAAACCTGCACATGAATGCTTGTAGCAGCTTTGTTCATAACTGTCAAAACTTGTAAGCAACCAAAGTATCCTTCAGTAGCTGGATAACCAGTGCTGTATCCAGACAATGGAATATTATTCAGTGCTAGAAAGAAAGAAAGAGGGTAGAGGGGGAGAAGGAAGGTGGGGAGGGAGGGCATGAGGAAGGAAGGAGCCAAAAAGCTATAAAAAGACATGGAAGAAACCTAAATGCATATTGCTTAGTGAAACAAGCCAATCTGAAAAGGCTTGATACCATATGATTCCAATTCTATGACATTCTGGAAAAGGCAAACATACAGAGAAAATGAAAAGATCAGGGGTTGACTGACGGGGTGGAAAGGTGGAGAAAGGGATAAACAGGTGGAGAACAGAGATGTATTAGGCAATGAAAACACTCAGCATATCATAATGATGAGCACATGCCATTATACATTTATCTATACCCGCAAAATGTGCAACACAAGAACTAAACATTAACGTGAACTACGGACTTTGGGTGATCACGATGTGTTGATATAGGTTCATTAGTTCTAACAAACGTAGCACTGTAGTAGGGAATGTTGATAACAGAGAAGGCTATGCATGTTGTGGGGACAGAGAATATACGTGAATCCCTGTACCTACCCCTTAATTTCGCTGTGAATCTAAAACTGCTCTAAAAAGTGAAGTCTTAATAATAATAAAAATGCAATCAAATAGTAAAAGCTTAACAGTAGTACCTTCTAATCCACTGGATCATAATTTTCTCTTCATTCATTCATTGCATATTGACTGAACACTGTCCTTAGAATACAGCAGTGAATAAAACAGACAAAAATCCCTGTCTTTAAGCCATTTGTTTTCTAGTGGAAAGGCAAACAATAAACTAAATAAATAAGTAAATTGTAGACCACAATCTTAGAAGGTGATGAGAAATTTTGAGAAGGTAAATGCAGGAAAGAGAAATAGGCCATGTGAGATGCACAGTGTCACCACTTCAAATAGGACAGTCAGAGAAGGCCCCACACAGCTGATGACATTCGAGCAGAGAATTGAAGGAGGGAAAGAAGCAGGCCGCACAACATCCAGTGGAAGAATATTTCAGGCAGAGGACAGAGAAAGTGCAAAGTCCCTGTGTGTCCTGAACCACGGAGACCACTCTCCTGGAGCAGTCAGTAACACATAGAGGTAAGGTCCACATCGAAACTTCCAGCAGTTCCATGAGGACAGGAACTGCGTCTTACATCTTATTTCCAGTGATTAGCATGAGACTTAACATTGCAGGAATCACTGTACAAATGTTCTTGCCTAAATTACCAATAGATGGATAAGTGAATTACTGAATGTTATGAGTTGAATTATGCCCCCCTCAATTTCATATGTTGAAGTCCTACTTGCCTGTACCGCAGAATAAGACCTACTTGCAAATAGGGTCCTTTCAGATGTAGTTAGTTAAGATGAGGTCATATGGAGCAGAATGGGCTCATAATCCAATATGACTCTTGTTTTTATAAAAAGCAACAATTTGGACACTCAGATACACACACATGCTATGTGAATATGAAGGCAGAGATGGAGAGGAGGATTCTCCAGGTCAAGCCAATGATCGTCAGCAAGGCAGCAGAAGCTAGGAGAGGGGCATAAAACATGGTTCCCAGAAGGAACCAACCTGCCAACATCTTGATCTCAGACTTACAGCCTTGAGAACTGGAGACAGGACACTTCTGTTGTCTAAGCCACCCGCCTGGAGGCACTATGTTCTAGCAGCTCTAGTTGAATATACTGAACCAACGTTTCCTTCTGACAGAGCCCATACACGACGCTAAGGAAAACAAAAGAGATCCGATTTTTAAGTGGTCATAGGACTAAAAATTCATGAGGAAAACAGAATCAGTAAAAGAACATACAGAAAAAGTTCAAAAGTCACTCTGCCTACTGGGTTGAGCATAGACTATATTTAGGGCAACAGTTAGTGTAGAAAAAATTTTTTTAAAAATTGTGATTTCCGGTCACTAGAAAAAATAATGATGATACTGTGTAATGACTATGGTTCTTTGAGAATGTAAGCATTTCCTTCTGTGTCAGTGGAATCCTTTTGAATCCTTTTGAATGAAATTTGGCAGTAAGCATTAAGAGCCACAGAACTGTTCATTACCTTTGGCTCTGTAATTTAGATTCTGGGAGTCTGTCCTAAGGAAATGATACAAAACATGGTAATATCTTTACGTAGAAAAATATTCATTGCTATGCTATTCAAAACACTATAAAACTTTAAAATGGGGGGCACCTAGGTGACTCAGTGAGTTAAACATCTGTCTTTGGCTCAGGTCATGATTCCAGGGTCCTGGGATCCAGTCCCAGCATCCAGGCTCCCTGCTGAGCAGAGAGCTTGCTTCCCCCTCTCCATCTGCCCTTCCCGCCCCCCACCAACTCTCATTTGTGCTCTCTCTCAAATATATAAATAAAATCTTAAAAAAAAAATTAAAACTGGAAGAAGACCAAAATGCTAACTATTAAGAGAAGGGTTAAACAAATTATGCTACATTCACTGACAAGAATATCATGGAAATTTGAAAAATTAATGTAAAGACTCTATAGTACCTTAAAATGCAGTGAAGTAAAAAATCAGAATATATACACTGATTACTTTTATACAGAACATAATGCATAAGAAAACTTAGAAAACATTTTTTATATTTTTGTATTTGTTATTATATATGTATCACTTAGCAAATGTTTTTAATAATATTCAAGATTAGCAGCATAAGACAACATATAATTAAGTTCCAAAAATACTTAAGAGAATTTCTGAGACAAGGAAAATCACATTTAGCTGTAGTGGTTAAGGGGACATATAATGTAGCAAGTGGGTTTATTTAGAGATATACAGATACATATATAGAGATAGGGAGAAAGGAAGGGAGAGAAAATTCCTAAAAGACTGATATGGAGGGGCGCCTGGGTGGCTCAGTGGGTTAAAGCCTCTGCCTTCGGCTCAGGACATGGTCCCAGGGTCCTGGGATCAAGCCCCGCATCGGGCTCTCTGCTCCGCAGGGAGCCTGCTTCTTCCCCCCCCCTCTCTCTCTGCCTGCCTCTCTGCCTACTTGTGATTTCTCTCTGTCAAATAAATAAAAAATCTTTAAAAAAAAAAAAAGACTGATATGGAACAAAGGAAGAATTTCTAAAAGATGATACACATCAAAAATGTGGACAGTTACTATGTCTGATGTTCAGAGGAGAGGAAATTTTTCTTCACATTTTTCAGTGTTGTCTGAAACATTTTATAGTAAGCCTTTATTAGTTTCCGCAATCAGAAAAAAAGTAAACTTCTGTCCATTTTGGAAAAAAGAAAAAAAAAAACTAACATAACCAAACCAAAGCCAGATGGCAGCTTTAATTCTCCCAGAACCATACCTAAAATCAGCTTCTCCCTCTCTAGCTGTACCTGTCTCACTCCTGCTGACTCAGACCACGAAACTTGTCCCTAACACCACCATTTCTTAAGGAAGAAGTAATATCTACAGGTGAATAAAAGAGAAAACTCAAAATTCATGATGACAGACATAATAAACTTGTTTAATAAAAGAAATCATTAATAGGCATGAGGTTTATTGATGAATGTACCTAATCTACTCAGCATTGTTATTATGTTCCCTGTTTAAGCATGTTACATTGTTAATTAATGTTGGTAAATACTAGAAATCCTGTTAATTACAACTTAAATTCCAAGTAGCATTACAGCAAACATATATTCATTTATACTTAATGTCTTTGTTTAATTTCTTAGGGCAGGGGGAAACATATTTGAGTTGCAGAGGGTAATTTTCAACAGAGAACGGACTCATCATTTTTTGTGTTTAGAATTATTTTTAGATGTACATATATTGCATTGAATTCATTAAGAAAAATTCTTCATTAAAGACATAAATAAGAGAAAAATAAAATCATTGTCCAGAATTTTTGCAATGCCTAGAACTGAAATCTAGATATATGTCCATTAATCATACAGACTTTTGTTGATGTCTTTAGAGGTACAAGAGACTACTTTGGTTCAACTCCCAGATTTTCCCTTCTTATACTTAATATCCTTGAGCAAGAAAGACTGTTCTCAAGGCCATTCAATGGAACACGGGCTACCACTTACTAATAAGAATGAGTTTGAAATGCCTAACGCAAATGAGATATTAGCACTAGCTAATTAAAGCCTACTTTTCAATTCCAAGGTTTAAGTGAAAATACTAAAAAAGTCCTGTGGCGGAAATAAAAGAAGCCAGGGAGGGATTGATGAGGAATGGAGTCAGAAAGGAAGGTTAATAGTGGAAACAGGGGATCCTTCTCAGCTTCCAGGAAGCTGCTGGAGAATTTTGAGCAGAGAAGTAATTTTAATATTTTGTCATTTACACAGAGTCACTCTGCCTGTTGGGTTGAGCAGAGACTCCATTAGGGCAACAGTCACAAACTATAGAAATGATCCCTGAAAGTATAGTCTTTTAGGGCAACAGTCAAATCAGAAAGGCTAGTTAGGAGAGTATCCCACAAAGCCAGATTGAAAGATTAAGGTGGGTTGGACTACATGGTAGCCAGACCTGTCAGAGATGGTTGACTTGTGGACATATATTCCAAGTAGAGGCAAATGATGTGCTGATTGACCGCAAGTAAAGTATGAAGAAAAAGTGGGAGTCAGGGTGAGTATAAGATATTTGGCCTAAGCAAATGGAGGCCTAGTTGCTATTGACAGAGCAGGGGAAGGCTTTATGCGGTAGCTTCAGGAGCTCTGTCTTAGAAGAGTTAGAAATAGCTGGAATCTGGAGAGTTCCACATAGCTACAGAGATGTCAAGTAGATCATTGAACACATGTGTCTCAAATTAAAGGAGATGACCAAGAAAGTGAGGGGACTCTGGGCACTCTGACATTAGTGGTCAGGGAGAAGAGAAGGAACCAGGCAAAAATGTCTCAGTTGGAGGTATAGGAGGAAACCAGATGAGTGGCTGCCCTGGAGATCGATTAAAGGAGTTTATTAAGGCTAGCAGAGTTATCATGTATGTTAAATAGTGTTAATAAAATAATTAAAAAGAAGACTAAGAACTGACCAATGGATTTTACAATGTGGAGTTTTCTGGGTGACCTTTGATCACCAAAGTCAAACCAGCAGGTTCCCAAAATGATAAGAGTAAAAGTCTAATAGCAAGCAGCTCAAGAGATAATCAGCCAGCAAAATTCAGATTGTGAGGAACTCTACAGGCAAAGGGAATAAATTTCAAGGAACTATACCTAGAGGAGGGATCCATGTTAAAAGAGATTTAAATGAGACCAATTAACAATTGTAATGTATGGACATCATTTGGATTCACACACAAACCATAAAATAAATCCACCAAATCTACATTCAAACAAAGTGTCAAAAAAGGTTTATAAAAGGTTTTATAAACCTATAAACTATGGGAAGTTTCTCAGTGACTGAAAATTTGATGATATTAGGAATTTTTTTAAAAAATTTTTAAGAGTAATCATTATAATTATGTTTAAGAGTACTTCAGTTTGGGGCGCCTGGGTGGCTCAGTGGGTTAAAGCCTCTGCCTTGGGCTGGGGTCATGATCCCAGGGTCCGGGGATCAAGCCCTGCATTAGGCTCTCCGCTCAGCAGGGAGCCTGCTTCCTCCTCTCTCTCTGCCTGCCTCTCTGCCTACTTGTGATCTCTATCTGTCAAATAAATAAATAAAATCTTTACAAAAAAAAAAAGAGTACTTCAGTTTGTTTACAGATGCCTACAAAAAGAATTTACAAGAAGAATTATAGGATCTCTAGAATTTGCTTCAAAACAACCCAGTGGTGGAGTGGGAGCAAGGGTTGGAAGAAGGAATATGAGGATGAGATAAAATTGCCATGTGTTGGTAACTGTTAAAGCTGAGTGAGGAGACATGGGGGTGGGAGGGGGCGGATACTGTTTTCTATATTTAGGTAAAAAAATTAAAAATGAGAGAGAGACAAGAGAAAGAAAGAAACCCAAGTATAGGCAACTTTTTCAAAGCTGTGCTGTACAGGAGAGATTAAGTGCAATAGCCCAAAGGGAAGATGAGTTAAGAGTGGTTTTTAAGAATTAAGAATGTTGATCTCATTTGCTGCTACATAGCTTTCCAAGAAGAAATTAGGTCTGAGGGGCGCCTGGGTGGCTCAGTGGGTTAAAGCCTCTGCCTTCAGCTCAGGTCATGATCCCAGAGTCCTGGGATCGAGCCGCATCGGGCTCTCTGCTCAGCAGGGAGCCTGCTTCCTCCCCTCTCTCTCTGCCTGCCTCTCTTCCTACTTGTGATCTCTGTCTGTCAAATAAATTAAAAAAAAAAAAAAAGGAAAGAAATTAGGTCTGAAAATCATTTAATTCTTTACTAACTAGAATTTAAATTGTAGTGATGAATTTAAATAATTTTTATAAGAAATCCATACCCGTTATTCAATTTCAGCTGAACACCCAGCAAGCTTAAGAATCAGGGCCATTCTAAACCTGCTAAAGCTTTGATTCTTTTCTAATACGACCACAGTTATTACTCACTCTTACACATCCATCAAAAACATACTTTCAGAAACCATTTCCTAATAATACTGATTGAAAAACCTGCTTCAAAGTTATTATCCAGTAGCATGTTTGATTAGCAAACTACCGTGCATGATGGCTAATAAATTTGGATTAAATGTAACAACCGCCTGAACCAAAGAAAGGAAGAAATAAGGAAAATTATCATACAATTCATGTAGCTACTCCTTAAAATCAAACTTTCCAACTCATTAACCTTTTAGTAGAATTATTATTAAATGTCTTCCTTAATTCTCCACTATACTGATTATTGTTTCCAATACCGGTGGCCAAGCTAACAAGTACTGAGTTTTTGTGTTGCAACAACTACTCATGAATAAATAGTGAGCAGGTGAGTGTCTGTTTCTATGGTTTCTATTTACAGTAGAGAAGAACATTCACAGTGATCTTTGGCATTTGTTACTGTCCTTTGTAATAGAAATGTAAGTATTGTTTTCTCCTCCCTCATTCCTATCCTTAGTCTCCTTCATCTTGTCCTTATTTTGTCAACAATTTTCATTCCTTTTTTCTGGCTTGCTTTCTCAAGGATCATTACTTCTAAGTTTCATTAAACATGATACCATTTCAATTTTCCATTCTTGGAAAAGTGTCTGGATAGAAAAGGGACATGCAGTAGATTTATCTGCTCTTTTTTAATAAGTTTGTCTGAACAAATACTTGGTTTCTGAAAATAGATCAGAGAGTTAAGAAGAAATAACAAAGTTTCCTTCTGTGCTTGGACAAAGCCTCCTTCCATGACAAATCCTCCAGTAACAGGAATAGTTTCCCCCCTCTTTCAGCAGTGGCTGAGATCCCATTAGATAAGGTGAGCTCCAGGAATGCAGTGAACCTTGCCAATTCCTTGGGTTGCCCTCAGCAAATAGATTTAACCTTCTGCTGGATCAAACTATTATTCATTACTTATACTCTTTTATTTCTTTACAATGGTACAAAATTATAGCAACCAAAAGTTGCTAAAATATGTTTAAATGCATAAAACCATAGGTTTGAAAAACAAGTTGGGATCATTTTTCTCATAATACCTACTGTACTAAATCACTCGGTGTGCATAGTAATTTCCATCAGATATGACAATGTACTTAGAATGTTAAACCAAAATGCTTGTTGACGTATTTTATATCCCCAGAATTGCTGAGCAAAGATGCCTGGGAGATATTCCTTCTTTGCATTTGAAGAAGATCAACTTTGTTAAATTACTCAAAATTCAAATAAACTGAAAAGACTCCCATGAAAAAGATTTTTTTTCATTGCATTTTGTCAATTTAATAAATGAAATAGCTGTACAAGATAACTATCAGTCTACTTAACTGTAAATATAAATGAATGAATAAGACGAGCAAAATAATTGTGCTCTGTCTTAGGAAAAGTCACACTGGAATCATGCAGAAGCTTATGGAAGGCTTCCTCAGCATCCATTCACCTATTTTTTTCTTTTAAATCCTCAAAAAGTAATTTCATATTCTGTATGTGAACATGTCATCAGAAAAAAAAAAGTTGTCACTATTATTATTAACATGGAATTTTTTTAAACTATACACCAACAAAAAACAAAGTCTTCAGGTTTCCCTACGGGAGAATGTAACACACCCAAATGTGTCAGTACTTTGAGAGACTTTCTTAATCACTGGAGCTAAGCAAGGCTATTAACTTCCTCTAATCCCCCACAAAAGTCTTTTATTTTACCTCCTTGCCTGTACAGTCCATTTCCCATTGGCCAATGTTAAAGACTTCTTATATCACTATTAAGTTGCTTTAACCCAATTTGCACACAGTATAGGAGGTCAATTTATTTTCAGGTCCCAGAAGTTACTTATTTGGTTTCACTTTCTGTATGATGTATTTTTGTGGGTTGTTTTCTTTTTACTTTGTGAAAGACAATGTACACTAAAGTGTAATACATCACCGGATAGTAAAAGAAGAAGAAAAGGATTTAACTCACTTTCGTCTATAATAATGAGCATTTTCTTTTTTTCAGTGTAGCCCCAAAAGGAAAGCCTGAGATGAAGAATCTGATCTTGTGATAGTCTCTTTAGTATAAATGTTATGTAACACAAACATAAAAGCCCCTGGCCTTAATTTTTTAAACAGTTAACATAAGCCTAGAATCACGAATTTCCCTGTATGCTCGTATTTGTCCAACTTCTGTCCGTTCCTAGCAAGACATCTTTATCTAGTCTTCCCTCAACGGCAAACCAAGCCTTGCTATTATCTACCTGCTCAAACTCTCTCCTATCCCACTTTCTCACAGTTTCACTTCCTTTAATTTCCTTAAACACCAGCATTATATTCTTTTACATTTGCTTATGGGATCTTCTGTTTGTTCCTTACATCTTCTTTTCTGATGCTTATTAAAGACTCATCTGCCCTTTTACCCACATTTTATTCTTTTAAGATTTTATTTATTTATTTGACAGAGAGGGACACAGCGAGAGAGGGAACACAAGCAGAGGGAGTGGGAGAGGGAGATACAGACTTCCCGCTGACCAGGGAGCCCGATGAGGGGCTCGATCCCAGAGTCCTGGGATCATGACCTGAGCCAAAGACAGATTCTTAACAACTGAGCCACCCAGGAGGCCCTTATCCACATTTTAAACCTCTGACTTCCCTCCTTCCCTTTGTTTCAATCCTTCTCTTCATGCCTTGTGCGTTTCTCCTCAAATGCACGTGGGTCTCACATGGGGCTGAAGACCCTCCTGGTGGCACATTCCTGCCTCACTCTGCAGAATGAATCTGACTCCGGTACAAACACACACTGCCTGCAAGCCCAGGAGCAAGGAGAAAGGCCAGGGAGGTTGTGTCAAATTCTCCCCCAAACAAAGATATACACCTGATTGAAGCTTAGAAGGGAACAGATGAGGTAAGAGGCAGGGGAGACAGCACCAACCAATGTTGGAACTTCAAAAAAAAAAAAAAAAAATGGGGAGAAATGAAAAATGGAGTGGTGAGGTTGGGTTTTGGCCAACAATCATTATTTGTATTCCATCCAACAACTTGTCATGTTTGCCTTAGAATTAGTCTCTCAATCAAGCTCACAAAGCTGATTTAAAAATGTATTCTTTAATTAGTATATAGATTAAGATATAAAATTACTTTTTTCTTTCTAATTTAAGGTTTTAAAATGCAAAAGATGTCTAGAATGATAATTATTATTTATATATTAAAGTAGTTTACATAACAGACCCCTATTAAACTCAATATTTGTTCTATAAAATAAGAACAAAAAAAGGATTCAAAAAAAAGAAGAGAGAAGGTAGAAAATAAGCCAGACTTAAGGTCAAAAATGGTTATCGTGAACAAGCATTCAACAGGATTCTGAGCTTTCCAGGACCTAAGAATTAAAAAAAAAAAAAAAAAAAAAAAAAAAAGAAATGTGTAATTAAATTCTTATTAAGTGATACAAGGAAATAGATAATTTTTCAGGAGAAACAAGCACATTTTGCCTGTGCTAATTTTGTACCACAGGTTCCTACACTTTTTTTTTTTTAGCATGGTTCCCTTTAGAATATCATAAAACCTATAACCCCTTATCCTAAAAAATGCACAAACCTACATCACACAGATTTGACATGCAGTTTCAGAGGATTCATGGACTGTCTCAAGCCTATCTCTGGAGCCTAGGAGTCCATGGTCTACAGGTTTAAGGATTCTTGTCACTGAAATTTGGGGGAACGACATCTTAAAAGTCATAGTGGATAATGACAACAAAAATTGCAAAAGCTGTATGTTTTATATCTTTCTTATGTAAGTTAGGAGGGTAAGATTAAAGGATAATTCTGTAAAAGTAATTTTATAAGGAAGGTAAAATCATTAACTATGCATGTTCAATCACAATATTTCTATGTGACCTTTTGGCCAGTACATTGGCTACCCTTTATTTCTCATGACGCAGGTAACTTCTAATCACTTCTTTAAGTGTTCTACAGAAGTACAGAATTTACGATATTCAGATGAGTAAACAGATAGCTACTGTTAATCATTCCCTTACTTTATTTTATAGTTTATTAACATCTGTGCCTACCCAAACAATATGTTATTTGGTTTCCCTTACTTGTAGACTTTATCAGATAAAATCATATTATATGTAATCTCTTGAAATTACTTGACATTATGCTTCCAAAATTCATCCATGCTGTTGCATACCACTCAATTCATCATTTTCACTATTGTATAATATTCCATTGAGTAAACAAACCACAAATTGTCCCTTCTTATTAATCAACATTTGGAGTAATCCTAGTCTTTTGCTATTAGAAACTGAGTTGCAATTAACATTTACTAGGAAAAAGATTTTACTCTGGGGATGGGGCAGGGGAGGAATTCATAGGCCCAACAGTAGTTGTCTAGCTCATGGACTAGCTGGTTATATGGATGTTTATTAATCATTATACTTTAAAATTTACCATAAACTTGCACATATTATTTTGTAGTTCTGAAACATGTTTTCAAAAAAAATAAGGTTTTTTTTTAAGCCATTGATAAACTAGAATATTTTATAATATTAAAATGTTGGGGAAATGGGCAATTATGCTTTAAAAACTATCAGGAATTTCATTAAGCACCAAAATGATCATATGTGAAAAATCACCCTGTTGGGATTCTTCAGTCCTCACTAATTACCATGAAGCTATTTTGCTTTCTACCACTTTACCAGGACCTACTAAGTCAACAGCATGACTTTCTATTTTGTTAAACTATTACTTCCTTAAGTTAAGCTCTTGATAAGAGCACAGAGTTCAAAGTGATTCAGCAGCAAAACCAGTATCTGCCTGTTTCCTATAAACTATTGCATAATACAGATACAAGATACTGAGTCACTTTTGTATTGCTTTTTTCTGAAATATCACTGTACTCACTATATTATGACAGCCTAAAGTTACACAGAGGAATATTCTATAAGTGTAGTTTATGACAGAAGACAGACAAGGCTTGCCTGACCCACGACTCCTCATCTGTCTTCTAAGAGAATACAGAGAGGACCATATATTGTGTTTTGTATATAAAACATTACTGAAGGAGATGGATCTGAGTGCATTCTTTTTTACTTTGTAAAACAGTACTATTACTATACCACAGAAAATAAGTACTAAATGTGTAGATGCAAAAAAAATTAAAATAAATAAAAATAAAAACGTAGATGCAAGATATATAATTATTTTTTTTAAAGATTTTATTTATTTATTTGACAGAGAGAGATCACAAGTAGATGGAGAGGTAGGCAGAGAGAGAGAGAGAGAGGGAAGCAGGCTCCCTGATGAGCAGAGAGCCCGATGTGGGACTTGATCCCAGGACCCTGAGATCATGACCTGAGCTGAAGGCAGCGGCTTAACCCACTGAGCCACTCAGGCGCCCCTATAATTAAGTATTGAAGTATTCTTAAGGAGCTGTTAAATGACTGAGTTCAATCTTCCCACATGACCCCAAAACTTGGAAGTATAGCACCAAAGAGAAAAATTCATTAATTTTCCTGAGAATTTTTGGGAAGGCCAAAGTGACCATGCTAAAAATGAACCCTCAACCCACTCTCGCTCTACCCTAACTACCAAATGCTAAATATCCCAACCCACAAGAGGATGTTGAAAAGCTACCAACTTTGACACCCTACAGAGGGTGAAAGCTGAAACCAAATAAACATAGTCCTTAGGACAATGCACACTCTGTTCATCTGGGTTCCAACTCTCTCTTTTGATTTTGCTTTCCCTTAGCTGAGTGTCAGGATGGACCCAAGTCCCGTGTGTAGAGCCCTATCATACAGTATCCTTTCCTATGGCTCAGCCCAGCCTAACCTTCCCAGTGCAAAGTCCTAGATGAAGCATGAAGTTCCTCATTAAACTCTCTTCACCCAATGACATCACCCATAATTACTTTATGAAACTTCTTTTTAGTGTTGTCAGTAATCTCCAAGAAATTTGAATCGTTTTTACCTCTTTTTCATTTCTCTGATCATTCTTTAGCATCTCCTTCTTGACAATCTATTTTCTTATTTTGAAAAATATCCTATTTGTTTTTGCTCTACTTTCATGAATTCTTCACTGTTTCTTTCAGTGGCTCTTCTTCTTCCTTGTATTAGTTAGTTTTGCTTCAAAACAACTATTCAGTTAACTCACGAATCTAGAGGTGAGTGATTTGGGATGGGCTCTGTTGATCTTAGCTGGGCTTGACCATGAGTCAGCAATCAGCTGGAAAATCAGCTGGGACAAATAAGGCCTCTCTTCACACAGTCTCTTCCTTTGCTTGGGTTATTCTCATGGTACTTGCAGAACTCCAAGAACAATAAGAAAGCAAGTCCCAAGGCGGAAGTGCTTTACGATCTCTGTTTTTGTCACATGTACCATTGTTCCATTGGCCAAAACATGTCAGTTGATCAAACTGAGAGTTTGTGTGGGAGGAAACTTCCAAAGTGTGTGGATGCAAGGAGGTGTGAACCAATGGGGCCATTACCGCCCTTACTCACCCAAAATATGGTCATTTCTAAGGAGTTGATCTTTGGCCCCTTCTACTTCTTAGACTCACACTGTATGTTTCTTATAATCCTTCTGAAGTCTACAGTATTCTGCAATTTTTATTCTTGTGACATCTATAACACCTCTGTGTGAATGCCTTCAAAATTCAAAATTCCATCTTTATATCCATCACTCTATTAACAAGAAATACAAAATCATAAGAAGAACTTATGAATTCTTCCTATGAAGGCTAGACAAACCTTCTTAGAAAAGGTTCTTAAGAGCCTGAACCCGGAAAGAAAAGTGTGATTTTTCCCAAACCAGAACTGATCAATGTGTTTGTTTCCTCATGCATTCACTAAATAGCAATTTTTTTAAGGGCATGCCACATGACAACTTGTGCTACTCTTATTGTATTTATCAGCATCTATCTTATGCTAGTTGAGAAAACCAGCCCCTGACATCCAAGGGCTGGCCTTTTGCTATAAGTAGGCCTTGATGTTCTTCTGTTGAACATAACCTCACAGAACATCATCAGATGAGGCCACTCTGTGACTACGATGAGGAAGTCCAACACAAGGTCAGATCACTCTTAATCACATCTGAATACCAACAAAGACACGGACATGGTCTAACCACACAAGTGACCAAACATCCACTTATCTTGGCTACCCCGAGTGACTGTTGTTTCTTTACCAATCACAGCCTTAATCTTGAACTAGTCTTCCCTCCTTCTCAACAAAATTTATTAAAATACCCAATCATACAGTTATCCCCACTTCCTGACAGTAGTCAATCCGGAGTGAAGCCTTGCTTCTTTCAACCCTCCCCAAAATTATACCCCTAAATTCTATAATGCATCCTTTCTAACATGCTCTTACTGAGATGGCCCATTGTGGTCCATGCTGTGTTCTCCTACCTCTCACTGAGTAATAAACCAGCACAGGAGTATTCCTGATGGTCTTTGGCTGACAAGCACTGACATATCTTCTTGGTTTATTTGTCTTACCTCCAGAGATTATTAAAATTCCCTGAGAAGAATCACTGTCTTGTTCATTTTGGTATTTGGTATCTCCCACTACCCAAAAACAGTGCCTTTAATCATGTAAGTATACACCAAATGCTTACTGAATGGATACATGAATCCCACAGACGCTATCTTTCTCAATGACTAGAAATGTTGAGGAGATTTTGGAGAAAGTGTCCTGAATCCTACTTTATAAAAATAACACAGGCACCCTCCAGAGATGACTTCCTAGAAAGGACTTTGCCAGCAGCAAAATTCTGGGGCTTACATGATGATGCCCCTCCTGTAATGAGAAGCTTGGTATGTCATAATTGATTAATACTCAGATGTAGAAGAAAAGATATATGTGAGATTGGGATAGCATCAGAGGGACTTTAAATCTACCAGCACCACCGGCCTTTCACAGGAACCATCCGGCATTCTTCTGAATCATGCTGCCAACGGGATATGCAATATTTGTGTTAATAGAAATATTTATTTTAAGATTCTAAATGCCTTTCAAAACAGATAACTAATATAAATTTTAAAATTTCTCAGTAATAGTATTTCTTGAGTTACAAATGTTCTTAGTTACAGCAGTGTTTGAATTGCATCCTCATTTTACCCTTCAAAAGGCACAAAATTCATCAAAAAACCTCTGAGAAATTAGTCTGAATTTAAAGGCACTACAAAATATGCATATCAATAAAAAAAGAAGACAAGTAAAAACATAAAAGAATCTAACACTAAAATTAATTCAATTTTTAAATAGGAGGAAATCTAATTGAAAAGCTTTGTGGAAAAAAATGACATCAGGACAAAAAGATGATTCACGAGGGACAGTCTATATGGCATCTCAGATTAGTTAAATAAGTACAAAGATGTATAATACAGATCACATGATCTATATCTGCATCTATATGGTTTAGCAAAATTCTTGTTTCGTTAATCTTCAAAAAGATCCACATAAACTAATATTAAAGTTGCAGGCTTCAGGAAAACAGCCGTAAGGAGGTCTAAAATACCATCAATCTGCATAACCGCCTTCCCCCAGAAACACTGGTCCAACCTTTCCAGTGACAGTAAGTGTTAAGAATCCCCATTAGAAATGGGAGTCAGCAAATGCTGCAGAGAAATTAGCAGCTCATTAGTAAGAAAACTAGTAAAAAGGACACATAATTATTGTGTTTGGTAATGTTTTAGGATGTGACAGTGAAAATCTATTAATATTCAGTAAAAGCATCAAACTTTCAGTGTGCACAATCTGAAAAATATTTCATATACATAATAATTTGAAATTATGTCTGTTAAGCATAAAAACTGAAATTATAAGTCTGGCCCCATGACATTAATTTTGTAAATTGGGTTTTGGTTTTCTGTCCATTTAAAAGCTCAGGCCAATAATTCCTTTACTCTAAATATAACCACAATATGGTTTAATTTGTATGTATGTGATTTTTAAATACCATTTCAATAAGATTCATAATCTGTTTCTGGCTTGATATTCATTCTGCACTATAGATAATATTCAAATCGATCTGTGACCCCTCAGTATTTTGTCCCAAGAAGTGGATTAGAGCCACTAATTTCTGGGACCTGGAAGTTATGCCATTCTGACTATGAGTCTAACCAAAAATTAAGACATGAACAATTCATTGAGAAAAGAATGCAAAATGCCCTGTGCCTCTAGAAACTCATTAGCTTTTTCTGGTAGGTAAAACAACAAGAAAGAGTTATTTTGAATGGCATACTGCAATTGAAACTTTCAAAGTATTGGGGTGCCTGGGTGGCTCAGTTGTTAAGTGTCCGCCTTCTGCTCAGGTCATGATCCCATGGTCCCTCAACGAGTCCCACCTGGAGCCCTGCTTCAGGTTCCCTGTTCAGCGGGAAGCCTGCTTCTCCCTCTCCCACACCCCCTGCTTGTGTTCCCTCTCTTGCTGTGTCTCTCTCTGTCAGATAAACAAATAAAATCTTTAAAAGAAAAGAAACTTTCAAAGTATTATCAATTTAATCAATTTTCTTAGAAAATATTAAGAATTACTCCTAACTCATTTTAATGACTCTGTACCTTGTCACTTTACTGCTTCTCAAAGATATCATGTCACTTCATGGCTTCTCAAAGACATCACGTCATTTCATTGCTTCTCAAAGATATCTGGAGATACATGTAATCAAATTCTACTATTCAGCAAATACTTTAAACTGCTATTAATTATACTTACACTTTAACTGTGATTTTTTTTCTTTTTTTTTTTTTTGTTTGGTTTTTTAGAGAGGGGGAGGCTAGGAAAGGGGCAGAGGGAGTGGGAGAGAGAGAGAATCTTAAGCAGGCTCCACACCCAGCAAGAGCGCAACAGTACCCTGAGCTTATGACCTGAGCCAGAATCAAGAGTCAGATGTTGAACCAACAGAGCCACCCAGGAGCCCCTCAACTGTGATTTTAGTTCAGTTCAGTTGATTCCTCTTCTCCTCACTTCTATGACTTTGCCATTATTCTCATAAAATTTATTTTAATTTAGCAGTCAATTATCATTTTTCTTGAAAATAGTGACAATTTACATAAAATTCATTATATAACAAATTAAGAGAAACACAATTACGCTGACATAGGAATAACAGTTATATTAATATGAACAACCAATCTTATAATATTATATCTGAGATGTAATGTTTTATAAATTAATCATTTTAGCACCATATTTGTTATTTTACATCAAAGGATTAGGAGAAAATACATCATAATTCTATAGGTAATACAGTCATTCAATAATACGTTTTTCTAATTAAATTATTTGTCCTAAAATTCTTATATTGGATTTATCTGAAACATTTATTTTAATAAAAGTTATGTTATTCTTACAATATACTTTACTTATATATGGAAATCTCCTTTTTACTTAGTTTCTAAAACAATGATATTTTTACCTTGTCTTAGGAGGAGAAACTAAAAATGCATTATTTTCACTTTCCATATATATACACTTAGTCTCCTTAAAAACTATCACAAAGGGAAAGAAATAAATGATTTGGAAAAAGAACAATTATAGGATGACTTGCCTATAGATGATTTTCTAGTGATTTAAACTACTCAAAGTAGATATGTCAGATTGGTTTGTGAATATACTGATGCCTTTGGTATAGCCACTGTGGAAAATAGTATGAAAGTTCCTCAAAAAATTAAAAACAGAAATATTATATGATCAAAAAATTCTACTAATAGGTATTTACCCAAAAAAATGAAAACCTGAATTTGAAAAGACATATGTACTCCTATATTTATTACAGCATAACTTACAATAACCAAAATATGGAAGCAACCTAAGTGTCCATCAATAAACGAACAGATAAGGAAGATGCGAGGTATCTAAAATATTATGAACTCATCAAAAAGATGAGATCATGCCATTTGAGACAACATGGATTGACCTTGAGGGTATTATACTCAGTGAAGTAAGTCAGGGTAAGAAAGACAAATAGCATATGATTTCACTCACAAAAAATAAAACAAAACGAAAAATAAATGAATAAACACAAAGCAGAATCAGACCTATAAACATAGAGAACAAACTGATGGCTACCAGAGGGGAGGTGGAGGGGGGTTGGGCAAAATGTGTGCAGGAGAGTGGGAGAAACAGGCTTCTAGATATGGAATGAATACGTTATAGGGATAAAGGGCAAGGCATCAGAAATATAATTAATGGTATTGTAATAGCAATATATGTGGACAGAGGGTAGCTATACTTGTGGTCAAAAGAGCATAACGTATAAACTTTGTCAAATTACTATGTTGTACACCTGCAACCAATGTTACATTGTATGTCAATTATACTCAAATAATATACATATATTCTGATGCCTTCATTTATTTATCTATTAATAATAATTTTAATTTTTAAACTACATCATTCGCTAGAAAGATTCAAAAGTTGGCTTCATTTCCCAGCTGAGAAAGAAGTCTACTGACATCTAGTTTGAAAATAACTAGGAACACTACATACAGCTTGTATTGGATAGTTATCAAATTCAGCAGTATTCAAATCACCAAATAGTGAAGCTCCAACTGTATTTTAAATGGTGGGGCAAAAGAATTCTCTTCCTGAGACTACACCACTTTATTTTTCAATGCTACTTTCTTCAAGCCAGACAATGGCAACTACCTTAAATTAGATAAAATTTTGATGGAACTCTAGTTTGACACATTAAAGAGGAGCACAATTAAGAAAATATGCCCTAAACAGATGGGGAGAAATTCCATTACCTTTATACTTCATAAAATTCTAATACTTTTATTTCATAGCATAAACTACCAACAAAGTTACAAAGTACTTTTTTTTTTTCCCCAAAGCAGCTCCTAAAATGGTGACTAGGAGAGGAACTGGAAAAAAATCTGCCTTTATGTAGCAATTGAAAGGAGGAGAAAAAGCTTTCCACTGAATGCTTTCATAGTTTAATTTGGTATAAAGTATGTGAGTACCACCTAAAGCACACTTAGAGAATTAGGCAAAGAAATTTTTAAGCCCTTTGCAGATAAATGACTTGCTATGTGCAAATCAGCCACTGACCATTTTGTTTTCTATCACTATATTGCATTAGTTAAAAATTTTTATGGTAAAAACATGGGATTTAAAGCCATTGTTCTTGGCTCCAAGATTTATATGTAATTTCCACGCCATTATTTTCTGGGTGAACTTTATCTCTAAAAACACTATGAATAAAAATTGTAAATGAATGGAATACTACTCAGCCATCAAAAAAATGAAATCTTGCCATCTGCAACAACGTGGATGGAACTAGAGGGTGTTATGCTAAATGAAATACGTCAATCAGAGAAAGACAATTATCATATGATCTCGCTGATTTGTGGAATTTAAGAAACAAAACAGAGGATCATAGGGGAAGAGGGGGGAAAAAGTAAAACAAGATGAAATCAGAAGAAGACAAACCATAAAATAAGAGATTCTTAATCACAAGAAACAAACTGAGGGTTGCTAGAGGGGAGGGGGGCAGAGGTATGGGGTAACTGGGTGATGGACATGAAGGAGGGCACGTGATGTAATGAGCACTGGGTACCATACGAGACTGATGAATCAATGATCTCTACCTCTGAAACCAGTAACATATTATATGTTAATTGAATTTAAAGAAAAATAAATACATTTTTTCAAAAAAAGAAAAAAATGTAAACGGAGTTCTAAGTAATCAGACTCTAAGAACAAGGGTTTTGAGAATTTCCATGTTGAAAATGTTGAAGAATAGCTCTCATCTATGAAAGGACCTAGGAGTTCAAATTGAACTTAGGAATGTCAAACTGAAGTTAAGCTAAATATAATAATTTTTCCTACAGGCAAAATAAGTCATTAAGAATGGGCTTATTATGTTACTTAATGCAAGAGATTCAGAAAAGGTATTTCAAGAAGGAATACCAATCAAGTATCAAATTGGTTTATCTTTTAATAATAGTATTGTTCTTTTATTAACATCTCTACTTCTCAGTATTAAAAAAACAAACAAAAATGCTAAAACCTGGAGGAGTCAAACCTGGAGGAGTCAAAACCTGGAGAGATTCAGAAAAGGTATTTCAAGAAGGAATACCAATCAAGTATCAAATTGGTTTATCTTTTAATAATAGTATTGTTCTTTTATTAACATCTCTACTTCTCAGTATTAAAAAAACAAACAAAAATGCTAAAACCTGGGTTCTTCTGTTGAACATAACCTCACAGAACATCATCAGATGAGGCCACTCTGTGACTACGATGAGGAAGTCCAACACAAGGTCAGATCACTCTTAATCACATCTGAATACCAACAAAGACACGGACATGGTCTAACCACACAAGTGACCAAACATCCACTTATCTTGGCTACCCCGAGTGACTGTTGTTTCTTTACCAATCACAGCCTTAATCTTGAACTAGTCTTCCCTCCTTCTCAACAAAATTTATTAAAATACCCAATCATACAGTTATCCCCACTTCCTGACAGTAGTCAATCCGGAGTGAAGCCTTGCTTCTTTCAACCCTCCCCAAAATTATACCCCTAAATTCTATAATGCATCCTTTCTAACATGCTCTTACTGAGATGGCCCATTGTGGTCCATGCTGTGTTCTCCTACCTCTCACTGAGTAATAAACCAGCACAGGAGTATTCCTGATGGTCTTTGGCTGACAAGCACTGACATATCTTCTTGGTTTATTTGTCTTACCTCCAGAGATTATTAAAATTCCCTGAGAAGAATCACTGTCTTGTTCATTTTGGTATTTGGTATCTCCCACTACCCAAAAACAGTGCCTTTAATCATGTAAGTATACACCAAATGCTTACTGAATGGATACATGAATCCCACAGACGCTATCTTTCTCAATGACTAGAAATGTTGAGGAGATTTTGGAGAAAGTGTCCTGAATCCTACTTTATAAAAATAACACAGGCACCCTCCAGAGATGACTTCCTAGAAAGGACTTTGCCAGCAGCAAAATTCTGGGGCTTACATGATGATGCCCCTCCTGTAATGAGAAGCTTGGTATGTCATAATTGATTAATACTCAGATGTAGAAGAAAAGATATATGTGAGATTGGGATAGCATCAGAGGGACTTTAAATCTACCAGCACCACCGGCCTTTCACAGGAACCATCCGGCATTCTTCTGAATCATGCTGCCAACGGGATATGCAATATTTGTGTTAATAGAAATATTTATTTTAAGATTCTAAATGCCTTTCAAAACAGATAACTAATATAAATTTTAAAATTTCTCAGTAATAGTATTTCTTGAGTTACAAATGTTCTTAGTTACAGCAGTGTTTGAATTGCATCCTCATTTTACCCTTCAAAAGGCACAAAATTCATCAAAAAACCTCTGAGAAATTAGTCTGAATTTAAAGGCACTACAAAATATGCATATCAATAAAAAAAGAAGACAAGTAAAAACATAAAAGAATCTAACACTAAAATTAATTCAATTTTTAAATAGGAGGAAATCTAATTGAAAAGCTTTGTGGAAAAAAATGACATCAGGACAAAAAGATGATTCACGAGGGACAGTCTATATGGCATCTCAGATTAGTTAAATAAGTACAAAGATGTATAATACAGATCACATGATCTATATCTGCATCTATATGGTTTAGCAAAATTCTTGTTTCGTTAATCTTCAAAAAGATCCACATAAACTAATATTAAAGTTGCAGGCTTCAGGAAAACAGCCGTAAGGAGGTCTAAAATACCATCAATCTGCATAACCGCCTTCCCCCAGAAACACTGGTCCAACCTTTCCAGTGACAGTAAGTGTTAAGAATCCCCATTAGAAATGGGAGTCAGCAAATGCTGCAGAGAAATTAGCAGCTCATTAGTAAGAAAACTAGTAAAAAGGACACATAATTATTGTGTTTGGTAATGTTTTAGGATGTGACAGTGAAAATCTATTAATATTCAGTAAAAGCATCAAACTTTCAGTGTGCACAATCTGAAAAATATTTCATATACATAATAATTTGAAATTATGTCTGTTAAGCATAAAAACTGAAATTATAAGTCTGGCCCCATGACATTAATTTTGTAAATTGGGTTTTGGTTTTCTGTCCATTTAAAAGCTCAGGCCAATAATTCCTTTACTCTAAATATAACCACAATATGGTTTAATTTGTATGTATGTGATTTTTAAATACCATTTCAATAAGATTCATAATCTGTTTCTGGCTTGATATTCATTCTGCACTATAGATAATATTCAAATCGATCTGTGACCCCTCAGTATTTTGTCCCAAGAAGTGGATTAGAGCCACTAATTTCTGGGACCTGGAAGTTATGCCATTCTGACTATGAGTCTAACCAAAAATTAAGACATGAACAATTCATTGAGAAAAGAATGCAAAATGCCCTGTGCCTCTAGAAACTCATTAGCTTTTTCTGGTAGGTAAAACAACAAGAAAGAGTTATTTTGAATGGCATACTGCAATTGAAACTTTCAAAGTATTGGGGTGCCTGGGTGGCTCAGTTGTTAAGTGTCCGCCTTCTGCTCAGGTCATGATCCCATGGTCCCTCAACGAGTCCCACCTGGAGCCCTGCTTCAGGTTCCCTGTTCAGCGGGAAGCCTGCTTCTCCCTCTCCCACACCCCCTGCTTGTGTTCCCTCTCTTGCTGTGTCTCTCTCTGTCAGATAAACAAATAAAATCTTTAAAAGAAAAGAAACTTTCAAAGTATTATCAATTTAATCAATTTTCTTAGAAAATATTAAGAATTACTCCTAACTCATTTTAATGACTCTGTACCTTGTCACTTTACTGCTTCTCAAAGATATCATGTCACTTCATGGCTTCTCAAAGACATCACGTCATTTCATTGCTTCTCAAAGATATCTGGAGATACATGTAATCAAATTCTACTATTCAGCAAATACTTTAAACTGCTATTAATTATACTTACACTTTAACTGTGATTTTTTTTCTTTTTTTTTTTTTTGTTTGGTTTTTTAGAGAGGGGGAGGCTAGGAAAGGGGCAGAGGGAGTGGGAGAGAGAGAGAATCTTAAGCAGGCTCCACACCCAGCAAGAGCGCAACAGTACCCTGAGCTTATGACCTGAGCCAGAATCAAGAGTCAGATGTTGAACCAACAGAGCCACCCAGGAGCCCCTCAACTGTGATTTTAGTTCAGTTCAGTTGATTCCTCTTCTCCTCACTTCTATGACTTTGCCATTATTCTCATAAAATTTATTTTAATTTAGCAGTCAATTATCATTTTTCTTGAAAATAGTGACAATTTACATAAAATTCATTATATAACAAATTAAGAGAAACACAATTACGCTGACATAGGAATAACAGTTATATTAATATGAACAACCAATCTTATAATATTATATCTGAGATGTAATGTTTTATAAATTAATCATTTTAGCACCATATTTGTTATTTTACATCAAAGGATTAGGAGAAAATACATCATAATTCTATAGGTAATACAGTCATTCAATAATACGTTTTTCTAATTAAATTATTTGTCCTAAAATTCTTATATTGGATTTATCTGAAACATTTATTTTAATAAAAGTTATGTTATTCTTACAATATACTTTACTTATATATGGAAATCTCCTTTTTACTTAGTTTCTAAAACAATGATATTTTTACCTTGTCTTAGGAGGAGAAACTAAAAATGCATTATTTTCACTTTCCATATATATACACTTAGTCTCCTTAAAAACTATCACAAAGGGAAAGAAATAAATGATTTGGAAAAAGAACAATTATAGGATGACTTGCCTATAGATGATTTTCTAGTGATTTAAACTACTCAAAGTAGATATGTCAGATTGGTTTGTGAATATACTGATGCCTTTGGTATAGCCACTGTGGAAAATAGTATGAAAGTTCCTCAAAAAATTAAAAACAGAAATATTATATGATCAAAAAATTCTACTAATAGGTATTTACCCAAAAAAATGAAAACCTGAATTTGAAAAGACATATGTACTCCTATATTTATTACAGCATAACTTACAATAACCAAAATATGGAAGCAACCTAAGTGTCCATCAATAAACGAACAGATAAGGAAGATGCGAGGTATCTAAAATATTATGAACTCATCAAAAAGATGAGATCATGCCATTTGAGACAACATGGATTGACCTTGAGGGTATTATACTCAGTGAAGTAAGTCAGGGTAAGAAAGACAAATAGCATATGATTTCACTCACAAAAAATAAAACAAAACGAAAAATAAATGAATAAACACAAAGCAGAATCAGACCTATAAACATAGAGAACAAACTGATGGCTACCAGAGGGGAGGTGGAGGGGGGTTGGGCAAAATGTGTGCAGGAGAGTGGGAGAAACAGGCTTCTAGATATGGAATGAATACGTTATAGGGATAAAGGGCAAGGCATCAGAAATATAATTAATGGTATTGTAATAGCAATATATGTGGACAGAGGGTAGCTATACTTGTGGTCAAAAGAGCATAACGTATAAACTTTGTCAAATTACTATGTTGTACACCTGCAACCAATGTTACATTGTATGTCAATTATACTCAAATAATATACATATATTCTGATGCCTTCATTTATTTATCTATTAATAATAATTTTAATTTTTAAACTACATCATTCGCTAGAAAGATTCAAAAGTTGGCTTCATTTCCCAGCTGAGAAAGAAGTCTACTGACATCTAGTTTGAAAATAACTAGGAACACTACATACAGCTTGTATTGGATAGTTATCAAATTCAGCAGTATTCAAATCACCAAATAGTGAAGCTCCAACTGTATTTTAAATGGTGGGGCAAAAGAATTCTCTTCCTGAGACTACACCACTTTATTTTTCAATGCTACTTTCTTCAAGCCAGACAATGGCAACTACCTTAAATTAGATAAAATTTTGATGGAACTCTAGTTTGACACATTAAAGAGGAGCACAATTAAGAAAATATGCCCTAAACAGATGGGGAGAAATTCCATTACCTTTATACTTCATAAAATTCTAATACTTTTATTTCATAGCATAAACTACCAACAAAGTTACAAAGTACTTTTTTTTTTTCCCCAAAGCAGCTCCTAAAATGGTGACTAGGAGAGGAACTGGAAAAAAATCTGCCTTTATGTAGCAATTGAAAGGAGGAGAAAAAGCTTTCCACTGAATGCTTTCATAGTTTAATTTGGTATAAAGTATGTGAGTACCACCTAAAGCACACTTAGAGAATTAGGCAAAGAAATTTTTAAGCCCTTTGCAGATAAATGACTTGCTATGTGCAAATCAGCCACCGACCATTTTGTTTTCTATCACTATATTGCATTAGTTAAAAATTTTTATGGTAAAAACATGGGATTTAAAGCCATTGTTCTTGGCTCCAAGATTTATATGTAATTTCCACGCCATTATTTTCTGGGTGAACTTTATCTCTAAAAACACTATGAATAAAAATTGTAAATGAATGGAATACTACTCAGCCATCAAAAAAATGAAATCTTGCCATCTGCAACAACGTGGATGGAACTAGAGGGTGTTATGCTAAATGAAATACGTCAATCAGAGAAAGACAATTATCATATGATCTCGCTGATTTGTGGAATTTAAGAAACAAAACAGAGGATCATAGGGGAAGAGGGGGGAAAAAGTAAAACAAGATGAAATCAGAAGAAGACAAACCATAAAATAAGAGATTCTTAATCACAAGAAACAAACTGAGGGTTGCTAGAGGGGAGGGGGGCAGAGGTATGGGGTAACTGGGTGATGGACATGAAGGAGGGCACGTGATGTAATGAGCACTGGGTACCATACGAGACTGATGAATCAATGATCTCTACCTCTGAAACCAGTAACATATTATATGTTAATTGAATTTAAAGAAAAATAAATACATTTTTTCAAAAAAAGAAAAAAATGTAAACGGAGTTCTAAGTAATCAGACTCTAAGAACAAGGGTTTTGAGAATTTCCATGTTGAAAATGTTGAAGAATAGCTCTCATCTATGAAAGGACCTAGGAGTTCAAATTGAACTTAGGAATGTCAAACTGAAGTTAAGCTAAATATAATAATTTTTCCTACAGGCAAAATAAGTCATTAAGAATGGGCTTATTATGTTACTTAATGCAAGAGATTCAGAAAAGGTATTTCAAGAAGGAATACCAATCAAGTATCAAATTGGTTTATCTTTTAATAATAGTATTGTTCTTTTATTAACATCTCTACTTCTCAGTATTAAAAAAACAAACAAAAATGCTAAAACCTGGAGGAGTCAAACCTGGAGGAGTCAAAACCTGGAGAGATTCAGAAAAGGTATTTCAAGAAGGAATACCAATCAAGTATCAAATTGGTTTATCTTTTAATAATAGTATTGTTCTTTTATTAACATCTCTACTTCTCAGTATTAAAAAAACAAACAAAAATGCTAAAACCTGGCCGGAGAAGTAGCAGGCTGAGACTACTTCAGGTAGCGGGAGATGAGCTAGATAGCTTATCTAAAGATTGCAAACACCTACAAATCCTACGGGAGATCAAAGAGAAGAAGAACAGCAACTCTAGAAACAGAAAATCAACCACTTTCTGCAAGGTAGGACTGGCGGAGAAGTGAATCCAAAGCGACGGGAAGATAGACCGCGGGGGGAGGGGCCGGCTCCCGGCAAGCGGCGGAGCAACGGAGCACAAAATCGGGACTTTTAAAAGTCAGTTCCGCTGAGGGACATCGCTCCAGAGGCTTAACCGGGGTGAAGCCCGCGCGGGGTCAGCGTGGCCTCAGGTCCCGCAGGGTCACAGAAGGATCGGGGTGTGTGAGTGTCGCAGAGCTTACAGGTACTAGAACAGGGAAGCCGGCTACAGAGACAGAGCCGAGGAGTAAGCTCTAAACTCGGGGTTACCTTGAACCGGTCGCAGGCTCAGTCAGCTCGGAGCGCGGCCGGAGGCCAGGGTGACGGGAGTAATTGGGCGCTGTTCTCTGAGGGCGCACTGAGGAGTGGGGCCCCGGGCTCTCGGCTCCTCCCGGCCGGAGACCGGGAGGCCGCCATCTTCATTCCCGCCCTCCGGAACTCTACAGAAAGCGCTCAGGGAACAAAAGTTCCCGAAAGCAAACCGGAGCGGATTACTCAGACCTGCCCCGGGTAAGGGCGGTGCAACTCCGCCCGGGACAAAGACACTTGAGAATCACTGCAACAGCCCCTCCCCCAGAAGATCAACAAGAAGCCCAGCCAGGACCAAGTTCACCTACCAAGGAGTGCAGTTTCAATACCAACGACAGCAGCGGAATTCCAGAGGAGGAGAAAGCAAAGCACAGAACTCATGGCTTTCTCCCCATGATTCTTTAGCCTTGCAGTTAATTTAATTTTTTTTCTTTTTCAATTTTTTTTTTCTTCTTCTGCTAAATTTTTTTAACTTTTACCCTTTTCTTTTTTAACGTTTTCTAACTAGTTTATCTAATATATATATATGTTTTTTCCTTTCTATATTTTTTCTTTATTGGTTTTCTTTTTTTAATTGTTTCTTCTTTTTTTTTTTTTCTTTTTCTTTTTTCTTTCTGAACCTCTTTTTATCCCCTTTCTGCCCCCTCACGATTTGGGATCTCTTCTGATTTGACTAAAGCATATTTTCCTGGGGTTGTTGCCAACCTTTTAGTATTTTATGTGCTCCTTCATATACTCTTATCTGGACAAAATGACAAGGCGGAAAAATTCACCACAAAAAAAAGAACAAGAGGCCGTACCAAAGGCTAGGGACCTAATCAATACACACATTGGTAATATGTCAGATCTAGAGGTAAGAATGATGATTCTCAAGGTTCTAGCCGGGCTCAAAAAAGGCATGGAAGATACTAGAGAAACCCTCTCGGGAGATATAAAAGCCCTTTCTGGAGAAATAAAAGAACTAAAATCTAACCAAGTTGAAATCAAAAAAGCTATTAATGAGGTACAATAAAAAATGGAGGCTCTCACTGCTAGGATAAATGAGGCAGAAGAAAGAATTAGCGATATAGAAGACCAAATGACAGAGAATAAAGAAGCTGAGCAAAAGAGGGACAAACAGCTATTGGACCACGAGGGGAGAATTCAAGAGATAGGTGACACCATAAGATGCAACAACATTAGAATAATTGGGATTCCAGAAGAAGAGGAAAAAGAGAGGGGAGCAGAAGGTATATTGGAGAGAATTATTGGAGAGAATTTCCCCAATATGGCAAAGGGAACAAGCATCAAAATCCAGGAGGTTCAGAGAACCCCCCCTCAAGATCAATAAGAATAGGTCCACACCCCGTCACCTAATAGTCAAATTTACAAGTCTTAGTGACAAAGAGAAGATCCTGAAAGCAGCCCGTGAAAAGAAGTAACGTACAATGGTAAAAATATTAGATTGGCAGCAGACTTATCCACAGAGACCTGGCAGGTGAGAAAGAGCTGGCATGATATATTCAGAGTACTAAACGAGAAAAACATGCAGCCAAGAATACTATATCCAGCTAGGCTATCATTGAAAATAGAAGGAGAGATTAAAAGCTTCCAGGACAAACAAAAACTGAAAGAATTTGCAAATACCCAACCAGCTCTACAGGAAATATTGAAAGGGGTCCTCTAAGCAAAGAGAGACCCTAAAAGTAGTAGATCAGAAAGAAACAGAGACAATATACAATAACAGTCACCTTACAGGCAATACAATGGCACTAAATTCATATCTCTCAATACTTACCCTGAATGATAATGGGCTAAATGCCCCAATCAAAAGACACAGGGTATCAGAATGGATAAAAAAACAAAACCCATCTATATGTTGCCTACAAGAAACTCATCTTAAACCCGAAGACACCTCCAGGTTTATAGTGAGGGGGTGGAAAAGAATTTACCATGCTAATGGACATCAGAAGAAAGCAGGAGTGGCAATCCTTATATCAAATCAATTAGATTTTCACCCAAAGACTCTAATAAGAGATGAGGAAGGACACTATATCATACTCAAAGGAACTGTCCAACAAGAAGATCTAACAATTTTAAATATCTATGCCCCTAACGTGGGAGCAGCCAACTATATAAACCAATTAATAACAAAATCAAAGAAACACATCAACAATAATACAATAATAGTAGGGGACTTTAACACTCCCCTCACTGAAATGGACAGATCATCCAAGCAAAAGATCAACAAGGAAATAAAGGCTTTAAATGACACACTGGACCAGATGGACATCACAGATATATTCAGAACATTTCATCCCAAAGCAACAGAATACACATTCTTCTCTAGTGCACATGGAACATTTTCCAGAATAGATCACATTCTCGGTCTTAAATCAGGTCTCAACCGGTATCAAAAGATTGGAATCATTCCCTGCATATTTTCAGACCACAATGCTCTAAAGCTAGAACTCAATCACAAGAGGAAATTTGGAAAGAACCCAAATACATGGAGACTAAACAGCATCCTTCTAAAGAATGAATGGGTCAACCAGGAAATTAAAGAAGAGTTGAAAAAATTCATGGAAACAAATGATAATGAAAACACAATGGTTCAAAATCTGTGGGACACAACAAAGGCAGTCCTGAGAGGAAAATATATAGCGGTACAAGCCTTTCTCAAGAAACAAGAAAGGTCTCAGGTACACAACCTAACCCTACACCTAAAGGAGCTGGAGAAAGAACAAGAAAGAAAGCCTAAACCCAGCAGGAGAAGAGAAATCATAAAGATCAGAGCAGAAATCGATGAAATAGAAACCAAAAAAACAATAGAACAAATCAACGAAACTAGGAGCTGGTTCTTTGAAAGAATTAATAAGATCGATAAACCCCTGGCCAGACTTATCAAAAAGAAAAGAGAAAGGACCCAAATAAATAAAATCATGAATGAAAGAGGAGAGATCACAACTAACACCAAAGAAATACAGACAATTATAAGAACATACTATGAGCAACTCTATGCCAACAAATTTGACAATCTGGAAGAAATGGATGCATTCCTAGAGACAAATAAATGACCACAACTGAACCAGGAAGAAATAGAAAGCATGAACAGACCCATAACCAGTAAGGAGATGGAAACAGTCATCAAAAATCTCCAAACAAACAAAAGCCCAGGGCCAGATGGCTTCCCGGGGAAATTCTACCAAACATTTAAAGAAGAACTAATTCCTATTCTCCTGAAACTGTTCCAAAAAATAGAAATGGAAGGAAACCTTCCAAACTCATTTTATGAGGCCAGCATCACCTTGATCCCAAAACCAGACAAGGATCCCATCAAAAAAGAGAACTACAGACCAATATCCTTGATGAACACAGATGCAAAAATTCTCGCCAAAATACTAGCCAATAGGATTCAACAGTACATTAAAAGGATTATTCACCACGACCAAGTGGGATTTATTCCAGGGCTGCAAGGTTGGTTCAACATCCGCAAATCAATCAGTGTGATACAACACATTAATAAAAGAAAGAACAAGAACCATATGATACTCTCCATAGATGCTGAAAAAGCATTTGACAAAGTACAGCATCCCTTCCTGATCTAAACTCTTCAAAGTGTAGGGATAGAGGGCACATACCTCAATATTATCAAAGCCATCTATGAAAAACCCACCGCAAATATCATTCTCAATGGAGAAAAACTGAAAGCTTTTCCGCTAAGGTCAGGAACACGGCAGGGATGTCCGTTATCACCACTGCTATTCAACATAGTACTAGAAGTCCTAGCCTCAGCAATCAGACAGCAAAAGGAAATTAAAGGCATCCAAATCGGCAAAGAAGAAGTCAAACTATCACTCTTTGCAGATGATAAGATACTATATGTGGAAAACCCAAAAGACTCCACTCCAAAACTGCTAGAACTTGTACAGGAATTCAGTAAAGTGTCAGGATATAAAATCAATGCACAGAAATCAGTTGCATTTCTCTACACCAACAGCAAGACAGAAGAAAGAGAAATTAAGGAGTCAATCCCATTTACAACTGCACCCAAAACTATAAGATACCTAGGAATAAACCTAACCAAAGAGACTAAGAATCTATACACAGAAAACTATAAAGTACTCATGAAAGAAATTGAGGAAGACATAAAGAAATGGAAAAATGTTCCATGCTCCTGGATTGGAAGAATAAATATTGTGAAAATGTCTACGCTACCTAAAGCAATCTACACATATAATGCAATTCCTATCAAAGTACCATCCATTTTTTTCAAAGAAATGGAACAAATAATCCTAAAATTTATATGGAACCAGAAAAGACCTCGAATAGCCAAAGCAATATTGAAAAAGAAAGCCAAAGTCGGTGGCATCACAATTCCGGACTTCAAGCTCTATTACAAAGCTGTCATCATCAAGACAGCATGGTACTGGCACAAAACAGACACATAGATCAATGGAACAGAATAGAGAGCCCAGAAATAGACCCTCAACTCTATGGTCAACTAATCTTTGACAAAGCAGGAAAGAATGTCCAATGGAAAAAAGACGGCCTCTTCAATAAATGGTGTTGGGAAAATTGGACAGCCACATGCAGAAAAATGAAATTGGATTATTTCCTTACACCACACACGAAAATAGACTCAAAATGGATGAAGGATCTCAATGTGAGAAAGGAATCCATCAAAATCCTTGAGGAGAACACAGGCAGGAACCTCTTCGACCTCAGCCACAGCAACATCTTCCTAGGAACATCGCCAAAGGCAAGGGAAGCAAGGGCAAAAATGAACTATTGGGATTTTATCAAGATCAAAAGCTTTTGCACAGCAAAGGAAACAGTTAACAAAACCAAAAGACAACTGACAGAATGGGAGAAGATATTTGCAAATGACATATCAGATAAAGGGCTAGTGTCCAAAATCTATAAAGAACTTAGCAAACTCAACACCCAAAGAACAAATAATCCAGTCAAGAAATGGGCAGAGGACATGAACAGACATTTCTGCAAAGAAGACATCCAGATGGCCAACAGACACATGAAAAAGTGCTCCACATCACTCGGCATCAGGGAAATACAAATCAAAACCACAATGAGATATCACCTCACACCAGTCAGAATGGCTAAAATGAACAAGTCAGGAAATGACAGATGCTGGCGAGGATGCGGAGAAAGGGGAACCCTCCTACACTGTTGATGGGAATGCAAGCTGGTGCAACCACTCTGGAAAACAGCATGGAGGTTCCTCAAAATGTTGAAAATAGAACTACCCTATGACCCAGCAATTGCACTGCTGGGTATTTACCCTAAAGATACAAACGTAGTGATCCGAAGGGGCACGTGCACCCGAATGTTTATAGCAGCAATGTCTACAATAGCCAAACTATGGAAAGAACCTAGATGTCCATCAACAGACGAATGGATAAAGAAGATGTGGTATATATACACAATGGAATACTATGCAGCCATCAAAAGAAATGAAATCTTGCCATTTGCAACAACGTGGATAGAACTAGAGAGTATCATGCTTAGCGAAATAAGTCAATCGGAGAAAGACAGCTATCGTATGATCTCCCTGATATGAGGGAGAGGAGATGCAACATGGGGGGTTAAGGGGGTAGGAGAAGAGTAAATGAAACAAGATGGGATTGGGAGGGAGACAAACCATAAGTGACTCTTAATCTCACAAAACAAACTGAGGGTTGATGGGGGGAGGGGGGGTTGGGAGGGGGGGTGGGATTATGGACATTGGGGAGGGTATGTGCTATGGTGAGTGCTGTGAAGTGTGTAAACCTGGCGATTCACAGACCTGTACCCCTGAGGATAAAAATATATGTTTATAAAAAATAAAATTTAAAAATAAAATTTAAAAAAAAATGCTAAAACCTTCAACTGATTTGCCCTGACCCTGATTAACTCCATAAGTATTTGCATTGTTTTCTTATTTCTGCAAGTCAAGAAATAAAGACGCAAATGGATAATACTAGTATGAATGCATTAAGCTAATCTACTTAGGAATGAGATGACCCAGTCTTTACTGGTTTCCCCTTGCCTCCCATCTCACACATGTAAATAAAAACAATAATCTTTACTTAGTACTATATACTGAGCTCCCTATAAAATAAACTACATTAACATCGATGGTATTTGAAAGGAAAAAATGATAGACTCAATGAAGAAAGATACTAAAAGACATCTTTGTGTAATTCCCTGGGTATTAAGGCACTGTGAGGGCCACTTGGACACCCTCACTCAGAAGACTGTTAACTGCTTCACTGTTAAGTTTCAAACACTACCAGTTGAAATGGACTGTAAGTCTCAAGGCTGCAGCTACCTGCACTGAAATTATTGAAGGAGTTTATCCATTTGATAGCAAGAACCCTCATTACTCATCTCTGTTCATAGATGAAGGCCAGGTGTACACTTAAATGAAAAGAAATGGCCCACGCTGACCGAGACGCACAGTGGCAACATCTTTTGGCCACCAAGCTTTTATTCCAGTGGATGTGAAGATCCCAAGGGGAGCCCACTATAGGTCAATAGTGACACACGGGAATACTGCTGAGAACCAATTCCAAGAGGAAAAATGTTGTGCAGGAAAGAAAAAGTATTCTTGGTTACAGATAGCCCATGAGAATAAAAAAAAATAGCCATGATATTTTAGTCATCTTATTTTGTGTTTGTTAGGCAAATATAACCTAAATAAGCAACAGACACTGTACTGGAGCCTGTTACCCAGAATGTTATCACTTTTGAATTGTCTTATTTCAGTTTACTTGTTTTCTTCAGCATTTACGGTTTTATCAAGTAGGAATGCAACTAAACCACTACATATGAAACATTAAGAGTTCATTTTCCCAGACCATCAGGGAACCCAGAGATCTATATGACCCCAGGGACTCTAGAGATGAGCAAACAAAGGTCCTAAGCAATTATATATATTGAATACATTTAAAATTAGTAGATTATGGTTTTCAGAGTACAGGTCTTTCATCTCTTTGGTTAAGTTTATTCCTAGATATTTTATTGTTTTGGGTGCAATTATAAATGGGATCGTTTTCTTAATTTCATTTTCTGCTGCTTCATTATTAGTGTATAGGAATTCAACAGATTTCCGTACATTGATTTTGTATCCTGAGACTTACTGAATTCATTTATCAGTTCTAGTAGTTTTTGGTTTTTTGGGTTTTTTGGTTCTTTGGTTTTTTGGTGGAGACTTTAGGGTTTTCTATATATAGTATCATGTCATCTGCAAATATAAAACTATAAAACACTGATGAAAGAAATTCAAGATGACATAAAGAAATGGAAAGACATTCCATGCTCATGGGTTAGAAGAACAAATATTGTTAAAATGTCTATACTATCCAAAGCAATCTACACATTCAATGCAATCTGTATCAAAATACCAACAGCATTTTCACAGAGCTAGAACAAGGAATCCTAAAATTTGTATGGAACCAAAAAAGACTTCAAATAGCCAAAGCAATCTTGGAAAAGAAACACAAAACTAGAGGTATCACAATTCCAGATTTCAAATATAGTACAAAGTAATTAAAACAGTATGGTACTGATGTAAAAACAGACACATAAATCAATGGAATAGAACAGAAAACCCAAAATAAACCCACATTTATATGGTCAGCTAATCTTCAAAAACAGAGGAATGAATATACAGTGGTAAAAAGACAGTCTCTTCAACAAATGGTGTTGGGAAAACTGGACAGCAACATGCAAAAGAATGAAACTGGACCACTTTCTTTCACCATACACAAAAATTAACTCAAAATGGATTAAAGACCTAAATGTGAGACCTGAAATCATAAAAATCCTAGAAGAGAGTATAGGCAGTAATCTCTCTGACATTTGCTCTAGCAACATTTTTCTAGCTATGTCTCCTGAAGTAAAGGAAATAAAAGCAAAACCTATGGGGACTACATCAAAATAACAAGTTCTGGGGCGCCTGGGTGGCCCAGTGGGTTAAAGCCTCTGCCTTCAGCTCAGGTCATGATCTCAGGGTCCTGGGATCGAGCCCCACATTGGGCTCTCTGCTCAGCGGGGAATCTGCTTCCTCCTCTCTCTCTGCCTGCCTCTCTGTCTACTTGTGATCTCTGGCAAGTAAATAAATAAAATCTTTAAAAAAAATAAGTTTCTGCACAGGGAAGGAAATAATCAACAAAATTAAAAGACAACTGACAGAACGGGAGAAGATATTTGCAAATGACACATCAGGTAAAGGGCTAGTATACAAAATCTACAAAGAACTTATCAAACTCAACACCCAAAGAACAAATACTCCAGTCAAGAAATGGGCAAAAGATATGAACAGGCATTTCTACAAAGAAGACAAACAGACAGCCAACAGACATATGAAAAGATGCTCAACATCACTTATCATCAGAAAAAATGTATATCAAAACTACAATGAGATATCACTGCACACCTGTCAGAATGGCTAAAACCAAAAACACAAGAAACAACAAGTGTTAGTGAGAATGTGGAGAAAAAGGAACCCTCCTGCACTGTTGGTGAAAATGCAGACTAGTGAAAAACAACTGTGGAAAACTATAAGGAGCTTCCTCAATTAAAAATAAAACTATTTTATAATCCAGTAATCATACTACTGTGTATTTACCCAAAAAATATACAAAAACACTAATTCATTACATCCCTATATTTGTTGCAGCATTATTTATAATAGCCAAACTATGGAAGCAGACCAAGTGTCCACTGATAGATGAATAAATAAAGATGAGATAGATAGATAGATACAGATATTTACATAGATATCTAGAGAGAGAGAGAGAGAGATGACAGATAGATAGAATATTATATACCTATAAAAAGAATGAAATCTTGTCATTTGCAACATGGATAGAGCAAAAGAATATAAAGCTAAGGGAAATCAGTAAGTCAGAGAAAGACAAATACCATATCATCTCACTCATAGGTGAAATTTAAGAAACAAAACAAATGAGCAAAGGGGAAAAGAGAGAGAAAGCAAAATCAACAAAGAGATTCTTAACTAGAGAGAACAAACCGGTGGTTACTAGAGGGGATGTGGATGGGTGGATGGGGGAAATTTGGGGTGCGGGTTAGAGAGTACACTTATCATGATGAATAAAAAATAGAATGATAAAAATATTAGATTATGAGTTCAAGACTCTAATATAAATATTCTAGTATTCATTCATACAGTATGCATGTCTTATGCTGAATATAAAATATAATAGCATACTATCACATCATACCATAATACCATAATATGTCTGTAAATCATATAGTAGTGAAAACATAAATGCACATAAGTAAGCATTCAATGAATAAGGTATTTCCTATAGATTAACACAGAAAACAAATGTTTATGCAGATGACTTTCTCATGTGAGAACAATTCCATTCATCAAAAGTCTAGGTTTCAATTCATTTCTAGGCATAAAATTTAGGCATAAATAAGAGCCTTCTTTTTTTTTTTAAAGATTTTATTTATTTGACAGAGAGAAATCACAAGTAGGCAGAGAGGCAGGCAGAGAGAGAGGAGGAAGCAGGCTCCCTGCTGAGCAGAAAGCCCGATGTGGGGCTTGAACCCAGGACCTGGGATCATGACCTGAGCCAAAGGCAGCGGCTTAACCCACTGAGCCACCCAGGCGCCCCAAATAAGAGCCTTCTTAACATGTATAGGTTCCTGGTGTTGGAAAGAATCTCAAAAATAACCAAATCTCCTTATGTATTTGTATTTGAGTTTAGCAAGCAACAGTACTACCCCAAGAGCACTTCCTTGCCATTTCATTTCCTGGGCTAGTAAAGGATGCTGCAGCTCTCATAGAAAAGGAGAACCATATGAGAGACTGAGTGAATCCCCAGAGGTTCATTCCTCTACTAAGGATCCATTCTATAAAATGAGTCCTGGGACATATTCCCAGTCTTGGGTTTCACGGAAACGAGGCGGGAACAAAGTTAGGGCCAGTAACAGTCCCCACTTGCTTCTCAACCCACCAAACCTCAAATATCCACTATCAAGACTGTGTTTTACCTCCTTTATATTCAACCACCACTAGCATAACCTCCCTCCTCCCCCACTCACCATGCCACTACTGTGCCTGGCACTTGCCTGGATGGATAGATGCATGCATGCATGCATGGATGCACAGATGCACGGACGGGTAGATGGATGGATGGATGCATGGATGCATGGATGGATGCATGGATGGATGCATGGATGGATAGATGGATGCATGGATGCATGGATGGGTGGGGTGGATGGATGCATGGATGCATGGATGCATGGATGGATGGATGGGTGGATGGATGCATGGATGCATGGATGCATGGATGGGTGGATGGATGCATGGATGCATGGATGCATGGATGGGTGGATGGATGCATGGATGGGTGGATGGATGGATGGATGCATGGATGGATAGATGGATGGATGCATGCATGGACGGGTGGGGTGGATGGATGGATGGATGCATGGATGCATGGATGGATGGATGGGTGGATGGATGCATGGATGCATGGATGCATGGATGGGTGGATGGATGCATGGATGCATGGATGCATGGATGGGTGGATGGATGCATGGATGCATGGATGGATGGATGGATGCATGGATGGATAGATGGATGGATGCATGCATGGACGGGTGGGTGGATGGATGGATGGATGCATGGACGGGTGGGGTGGATGGGTGGATGGATGGATGGATGCATGGACGGGTGGATGGATGGATGGATGGATGGGTGGGTGGATGGACGGATGAATGGAAAAGTATATATAATTGTCCTCTGTGGGTTCATCATAATTCATAGGATTTTTTTCAAATATCAGAGTAGTCTTTATCACCTCCTCTCTACCATTACTAAATATCTGTAGCTGGCCAGTTTCTAATCATAACAAAAGCTCCAAACGATCACAATTTGGGTAGCATAAGTCCATATCTGGTACTCAAAGAAAAAAGTCTAGTCATGATTTCAGTGGGAAAAAGTAGTGGAAAATTAGCATCTTCTAAATGTTAAACCCTGTATGTTAGTTGGCCCTGTGTGTGCCTAACAGAATGAAAAAGGATTAAAATTAGAGTTAGGGTTGGGGGTTGATCCTTCAAACGTTTTAAAAGCAAGAGGGCTGGACTTCAGATTTGAAAGGGCGATGTAAGGGAAGATCTGTGACCTACCTGCCAATGAAATGCAGTTCTGTTACACAAGTGAGGCATGATTTATTTTACAGCCAAAGTAAAGGTAGGGCCTTAAATGCACCATTTGTTTACATTGATGAAGATGCACCCAGGGCCCCTGGGTTTACATATGGTAATAGAAGTCATTTCCACAACAATTACCTGCCAGTTTCACTCTCACTGAGCAGGAGAGGTGTGTTTCAATGAGAAGGTTCCTGCCAGGACTTCCTCATACTTTCTGGGTGGCTCTTTGGAAATTAGGGGGTTGCAGATAGGTAAGAAGGAAAGCTCATCCGCCCCCAGAGAGTTGAGAAACAAAGTGTGGGTTTGTACTACTCACAGCTCTGCCTGCAGGCTCCTGTCCTCAGCCACATAGTTAGAAGGAATATAGCCCTGCAGCGGCTGGCCAGAGCCATCTCCCCTTTTCTCCAAGTGCCTGGCGAACCACCAGCCCTCCCGGGAAGTGTCCAGGACTTGGAGCTTGTCGCCCGTGCGGAAGCTAAGGTCCTCTGCGGTCCGAGCCTGGTAGTCAAACAGAGCCACAAAGTAGTGGCCGTGGCTTCTCCCGGGCTCCTGACTGTGCAGCTGGGGAGGACCAGGGAAGCAGTGGGCCATGGGGTTCCCAATCACCACTCCCGGCTTGTCGGCCTCCTGGAACAAGCAGGGGAGACAGGGCCGCAAGTATGCCCAGAACCTCAGACAAACGTTGCCCATGGTGCTGTGGTGGGGGGAGGGGGGAGGGGCTTCTCCCTTTCCCCTCAGGGTCTGCAGATCAACTTTCTCTTCTTCCACCAGGCAGCTTGGAAGTCAGCACCAATTCCCCGGGCTTCAGAAAGTGTGCAAAGCCCCGTTTCACAACGAGGGGCAGATTTGCCTGCAGTGACCCCCGCTTGGGGACACTCACCGGGTTGCTTCCTGTGGCTGGAGCTGCTGCCCCAGTACCAAACTGAATGGGAGCTGGGAGGCTGCTCAGGGGAAGATGTCTTTTCTTCTTCTCTGCTTAGGAATTCCAGAGCAAAAATGAAATCAAGAGGGCTTAATTTAGACAAACGTCTAAGAACAGAAGAGTCATCTTGCTTTATGTCCCGAGGTAAAGTCAGTAAAAGAAAGAGGTGAACTGCAGGTAAGATCACTTCTTGCCTCTGCCAGGAGCTCTCTCCCTGCTGGAGTCCGTCTCTGTGGTCTGGCCGGTCCTGACCCCCACAGAGCTTTCCTTTTTGCTAATGATTAACCAACCAGGGGAGCCTATTGCCTTTAACATCCTGAGCTACAAGCAGTAATTTCTCCTGACTTCCTGGTTTCCTTCTGTCTGTGATTTAAAAGAGATTCCTGTCCTCTCTACCTCTCCCTTCCCACATCAGCGCCCTCACCAGGGAGCTGCCAAAGTCCTTACCACTGAATAAACAGGCTAGCCCAGGGAGATTTTTGTCTTGCTATGTTCCCAGCACAGACTTTTTGCTCCCTCATGAAAATGAGTAGGATTATTCTGCCACCACTAAGGGAAATTAAAAGGATAATTAAAGTGTTTAGATATTTGTTTTTGGACAAATGGCAACTGGGAAAGAACTATCGAGTTCCTACCTTTTTTCATCACGATGAATAGATTTTTAATAGCTTCATAATATATTTACAGTCTGGAAAAATACGAGAGCAGCTGACTAAAATGCTGAGAACCTGAAACACTGCTTTTTCCCACAGAGACATTTAATTTCCCATCTTTCATGTACTATTTCTGAAATGCGCGCGCGCGCACACACACACACACACTAGGGGACCAGTAGAGAGAAGGAGTAGAAGGACCGCATGTGAGTTGCTGTGGGTCTACAGGAATTCAAACTTTATTGGTGGGACCTCAGGAGCTAATGACGCTGAGATCAGACAGCCATCCTGAGGGGCAGGGGGGTTTTCTCGACGTCCTCTTGTTTGGGACAGCTGACTCCCAACAATCAGGCAGAGACTGTGGACAGATCTACACACTGCCATTTTCACTAGTAGAGATCAACTCTCAACTTGTTTACCATGTGTCACTTGTTTTCGTATAAGATATTTATTAAAATTTTCCACTCTAAAACACAATCTCTATATATATTACTGGAGACTTGACCTGGCTAACCGAGCCTCAGCACTCTCAAAATTCCTGTTTTTGGACAAACAGCAGGGCATTTTTAGTAATCAGAATAATCAAACTCAAGGGAAAAAAAAGAAAACCCAGAGAATGATGGCCATGGCTTCAGCCCCATCTGTTCTTACCTGGTACTAAAATCAGTCATTCATGGTGGACAGATGACCTGGCTAGAACAAGACCTCATGTCAAATTCCCAGGTTTTTCCAAATGTCTTCTGAGTTAGAGGGGAAGCACCAATTAGCCAGAAAAGAAAAGCCAAAAGCTGAGCCAGTTTTGGTTGTCTGTTTGTTTGTGACATGGGACCAAAAATACAATTCCATATATGAGAGAAAATGGCAATTATATAATACTGAGAAGCCATAAAAATATTTTGTTTCAGACACAATATTAATTGTAAAAGTATGGGATCCTATTAATCCCCCCACGTAGAGGCATAGGATGCTAGTCTTTCCAAAGACATCTATAGGATCTAAAAATGAAATGAGGTTTGGAAGGAGTTAGAGAGAGGTATTCAAAACCAATTTGTAAGTGGAGTCTGAGGGTTCAAAAAGTTGAAGTTTTTAAATTCAGATATACCTCCATTATGGTTATGACAAGCCATTCTGGAAAAAGACAAAGTGGCAGACACGCACAGCACAATCACTGGGCGAATAAATGAAATTGAAAAAGCGGGTGACCATCAGAAGGTGTCAGGCGAACAATGGTCTGAGAAAGCTGAGCCATGGGATGGGGAGAGAAAGGGTTTCTTTGTGTTAATAGCACCAGAACTCTGCAGTCACCCAACCTCGAAGCCTTAAAGTCATCTTTTACTCTCCCCCTGGTTTCTCTGAGCTAATCAATCAGTAAATTCTGCTCAGTCTTCCTTTTAATTTAGTCCACAAACTTATTTTATTCCCTCTGAACGACAGCTATGTACTGGAAAGAAAGAAGGAAGAAGGAAGGAAAAAAAGAAAAGTAAGAAAGTTAGTTAGTTTTTCCCCGGATTCTTCCAGAAGCATCCTAAGTAGTCTCCCTTCCTCCAGCTTACCCCCTACCTCTGCCACACCTTGCATACCACTCCCAGATCAATTTTTACAATCATAATAATGATATGAGTGCTGGTAGAGAGTAGCCATCAGGATTGGAGGGCTTTCTATGTGCCAGGCCCTGTGCTAAGAATATTACAAATGGTATTCATTTAATCCTCTTGGCAAATAAAAACAATAGTACCTAGGAGGAAGTTGGGTTTGTTTGTTTTCGATTTTAAAGAAGAAACCTAGGCTTCACGCGATTAAGTAAATTGTCCAAGCTCACACAGCCACCAAGTGGCTGAACCAAGAGTAACACTCTGATCTCAATCTGTCTTCAAAGCCTGAGTTTTGATGACTCTAAAAAGAAGTTAATGTCATCCTTCTGTGTAAAATCCACCAGGACCACCCAGCGTGTTTGGAATAAAACCCAAATTCTTTATCAGGACACATAAAGCCCTCTCTGACCTCATGGCCCTTCCCTACCTCTCTTTCTCAATCTCTCTCTCTCTCTCTCTCTCTCTCACACACACACACACACACACACACACACACACACTCTGGGATGCAGTTTCCCCAGGCAACCAAGGCTCCTGAAGCCCTCCCTGCTACCCTACCCCACCCTGTGACCTCCTTCTGGTTTTTCCAGCCTGAGTTCAATTGATATTTTTTCTGGGTTAGAGGTCCCCTACTCTGTGTACCCGTAAAACCTGACACACTTTTTTACTTGGTCACCTGCTAAATGTCACTTGTTTGCTAAGGAATCAGATTTCCTTCTCTGAGTCTTTAGTGCCTTATACAACATCCAGTGTGTAAGCAGTAAATACTCTGTAAGTATTGAGAAAAGAGGGAAGGAAGGAAAGGAGGAAAGAAGGGGGGGGAGGGCAGGGAGGAATGGGAAGGGAGGAAAGAAGAGGGGCTCCTGGGTGTCTCAGTTGGTTAAATAACTCTACATTTCAGCTCATGTCATGATCTCAGGGTTGTGAGATCAAGTCCCACGTCAGGCTCCTCACTGATCTGATCATGGAGCCTGCTTAAGAGTCTCTCTCCTTCTCGGGAACATGCACCCGAATGTCTATAGCAGCAATGTCCACAATAGCCAAATTATGGAAAGAACCTAGATGTCCATCAACAGATGAATGGATAAAGAAGATGGGGTATATATACACAATGGAATACTATGCAGCCGTCAAAAAAAGAAATCTTGCCATTTGCAACAATGTGAATGGAACTAGAGGATATTATGCTAAGCGAAATGTCAATCAGAGAAAGACAATTATCATATAATCTCTCTGATATGGAGAATTTGAGAGGCAGGGCAGAGACTCATAGAGGGTAGGGAGGGAAAAAATGAAATAAGGTGGGATTAGGAGGGAGACAAACCATAAGAGACTCTTAATCTCACAAAACAAACTGAAGGTTGCTGGGGGGTAGGGGGATAGGGATAGGGTGGCTGGGTGATGGACATCAGGGAGGGTATGTGCTATGGTGAATGCCGTGAAATGCGTAAGCCTGATGATTCACTGACCTGTACCCCTGGAGCAAATAATACATTATATGTTAATAAAAAAAAGTGTCTCTCTCCTTCTCTCTCTGCACACCCCCCCACATTGTGCACATGCGCTCGCTCGCGCACGCTCTCTCTCTCTCTCTCGTCTCTCTTTCCCTCTCTGGAAAGAAAGAAAGAACACAGAAGGGAGAGAGGGAAGGAAGAAGGAAGGAAGGGAAGGAGGAAAGAAGGAAGATGAAGGAGAGAAGAGGAAAGGAAAGGAGAAAGAGAAAGAAAAAAAGAAGGAAAAGGAGGGAGGGAGAGGAAGGAAGGAATGGAGGGAGAGAGGAGTCATGGGGTGAGAGAAACTATGCAAGTCACTCACATTTGAGAACGAGAATTCTGTAGTGTGAGAAGTACAGGGAGCAGAGTGAGGGCAACTTTTTGTCCTTTGCCTCTAACCCTCTTTCCTCTCTTACTGTTTCCTGAATATCAGATTCCTTTGCCAGCCTCCTAGACCAGTTTTCCTGCCTCCAGCCAATGTCCCTCTCCCATCTCTGGATGGAGCGGACTGCCACCACGTTAATTGTCTTAAATCACTCTCCTGCACAATAACCTTCATCAGATCCCCACTTCCTGGAAGATATGGCGTGGACGTGGAGGCTAGAGAGTTTGTACTTTACCTGATCTTTGTCAGATGGGCCCTTTTCACACCCTCCTTCCATGCTGGCCTTTCTGCAGCCCTCCCGCTCGGCCAGATTGCTTTACTGTGTCTTCTAACATGCTTGGTCCATTCCCACCTCTGATCCCACCTCCTGTGTCATTCCTCTGCTTACTACTCCTTTCCCTCCCAACAGACTCCCGCCTGCAATTTGTTATCTGAACAAAAATCCCACACATTCTCTAGGCTTTCTTTGTCAAAATAGTATTTCCTTCCATTGAGTTTTTCTAGCTTATGCAACCCTCACACCCGGCACATACATCATGTGAAATGAATTTAACCATGCTCCTGTATTCTATTTGCTGAATACTGCAACAGAAAATCCCACAGCTACTCAGTTTTATACCCAGACAAATTAATGATCTCCAACTCCTGCTAAGCCCTTAGCGCGGCTCAACATTCTTTCATATGCTAGTCTGGTCAGCTGCTGTTCCCTTCATTTCCTCGTAACACTGTAGCAAATTTGTCCACCATTCTTTGCAGCGTCTCTGTGGATATCCGCTTTCTCCAGTGATGACCTTGCTGCTGACATTCACAGACATTCCCAGTTTATTCAACATTAACAAATTCAATTTCCTTTTCTTGCATCAAAAAAATACATCTAAATCTATAAACCCTCGTACGTTCTTTCCTTTTGGGACAGAAACTTCTACTTCTCTACCCTATATCCAGTTTCTTCTTCCTTACTAACAGAACCTTACTTTTATGGAAACAAAATCTAAAGATATATTTCTCAACCCTCCTTACAGCTAGAAGGGGCCAGTAAATAAGTAAGCAGAAATCCTTAGGTAGGGTTTCAGGATAGTGGCCCAAAAGAGCTGGACTTAGCTGGGAGGTCAATTCCTTTTTTCCTTTCCTCTTTTCTCTTTCTGCTTCCCTGGACCCCAGGTGAGATGGCTGGGCCTCCAGCAGACATCTTGGACCATAAGGTGACCTTAAAAATGTAAAGAGTAAAAGAAAAAAGGAACTTGTGTCTTAGAAGTACCTACCTTCAGACTTGTTTGCAATATGGGAGACAAATTATCTGCTATCTATGTAAGGTGTAATTATTTTGACTTTTTATGATAGGTACCTAAGACTAATTCTGTTATGTTTTCAGTGAAGGAAAAGGAGGTTAAAGTCCATGTCTTGTGCTCTTGATATTAGTCCTTTGTATGATTGGTCAATTCCATCTCCTCTTGCCTTTCTTGGTAGGTACCTTCCCCAAAATCTATAATCAAGTGGAAGTCTCTCAAGCATTAAAAAGAAAAGAAGAAAAAAAAAAAGAAAGGGAAAAAAGGAGAAAAATAGAAAACAACTGTTAAATCCTTTATCCCACTGTAGGAACCACCTCTCTTTTTTTTTCTTCAGCCACATTTCTCAGAGCAATAGTGAATGTTTCTTCTTTCTCACTTTGCTCTTCCTTCGCCACTAACAGACTGCAATCTGGCTTCACCTCATGTTGCATCAGTGTACTTGGTACACTTGATGTCACCAACATCTTGCCGTTTGTCAAATCAAATCACTCCTTTTCCATCCTCATTCCATTTGACCAGTCTTCACTGGCAAAGATTGTTTTTAAGCCTCTTACAACGCTGTCTTATTGATTTTCTCCTTTATTCGACAATTCTACTCAGTAATTTGCAGATTGGTCTTCCTCCACCTATCCCTGGAGTGAATGTTACCTGGGTACCTGGGCTAGAACCCTTCTCTGGGTATACACACTACTGGGTGGCCCCACCCTCTGCATCTGTGGCTTCAGTTACTGAAAACTTTCAAACCTTCATCTCCATCCCAGTCTTATCTGTTATCAAACTAGATAGTCATGGTCTATATAGAATGCCCCAAAGGCACCTTAATTTCAAATTCAAATATAACATTCAAAATAACGTTTTTCCAAAATATTTGGAATGTTCCAAAATAACATTCAAAACCTTTCATTTTTATGTATTCTCTGCCTAAGTCAAAATCGTGTCAAATTAGTACCTTAAGTAAGAAGCACCCTAAACTCCTCTTTTTTCCTTTCCCCCCAGCTGATCAATGAACAAATGCTGGAAATTTAAACTGTTTAACATCTGCTTTCCTTATTGACTTCCTCTCCAGCCCACTGACACTTCCTTAACTCAATACATCTTTGGCTCTTTCCAACTCTCTAATCTTCCTCTTTCTAATCCCATGTTTCCCATCCATCCTCCACTCCATAGGCAGAGTGATCATACCAGAGTATAAACCTGTTAATACTGCACCCTTTTAAAAACACTTTGATGAAAAGAATAAAGTAGGAGTAATCAGTCTACCTGATATTCAACATATTACATAGCTATAGTAATCAAGACCATGTGGAATCATTAGAAGACTAAACACACAGATCAGTGAAACAGAATAGAGTACCCAGAAAGAGACCCATGTAAATATGCACAACTGATTTTTGTCAAAGATGGAAAAGTAATGCAATTGAGGAAAGATAACTTTTTCAAAAAATGGTACTGAACCAATTGGACAGGCACAGACCAAAAGAAACAAAAAACAAAAAAAAACTTCAACCTAAGTCTTATATTTTCCACAAAAATTAACTTAAAAGATCATGAACTTGAATGTAAAATGTCCAACTATAGTTGGCCTACCCAAAAAGTTCATAGACTTAACACCCAAAGTACTACCCATAAAAGGAAAATTCATAAACTGGACTTATCGTTAACTAAAATTTTTGTTCTCAAAGGACCCTGTTAAGAGAAGGAAAATGTAAGTTACAAAGTAAGAGAAGATACCTAAAGTATTTGCAGCTCACAACTCTGACGGAAGACTAATATCCAGAATATACAAAGAACACCTTAAATTTAACGGTAATAAAACAATCCACTTTGAAAATGGGTACAAGATATGAATAGACATTTAACCAAAGAAAATATACAGGTAGAAAATAAGCACATAAAAAGATGTTCAAAAAGATCATTAGCCACCAGAAAAGGCAAATTAAAACCATAATGAGATATCACTATACAACTATCAGAATGGCTCAAATAAAAAGTCAGACAACACCCAATGAGGATGGTAAGGATGTAGAGAAGCTAGATCACTCATACACTGCTGCTGAAGATGAAAAATGGTCCTGTCACTCTGGATAACAGTTGGGCAGTTTCTCATTAAACTAAACATGTAACTACTGTATAAAGCAACTATTATACTGGTAGACATTTATCCCTGAGAAATGAAAACTCATGTTCATACAAAAACTTGTATACAAATGTTTTAGCAGCTTTATTCATAACAGCTGCAAACTGGAGACAACCCAGCTGTCCTTCAGTGGGCGAATGACCAGACAAACAGAGCTCTGCGCGTACTGTGGAATCAGTACAAACTGTGGAATACGATTCAGCAATTACATGGGCACACTACCGATATCTACAGCAACCTGCATCCTAAGAAATTATGTTAAGGGAAAAAAAGCTGATCCCAAAAGGATGTTTATTGTATGATGCCATTTATGTAACAACATAAGACATCTTGAAAGACGGAACTATAAAAATGGAGATTCCATTAGTGGTTGCCAGAGCTGAAGGAGCGGGTAGAGATGAGAAGGAAGTAGGTGGGACTATAAAGGTTAACGGGAGGTTTCTCATGGTGATGGGAATGTTCTGTGTCTTGGTTGTATCTATGCCAATATCTGAGTTGTGATACAGTCCTGTGGTTTTGTAAGATGTCATCACTGAGGGGAGTGAGGTAAAGGGTCCGCAAGATCTCTATTATTTCTATCATATACAAATCTACAATTATGTCAAAATTAAAAACTTAAATTTTTAAAAGTACTCTTCAATGGCTACTCACTGCCTTTAGGATAAAGGCTGTATTTTAGAAAGAAAGGCTCTACATCGCCTCACTCCTGCCTAACTCATTCTACTCCACTCTGTATCACTCAGAGTTCTTAGGCAAACTAAGAAACCAGCTCTGGCTAACTTATGCTGAAAAAGAACATACTGAAATAATTCAAGTGGTTTTCAGAGTCGACAGTCAAGTTGAGAACAAGGCTTGTGAAAGTCAGCAGAAATAAAAATGTGTGGCCATGTCCAGAGTCTTCCCACAAGGACAGGTCACTGAGGGACTGCTACCACCAAGGACATTGGGCACTCCCACCGGCTCCTCCATGGGCTCTAGCACAACTCCGCCACCACTGGATACCAGATGACACTGTCTCCTCCAAAGCATCTCACCCCAACTCCAGCTTTCAGGGTTCAGAGAGAGCTCTCAGAATGGAAGATGGGACTTTGCCTCTCCAACTCATACAGTGGAAGATTCCCCACACATAGAAAAAAGACATCTTAGAAAGAAATATAAAATAAAAATAAAAATCGTAACCCCATCTAGTTTTCTACCAAACTCTTGAAGTGGGCTCATGTAAGTCTTAAAGTCCACAAAGATGCCTTGCTTCTTCATACATGTTCACTTTTTTTTTTTTTTTAAGATTTTATGTATCTCTTCATTGAGAGACAGAGACAGAGAGAGAGGCAGAGGCAGAGGGAGAAGCAGGCTCCCTGCAGAACAGGGAGCCCAATGTGAGACTCTATCCCAGGACCCTGGGATCATGACCTGAGCCAAAAGCAGACATTTAACTGACTGAGCCACCTGGGCACCTCATACATGTTAACTTTTATCCAGTCCTCCCCTTTTGCCTAGTGTGGCTTCCCCGGTTCATCTCCCTTTTGTACCCAAGTGTCCTCCAATTTATTTCCCAGACAAATATGGGTACTTATATAAGAGCAGGAGAAAGTATCTCTCTCTTTCATTCATTCCTGACCACTTTATTAAACAGAATTGACTACTCCCTCATTCATGTCCCCCACCAGATCCTATAACCATCTCTATCATTTAAGTCATAACTGTCTCACCCAATCAATTCTAACCTCTTTACACACTGTAAGCCTTTGTTGGCTTCCTATAGCAGCGTAATGCCTAACACCTACTAGGTACTCAATAATGCATGCTGAGAGTGAACATCATTCATCTAAAACACAGATTGTAATATCTTAAGTCATTTAATATCTGTTTATGTGTAATTGCATTGTTTTCCCCAAGCACACTGCTCTGTCCTTGAAGTTAAGTGTGTGTATCTCTCATTTCTTTGCATCTCAAGGAGAATCTAGAATGCCATCCTATGCACAGGGGACCTTCCTGCTTCTCCTCTTGCTATGCCACAATCTACTCTCCAAATGGCAGCCCAAATTGTCTTTTTAAATTCTTTTCTTTTCTACTTTTTTTAGAAGAGAGAGAGAGAATGGTGGAAGGGCAGAGGCAGAGGGAGAGAAAGAATCCCAAGCAGGCTCCACACTCAGCACAGAGCCCAACACGGGGCTTGATCTTAAGGCCCTGAGATCATGACCTGAGCCGAAATCAAGAGTTGGACACTTAATCGACTGAGCCACCCAGGTGTCCCTGAAAAAATAATCTTTAAAAGTACTGGGGCAGGGCACCTGGGTGGCTCAGTGGGTTAAGCCTTTGCCTTCGGCTTGGGTCATGATCTCAAGGTCCTGGGATCAAGTCCTGCATCGGGCTCTCTGCTTGGCAGGGAGCCTGCTTCCTCCTCTTTCTCTCTGCCTGCCTCTCTGCCTACTTGTAATCTCGCTCTGTCAAATAAATAAATAAAATCTTTAAAAAAATAAAAATAAAAATAAAAAATAAAAGTACTGGGGCACCTGGGTGGCTCCGTTGGTTAAGCGTCTGCCTTCAACTCAGGTAGTGATCTCTGGGTTCTGGGATGGAGACCGTGTTGGGCTTCCTGCTCAGTGGGCAGCCGCCTTCTCCCTCTCCCTCTGGTCCTCCCCCTCCTTGTGCTTGCTCCCTCTCTCTGTCTCTCAAATAAATAAATAAAAATCTTTAAAAATAAAAATAATGAATAAAAGTATAACTCAGGGGTGCCTAGCTGGCCAAGTCGGAAGAACATACAACCCTTGATCTCATGGCCATGATTTTGAGCCTACATTGGATGCAGAGATTACTGAAATAAATTAAAAAATAAACTTTAAAAAAATAAAAATATAAGTCCAATTTGTGTTTTTCAACAGCTTACCATCAGTGGAAGTAAATTCCAAACTCTGTATCTTTAGGTACTGGCCTATCTCCAACCCCTCCAACTCCCCAGTATCATCTCCCCTTTTTCCTTCTTTGGATGTCTGTGGTCCAGCCACAGAGGCCATATTTCTGTTCACTGAAGCAACAGCCAATGTCTTCTTCTGACCAGTGACTTTTTACTCACCATTCTCCCAGCCAGTAATGCTCTTCTAGGAGCCTTCATGCAGATATATCCTTTAGTTCTCAGCCTAGTTCCAAAAAGCTTTCCCTAATCTCCAAACCTGGCTTCTTTCTTAGAGTATGCTATTGGTTGAATTGTGTCCTTCAAAAACATAGGTTGAAGTCCTACCTCCCAATACATTAGAATATGACCTTATTTGGAAATAGGATCTTCTTGGCAAAATTCAGCTTCTTCCTTTGGCTCAAATACAGCTGGGACTCTGGGATCTTTGACGTGTTTCATCTTAGCCTTCATCAGTTTCTCATTTGGCCGGTTTTGGTGGGACTGGACACTAGACCGACCCATGGCAAAATGGCAAGAATCTATTAGAACAAACTTAAGAATATGAAATATATTATGGAGAGCTCAAGTTATATATGAAGAAAATGATAATGAGGAAGAGGAGGAAGGGACAGCATGAATATTTGAAGCACATGATAACAACTTAATTCTAAATTTATCTTAGTTTTCTCAGCCAAGAGTACAGTGTTCATTTCAGACTAAATAAAGAGGATTGGACACATTTGCCTGAGAAATGAAATTTAAGAGACAGTTGTGATTATTAGACACCAAAATGGACTGGAAAATGATATCAAATTAAGCTCAATTTTTTTCTTCATTTAGAACTGCTATTACAAAGGGAAAATTTTTCACTTGCAGCAGCACTTAGGAGATATGAAAGCAAATGCTGAGGTTTTATTTTACCACAACTGGTTGTTACCAGCTAAAACCATTGCAGGACATGAGCTGTGAGGAGCCTGGCTTGCCAGATCCTTACTGTCCATAACTGAAGCACTTTTCCTGATCAATGACAATGGGCTATGGGAAACGACAGCCAACACTGACCACTGGCCTCATTCTGTCCCTATCTAGTGGGTGTGTTTTCAATATTAAAGAGCATAACCAGAAAACCCCATTTCTCACAGTTCAGAAACCATGACTTTTCCCTTCAGTGAACTACTCAATGAATTTATTGATATGAGTTCCCTTGCTTGCAAGAAAATTAATTCCGCTTTCGAAAAGAAAAAGAAAAAAAGTCTTTAAATCTCTTCATTTCATTCTTTGGCACTATAAAAGACATGAAATGGGCATAGTGTATCTAGATTTCAGCAAGATACTGGAAAAGTATTCTAAAGAGATCTGCAAAGGGAATTAGATAGAGAACTTGCTTTCCAAAAGGATGGAGTATTCTTGTATATACAATCTCCTAGAAGCAGCTGATATGCCTTTTCTAAAATGGAAGTAGGTATCCGTGGATCACCCAGGTGGTTTGTCTTTCCATGTTAAACTGGTACTTCATTAATCAAGGTTCTCATCTACCCAGCAGCAAAATTACTACAGTATGGGCACAGCTTGAAGATACTGCAGGGTCAGTTCCAGACCACCACGATAACGCAAATACTGCAATAAAGTAAGTCAAATTATTTTTTTGACTTCCCAATACCTAAAAAAGTTATGTTTACACTATACCATATTCTCTTCATTTTGCAAGAGCATTATCTCTTAAAAAAAAAAAAAAAGACAAAACCTTAATTTAAAAACACTATTGCTAAAAAATGTTAACAATCATCTGAGCTTTCAGTGAGTCATGATCTCTGGTCATAGAACACCATAACAAATATAACAATAATGAAAAAGTCTGAAATATTGTGAGGATTACCAAGATGTGATACAGGGACACAAAATGAACAAATGTGGTTGGACAAATGGTGCCAACAGATTTGTTTGATGCAGGCATATCCCAAAACTTCAATTAACAAAAAAAGTTATATCTGCAAAGCACAATCAAGCAAAGCACAATAAAACGAGGTATGCCTGTATCTGCAAAATTCTAATAGCATTAACATGGGGAGATTATTGTCATATGTCCAGTCAGCATTTTCCAATTAAAAGAGATATGCAATAGTTTTATTTCTATTACCGAGGGCTGTAAAATTTTTAGTCATTACCAGTGACAGCAAATGTACTGGTCTGACTTATACATAGATGATTTTATATAGAAACAAAAAAAAAGTCTTATAATAAACTCCCCAGAATTAGAATTTTCCAATATTCATGCCAAGTAATTGGGCAGAATTTCAAGAATTCCCTATTCATCTAGGCTTTTTTTTTTTTTTTGTCTCTGATAAATAAGTAGTATACTTGGCATTCTTTTTTTTTTTTTTAATTGGACTATCTCTAAGTAACCGTATTCACATTTCTACTGTTCACATTAATGGTTATTATTCAATTGTTCTCATGTTTTTAAGTGTTTCTTTCCATTTGTTTCTTAATTAAAAAAAAAACTACTAACCTTATAAATTCCTACTATTTAAAGTCAAGGTTAAAGAAATATTTTAGTTAACTTCAGACAAAAGCCTCCAATAATTTTTCAAAATAACGAAATTATTTATATATACGTGTATATATATATATAAAATGAAATAATGACTTCTTAGGAAGGTTATATTTTTTTTCAAGTGCTTAGCACTTTAACAACTAAGCTCATAATAATTATCTTTTTGTAATTTTATATTGAAAATCTCCTGTTAAATCATTTATACGTATAGTTGTATATGGCATGGCAGTGTACAGACTTGTGATTGGTGTAATTGGCATCTCGGGTCTTGAGATATAATGTTGGACGTTTAGGCAAGTTTCAGGGGCTTAATGTTACTTGAAGAACCATCAAGGTAAATGTATTTAATATACAATAAAAGCCTATTAGAAAGTGGTTTTCTTTTCCTCAGTGGAAGTCAAATCATGAGTCACATCTTGTCTCCTGTATACAGAATGATATATGTGTATTTGGTTCACTTGAACACCAAAAGCCTATACTCTGTGTGCTATACTCATCTTTAGAAAGGAGCATTTATTACAGCTTGGTTAACTGTACATATTTTTACATCTCCTCAGTTAATGGGATTTTCAGAATATTGACCTAAAACAGTTTATTTGAAGTGAGTTACAATTCCATTCTGCAGGCCTAGACCCAAAGGAATAGAATGTGAGACAAACTTTCCTTTTATCATTCTCTGCTTGGGCCTCCAGCAAAGGATCTGTCTCCAGCCACTGGAGGTCACGTGCTGAATCTCTATTAATCAGTTCATGTCAGATGCAATCAGAATTTTGTCCAATTACAAAAACATTCACCCACTAATTTATCAAAAGCAACTGTGTGTAACACTCATGCTTTAGAGGATTAAACCACACGTTATTAATGGGCAGTTGAAGGAAGCACACTTCAGTAACTTATAAAACTGTGGCCTATTAACAGTTATTTATTTCAGTAGTCCTTGGAGCTTATCTCTTTTGCTTCACTAAGTCAACAAGTATTTACTGAGCTCCTACCACGTGCCAGGCACTGGGCTAGTGCTTGGGGACATGAAATTAAATAAAGCAAGCATAGTCTCTCCTGGTAAGGACATTATTGCAAACAAAAACTGTGGCCACATAAATACTGTCAATGTAGAGGGCGATACAGAGCTAAGTAAGATATAAATTGTTTGGAAAGAAGGTTTCCACCTTTGACTTCCACTATAGTTTTTTTCTTCTATAATTTATTCAACATATAATCATTGAACACTGCCTACAAGGCATCAGGCATGATGGTTGCTCTTCAGAATGTTGACATGAAAACAGACACAGCCTGTATCCTCTATGGAATTTATAAACTAGTAGAGGAGACCGTATTAGACAAATACTTACAGAAATAATCAATAAATGATGGTTATTTGCTAAGAGCTATGAAGTAGAAATACAAGTTCTATAAGAGGAAAAGGGCTATCGAGCTCTATTTTAGACGAGAGTCTTTAGATCTTTACTTGTCTCATTTTCGTATCATCCCCAGAGCTTGGAAAAGGACTTTGATAAAACTGACACTTAAATGAATATTTGTTGAGCAATTGAGCCCTGAATTTGAGAACTAGGTCAGAAAATATCATTCTTGAAAAGTGAAAATATTAATCAAAATGACTAGATATGGTGTTTATTATTGCTCTTCAAGGATATTTCTACTTCTCCTCCTCCAAGAATGTAGTAGAATTGTACTTTCCTATCCTTTTGAGGATAAGCACGGCCATATGACTTGCTTTAACAAGGAAATGTTATTAGAATTGATGTGTATCCCTTCCAAGGAAAAGCCTTTAAGAGGAAGTGTGCAATTAAATGCATTTCCCTCCCTTACCATGACAACAATGCTTCAGATGAGGGATGATCTATTAGCCTACTTCTCTGGCTGCACAAAACATGGACCAGAGCCTCACCACCCAGGCAGACACATATAAGCTAACTGAGAACTAACCTTCGTTGTTTCAGGCCTCAGAGATTTTAAGGATTGTTAAGGATCATAGCATTTAACTTAACCCTAACTGACTGATAACCTGGATAAAGTTAGACATCTACGGAAAGTGTAATGTGTGAAGGTGGGTAGGGAGGCAACACATTTACAAGAATATAAAACAAACTGCTGATAAGATTAGAGAGCTTCCCAAACCTCAGCAAAAGACTTAGGGTGCTTCTTGAAAAAGGAAGTATCCCTTTCGAAAGGATCCTAGAAAATGTAATACATTTGTCACAAGAAAGTTTATTATGCAATATGGGATTTGTGTGTATGTGAATGATAAGAATTGAAAGAGACGAAGGGACAAAAAGAATGTGTCCCTTAACTGTACTCTGATCTTAACTACCACTTATTATAGAATTTTGGTAAGCATGAAAAAGGCTCCCACTCTAGAACATATTAGATGAAGTTTTCTTCTGCTTGGTAACACTCAGTTTCCTTGTCCAGATTCTATATTCACTGAGCAACTTTCTCCGTTTTGGATTCCTGAATATGTCTTATTAGTCCTGCCAAATACACCTGTTCCTAGGAATAAATAATTGTACATATATTTGATAAATCATTCTCCTGTGAATATAACTAGTATATATTTTATAAATTTAACTACTTGGGAATAACTTAATTTTTAAAGTTTCTAATATGCATTATTGAGAACCAGGCCCTAGATCAGTGTTGATCCTACTAATGTACTGATGTCCCAAAACACTCAGTCTGAAATGGCTGTCAGCCTTATGTGACACATTTGGTGCCAGAAGACAACACTGACATCTTAACTAAAATAGCAGCCATGACTAGAAAGAGTTATACAGGTTGAAGTTATGAGAAATAAGAAGCATTTGCAATAATAATCTTGAGCTTAAAGGTAGACATGATGCAGAAGTTAGACTATTAAAGGTTAAATTGTTATAAAGACTGCTGAACTTTTAAAATCAATCTTTCCAAACTAGACTTTTAACATTTAATGGATTTATTTTTTGACGTTTGTAAAATATTACCATTATGAATATTTTAAGAATTATTACTAGTGTTACATATTTTATAAGAAAGGCATTATTTATTTGTCTACTTTATATGATTCATAAGCTTAACCAAATACTTAAGTATAATTATTTTCAAAGTCCCATTTCCTTCCAGTTAAATATATTTTTTTGTTTTTTTTTTTTGATTTTTGGTTTTTGGTTTTTTTAAGATTTTATTTATTTATTTGACAGAGAGATCACAAGTAGGCAGAGAAGCAGGCAGAGAGAGAGGGGGAAGCAGGCTCCCTGCTGAGCAGAGAGCCCAACTCAGGGCTTGATCCCAGGACCCTGAGATCATGACCCGAGCTGAAGGCAGAGGCTTAACCCGCTGAGCCACCCAGACACCCCCAGTTAAATATATTTTTAATTTTATGCATAGGAATGTAAGAGTGGGACAAGAATGCATGTAACAGAAATGTAGCATGCGGTGAACTTGACTACAGAAGTATTTATTCTCTTAAGCAATGGGTTTCAACAATTTTCCTCAAGTAATGTCATATGCACTTACTATAGGACAAATTCAATGGAGGAAACTCATATTCAATGATTTAGAAAATCTTAACTGGAAACAAAGAAATGCACTGAACTTAATGTGAAACAAAATGCATCAGTACAATAAAAATTATTTTTAAAAATTTAATACAAATCATTGTTAAAAACATTAAATAACAAAAGCACTAGACTTATTAAAGATGAAAGGGTTAAGTGGAAGTTAACGGATTATTTTAAAACTATTCCAAGAAGGCCCTACAGTCTATGGCTTATTTTGCTTTGTGCATAATATTATGCAGGAAACAATTTTTCAATTCATGCAATAATATTTATACTGCACTTTTCCATATAAATGTGTTCATAAATATTAATCAATTCCCACAACAACACTGTGAGAAAGCTAAGAATTATCCAGAGTTGACAGACTGAGAGCTTAAAATGATGTTTGGCTATGATGCCAAGGACTGCTGAGGGAATTAATAAGAGAGCTGACAACAGAGTCAAAAATCCTGGCTCTGGCTGCTGCCAGGGCGAAGGAAACTGTCACAGAGCTTCCTTGTCCTGTCCTGACTCCTGTGCTCCACAGTGACTCCTGGAGTCACACGCACCTTCTCTGACATTACCCCTGCAAGGTCAGCAGAGCTATCACAGATTCTTCTAGCTTAGCTCTTAGTGTGTCAGAGTTAGGTGTCTCACTTCTCTTTGAGAACATCAAGAACATTTTCAAATCGTAATTCGGAGACCTGCTTCAAGAGGCCTTCTGTAAGCCGATCGACAGAATCTACTTAAAGCCAAGAAGAAATACCACTGCATCCTGCAAAGCCAAAACCAGGATACTGGGACTGACTTATCTAAACTCTTAGTGATAAATACCTTTGTCTGCAAGCCTTTAATGCAGTACGTATGCAGCAGGCCGGTGACTAACTCTCCCAGTGACCCAGGACCTGAAGGTCACTGGGTACAAAGGACTCTCTGGGTTAAAACTAGGGAAGTCCCAGGCAAACCCAAATGATCGTTATCTTATCTCTGGATAATGAAATATACTGATGCTTCTTTATTTTATGTGACTGGTGAAATGAACGTAGCCAGTTGTCTTATTTCTGAAGGTAATTAGATAATTGGGTAAAATTAAATTTGAGCAAAATTTTTAAAAATATTTTTAAATATAACTTTCAGTGAGTTATGGCCAAATTTTCAAAGATAGTAAAATTTCATATACAGTAGTCAAATTGCCACAGGGTAGGACCATCTGTGTGCATAAAAATCCATACTGAAAACTTGTCTTCAGGTTCTTTCCTTGCATAGGAGTCAGACTGGAGAGATCTAATTCCCCTTATCCTACCTCAAGGACTCTTCTCATCTGTGGCCCTTGGCTACCCTATTTTAGAGCCCTAAGGAGTCCCAAAGAGTCAGGGACATGAGCAACTTCTTAAGGTTCTCCAGGATACACAAGAATCTGAAAGGTTGCCCTGTTTTATCTGCCATGGCTCCTCTACCCTGTTGAGCCATGCTAGATGAGATCCTCTCTCTGAGATTACAATCTGGCTGGTTACAACCTGGGAAGCCAGAGACACCCCCTACTCTGGGGTCTCCCCATTACTCCCTCCTTGGTGAATGTTCAGCCAGAAGGACAGAAGTAGAGATCAGGTTCATTTCAACCACCCAAAGTCTCAGTTCTCACCTGGGCCCCTCTGATTCTCTTCTTCCCACCTACTTTAACTCTTCTCTCATTTTGGGAGGGAAACCAACTGTTATGTCATCATCCATTCACTTCTCCACTGTGGATGGAATATGCGCTAGGTCCCCCAGGTTTTGGCTCTTCTACACCTATTTACTATTTGGGTGACTATGAGCAAGTTTGTTCGTTTGTTTGTTTTTTAACCTTGTTTTTCCTTTTAAACCTTGTTTCGTCATCTGTAGAAATGGGGATGATTATAGTATTTACAGCATTTGGGTTGTTGTGAAGATCAAATAGGTTAATTAATGTGAAATGCTTACAAAAACTTTGACACAAAGTAAGCCTTCAATAAATTAATATTTTCGATTTTGTTGTGATTATTTAAATCCAAGCTTTGATTTATAAAAACAGTAATCATAACTTCTTTTTCATTCTCTCAGAAGCTGGTTCTTACAACAGAAAGCCTTTTTTTTAAGACTTGTTTCTGGTAAAGACTCAAAAGTCTACTTTGAAACGCAGGTGAGAAATTAACTCTTCATTTAGGCATCTTTCGTTTTCTTCTCTCTCTGGGGACCTAGATTTCAGTCTTTTGCTTTTTCTAAGTATGAAAGGAGTGTTCCTCAGCACCAAATTATGGAGTAAAGAGAAGAAAACCTACTAAGTGATATTATTGCCCTTTGCCAGGTATGTGACCTTGGCAAGGGGCTTAAATTCTGAGTCTTGGGTTTCCTCATCTATGAAATAGGGAGAATAATAATTTAGTGATTGAGTAAATCAATCAATAAAAATTTACTGAGTACTATATTCCAGAAACCTTGTCTGGCCCTAAAGATAAACACTTGATCCAGACACAGGCCCTAACCTCACTGAGTTTATAGCCTAGCATGAGAGAGACTAAACCAATAATTACAGACAAATCCAGTAAGTTCCATTGCAATGAAAGTGATAAAGGGGACCTTGACCTCATCAGGGTGTCCTCCTGAGGCAGGGACATGTAAACTGAGACTAGAAGTGTGGAGGGAGATGAGCTGGGGTAGAGGGCAGAAGAATGACAATGAGAACTTAACCGATTACCTTATTTCTGTAGGCCGTCACATACACAGGGGGCAAAGTTCCATTTCATAAAAAAATGTTAAATTTGTCATAATAAAATAATGGCATGTACAAAGTCGTGGCATAGTAAGGAATTTCAGACTTTCCAGATGCTTAAAGAGGGCCACTGTGACTGGAATGAACAAAGCAAGGAGAGTGGGAAGAGGTGAGAAGGAAAAGATGCGGGGCAGGGAGAGGGGGCAGATGTGCAGGGCCCTGTAGACTCTAGAATGTGAAAAGGTAATGATGTAACGAAGATAAAACTTTGACACAAAATTCTTCACTTAATATTGATTCCTTCCTGCAAACGTAGAGTTTACCTTCATAATTGTTTCTGAGCACTCTTTGTTTTTTAGTATTTTAAGTTAAGCTGAGTCACTTCACTCATAAATTCCACTCCTAAGTATGTTTCTATTATGAGTACTCTGATCAAAAGTTTATGACCACTGCCAAATAATGCATGATTTTCTGAAATTATTCATTTTATCCTTACAGTATGTTATGAATATATGCAGATTTATGTGTCCTACTTACACATGCAAATTTATAAATATTAAACAGCAAAGGTCAAGATTACTTACCTTTAAATTATTCTGAAGTAGCCTGTTCTATTCCAAAGCATTCTGTACTACCTTTCATTCCACACTTCACATATTTTACTTTCCACTGTGGTGTCTTTTCCTAGATTTTAAAAATTATTCCACTATCAGATTTTTAGGCTATTTTTAAAAAAAGATTTTATTTACTTATTTGAGATAGAGAGTGCACAAAACTCCTGGTACCTTTCCTAGCAGTGGAAAGATCATTTCCCACAAGACTAACTGACAGTAACAATGCAGCCCTAAAACTCCAGCCATCCCCACCCCCCACTCCCCTACCCCCTACCCCCACCCCACCTGCCTCAACCCTGGAGCCCAGGGCTGCTTGCCTTTCCTTTCACAAAGATTCCTGTTGACTTCAACCTGATCCTCAGGCAAAGTGGTCTTAAAATCCCAGGGCTTCCTCACCACTCCAAGCAAATTTGATATGATTTTTGTGGGTGCATTCACAGTGCGGATATTCAATTTGATCTTTCCCTAAATTATGGCCTCTCTCTCTCCTCTGACTTAAACTATAATTACTCCCTGACTTATTTTCTGATTATTGTATTCATTTACACATTCCCTTACTCATTGAACGTTTCCTTATTACTTCCAACATTCCAGCGACTATGCGGGGCACCAGAGAAAGCCTGTGCTTCTTTCAGAGAAGATGCGGAATCACCTTTGCTGGGCCACAGGTCTCCATACGAACACTACCCATGACCAGGTGCTTTCATTGGTCCTGCCCACCAGATCAACTCATACTCTTACAGCAGTTACACAAAGCTGGACGCTGGGGTGCCTTACGAGATAGTGTGTATCAGACAACAAAAACCGTAGGAAAGTGGCTTTCTGACCCAGGAGTAGAGTGCCACATCTTCTGGATACCCTCAGTCTTCCAGCATTTATGAACATGGCATCCCAGGATTTGATGGACAGAGGTGTTTAACTTTTTGGATAACACTGTTTATTCCCAAGGTCAAAGACAACAGAACACTTCCATAAGGACAGTCTTGTTCCATTTCTAAAGCTCCTTAAGCAATTAAAAAAAAAAAAAAAAAGAATCTAACCAACCTGGAGGCCAGTTATTGGATATAAGAAGATCCTAAAGAGTTTGGAATGGATTCTTAATAAAAAAAAGTTGGTTGTGTGAAGAGGGGAGTCATGATGCCAGGCTTTCTGTTGGGATTTTAATCCTCACAACACCTCTAAATGAAATGAATACCTTATTTGTTAAACTTGCAATATTGTGATATAAAGAAAACACAGGAAAAAGTATATAAAACTTAAATTTACAGCTTAACAAACTGTTGCAAAATGAACTCAGGTTAACACCTACTCAGATAAAAAAATGGAATATTACGGGCACCCTGATGGAAACTCTGCGGGGCTCTAGCACATCATAGCCCCATTCACCACCTACTGCCAAACATGCCCTTGACTTTCAAGGAATTCAACTTCCTTCCATTTCCTTATGGTTTCACAGACTAATTTACCAACTCTAAAAATATCATTTGTTTCTGCCTATTTGGGGAGGTCATACATTAATTGTTCTATTCTGCCTGGCCTCTTTTGCTCAACATTATGTCATTAAGAGTCATCTATTTTGCAACAGACATCAGAAGCCCATTTACTTTTATTGCTGTGTGGTGTAAACACCACAATAGGGACCCCTGGGTGGCTCAGTCGGTTAAGCCGCTACCTTCGGCTCAGGTTGTGATCCCGGGGTCCTGGGATCGAGTCCCACATTGGGCTACTTGTCCAGCGGGGAGCCTGCATCTCTCTCTGCCTCTGCCTGTGACTCTGCCTGCTTGTGCTCTCTCTCTGACAATAAATAAAAAAGAAATCTTAAAAAAAAAAAAAAAGAAGATGAAGAAAAAGAAAAAAGAAAACACCATAATATATCCTTCTGGGATGCAACTTTTGGATTGTTTCCAGTCTGGGGCCATTTTGAACAATACGATGAACTTATATGAACATGCTCTGGTATAAGTGTACACATTTTCCTCTCTAGTAGTGAAATTCCTGGGTTGTGGGTTATGGGTACCCCCACCTTCACTAGATATGACCAAGCAGGCTGTGCTGATCTGTCCATCAGCAGTTCATGAGTTCCCACCGCTCCACGTCCTCATCTGACTTGATTAGACTTCTAATTTTCACCAGTCTAATGAAATGTAGTGTCTCACTGAGGTTTCAGTCTTCATTTTTCTGGATAAAAACGCTTTTGCATAGAAAAGGAAAGAGTAAATAAAATCAAAAGACAACCGACAGAATGGGAGAAGATATTTGCAAATGACGTATCAGATAAAGGGCTAGAATCCAAAATCTATACAGAACTTATCAAACGCAACACCCGAAAACAAATAATCTAATCAAGAAATGGGCAGAAGACACAAACAGACATTTCTTCAAAGAAGACATCCAAATGGCCAACAGAACCATGAAAACGTGCTCTACATCACTCAGCATCAGGGAAATACCAATCAAAGCCATAATGAGATACAACCATACTAGTCAGAATGACTAAAATTAACAAGTCAGGAAATGACAGGATGGCAAGGATGCAGAGAAGGGGGCACTCTGTTTCACTGGTTATGGGAATGCAAACTGGTGCAGCCACTCCAGAAAATAGTACGGATGTTCCTCAAAAAGTTGCAAATAGAGATACCCTATGATGAGAAATTGCACTACTAGGTATTTACCACAAAGATACAAATGTAGTGATCTAAAGGGGCATGTACACCCCAATTTTTATAGCAGCAATGTCCACAATATCTAAACTATGGAAAAAGAGTCCAGATGTCCATCAACAGATGAATGGATAATGAAGATGTGGTGTATATTATTACACAACCATCAAAAAAACCAAGATCTTGAAATTTGCAATAACATGGATAGAACTAGAGGGTATTATGCTAAGTGAAGTAAGTCAAACAGAGGAAGATAATTATCATATGATCTCGCTGATATGTGTAATTTAAGAAACAAAACAGAGGATCATTGGGGAAGAGAGGAAAAAATAAAACAAGACAAAACCAGAGAGGGAGACAAACCATAAGAGACTCTTAATCATAGGAAACAAACTGAGGCTTGCTGGAGGGGAGAAGCGTGGAGAGCGAGGTTAACTGGGGGATGGACATTAAGGAGGGTATGTGATGTAATAAGCAGTAGGTATTAATATAAGACTGATAAATCACAGACCTATACCCCTGAACCCAATAACACATTATATGTTAAGTAAACTAAAATAATTTAAAAATTAAAAAATAAAAGATTTTTTATTTATTCATTTGAGAGAGAGAGAACGAGACAGAGAAAGACAGAAAGAGCACAAGCAGGGGGAGAGGCAGAGTGAGACAGAGAAGTAGATTCCCCGCTGAGCTGGGAGCCCAACATGGGGCTCCATTCCAGAACCCAGAGATTATGACCTGAGCCTAAGGCAGACACTTAATAAACTGAGCCACTCGGGTGCCCCTAATTTTTCTGGTTCCTAATGATACTGAACATCTTTATTTATATTCCATTTGCATGCTCTCTTTTCTGAAGTGTCTACTTGGGTATTTTGCCCTAGTAGCCAAGTAAAAAAATGTTTACCTCAGGAAGGAGTGATAATGTGACAAGTGACACTTATGGGTAAAAAAAAAAAAGGAGGAGTGAAGATTGAACACTGGGTTTAGCAAATGGGTACCACTGGCGAATTTAATCAGAGAGTTGGTGAATTGTTGGAGGATAAAGTTTGTGTGCTTAAGAGAGCAAGAGAGAAGAGATCACAGGCAGTGAGAAAGACAACTATTTCAGTTTTCATTAAAGGGGGGCAGAGAAATGGAATAATTTGTATTAAGATGAGAAAAATAGGGCGCCTGGGTGGCTCAGTTGGTTGAGCGACTGCCTTCAGCTCAGGTCATGATCCTGGAGTCCCAGGATCAAGTCCCGCATCTGGCTCCCAGCTCTGCAGGGAGTCTGCTTCTCCCTCTGACCTTCTCCCCTCTCAGGTTCTCTCTCGTTCTCTAACAAATAAAGAAAATCTTAAAAAAAAAAAAAAAAAAAAAAAAGGATGAGAAAAATAACATCACATTTGTATGACGGTGAGATGATTTAGTAGAAATGAAAAATATTATAGGCAAGGGGAAAAAGTACTATTTCTGAGAGGATGAGCTACGGTGTTCAAGGAGAGGGCTGACCTTACCTGTATATGTAGACAAGTTATAGCAGTGCTTCTCAAACTTCACATGTGGAGGTTTTGTTAAAAATACGATTGCTGAGTCCTAGGGCCAGATTTATGATTCAGTCATTCTCCAGTGGGATCCAAGAATTTCGGTTTCTAGCAAGTTCCCATGGGCTACTGCTGATCGGGGGACCACAACGTAAGAACCGCTGCTCTACAGTAACAGGAGGCAAGGCAGAGTACCTAACTATGTATGCTAATTGGTACTGGGTATTTTTCCAGAAAAATAGAACCTGGGTCAACACTTGAGAGTAAAGATGAGGGGACATGATGTGACAAGAGGAAACTATAAAATAATAATTTAGAACAGCAGTAGAGTGAATGCATCAGGGCATTAACATATTGTTACAGAGAGTAGCATTAATTACTCATTGAAATACATGTGCAATGGTTGTGTATATTTTCTTCAGCCAGGATCAGCTACTCAGGGGTAAATACAAAGAACTAATAGAGTTGACTTTAACCTGTGTATGTGCTACCCACTGCTGCATAACAAGTAACCTCAAAACTCAGTTGCTTAAAACAATATTTATTATTGTTCAGGAATCTACAATCAGCTAGACTGTCTTATTGATATGAACCAGGCTTGGTTTCTCGTGGCTGGGTTCACACCTGATCATAGGTCATAGGTCACTAGGGACTGACCGATTTTGGATGGCCTTGCTCACATGTCTGGTATTTTACTGATTATGGCCTGGAATGACTAGAGTGGACTGAGATAATAATTCAACATCCCTTGGGGTAACCCAAACTTATTCACCCAGCAGTAGCAGGATTCCCAAAATGAGTGTGGAATCCCTCAACACCTCTTGTGACTCAGGCTCAGCACTGACAAAATGTCCTCTGCTGCATGCTGTTCCTGAAAGCAACTCACAAACCTAGACCAGATTCCAGGAGAAGCAGATTCTCGTCCTCACATGGGGGTTGCAGAGTCATATTGCAAAGGGCATAGATAGATACAGGGAAGGAAGATTTATGTTGTTTTTTAGTATCTACCACTACTAGAATGTGATCTTTTGCTAGTTTGAAGAGGTGAGAAAGGAATACAGGAATTAAGGATGTATCAATTAAATGATTGTAATGATTTTCTAAGGATGTATCAATTAAGTGATTATAATGATTCTCCATGAATATTCAGCTGGGGGAAAAAATGAGAACATAATAGCAGTGAAAGACAGTGAAAAGGAGGTGGCAATCATTGGGTTGTACACACCAGTGCACTCCAAGGGTTGGAGCTGGAAAACAGGACGTGAGCTGGAAGAACAGAAGAGGGTAGTAATAGTGTCAGTGATAAGACCATCCCAGAAGAGAAGTTAAAGGAATTGAGAGGCTAGAGTGTTATAATCATTAAAAAATAAGTGGAGATTAAAACATTACAATGAGCTAGAAGCTAAAATCAAGGCATGGGGAATGTGAAGGGAGAACTGTGGTAGGTTGATAAATATACAAGTGTGTAAATACAAATACATATGTGTGTAAAAAAATATATATAAGGCATATATATATATATATATATATGTATATATATCTTTTAGAGAGATAGTGTACCCACACACAAGCAGGGGGCAGGTACAGAGAGAGAGGAAGAGAGAATCTTTTTTTTTTAAGATTTTTATTTATTTATTTGATAGAGATCACAAGTAGGCAGAGGGGCAGGCAGAGAGAGAGGGGGAAGCAGGCTCCCTGCTGAGCAGAGTGCCCCATGTGGGGCTCGATCCCAGGACCCTGAGATCATGACCTGAGTGGAAGGCAGAGGCTTAACCCACTGAGCCATCCAGGTGCCCCGAGGAAGAGAGAATCTTAAACAAGCTCCATGCTCAGCATGGAGCTCCACGCAAGGCTTGATCTCACGACTCTGAGATTATGACCGGAGCCGACATCAAGCGTCCGACACCTAGCCAACTGAGCCACCCAGGTGCCCCTGAAAATATTCTTTGTAATTATGTATATACATTGTGTACACTGGGATAGGTCTGTAAGAACATATGTTCAACTTATAGCAGTTACTTCAGGGGTTTGGGGGGGATGAGAATGTATTGAGCAATGGTGAAAGGAAATGTTTGCTTTTATTCTATTTGCTTCTTTCTTTGTGGTTTCACCACACAACATGTGTTGTGAAGAAATAACTTCAGTCTAAAGAAAAAATTCAAATGGAAAAGTGAAATAGAGCTTTAAGAAAAGCAGGAGGGGCTGGCTTCTTGTCACAAAGATCAGGATTTGAATTTCATCTGTAAAATGAGTATATTCCATGTTTTGGCGATTAAGTGAGATCATTATTTAATGCCCTTCACAATGTCTGGCACATGGAAGAAGCTCAATAACGTTGGCTATTTTTCCAGTCACTGACAAGGGTCCCGCCCACATGCAAATGCACTGGGTGCCCGTGTGCAGGCAGGCAACCAGAGGGAGAGAGAGATGGGATGGAGAAGGACACATGCGGACCCAGAGATTCTGTAGCACATGTGTACTCTACTCAGAATACTTGCATTCTGGGGGGTGAAAAAGGAGAAAGACAAAAGGAGAAAATGGACATGTTATTTATATTTCTTACCTGGCTAATTTCCAGAAGAGACTAATAAGAAATTATGCATATATTGACAACTTCACTAGCAAGAGCATTTATTCCAACATTCTCATTAAGAACTCTTCGCATGTCCAAATGACAGTTTTAAAATAGAGCTTTTAGAACAAGAATAAATCACAGCGAGTACTTTCCAAGGTCAACAGTCATAATGAAGAGAGCTTAGTAGGCAGTGTTATCTCAGTATAGACAGAATCTAGTAATAGAAACTTGGAGAATCCTGTGACCCTCCTGATAAAACTCCAAAGTCTTTAAGTATTTTTCTGAATGATGTACTATTAAAAATTAAGTGTAGCTGGTAAGTTAATTATTAGGTTCCCAAAACGTTGGCTTAGGCCATTTTTACCCTGTGATTATATAGCCTGCATGTTGAGCTCTTGGTGTAAGATGTGAAGAGTCTACCAAACGTCCAATGGAAAATTAGTGCCTGATACTTACACGTATTTGACATGACTAAAAATTAATGGTTGTCAGAATGCCGCCTGAAGATTGTGGCTCCAAGCAATTAAAATATATTTTTTTAAGATTTTATTTATTTATTTGACAGACAGAGATCACAAGCAGGCAGAGAGACAGGCAGAGGGAGAGGGAGAAGTAGGCTCCCCACTGAGTGGAGAGCCCAATGCGGGGCTTGATCCCAGGACCCTGGGATCATGACCTGAGCTAAAGGCAGAGGCTTTAACCCACTGAGCCACCCAGGCACCCCTCCGAGCAATTAAAATATTTATTATAAACCTATGAAATGTAAATCCTGATTTATTGATTACTGAGAACATGGGATTCAGAGTCAAACACAGTGCCTCCTGCCTCCAAGTAGGTGCTTCCTGGCACTCACTCAAAATTTCACAATGGATGAAGATATAGAAATTAGGAAATGGAAATTCATTCATTCATTCAATGGACATTATGCACCAGGTTGTGCGCTAGGAATTGAGATACAAAGATGAACAAAACACGGTTCCCAGTCTGAAATAATAGAGCTACTAGAAAAGCCTGACACAAAACCAGATATTAATAAAACCATCAAAAAGATATCTCTAGGTTCCTGCAGCTAAATGAAATAATGTTCTTTCCAAGGGTGATGTGGGAGGTAGCTTGCATGGTAATGGAAATCAACAAATAAAAGAGGGCATGATGGTTAATTTATTGAGCCAACTTGACAGGCTAAGTGATGCCCAGATAGTTGGTAAAACATTTCTGCATGCATCTATGCCTGTCTCTGGAAGACATTTGCATCAGTAGACTGGGTAAAGAAGTTTGCACTCACCCATTAAGTTAGACATAGTCCAACCTGATAAGGACCTGAATAGAAAAAACAAAAACAAAAACAAAAAAACCGAGGCAGAGGAATGGTGGTGGTGGAGAAAGGACAAATTTACTCTCTCTGCTTGAGCTGGGAAACCCACCCTCTCCAGGCCCTAGATGTCAGGGCTCCTGGTTCTTGGGCCTTTGGACTTGAACTGAATTATACTACTGGTTTCCCTGATTTTCTACCTTGCAGACAGCAGATTTCAGCCTCCATAATTGCATGAGCCAACTCCTATAATAAATCTCTCTCTCTCTCTCTCTCTCTCTCCATACACACACACACACACACACACACACACACACACACACACACCCTAGTGACTCTGTGTCCCTGGGGAACTCTAATATAGGAAGAAAGAATATTTTGGGCAGAGTAAGCAGCATGAGGTGAAGAAGCCATGCCAGACTAGCTTCTCCATTTTATGTATGGTATTATAATAATTAGATACGTAATCTCCCTCTCTAAACTGAAGGTCCCTCCAGGGAAGTTACCATCGTCTACTTTTATATTCTGGTGTCTATCATAGTGCCTGGCACACGATAGACTCTCAATAAACATGTGTTAAACTAAACTAAGAAGCCAGGAGTTTACTACTTAAAAAAACCAAAATCCTGATTCAATACACTATTTCAACTAAAAGAGTGCCTAGAACACACTCGGTTATATTTATGCTAAGATATTGATCAGATCCACTCTGTCAGGCTTTGCAGAAGGTTCAGAGCTTCAAAAGCCCAGGTTGCCCCACTTATCTGGGCCAGATTCTTCTGTTTGCTCCAACATGCTAAGTAAACATTACTATTTTCTGTGTGAGTCCGATGTGAACAAGCTAGGAAAGCACTGGACCAAAGTATTTGTGTGAGTTTCCATAGAGTTCTACTACGTTGAATTAGGGCAGAGAATACACAGAGTAGATCACAGATGGAACAGAAAGAGAAGAATACAGGATGAACAGTGGATTGGAGACAGACTGACCAATGGAGTAACACCATTCCCAGAGACATTCTTACAGAGTGGAATAAACGTCATTGTACCCAAGTGAATAACCGCTGAAGAACATGGCACTGGTGCCCCATATCACAATTCCTTAGCCGACTTCTGATTTTAGCCACATCTCACATGAAAGCTCACAATAATAGTGTCCCACCTCAGGGCACCTGGGTGGCTCAGTGGGTTAAAGCCTCTCCCTTTGGCTCGGGTCATGATCCCAGAGAGCCTGCTTCCCCCTCCCTCTCTCTCTGCCTGCCTCTCTGCCTACTTGTGATCTCTATTAAATAAATAAAATCTTTAAAAAAATTAAAAAAAAAATAGTGTCCTACCTCAACAGAGCCACTCAAGGTCTTTCTCCTTTGGGCCTGAGGATCTCTCTGAGGTTAAAGGGGCTGCTCCAACTCACACACAGCCTGGAAGTCAGCCGGCATCCCTCAAGTATAAGAGAACAGGAACCAACAGATGGTCAGACTTTCCTTCTGGTGTACAATTCTGGGAAGGATTCTCTGTATTTCATGGAACATCCCAGTGGAATTAAAGCACTGTTGCCTACAACAGTGACCCTGTTATCCCTTCATATTGTTACTGGCTCTTACTCTATTATTTCACTGCTGATTTCTGGGACTGCCTCTTTTTTTTTTTTAAGATTTTATTTATTTATTTGACAGAGAGATCACAAGTGGGCAGAGAGGCAGGCAGAGAGAGAGGGGGACGCAGGCTCCCCGCTGAGCAGAGAGCCCGATGTGGGACTCTATCCCAGGACCCTGAGATCACGACCTGAGCCGAAGGCAGAGGCTTAACCCCTGAGCCACCCAGGCACCCCTGGGGCTGCCTCTTAATAAGCCACCTGCAGCTAAGTTTTCATCTCAGGCTCTGCTTTCAGGACACCCCATTCAGGAGAAAGATGCGGTACTTACACTAACCTCTGAGTAACTATGAATTTTCTGCAAACAGTAATAAGGGAAAGACATGAGACTTCAACATTTTAGCGCACATGGGTGTGGAACAAGAATGATAAAATGAACTATGTCTGGAAGAAGAGAAAGCTTGGCATTTTCTTATCTTATCATAACAAAAATTTCTGATAACTTCTTAAGGACACGGAAGTTGGAAATAATGTCACAAATCAGTACATAAAATCTCTGTTGTATATGTTCGTATGTATAATTGTGCACCATAGAGTATGTAATATGAGTGAAGTCATTTTTCAGCTAAAATGTTTAGTAGCTTCCTAAAGTCTCTAGTCCAAGCTTTCCTCTCAGGTATTATCATTGTTCAATTTCTCAAATCTAGCTAATATTGCCGATGGGATTCTGATGCCCAGAGCAAACAAAGCCAGGGACATCTGACAAACTCAGTAAGAATTTAAAAATGAATGACTGATTGGTTCTTTAATAAGGTTATCTGTCCTTGAGTGCAAACCCATTTGCTTGGTTCTCAAACTACATGTAATGCTGGACTAAACAGTGCCAGGAGATGTGTACCTTACACAAGTGAGATTTCTTATTATCCAACTCCATTTCTAACTAGTGTTCCCCACAGGAGATAGAACTAGGTAATGTGGGCAAAATCAACAGAACTTTGCTTCATCTCATTGAAAATGGTGAAAGGGGGGCGCCTGGGTGGCTCAGTGGGTTGGGCCGCTGCCTTCGGCTCAGGTCATGATCTCAGGGTCCTGGGATCGAGCCCCGCATCGGGCTCTCTGCTCAGCAGGGAGCCTGCTTCCTCCTCTCTCTCTGCCTGCCTCTCTGCCTGCTTGTGATCTCTCTCTGTCAAATAAATAAATAAATAAAATCTTTAAAAAAAAAAAAAAAAAAAAAAAGAAAATGGTGAAAGGATTAAGAAGCAGCAACCACATAATGACCAGATAATTGCTCCTTTTACAGCCTATCCCTGCTTCTGACATACCCAGCCATGTTTCTGAAGGACCATGAGCCACCTGTGAGTGGAAACTGGGAAGGAGAAGGGAACATGTGGCCTGGATTGGGAACACCTATCCTGTGGAAACCCACGTTGGCCAACCAGAATGTGTTTGTGGTTGCTGCTCTCCACAAATCCCAGTATCAGTTTGAGGGGGGGGTGAGAAGAATAAAGGAGAAAGGAGGTTTAAAAGCAAACTTCAACCAAAGATAGGAGAGATACTACATGATTTTCTTTTTGCTTCATAAAAAGTCTTTTGGTCATTAAACTGATTTTGTTAGCTAGAAAGATACAATACTACAAAAATTTAGAAACCTAAGCAATAGTCCTTTGTTTATATCTTTATGTGTTTTTAACTGCATATTTAAATAGAAATCATCTTAAAATTTAAAAAGCATATCACTATATTAAAGTTTTTGATGGCAAATATCTTATATTGCATCTCAATTTTTTTTCAAACAGTATTTATTTCTTTATGTCTTCATGTCTAAAAGCAGGTTTCTTTAAATGGCATATACTTAAATCTTGTTTTGATCAAGTCTTAAAATATCTTTTCATCTCTTTTTAGGTCATTTACACTTAGTATAATTATCAATATGTTTGTGTGTAAGTTTACCATATTGTTATTTACTACCCATTGCTCTCACCTATTCATCATTCCTTTTTTTTCTTTTTCCTGCCTTCTTTTGTGTTAATTGGATGTTTCTCAAAAGTCCACTGTAGAGGAATGATGGTTGGAATGTTTAGCTGAAACACAGGAGTAGGGCAAACTACGGAAAACTGTTAGTACCACTTCTGAATACACAAAGAGATTTCCCACAAGATCCTAACACATTCCATTGTTTTATATTTGCTTTTGAGAGGAAATGTTTAGAGTCTTGCAGTAAGTATGTCTTATCTGTTAGGTATAACAATAATCTATTAATCCTTTCACTTTGCCAAGAAAAGAAAAACTGTTACACAGTTACTGTCCAGAAGTTAGCCTGTTACCTGAGATTTTTCTGGAACAGAAATCCTAGATGCCTAGAATTGGATTAAATAGTCAACAAATAATAAATCATTTTCTTAAAATATTTTATTTATTTATTTTTGTGAGAGAGAGAGAGAGAAGCAGCACAAGCGGGGCTGGGGGAGGGAGAGGCAGACTTCCTGCTGAGCAGGGAGCCTGATGGCGAACTAGATCCTAGGATTCTGGGATCATGACCTGAGCCAAAGCAGACATTTAAACAACTATGAGCCACCCAGACACCTAATAAATCATTTCTAAGACTACTGATACTCATTTACACATTGCTTTTCTTTTTTTTTTTTTTTTTTTTTTAAAGATTTTATTTACTCATTTGACAGACAGAGATCACAAGCAGGCAGAGAAGCAGGCAGAGAGAGAGAGAGGGTGAAGCGGCTCCCCACTGAGCAGAGAGCGCGATGCGGGGCTCGATCCCAGGACCCTGGGATCATGACCTGAGCCGAAGGCAGAGGCTTTAACCCACTGAGCCACCCAGGTGCCCCTACACATTGCCTTTCAAAAGGGGCTGTTGTGGAATATTTTTGTTAAGAGGAGAAAAAAAAAAACAAAAACCAATAGTGGAGAAGTGTGGATAAGCATGAGATACTCAATTTTTCATGCCTTTTTTTCAAATATTAAATAGATATCTTTACTTTTAAGAAAACTTTCAAGTATCTAATTTTATAGATAAGAAAACTGAGACAAAGTAATTAAAGAATCAAAATATATCAATTTAGGAGGGTACTTGTTATTCATTTAATGACACTCTAGTACAACATGAGAAATACATAATTGGAGAAAGATCAAAGATGAAAATACACAGGTGAGATGCATCCAGTCACTTAAGTTATAAAAGTAAACTTGCTGCTCAAGAGCCCTGGAGACAAAGAATTTATAGATCCTCATCTGAGCCAAGGGGAACTCCACACTTGACTGGATCACATTATTTAAGGCATTCCTAAAATATGTGCATATTTGGATGCCCTTGAGAATACAAAATTTTAACACACTTAAATATTTGAAAATTTGGAATCAAAACATAAATGGAAAAGGAGAAAAGAAGGGCCATCCGTGGATGGAACAACCATTTCACTGGGCTCACATATTTTTTGCTTCTATTATCACCAAAATGCCAACCAGCCTCCAAAAATATCTAAGTCTCCCATAATCCCTTAGGAATACCAAACCCTAGCTATGAAGGCCTGACTTGAATGTATCCATTATCCTTTGTTTAGATATTTTACCCATACTAATATAATGTTAAAATATTAACAGATTTGTTTCAAAATTTCCCCACCAATTAGAAAAAGGTAAAAGTTTTGGCTAGGCCCATCCCTCAGAGGAAGATGTTCTATGGCAGACAATTTCTTGGTTTTGTATTCCAGCATGGACTTGAGACTCTCAAAGTAGAAAAATCGTCTCGAAGGCGGCATTCGTTTTCTAGGGCTGCCATAACAAAATACTGCAGACTGAGTGGCTCAAACAACGGAAATTTATCTCTCACAGTTCCGGAGGTTAGAAGTCCAGCACTAAGATGTCAACAGGTTTGATTTCTTCTGAGGCCTCTCTCCTTGGCTTGCAGACCACTGCTTTCTTGCTGTGTCCTCACATGGTCTTTCCTCCTCTGTGCGTGACACCCCTGGTTCTCTCTTTGTGGGTCCAAATTTCCTCTTCTAAAAGGACATCAGTCAAAATGGATCAGGTCTGCCCTAGAGCTTCATTTTAATTTGATCACTTCTTTAAATGCCCTATGTCCAAATAGAGCCCCTACAGCCCCTCAAATTAAACACAGTCATTTGAGGGAAGCACAACTCGGCCCATAACAAATGCCAGGACACATCTGTTTTTCAAGTTCTGGGCTTTCTGCAAGAAAAAAGTTAATTATAAAAAGTATTTTTAAAGGTGGTTTCAGAATGGATACAAAGTATATGTCTCAGAGTTGCCAAAATTTAGAAAATAAAAATAAAGTATGTCAATTTGTATTTGAATTTCAGAGAAACAACAGTTTCTTTAATACTAGGTTTCATGGGATATTTGGGACATTCAAATTTAATTAGGCATTCAATATTTTATCTGACAATTTTAGTCCCAAGAAACAAGATGGGCAGCATTAAAAGTGCATCATTTGTATGGGTCTCTGAGCAAGAGACCCTACACCCTATCCCATTGTGAGGTTAAAACCCTCCCATGAGAAACAACAGAAACCTCCACATGAGCTTGAGGATCCAAAAGCAGAGTATTTCGTTCTGCATTCTGAGAGAAAACTGCTTTACGGAGTATCCTGTGGTAACAGAGAGCCATCACTAGAATAGAAACGGTGGCTCCCATCTGGATAGAAGGGGTCTGAGGTAACCACCCCACCTTTCCATGGCGAAACACAGACCCTCCTTTGCTGTGGCTTCAAAGCCAAAAGCTTTCTGTGAAGGTTTCCTGGGACTCTTCAAGAGAGAAGAGGTTGGCTGAGTGTGGAATGGCAACTTTAAAATAGTCTCGTGGTTTGGATCAAAACTAAAAATTTTCGGGATGATGCCGTAAGTAGAGGTACTGCAGAGTTTAATGCAGCAGTCATGATTGCTGACAGGGTGGATGCCGTGGCCAGAGGTAACCAAACACTGACAGGGATGGAGAAGCAGATGTAAGGATGCCATTAGCCAAGGACCAGAAGTCTGTTCCCAGACTCGCTGGCGCTATGTTAACCCTGCTGCAATTTAGAACCCCCCATGCCCCCCAGAAAGACAGCAAAGGAAAAGGGAAGACTGACAGTCAAAGAGAAATTCAGTTTATACCAGAACTAGCTGAGTTCACCTTGAGTTTATCCGCATTGTTCTTCTTAACTGCTGATAAATCAAGATTCCCCATAATACACTGTTAGATTGTTTGAACCTGTGTCTTAAAACACAGCATGTGTCTTAACTTATTAAATTTCAATCCACTGCTACATCCTAAGAGATCTTGCTGAATCACAATTCAGCCATTTGGTATTTTAGCTCTTTCTGCAAGAGGGACTCATTTCATATTTTAAACATTTAGTTATTTATTGAGATACAACCTTAATGAGAAGTTTCCTACATTGAGACACGACTTTACACCAGTTAGAATGGCCAAAATCCACAAGACAGTAAACAAGTGTTGGAGAGGATGTGGAGAAAGGGGAACCCTCTTACACTGTTGGTGGGAATGCAAGTTGGTGCAGCCACTTTGGAGAACAGTGTAGAGATTAAAATAGAAATTAAAGAAATTAAAGAAATTAAAAAGAGAGCTTCCCTATGACCCTGCAATTGCACTACTGGGTATTTACCCCAAAGATACAGATGTAGCGAAAAGAAGGACCATCTGTACCCCAATGTTCATAGCAGCACTGGCCACAATCGCCAAACTGTGGAAAGAGCAAAGATGCCCTTCAAGAGACGAATGGATAAAGAAGATATGATCCATGTATACAATGGAATGTTATGCCTCCGTCAGAAAGGATGAATACCCAACTTTTTTATCAACATGGACAGGACTGGAAGAGATTATGCTGAGTGAAATAAGTCAAGCAGAGAGAGTTAATTATCATATGGTTTCACTTATTTGTGGAGCATAAGGAATAACACAGAGGACATGGGGAGATGGAGAGAAGTGAGTTGGGGGAAATCGGAGGGGGAGACGAACCATGAGAGACTGTGGACTCTGAGAAACAAACTGAGGGTTTTGGAGGGGAGAGGGGTAGGGGGTTGTGTGAACCTGGTGGTGAGTATTAAGGAGGGCACTTATTGCATGGAGCACTGGGTGGGGTGCATAAACAATGAATCTTGGAACACTGAAAAAAAATTAAATTAAAGAAAAGAAATAAAACTAACTTAAAAAAAAAAAACTACTATACCTTCAAAAAAAAAAAAAAAAAGAAGTTTCCTACCAAAGGGCTTCATCCCACCACATTCTCTCCTTCCAACGTCCAAAATAAATACACCCACACACAAAAATAAAATAAGGGGCACCTGGGTGGCTCAGTGGGTTAAAGCCTCTGCCTTCGGCTCGGGTCGTGATCCCAGGGTCCTGGGATCGAGCCCCGCGTGGGGCTCTCTGCTCGGCGGGGAGCCTGCTTCCTCCTCTCTCTCTGCCTACTTGTGATCTCTATCTGTCAAATGAATAAATAAAAAAAAAAAAAAAATCTTTAAAAAAAAAAATAAATAAAATAAATAAATATATACACACACAAAAACCACAGTAAAATTTCTAAGTAGGCATCTCTTCTTGCAGCAAGAGCAGAAAGGGAAAGTAGAAAATCACTTTTTTTTTTATTAAGAAACTGAAAGATTTTTAAATTACCAGAGAAACCAAATGAAAAATATTCCTAATGCAGAACTACTGCCATCTTAAGGCCATTGCCCAGTATTACAAATCAGCTTTTGGTCCTATTCAGCTAAATGACTAATATTTAAGGGCTATAAAGATTAACTTTTAGGCATTTAAATATTTTATCTTTTTTTCAAATTACCAAATAAACTTTATTGCTTCCCTCTAAGCAAATTATGGGATCCAGGGAAGATGTGGCGATTAGGTTGTATAAAAAGTTAACATTACAATGTTTACTTTGGAGTATTTAGAAAAACACTTTTTTTTAATATGGTCTTCTTTGGGGGGATCAGGAAGAAAAAGAATCTTAAGCAGGTTCCAGGTCCAGTGCCAAGCCCAATGACGGCCTTGATCTCACAACCCTGAGATCATGACCTGAGCTGATATCAAGAGTTGGAGGCTTAACCAACTGAGCCACCCAGGCACCCCAGAAAATAACATTTTCAACTAACAAAAGAATAAACAAACAGACCTCACCCTGCCCCTAAATAACAGTTTGGTAAATAACATTTACAATGTAGATATCAAATTGCAGTATTTCAAATTCACAAAAGATCACTTAGTGAGTTATTTTAGAGTCTAAAACAAGCTAGCTGATCACAAAATTATTATTTAGGTAAATAATAGTAAAAGGCACACCTAAGGTTAAAGTCGCTAAGTTACAGTATTTCCTGTATTAAAATATAGGTTTATTAATATAGGTCTAAATATAGGTCTATTTGCTGTATTAAAATATAGGTCAGTATTAATGATGAAATTCAATCCTAGAAAATCAGCAAAAATATAACTTATTTCTGAACATTTCTACATTATTTCATAACTTTTGTGTGAAAAGGAAAACTCCATACATACATAGAATACTAAAAATCATACTAAAATTTCACAGCATAGTATTAATATTATACTCAAATAAAAATACCAAAATCGGGACACCTGGGTGGCTCAGTTGGTTAAGTGGCTGCCTTCGGCTCAGGTCATGATCCCAGGGTCCTGGGATCGAGCCCCACATCGGGTTCCTTGCTCGGCAGGGAGCCTGCTTCTCCCTCTGCCTCTGCCTGGCTCTCTGTCTGCCTGTGCTCGCTCGCTCCCTCTCCCTCTGTCCCTGACAAATAAATAAATAAATTAAAAAAAAAAAAAAAAAAACCAAAATCCTGAAAACCAAAAAATAACCTAGGCAAAAAAATTAAAGCCTAAGTTCATGTCATTTAGGGGTCTTTCAAATGCAAATACTATTTACTACATTTGACCCAACAACATTGGTTGGGGTCAAATCTCCTTACTGAATGTCTCAGTTTGCTGAGACTGCCTTAATAAAATACCACAGACTTGGTGGCTTCAACAACAGAAAATTATTTTCTCACAGCTCTGGAGGCTGGAAGCCCAAGATCAAGGTGCCAGTTGGGTAGGTTTCTAGTGAAACCCATCTTATTTGCTTTCAGACTGAACCTTCTCCTTGTGTCCTCACATGGCATTTCTTCTGTGCATTCGGTCTATTTGGTGTCACTTCTTCTTTGGAACCATCATATTAAATTAGGGCCCTACTCTTATGACCTCATTTAACCATACTCAAGGTCCGTATCTCCAAAAATAGTCACATTGGGGCTTAGGCTTCAAAATACGAATTTGGGAAGGGAGGGACAATTCAGGCCACAACACTGACATAATTAATATTAGCACTCAAAGAAACAGAAATTAATTGGTCTAAGAACATGGGACTCTTGATTGATTGATACTAGAACAGCTGTGGTATTTTCAGTACATGTGATAGAAGTTTAATGTATTGGGGAAAAAAGTAAATATTTTTATTTGAAAATAAGCCTTATGAAGCAAAGTGAATGTATTTAAGTTCAGGGTTAGGTAAGGAGTCGGGGGTGGGAGAGGGAACCATCCTACATGTTCTTAAGGGAGTTAGAACGAGGTTTGAGCTATATGCCAGGAAAGGTGACTACAGCTCATGGAGGGGTAAGAGCTCTCGGGATGCCTGGAGGGTATTGTTTCCTAAATTCTCCCACAAAGTGTAAATGTCTAGAGTCCCTAGCAGAGAGCTCTTTGACAGGACTTGAGGAATCGAAGACATGTAACAGGTGTCTCTTAGCAAGTAGAAATGTCTGTTGTTGAGCGTATCCAAGTCTAAGGGCCAACCCCAGTCCGAGGGACACTGACATCAGGAAAAACCATCCTTTTCGTACTCTTTCCTTGGGCAACAAATGCACTTGTACATTTATATTATTAAGGGAACTCCCTAAAGTGCCTATCCTGCATTCAAACAAGATACCCTTCAGGGAAACTTGTGGCCTTCAATGTGTAGCCTACCTGGCAGTTTGACATTGGCAGGCCCACTGAAGGGGGCAAAGAGGAACGCTAACGTCAATGCTTCACGGACAACAGAGTCATAAAAGGGAAATAGGTACAAACTGTGAATCAATCCAGGTCCCTCTTTTGACTCACAGACATTAAAAACATGGCCGCTGGACTGTTACCATACCAGTCAGTGAAGGGCTCAATCTTCTTGAGGTTTCTTTCCTCTTCCTATTCCAGAGAGATCTGTTTGGGGCTTTTAAGAGTTATAATGGAACAAGTATTCAATTTATTCAAATGGGCCCACTAGGTATAATAAGTGTCCTACCTAACTGAATTATTTGTTGCACTAAATTAATCCCTTGATTGGTCTATTGGCTTCATAAGGGTTAGTATTTGTAAGGGTTAAATGTAATTCTCAATGAATTATATTTTCATTATGCCATAACTATTGATTTTTTTTCCATTGGACAATGTTCCTTTAAACTTAACACAGAAGGAATACAAAGGTAATAGACTTACATCTTCTTTTTTTAATTTATATTGTATTTTCTCTTTTAAATAATTTTAAAGATCTCAAAGACCTAGCCTTTCATATGGGTTCTCAAAGTGAAATACCTTAAGCGGCCATTGTATATAACTTTTCTCCTATACATCTAAAGTAATACTAGCTATACACAGTCCGTGAGAGAATTCAGATTATTGTCGAACCATTTTGTGCTCTATAAATCTTTTTTTTTTTAATTTTATTTATGTATTTGACAGACAGAGATCACAAGCAGGCAGAGAGGCAGGCAGAGAGAGAGGAGGAAGCAGGCTCCTTGCTGAGCAGAGAGCCCGATGCAGGGCTCGATCCCAAGACCCTGAGATCATGACCTGAGCCGAAGGCAGCGGCTTAACCCACTGAGCCACCCAGGCGCCCCTGTGCTCTATAAATCTTAAAGCCATCTGTTTGCAGAAAGTTTTCTGCCCTGTGGCATGTTCTATCAACTTTCTGCTGTCCTTTCACAGAAAAATTCATCCTAATAAAAAAATAAGATAATCAAGTAACAAAAATAGCCAACGTTGATTCCTTTAATCAGCGTCATTTTGCAAAAATGGTCCTTCAACTTCTAATAAATTTATTTTCTAATGCACTCCAGAAGGGGAGATAGTGAAAGGTCTTTTAACAACTTAGGAAGCAACGAAATATTCAAACCTTAGAGAGCACGTGGGCAACGATATCTCCCCAATTCTAGGCTAATTGTATCAGAGGATATTCGTGAATAGAATTGTCGCCATAATCTTACCTTACTCCGCACAAGAGCAAAGGGTCGGGTCTAACTTTACAGTGTCCTGTTTTCTGTGGCACCTTGAAAACGACGGGGAGCCCCGGTTAATTTTGGCAAAGGTTTTGTGTCCACGGGGACTCACCTGCACCCCCTGCTCCAGCAGAGGTGGAGGGGCTCCCGGCTCTCCCGCCTTCGCGACCGCGGTGCGGGGCGGCGGCGGGCCGCAGGGCGCCGAAGCTGCGGGGGCGGCGCGGGCAGGCGGGCCGCGCGAGAGGCGGGGAGAAGCGTGGCCGGGGGCGGCGCTCGCGGGCGCGGGAAGGGCTGGAGGCCGACGCGCTGCGTCCCGGGGGTGGCCGCAGCCCCGCCCCGCCCCGCCCCGCCCCGCCCCGGTCCCGTCCGGTCCCATCCCCGCAGCGTCCCGCAGCGTCCCGTCCGCGGGCTCCTCGCACCCTCCCGGCGCCCGAGGCGCTCTCCAGTGCTTCCAGCGCAGCCATGGCTCAGCACTTCTCCCTGGCCGCCTGCGACGTGGTCGGCTTCGACCTGGACCACACTCTGTGTCGCTACAACCTGCCCGAGAGCGCCCTGGTGAGTGGCGCGGGCTGCCCGGGGCGCACGGCGGGCACCTCCATGGCGGCCGGGGCCGGACTTCCCTCGGGGCTCAGGGCGGCGAGCGCTGCCGGGGGCCTGCGGCCGCCACGCCCCTGCGCAGAACTCGGCCTCCCACCGCGAGGCCGGGCGGAAGTGTGCAGCCCCGGGGCCCTGCCGGTGCGCTCCACACTGGCTTGCTGTGCCCAGCTGTAAGCCAACTTTGAGAGAGCCGTGGGGAGGAGAAGGGGCGGAGGGGCGAACAGTGCAGAACCGGCCAGGAGAAGCGGTTCCAGGGACAGAAGGCGGGGCGGGGCCAGGGGAACTGGGGGTGTCTTCTGCAGATCCCTGGCCTTGGATCTTCGCTGCTGGTCATTCTGGGCGCCAGCGGCGCTCCAGTACAGCCACCTGGGCTTGTATTTTCCGGGTGTGCATTTTTCCTTTTCGTGTCTGTGCGACCACCTGTCAGTTCTTAAACACTGCAGTCAGGGAGAGATTGCGTGGTGTGTGGGAAGGAACGCTAGCCGAGAAGTCATTAGAATTGTAGCCCCTATTTTGCCTTCTACCAAGAGACAAAAATGAACCTTTACTGCCCACTTCCTACGTGCACCATGCCCACTTTGAATAAGTTCTAATCCTAACAACAGCCTACTAAGCTGGGGTTCTCCCAGACCTTTGGAAAGAAGGGGGAGTGAAGTATGTCTGATTCCACACCCTCAGGTGAATTGCCTTTCCTCCCCCGTTCCTTTGGTTTCATACGGACTGATGTAAGAAATCAACAGGAATTTTTTTAGTCAAAGATCTAAGCATCAAAGCCTTCTAAAAGAGCTGGCTAGGAGCATTGTGTTCAGAGCAGGGCTCCACGCCCAGACTGCCTGGCCTAGGGCACCAGCGTCTCCATTATTAGCTCTGTGACCTTGGGCAAGTTACTTTTTTTTCAATCCTCAGTTTCCCCATTTACAAAAATGACACAAATAATCGGATTTACGGCAAAAGGTTGCAAGAATTAAGTGAGGAGTAATAGATGTATAATGCGTAGAGCAGTGTCTGACCCATACAAGTGCTTTTATGGTTACCATCCAAACCATTTTTAAGCCTCGCCATTTATGGTTAGAGCTCAGGGCCTCTGGTACAGACATTAGCCAGTGCTGCTCCTCTTCGCGGTGAGGTCAGTGCTCCAACCCGAGGTTCAGGTATCTGTCAGTGGTCAAAACCCAGCGTCTGAATTGCTCATGTGCTATCTATGCACAGATGCTAAAAAATAAAAAAGGTGTTACACTTTTCTGCTTTCCTTCTATACCGGTGTTTCCTTGGTCATACTGAAAGTTGAGAAGGCTTTTCTTTTTGATCTTCGGCTACTACTTTTTCTAGACCTTTGATTCATATTTTCCTTCCGCACGTGCCTTTCAGGTTCCCTCCTGGAAAATGCGAGTTTTCTTGCATCTCCTCTGTGGCCACCTTCACCTGAAGGAAATATTGTTAAACCACTCATGTTAAAACCCATTTTGTGCCTGTGTGCAGGTCACGTCTCAGCATGCAAGATCCTCAAGGACAAGGATTCTTTTCTACAAACCTCCCTCTAATATAAGGGAGGCTTAAAGATTGAAAGTAACCTAGTGTGTTAGGTGTGATCCTCTTTGGCTCAGAAATCTTCTGTGAAATGCCAGCAGTGTGCTTGCTGAGCACCATAATAGAACTGAATACAGAGATAGACACAGGCTTTCCAAGTGGCTGTTGTACTGAGTAAAGATGATGCCTAGTTGGTTTTGGCCCCCTGTAGTGAGGGCAGTATCATTCCTGGAGGCCTTCCCTCCACCACACCAACTCCTCTGTCAGATATCATCTGAAATAGCATTCCTTTTGGAAAGCTTTCCCCTATCCCCTAAAGTTTACCCTTTCCTTCCCATCCCACCTCCAATTTTCCATAAAACCCTTAATTTCTGAAAGCACTTACACACAGCTTAAAATTTCCTCTTAACCTATTGGAATCTTCCCCTTGATTCTAGAGTCATGTCTCCCTGACATTAGAATCTCTGGCAGTTTCTTGTGTGTTCTGTGTGCTGAACTGAGTGCTTGGCATAAAATGGGTTCAGTCAGTAATTGTGGAATGACTGAATAAAAAAGATATTTTAATAACTGAATATGGCACAGTCACTATTCTAATAAGCATTCAGTTTAATTGAGCTGGTTAGGTCTTTACAAAACTTTGTAAGATTGTTGCTTTGTCACAGTCGTTTGGAGATGAGGATAAGGAGGCACAAAAAGGATAAGTAGCTTATCCAGGATTGTCCTGCTAGCGGGCTTCTGTTTCCACCGCTTGGCTTTATATGTGCCACAAAGCCTAGAGGAGCTGTCTGAAGTGACTGGTGCTTGAGCTGGGTACTAACACAGGAGTTAAAGCTGGCAGGGAGGAGGCAGGGGGGAGCACTTTGGACAGAGCAAATACAGCCTGGGTAAAGACCCAGCGAAGAGAACTCTGGGAAGTGCAGGTATCCAGCACCAGACAGGGAATGGCAGAAGATGTTGGAGAAGTCAGTGGTGACTGCATCGTGGAACACTGTGAGGGCCTCTCCCATGAGTGTCATAGGCATTTAATAAGTGCAGAGTGTGTGCAAAGGTGGGACTGGGTGTGTTGCTACACCTGGGGACTCAGGAAAGCCATCCTAGAAATGATGACCCCTGTGCTCTCCGGGGGTTGCAGACTCGGAAGTGGATGGGGCTAGCAGTTAAGCCCCATGTGGGAGTGGGGGTGGGACCTGGGACAGCTAGGAGAGTGGGTTTGCCTTCTGAAGACACAACCACACTCAACTTTTGCCAACATCTATGTGCCATGAGGAAGTAGGGGCTCAGTCTCTTAAAAGAGCTGATTCTTTTAAGGTAAGTTAGATATCTGAACTTGTTTAAAAAAAAAAGAAAAAGAAAGAAAGAAATCTGACCTTGTGTCTGAAGTCTCCGAATTTTTAAACATTAGCTCATTTTCAAACAGCAGGATTGTAGGGTTGTGAGACAGATTTAGCAAAGAAAAAAACAAAGCACCCAGTTCAATTTGGATTTCAAATAACAAAAACATTTTTATCAGATGCTTGTTCTGCAGGGGATGTGCTTATCCTAAAAAATTCATTGTTGTTTATCTGAAAATCAGATTCAGCTAGGTATTTCATATTTTATCTGGCACTGTGAAGCGGGAATCAAACCTGATTTGTGATCTGCATATAACTTACAGGACACCAGTGTGCAGCTGCTGTGTGGTGTGTGTTACTAGTCACGGGAGACTGCGAGTGAGTCAGTGACCCCGAAGTTTGAGAGAGGAAGGGGGCTGCCCGTGGAGGCCCTGTGCCATCAAGGTTTCTGAGGTGACCCAACAAAATAGAAAAAGGTCCAAGAACCAAGGCATCAGGACTAGGACACGTTTCAGAGGCACAGACTCCCTTATTTTTCTCAGCACCACTATTCTCTCGTTCTCCCAGCACGTTGACCTCATTCTCTCCTATTATAGAAACTTCTCCACGAGGTGAGGAGCACAGCTGTGGACGCCCCTGTTGGCAGCCCTTCTGGAAAGGGCTCCTTTGTCTTAGGAAGGTTTCCGACCTCATTGGAATCGCATGCCCGTATCTTTATCAGGATTGCCAAAGGGTGAGAAAGTCCAGGACTGAATAAAGTGCCTCGACCAGAGGCGAGATTAATGGTGTCAGTAACCATTGGTAGCTTGAAAGTGGCCATGGTGGGGATATTTATTACCATGGAAATGGGCAGACGGTACTTATCAGGGAGGTATATATACATATATATGTATATATATATCCAGTATAAGACTGATAATAAAAGCAAATACTTAAATTGAATTTACTTGTATGAAGGCACTGCTCTAAAGCACTTTACATTTGTTAATCCCATAGCACTGGTCTCCTGCGAGGGAGGATCATGATGTGTATTTTTATTGTCCACAGTACTCTGGACCTCAGAGTGACCCAGTACATGTTTTATTTCATTTCTTTTTTTTATGATTGAACAAAAATCCACAGAACATGGAAAGCCAGTGATTTTCAGTCATCTCTGGGCTTCAGGAATCCTGACCTGGACCCCACCCTAGCCTGTAGGCCTGAAATTTCTGGGAGGTTTTAAGATCTGTCACTATGGTTCTGAATCACCGCCAGGGGTGGGAAGTGTTGATATATCCTGTTGACATAATGTGAGCTATTAACAGTTGACCTGGTTCAGTGTCACACTGCATTGCATGGGAGTACATGTATAGTGAGTGATTTTAATTAGCTTCAGGACAGAGAACAGCTCTATTTGACAGGGAGCTTTTGATTTCTCTGCACTCATCTCCTGATGCTCGCACCCAAACCCAGGCATGTTCGGGCCTCTGGGTTTCTGGACTTGGCGTGCTCCCTCCCTCTGGATTCACCCAGCTAACTGTTACAGCTTGCAGGGGTCAGTGTAAGCATGGTTACCTCAGGGAGGCCTTCTTCCGTCCCTTTCGCTGTGTCTCTACCCTCTCCGCCCTTGTGCCACCTCATGCTGGCAAAGAGGTTATGGGTTCACGTAGAGTAGAAGGGTCAAGTTGCTCGAGTATCATCTTGGTCACTGCTCATTCTGACCCCAGGCCAGCGTTCAGATTCAGGTTCAAGTGCATCTGATGCTGACTTAAGAACACTGTTTGAAGGAGAATGGGGTAGGGCCACTGTGGACCTTTGTCTACCTTTTGCCTACTTTTCGCTTGGGATACACAGTTCTCTAAAAATTTGAGCCAACCCTTTAGAAAAAAAATAAGACACATCACTCAAACACTTGGGATTTTGTCGTTGAGAAATCAGAAGATCCGTTTATCTTTGTACTTATCTCTAGAAGTTTCCTTTGTCCTTTTCCCTCAGTTTTCCCTATGGCGGAGATATAAGAGATATTTCCTGTATCTGATGGAAGCCCCTTGATTCTTCCTTCAGGTCATCTGCCTGGTTCCCGTGTGTATTTCCCTTTGAGACTCCCCTGTGTCAGTGACAAAACTAAAACAACTTAGTGACAAGTTTGATGTCCTTTATTCATGGGAGAATGATCTATGAACTGGGGAAGAACAGTGCCCCATAAACACCATCCACTAAGGATGGGCTGAGGATAGATGGAATGATAGAGTAGTCAATAAGTTTATCATCGTGGTGATCTGTTAAATAAGTTTATAAAGCTTTGTCAAGTCTTAATGATCTCCAACCCTTAGAATTCAGGAGTAAGACTGAGCATTGTCCTTGGTTATGAAATTGTATACTGGTGGTCTAATTCTGCACTATGAAAAGACACAGTAGCTACCTGGGCCTCTCAGCGGTGGATAAATTGATTGCATTAAAGGGGGATTAAACTGCAGAACTTCACAGTTAGATTTCTCTCCCATCTGCCCCATGAGTAACTCCAGTAGGTTTTCAGGTCTGTGAAATTAGGAATGAATAGCGAGTTTTATATTTATTCCTTTTTCTTATTTATAGCTCATTTATAATAGCTTTGCTCAATTCCTGGTCAAGGAGAAAGGGTATGACAAGGAATTGCTGACTGTGACTCCAGAGGATTGGGATTTCTGGTAAGTTCTTTTTTTTTTAAGGTCTTCCTATTCCCTCTGATTCTCAAATATTGCTGAATAAACTTTAGTGCTTCCTTTTCTGTGGAGACATAAATTGAAATGTGAAACTGAATCAAAGGACAAAAATGCCTTCTGTATTAAAAGTTTTATGTTTCATAAATCAAAGCCTTTTCTGCTTTAAATTAGATTTGTTTAATTAAATATGTAAATTAGCTAAAAGCTTATTCACTAATTTGGTACTTGTATATGGCTGAAGTTTGTCTTAAGTTTCAGAGGTTATTAAGAACTGTCTCTAAAATTTACATTTTTTCATTAAAAAAAAGTTTGCTTGATTGCCTTTCAAATGCAGAACCATAGAAGAGGAAGAATCATCATGTTTTGAATAAGTGTGTGAACTGGAACATTGGGTTTTCTATAATCTGAATAGACATTACTATGTCTAAGACTCTTACTGCTTCCTCCTTTCCTAGGTTAGGTTTTTTCACTTCCCAAGGCTTGTTTTATCCCTCTTCCTCATCTAAACAACAAAATAAAAATCCTACACTTAAACATTGCTCAGTTGAAAATTAATAATAATCCTAAAACACATAGAAACACATGCAGAATTAATTCTAGAGCAATGATGTTTATCTATTATATATTTCTGCAATATTTGGCTAGTCCTTTTTGATGTATCCCTTTTCTAAAAAGAAGAAACAAATATTTTGCTATATAAAACCACTGACTCTGGAAATTTACTATGAACCAGAGTCAGTAAGCCTTCTAAAGTACCACGTCATTTTTTGTTTAGTTCTCTTGGTATTTGGTGGCCATTATACCTCCTTGCTTTTACTATTCACAATAATGAATCTGTCCCCACTTTTCTCCCCAAATCCCGCAAGTCTTTTACAGTGAGGAACCTAAAACTTAGTATTTGACTTTGTTTTAGTGGTTTTCAATAATATGCCCTGCCCAGGGGGCAAGTTTTTATAACCTGACCTCAATGGAGGCAATTTCTGAAGAGTATAGGAGAGACCCTGGCTATATCTGGCGGTCTATAAATTTGGGCATGCGCATGTGTCTTATTTAATGAAAAACATTTTGTACATTTCAACAGAGACATACGATGGAGTCCCTTTTTTTGTTCTCCTTAAGTTTTAGATTCTTCTTTTTTAAAAGCGTAAGGATTTTACAACCTAAACACGCTCTATTTCAGTTTCCCTCATGACAGTTTCCTTTGCTCTGTGGATGGTACTTCATTTTAGGATTCTTGGCTATTTTTATTTGTTTGACTAACATATCATTCATGTGGGTGGAAGAATCCCTTTTTAGCATTGTAACTTTTTGAAAATATAGATTATTATTCCTTAGGTTAGCTGAATCTATGAACTGATTGGTAATCAGACTTTTCTGTTTTAGTTGCAAGGGCTTGGCATTGGATCTGGAAGATGGGAATTTCATTAAACTTGCAGATAATGGCACTGTGCTCAGGTAATAAAATTTAGCTGTGAAGTCAGAACTTTTTTTCCGGGACACTTTATACAGCATTTGATCGTTAAGGTACGGATTAAATAAGGTTATTATTTTTACCAATCAGATGATAGATCGTGTGCCTATGTTTCTTTGTATGAATTGTTTGAACGATTTAAATACAGTTCTGATAGCATTGGACTTAAAAGTCTAGCTCTTAAATTTAGCTCACCAGAAATATTTGTAGGAACTCCAGTAGAATTTTAATAATTTGCTTCATCTCATTGCCCACGCCTCCTGCAAAAGAGTCTGGGGATTATGTTGTGTTAGATAAGTACATAGTTGCCTGGAACTATGATTCTTTTTATTTTTATTTATTTATTTATTTATTTATTTTTAAGATTTTATTTATTTATTTGACAGGCAGAGATTACAAGTAGGCAGAGAAGCAGGCAGAGAGAGAGGAGGAAGCAGGCTCCCTGCTGAGCAGAGAGCCCGATGTGGGACTCGATCCCAGGACTCTGAGATCATGACCTGAGCCGAAGGCAGAGGCTTTAACCCACTGAGCCACCCAGGCGCCCCTAGATTTCTTTTTATTAAGGAAAAAGGAGAAAATGGATGTTGGGTAGGGGTTAGTGGTCTATGCACATCTCTCCTCCTCTCTCTGTTTATCCAAATTTGTCTCCTGGGTGCAGGACTGATGTTGTATTTCAGCTCCTTCTGGAAGTTTTTCTAGTCGGTTCCAACCTTCATCGGTCTCCATTTTTCACACTCAGTGCTGACTCCCTCTCCTTCCCTCCCCTCAGTGTGCACGGGGCACTTTGAATATTGAAGAGCAGGACCGGCAGTTGAGAAGCTGCTGCCACCGTTTCTCTGAGCCTTACAGGGGGTGCGAGGGAGCGGGCATCTGTTTCTGCCCCCAAGACCAATAGTAGAGGCAAGTCAACATGGTCACGACTGTGCGATTTGTTATTTATATTAACATGATCAGAGTTGAAGGAAAGAACACTCAGCACAGATTATCCCTGGTACATACTCTTCCTTCTTTTTTTTTTTTTTTTTTAAAGATTTTATTTATTTATTTGACAGAAAGAGATCACAAGTAGACAGAGAGAGAGAGAGAGAAGCAGGCTCCCCGCCGAGCAGAAAGCCCGATGCGGGACTTGATCCCAGGACCCTGAGATCACGACCTGAGCCGAAGGCAGCGGCCCAACCCACTGAGCCACCCAGGCGCCCCCATACTCTTCCTTCTGATACATCATTCTTTCTGCACAGTACAAACTCATACTGTACCTAGACCTTGTCCTAGGGTTCAGATGACTAGAGCTGGTGTGGCCTCACCTCTTATTACTTTGTTATTTGTTTGCACGTTTCTTGCCTTGGGCAACTAGGGCTAGAACTTCTGTACATATGTATACATTTATATGTATGTATGTGTACATACTCCATGCAGTTTTGACCGTGACCTTTAACTCAACCAACAGATTCTTACAGTGTGCTTAGCTGTCATCAGTCTTAGTTCAAAGAATGTAAAGCATTCTACAGTTTGGGTTCTTTCTTTTATTGTTATGTCTGTCTGTCTTCCCTCTCAACGTCCCTCCCCTGAGGTCTGACCCCCTCCAGGCATTTTCCCCTGGATTCACTAGCTCATCTCCCTGATGCCTGCTTTCCTCCAACAGAGCAGATTCCTTGTCTCATCCTATGTTCTACTCCAGATCCCTCCATCTTTACATGCAGCTTTCTAAAGCATTGTCCCCTTATAGAAAGGAGCCCATTTTGATTTTTCCATTTGTTCTCACCCTATTGCTTCCCCCCTCCTTCCCCCATCGGTTCTCCCCGCGGCTGCCACCCAGTCTCTGCTGTTGTTTTCTGATCATTCCAGTTAGACTACCTTTATCCTCAGAGTTAAACAATAACTTCTCAGGAAAGAGTTTTTCTTCCAGAGAAATAGTTTAGATATTATAGGTCCAGAGCAGCTAGCACAGGCCGGACCTTAGAGTGAATTGCTCCTGATCACTTAATTGCCAGTTGGTGGATGAAATGAACAAAGAACTTAAGGAAACGCCTTCTAGAGCCCTAAAGGAGGAAATCATGTAGTTGAAAATGGAAAAAAAGAAAACTGGGTTCATTTTCGGGGGGACCACCCATAGCAAGGCCAGAGGGAGGGGTAATTCAGAGGAGGCATTAATGAGCATTGTACCCCATCTCCCCAAACCAGGGCGAGCCATGGCACGAAGATGATGGCTCCCGAGGTGCTGGCAGAGGAGTATGGCAGGAAGGAGTGGAAGCACTTCATGTCCGATGCGGGAATGGCTTGCCGATCAGGTATGACTCATGTGGATCAGCACCACCATGACCGCTCCTTGGGTCTGGGACCTTGAACCTGCAGCATGAGGACAGGAAGCATGCCATCCTTGCCTCCTGTTGGCCAGGATGCACAAGGGAGCCGCTGTGGGTTGATAGGAATAGGGTGTGTTTTCCACACATGTCTCAAGTCTCTTTGGCATTGATTCTAATTTATTTTAGGTTTTGTTGATTCTCCTTTTACCTTCCCTTGTTCTAGAATAAAAAGACTAGCACCTGGGAATAATACGTTTCTCAGTCGTCTGTATTTTTTTATCAGTTTATTACATGCTCAGTCCTTGCTTTAATTTTTCCATTACCCATTTCTCCTCACATTCATACTACCCACCTTTCTCATTTTCTTGAATACTCTCCTTTACTGCCAGCTCTACTATCTTCTATCTTCCACCTTTATCTTTTCTTTTCCCTTATTTTAAATAATTTCACCCATTTTCCCCCACTGTCTTTAAAGAAATTCACCATGTGTAAACATGAAAAGATTTCTCAGAACGCTTTGTAGACATTGATGTACATAAATTAATAAGGAATGATTAAGACATTATTATAAACACACAGACCTTATTATAATTGTTGGTTTTTCATTTGTTCTAAATTTTTGTGCCATATTCTCTCATACTACACTTTTGAAATGCACTCATCACCTAGCTGGCTCAGTCAGTGGAGCATGTGACTCTTGATCTTGATCTTGGGGTTGTGAGTTCGAATCCCACATTGGGGGTAAAGATTACTTAAAATCCTAAAAAAGAAAAGAAAGGAAAATGTAGTAACCTAAAAATAGTTGGGAGTTACTCCTTATTACAATTAGGTTCGCTGTGTTACATTCATCACCTTTTGAGCGTTTGTATTCTTTTTGTCCTGAGATGAAAATGTCAAGAAATGGGTGCTCTTGGTAACCTAAGTTAAGAGGAAAGCAGGTTTCACATTGGGGATCGAGGTGGAAGGCATTCACACATCTCAAGCCCCAGTGGCTGGTGGAAGTTTAATGGGTGTCTGTAGCCTTTTACTCAGCTAAAAACAGAGAGCGGCCGTTGTCTCTCCAGAAGCAGGCAGTCGTAGATAACTTTTTCCCAGAAAGGTCAGGCGCGGAGCTAAGCGTTTCACTCTGACATCCATTTAGAAACAGTACTTTAAAGAAGTAAAATATTTCTGAGCCAGGAAAAGAACGTTCACCCAGGATGACTGCCGACTGCTCACCACTCTGCCCTCTGGAGAGCGCCCCCTCCTGGAGCCAGCGGCTTCCCTCTGGTCCCCAGTTTACCCAGGAGCGCTCTGAGGAAGAGCTTGAATTTATCTCCTCTTACTTGGGATGGTTAGGGAGGTGTTTGCCGTTTATGTGCTCAGTGGTCAGGCAGTGGTGACACATCACAAAGGCCTATTGTTTCTGCCAGATAATAAGCGAAAGCTCGATGCCTTCAAAAAGCAATACTATTGGGGCGCCTGGGTGGCTCAGACGGTTAAAGCCTCTGCCTTCGGCTCAGGTCATGATCTCAGGGTCCTGGGATCGAGCCCCGCATCGGGCTCTCTGCTCGGCGGGGAGCCTGCTTCCCCTCTCTCTCTGCCTGCCTCTCTGCCTACTTGTGATCTCTGTCTGTTAAGTGAATAAATAAAATCTTTTAAAAAAAAAAAAAAAAAAAAAAGCAATACTATTTTTTTTAATCTAGAGACATAGAAAAGAAGAAAAAAAAATGGCCTGTGATTCCACAACCCAGTTAAACTTTGTTTACATTAAAAAATATAATGTGAGCATATGTTTAGGAAATTTAAATATTATTGAAAAGAATAAAATGAGGAGTTAATTATCTCCAACCCCTGTTGCCCTCCAGAATCCCCTTTCCTTAAAGCTTATTTCTCAAAAGTCCACGAAAGGGATCATACATTTCCTGCAGGGTGCTCCTTTAACTGACATCCTCGAGATTCTGTCACTGTAGCACACACAGAGCCACCTCATTCTGTGAAAGGCTGGTGTTGCCTGCCGTCCGGTGTCATCCATCAGCCTGTTCATAGTGCACGTTTGCATTGTGTCTGGTGTTTGGCCCTTACAAACCTGCAGTAATGTTTGCACACACAGACAGTTTGCTCTTTTGTAAGTTCCCAGAAGTGCGCTAAGGATATAGAGGTTTAAAAATTTTAGGGCAACCCTCTAGGTCCCCTCCCTCTTTGGGAGCTTTGTACTGTCCCTCAATAAACTTTGCTGCCTCCCAAAATAACATAAAATAAAATAAAATTTTGATCAGTAAGGCCAAATAAGGGCCTTTATTTAAGGAGAGCATTGTAAAGTGCATTCCCTACCAGTACATGTAGGGAATTTAAAGCACTGATGGGCAGAGACACTTAATGACAGTTTATTTGACGATCCCTTTGCAGGTTGTTGTGTTGTCAGGAGTGTGGTTTTCTTTACCAGACAGTCTGCAGAGAGCAAGTCCTTTTGATCTTCTCCCCCTTAAACTGGTAGATTATTCAGAAACAACTTACTATAGCGGAAAGCACGGGGCAGGTAGAGCCAGGTCGTCCTGGATCATACTGACTCTGGTCCTTGCCGGGCAAAGTGATCTGGTCAGTTACTAAGCCACTCTTAGCATCACTTGGCTCAACTTTCAGTGAAGATGGTATCACTCATCGGCACAAGTGAGAACATTGTGCTATCATAAATTGTTCTTTTGCCCTCAGTCATTCATGCGCCTCTGGTCTGTGACCAGCGAGAGCAGGCAGTCTGTAAAGTACGTAGTGTCGGCAATGGCTTCTTGGGGAATGAGTTCTCAGTGGGCAAAGCTTAAGGATCTTAAGACTTGTTAGAGGCCTATTTTCTTGAACTGAGCTCACTAATCCCTTCATTGCCAGTGAGTTCTCTGCTCATTAGAAGGGGCGAGAAGCAAAGCTTTCATGGGGTACAGTCTTGGAGTTTTAGTGGAAGAAGAGGCATCAAGAGCAGCCTGGCCCAGTTCATAGGTCAGGACTAAAGAAGTCTCGCTGTGTCCACACAGCGGTCATCCAGCCCACATTTTACAGTCCAGTGACTCAGCCCCCTTGGCTTCTCGGAGGGAGTCTTATTAAACCCCTGAGTTCTTTGATTAGATCCCATGCAAGACTCAGGATCAGTATTTTAACTCTAACTGAATTTTGTCTGTTAATGGCCACAGAGGAAGGGGAAAGCAAGGGCACGTAACTGGCATGACGACAGATCTCCTGCTGCCACAGCGCCCGGAGCAGCTGGTGACGCTGGTGTCACAGGCCAGGAGATTAGATCAAGTGCAGGTCTGTGGACCATGGGAAGCGGTGCCCACCACCCTAGTCTCGGGAGCCCTGGAGTGTTGTGTGGCCTTACAGTACAGCAGAGTGTGGGCAGAAAAGCGCATGGGCTGTGATCTCCCTTTTCCTCCTGATGCCTGGTTCCTCACACCAGCAGAGCCATCCTGACCTTTCTGAGGAATAAACAGTAATCTAAGATGTTCTACCAATAATTTCAGCTGTAAGAGTAAAAACCAGGAAGATATGCCAACCAAACTATTTTTAACTGCGGGAAAGGATATGTAAACTCACGTAGCCATTTTGTGAATTAACAGATGGAGAACTTTTGACTTTATTTCTTATACATTCTTAATAATTTGATATGAAGAAGTGAAGGCCATTTAATGACATTTAAAAAGATAGACATCTAGTCCCTGCAGAGGATTTTCTCCTGATTTACCTGTGGCCCTCATTCCAAAAATCCATTCCACTGTTAGATCATTCAGTCATTCAACAAACATTTGTCGAGTCCCTGCAATATGCTGGGTATTGAGCTCAGTGGACGCTAGAGAACAAGACTGCTGTGCTCCATAACTTCATACTTAGCTTACAAATGGGAAGAAGGGAGTACTTAAATCAGGCACTTACAATATTGCATGCAACAGTTATGACCATTGAGGAGATACTTTCTCACATTAAACTACAGTCTGGCTTCACCTTTGGGTCTGTTTGATTCCTCCTTGTACAAGGATTCCCTAGGGATTCTATGACATTGGGATCCCCCCAAAGCAGAGTGGTTGGTCCTGATCCTGGTATACAGGAATGAGATAGTGGAGAGGGTAAGCCGTAGAAGGTAGAAACAGTTGGAGCTGGATTCCACTGGATTTCTGAGAAGCACTGAGAATATCTCCCAGAGTTGTCGATCCAGGGGACAGGAGCCTTCACTGGCCCCTAAACTTGAGGCTCTCCTGCTGGCTTCTGGTTGAGGCTCGCCACATGAGCCACATGGACTCCCCAGGCTTCTGGAGGGACTGAATGACACAGGTGTGCTTGAGGTGGGATGATGCCATTAAGCACAGCAGTGACTGGGCTCAAACATGAGCCAAAGGAACGCAATATGGGTCATCAAGGGTCTGCCCAGGGACAGCAGATTCAAAAGAGACATCTGCACCAAGGAAGGGCTCAAGTTTAATTCTGTCCTAGGGTCAAGCAGAATAAATCAATCTCTCTCTTCCCTGAGATTCTACCGTCCCTGTTCTGTGCACCTGACTTTTTCCCAGATAAGTACACCATATCCTCACATGATGTGATATGTTGTTGTTGTTGTCTATTCCTCTCATCACCCTGGTTGTCCTCACATGAAACTGAAGATGGACCAGCCAGCACAGATATGAGAAGGGCTGTTGTGCAAATGACTTCGTGGTGCTCCAGTGTTAGGCTGATTGTCTTGAAATTCAATGACATTGGTAACATAAATTGTGGCTGTTTTATAATCCATTTCATGGTTAACATATAGTCTAGTTTTCGTTTTTACATAAAATTTTTTTTCATAAGATCCTTGAATTAGGGCTGTCATTTTTTAATTTTCTTATAGCTTAACCCTTCTTTAAAAGATAAAAGACAGTGAACACCTGTACTAGAGCTATTCTGAATTGAAATAGAGGCCCCTCTAAGGAACCAGACCAAAGTCTGGCGTCTCTTCAGCCAAGTTTCTGTGTGTCACATAAATGAGCCATTTGTTCCCAGTGTAAAATTTTGTTCTTTTTTAGGAAAATACTATTTTTATGATAACTACTTTGACCTGCCAGGAGCGCTTCTATGTGCCAGAGTGGTGGACTCTCTAACAAAGGTGAGCAGGGACTCATTTTTCATAAATTACAATAGGTATTCAGTCATAAATCAGAGGACTTAATTATATATGTCTTTTGGGTTGAGATTTTACTCAGTTTCCTCTTTGTGGTTTTGGAAGTGACTGAGGAAGGAAAACAGAATTTGGTCAGATATTTTGGGAAAATTAAATAGCCCTGACCATTTTTCCCCTCAGGGATAATAAACCTCTTCTCCAGCAGGGGGTGCAAATGTCTAAAAAGAAAATACCTCACAGATGGAAAGAATATTTTCTTGGGTTTCATTAGCAGATTTTAAAAAAATAATTAAAGATAATTTTAAAAATCCCACCATCGTTAAGCACTCTAAATAATACAAAATCAAAAAAAATGAGATGAAGTTTTTAAGTTCCTCATTTTGAGCAGTTTGATATGTATAGACTTTGTACTGTTTATGAAGATTGAATAAATTATTGAATATACTTAGGAATATAATTATTATATTACTGAATAAGAATATGATTATTATTATTAGATATATTGAATATACCTGTGAACAGACACCAATTTTATGTCAGAATTACTTTTCAGTTTTGCATATGTTGTCTTTGAACATCATAACGATCATGTTAATAATAGAACATGGATAGTGGTTTTCTTTTGAGCCAGAATTAGTCATGTGTTTGTGAGTTTCCGTTGAGCAATTATTTTATCATGTAGAAGTTATTATTTACATAAGATGGAGTCAGTTTTTCATCCATAGTGACTTCAGGCAAATGTATTAGTCTTCAGATATTCAAGAGTTTAATTAGGTACAAATGTCTAGTAGTTTATCTTTGTTTAGGTAGAAGGACACTGGTTAATAATGGTTCCAAGACGGCAAGGCCTTGTGGGGTTATGTATTTCAATGTAATGTTTATTTGCTTCCTGGTTTAAAAAAAATCTAAATAAAAGTGGTTTATGTTTTGGATTTGGAACCTCCTTCATCTCTCCTGTGGAGATTTTCTACTCTTTTTTATTAAAGTCAGGTAAGTGTGCATTGAATTCTAAAGTAACCAGCTTTTAGGACTTTAGGACTTGGGGCTTCTTAGCCCCATTGATGCCGCGGTACAGAAAGCTATAACACTGTAAATTTACTCCTGTGTCTAAAATATATAATTTTTAGACTTCACACTGAGTAGAAATTTCTATTTTATTTAGGCCATATGAGCCATATTAATATTTAGTTATATGCATGTGTATATATGTATCCGTAGTAGTGATTTTCTTGGAAGATCTTTCTTCTTAAAATCCCATTCCAAGAATGTGTTTTTTCATCTGTTATCTTTTCTAAAATATGAGTCCCATTTTTAGATTATGGCAATATCGTAATTGCCTGCTTTTTTTTTTTTACTGTGCTTAAAAAATTATTACATGTGTTATTACATGTTATTACATTACATGTTAACATTTGGGATTTTTTTTTTTTTCAGCGGAACAATGGTCAAAAAACATTTGATTTTTGGAAGGATATAGTTGCTGGTATACAACACAATTATAAAATGTCAGCTTTTAAGGGTGAGTAATGTGATAGGAGACTTTCTAATCGATGTTTGCTAAATGCTGCGCGGCTTGTGAATTACTTTGAAGTTACCTATTTTGACATGTTCCTCAATCAGGACTTCATTTTATCTAAAATTTTGCTATGAAGTTGGTACTGCTTATATTTTAAGAGGTTCTTTATTCATGTCTGCTCCATGGCTACAATTGCCTGTCCTCTGAGCTCTGCTCTCTCTCCCTGGCCTGCCAGAAGGGGCGTTTTGTGGGTTCCCTGGAATGGAGTTCCAGCTGTGCTGTTTCCTGGCTCGGTGATGAGGATTACTCCCTAGAACCATGGGCGTAGTAGCTATAGACAGGTAGGGAGAATGAGAATTCCATTCTCATTGCTGGAAAACAGGACTGGTTGACTCAGAATGGGGCAGAGTCATGGCCAGGCTGCACATCGGGTCTCACAGCTGCATCTCGGGTAAGGTTATGCGGAGGATCTCTAAGGCATACAGGGATGCTTTGTCATAGGCTACCTCGGGGACTCGAACCAGGCTGCCCTGAGTCACCCAGTGGACTGTTAGATGCTCAAGAACAGTGTTTCTCAGCTTAGAAAAAGGTTGCCTTTGATTGACATAAAATTGCCTGCCTTCCTTTTAATGGTAATTTAAGTAATCAAAATAATCCTAAATATTGTGACTAAAAACATGTCAAGGCAATAACTAGCAACTGCCAAATATTTTTTCAAATTGCATATTTCTCTGCCACCTGCTTCTTTGCTTTCCTGAAGAAATCACTGCTTGGCGAGATTGTCTCACTTTTCTGTGCCTGGTCACCGGCGCCTAGCCCTGGCTGGTAGGTCCCATGTGGTCCTGTGGGTGTCTTTTTGTAGTCCACGGGGAGTGCTGAGGGGTGTGTGCGAATCCCCACCCCAGTAGAGGGGAGTATCCATGACAACTGTAAAGGCCACCCACCACTTTATTGTTTTACCTTAATGAACTTTGTAAAGCGAAAAGCCTCAAAAGAGAATAGTTGAGAATAGCAAATTGCTGCTCTCAAATAAATTCAGCATAAAAATCTGTTGAAGTTATTTTATTGCATTGTAAATAAGGAGTAGGTAAAACATGTCATGCTTTAATAAGTGAGGCACAGCTTAAAAGTTTTAAGCAGCAATATAAAAATACAGTACAGAGCATAAATAAATCACATCTTTTCATTTCTAGCCAGATTTTGAAACCCTTGACATTAGCAATAATTTCACTAAAGTGGGAGGCTCAAGGTCCTTATGGCGATGTTCTGTAAACCCACAAAATCATCATCTGTTAAGACTCAACATGGAATTAAATCAAATTAATCACACTTGTATTAAATAAATAAACTAGGTTAGACACCCATTTCCAAGTTGTGACGGGTATATAGAAAGCTTTTCTGGAGTCACAGAAAAATCTGAAAAGATTCATGGCTAAAGCACCTTGCATTTCAGATTTATTTTAACATCATCTTTTGGCTTTTTATTAGAGTTGTAAGAAGTCTGTGTGCACCTGTACATTTGAATAAATCTTGATGAAGGGGCCATGTAAGCCTTCAAGTAATGCACTATCAGAAAGATCTTAGGGTATACAGTGCCTTTTAAATTTGAGTATTCAAGTATATGATACCCTCTAAATGTTTCCTAGAAGTTCTCCTGGTAATCGGCTGATTAAAAAAAAAAAAAAAGCTGAATTTCCAAAATCAAATTTAACATAATTTAGTGTCACATTTCAGGGTTTCTTTGTGATCATTTAAATTGTTTAGCTTAGTAGGACTTTCAGGGTGGAATGTTTAAGTTCTGAAGGAGTTCACAGAACACTTTAAGGAGCCGCGGGACCGCTGACTAGAAGTTCAGGAGGGCCTCCCCCTGTTGACCGCTGCGGCGCACTTTCGGGGGCAGGGGGGAGAATTGGTTGGTCTGAAAGCTCAAATCTGTATTTGGAAAATCAAAATTAGTCCCATTTTTTTTTTTTGGCCTACCTCCATATGCTTTCTGTGGGGCACGGTGGCGTTGGGGGAACGCCTTCTCAAGCCGATTTACATGAGCTCGGCGGGAGCACGCTCACACAGGGGCCACCAGGAACCCTGAGAAAGAGGAGTGGACGTACTCAGAGGAGTAGAGCCCGCTCGAGCCAGCGTTGGGCAGCTGCAGCCACACCTGGTCGTTCTCCGTGAGATCGAGTACGGCGCTCCCCGAAGCCTGATCTAGGTAGCCTTTGGTGTACTCGTCATAGGTGTACATCACAGGGGCGCCGTTCTTATACAGGCCCACCCACACGTGGGTCCCTTTCACATGCACGTGGTAGGAGAAATAGTACGTCCCTGGTACGCTGCAGGTAAAGATGCCAGTTCTGGGGTCGTAATGCTGTTGCCTGTTGTACAAAATCTTATCAAATGGGATGGGAATACCTACAGCTGGGTAAGCTTTGGAGAGAATAACAGTGAAAGCAGACATCGGCATTCCCGTCACTCCCTGGTTGGCACTAACAAAAGGCCTTTGGCCTGCCTTTATGAAGCCCTCAGGTGGGGCTGCTTGGCCTGGGGGGCCTGGGGGGCCCGGGGGACCTGGGAGGCCAGGCTCTCCAGTGTGGCCTCTCGGACCTGGAGGCCCTGGTGGCCCAGTGGGACCATTGAGCCCCTTAGTTGCTACGCCCGCTGGGCCAGGAGGACCTGGAGTTCCCGGATCCCCTTTAGATCCAGGGAATCCTGGAATGCCCGGTGGCCCAATGGGGCCTCTGGTTCCTGGTATTCCAGGGGCCCCTCTTGGCCCAGTCTCACCATTGTGTCCAGGCATTCCCTTAGCTCCTGCTGGGCCCACAGGGCCTGGGAGACCAGGAGGTCCCCGAACTCCAGAATCCCCTTTTGGGCCTGGTAACCCTTGGTTTCCCTTAGGACCACTGCTGCCTGGTTCTCCTGGGTACCCTGGTTTTCCATCTAACCCAGAGGAACCCCTTTCTCCCTTAGTCCCAGGGTGTCCTACAGGCCCCACTGGCCCCATCTCACCTTTAGGACCGGGAATCCCTTGGTTGCCTGGCATGCCTTTTGGTCCTTGGGGTCCCATATTTCCAGGGGGTCCAGTTAGACCTGGTTCCCCGGGATGACCTGCTGGCCCTTGTTCCCCTTTAGCACCTGGACTTCCTGGAAGGCCAATGGGACCTCTTTGTCCCTTCAGGCCTGGCAACCCTGGTTTCCCTAAGCCACGAGCCCCTGGGGGCCCAGCTAGTCCTGGAGCCCCAGGGTGACCTTTTGTCCCAGGAACCCCTGGCTGGCCTGGGGCTCCAGTAGCTCCTGGCTTTCCAGTGCCTTCGGGTCCTCGTTCCCCAGGAGGACCTTGGGGGCCTGGTGGGCCAGCTGGTCCCCTCTCTCCTGGAAAACCCCGATCGCCTTTGGCACCTGGTTGTCCTGGAAACCCATTTTCACCTCTTTTTCCCACTCCAGGAAGGCCAGGTGGTCCCATGGGACCCTGAGGGCCTGGAAGACCCCTCTCACCGGGGCGTCCAGGAGCACCGTATCCTGCTTCCCCTTTCTGTCCATGCACACCAGGTGCTCCCGGTGTGCCCTTTTCTCCAGGAAAGCCCCTGGGTCCCGGGGCTCCTGCAGGTCCTTGTTGTCCGGGTTTTCCTCTCACAGTCATTCCAGCTGGGCCGGGGATTCCGGGTGGCCCTGGTGGGCCCCGTGGTCCTGGTAAACCAGCTGGTCCCATATCTCCTTTTGGTCCAGATGGTCCTTTCTCCCCTGGTTTTCCTGGGAGTCCTGGCAAACCCGGCTTCCCAGTGGCCGATGGTCCCGGTGGTCCGGGCAACCCTGGCTCTCCTTGGGGTCCGGGACTTCCGTGTCCTGGTTTTCCTGGTGGTCCAGATGGGCCTGGGTGCCCTCGAGGTCCAGCGGGGCCTGGTGGGCCAGGAATACCTTGCTCTCCTCTTACAGATACACCTAAGAAACATGCCCGAGAGATGGTTAGTGATGACCTCGCACTGTCGGTCAGTCCATTTTGGCAGACTGTGATTTCGGATAATACATTTTATATTGTATTTAAAAACAATGCCAGAGAGGATGGTTCATAAGACCATGGCTACCCTAATACTTTCATTACATCCTCATTATCCAGGAAAATAAATTGGGGTTGAAGAATTCATCTAGAATAAGAGTACAGTGAGGTATTTACCCCATTTATTTTGGGAAAGTCATCTACCTCGAGAGGAAAGGGGAAAAAAGGTATTTGATAGAAAGGAAGAAAAAGACAAATGCAGAATAAATGGGAAAGTATTTAAGAACTATGACAGTTTTCTCTCACAAAAGCTGTCCTGTAAGATATCCGGTGAGAAAATCTTCCCCGGCCTACCGAACACAGTCCAAATGTAGGTTGATTTTTTTCACCCTCAGTACATACCGTGAGCTCCTATACCCTCCTTTCATTGACTTAACACTGCAGCAAAGAGAACTGGATCCAGTGGGCAGGGTATATAAAATAGCATTAAAATGCTTATCTAAAGTTTTCTTTGGTTAATGCACATAGTTATTATTGATTTCATAGAGGTATGCGTCCATTTGAACCAGGTACTTCTACTGATACTATGAATTCAGTTCAGAAATGGCTCATTCACTGCCTGTGATGGGAAAAGGGCTCTTGGACCACAGCGTGCGGAGCACAGGACGCATCTTACAAGAGCTTCAGTCATGAAGGGAGTAGAACAAGTGTCCCTGCGATAGGAGGTGTCCAGTGTTTTGGTTTTAGTCATTCAGAGGTGGGGATTAACAGAGCATTGTGGTATTAGGATATGTAATTGGGAAAATACTCTCATATCAGAGGATCTTTAGGCAATAATTATCATAAGCATATAGTATGAAATAGTCTTTTCTTTCTCAGAGAAATTCTTTAATTCCTAGCAAAAATGGCAATAATTACATACGATTTCAAAGTCTATTTGCAGAACTTAAATTAAAATCATTTTGTGTTTAAAAAAAATTTTTTTTTTAAATCATTTTGTGTTTAATAAGTCTTCAAGAAGATGGCTGGAATGCCTGCCTATACTATTTAAATTCTTTTACTGTTGGGAAATGGTTGGTAGTTATGGTAGATTTAGCCAATGGCATAGTTTCTGAATGATTTGGTCAAAACCCTGAGAATGACTTATGGCTGTGACTTTTGAGCCACATGTTTCTTGTACAAAAGTGATTAATTAATATACTTAAACTTTATCTAAATCTTTAATGGCTTTAGAAATCAGAGTGAAGACTAAATTGGAACTAATATTAAATGAATTACAAATTTAAAAAAACAAAAAAAGAATTATAAATTGCCTTTGAAAACATATGCTTATGGGTATGGTTCATATTAACTGTCAATTGTTGGTACATTATAATACTTTAAAAAATCTTTCATATTAACTGGCATGTAAGAAATAGTCAGCCAATAGTAGTTGCTAATATTATTCTCTTGGGTATTCCTCATATTTGAAATACATTTGGTGACAAATGAAATATAAAATACACAGCAGAATCATTAAAATAGATAAGCTAAAATAGGAAAATTATTTTAGACTTGGATATTTATATTTTGTACTAATTAGAGTTACTACATTTCATTTTGTAAATATTTAAATGTATGGAACTTTATTCACTCATGGGTTTTCAGAAAATGACATCAGGAAGAAGACTGTGAGAAAGTTAATTTGTGGAAAAGAACTCTCTCTCTCTATATACACACACACACACACACATATATGTAAATATATATATCTCATTGATAGATTGACTTTATAAAGTATATACATTAAATGTCTATAAAGAGGTGTAATACATTACAAATAGAATAGATGAATAAATAGAAAAAAATAGCACCTTTTTTTTCAAATGCAAACTGTGGGGTTTACTTCAGAATCTTATTCTGAATCTCCTAAAGATCTTATCCATACTAAAAATCATTTAGTCTGGTTGGAAATCTGTTTAACTGTTAAAATAGGGAGGAAAAACAGTCTTACTGAAAATGACTACATAGTGGGGTGCCTGGGTGGCTCAGTCGGTTAAGCATCCAACTCTCGGTCTTGGCTCAGGTCATGATCTCAGGGTCATGAGATCGAGCTCTGTGCTCAGCTTGGAGTCCACTTGGAATTCTTTCCACCTCCTCCACCCGCCCCCCCCCACACTCTCTCTTTTTCAAAAACAAATGAAATGTTAAAAAAAATGAAAACGACTCCATAGACCATCATTTGAGGCTGGAAGTCTGAGGATAGGGTGATCTCAGTCACTTGGAATATTGCCCTCAAAGGTCCTCCACCTCTTGTTGCAAGAAAGAATGAATTCTGTTGTGTCTTTAAGGGATAGCCCCTGTTTGTCGCTTGCCAATGGAAAAAAAAAAAAATGAAAGATTAGGGTGATATCATCCTCAAGGAAAAATTATTACTAGCAAAGAAGTTTCTGAAATGCCCAGAAATTGAAATAGTGGTTGATCGTGTCAGAATATGGCACCCATGGGGCCACAGCTCTGCATTCCTTTGCAGCATAATTTGGTGTGTTTTGGCTGAGCCCTCTTTGAACCTGTGTTGAACAGATGGGCCCAGGAATCACACAGGCACTCTTTGTATTTCTGTTGTCAACCTAATGCTATATGTGTATACATCGTAGACTTTTGTCTTTCTTTTAGTACGTTAGTGCCTGCCAGTGAAGGATGATGTCCTTGAGTTTCCACCTGTATCATCAAGTAGAGACTGTAGTGAATTTAGCAGTTGAAATGCAGCTTCTAAGCTTTTCATTTGTTCGTAAGATACATATTTTCATTTATTTTGCAGAAGTAGGCAAGATAATGCAGTACAGTAAGATGGAAAAACAGAAACATTTTTAACCTTCTACAAGGGGTGCATTTGATTTTTAACTCAAGGCGGTTTCATATGATCTTGGTAAACTACAAAGAGTATGAATTTGTGATTATAGGGATATACCCAGTGATGTATGTCGTAGCATTTCACATGAATTGCCATTCATTGCTTCAAGGAAAGTAGCAGGTTTCTTTTGTAACTTTGCTCTTTCTCGTATTTTATTTGTATTTTGAGACATTCAGGAGTTTTTGTGACACACCTGTGCATTTATTTTTAAACATTAAGCTACCTTTCATGAAATGTTTTAAATTTCATCTTTCTTTTTAAGAAGATAATCCTGTATGTTTACTTTCCTGAACATGGTTGTCTCCAAAAGCGCTATTTGTAAAGTTTATGGCAAATATCCTTAGCATTATTTGCAAGGTGAAATATGTAACTATAATGAAAAAATACTAAGGAAAGGAAACTTGAATCTTAAAATCAGTTCAGATTATGCAGTTAGATTCAGTAGATGTTTTTCAGGTAGTGTGTGCCTGATGTCATTCAGTGGAATTAGTGAATGAGAAACCCTAATAATTGCCCTTCCTTGAGGATCTGTTAGGAGTGTGCATATACATTTTCTCAGTTCTCTTCACAATATCTGAGAAAGCTGAATGGCTGGGGAAAGATTCAAGAACAAAACTAAAACCTATCTAAGGCTAGCCCCCCATACTACCACAGTGTGAGGAAGTAGAGAAGTACCAGTAACACAGCTAATACTTGCATACTTTACAGGTAGTAACTCACTTACACATCCTAACAGCCCTTTGAGATCGCTGCTGCTGCTTTTTTTTAAGAGTGAGGAAACTAAGGCACAGAGAGGGTGAGTAACTTACTTGAGGCCCCACAGTTAGTACACAGCAATTAAGTCTGTGTATTTGACAGCTAACCCATACAAAAATGTATAAATAGGGGGGCCCCTAGGTGGCTCAGTGGGTTAAGCCTCTGCCTTCGGCTCAGGTCATGATCTCAGGGTCCTGGGATCGAGCCCCACATCAGGCTCTGGTCAGCGAGGAGCCTGCTCCCCCCCCCCCCTTTGCCTACTTCTCTGCCTACTTGTGATCTCTCTCTATATATATTCAATTAATAAATAAAATCTTTAAAAAATGTATAAATAGGAAAATTGTTGCCTCATTTGCCTACTAAATTTTGTGGAAAGCATTAGATTTTATTTGGTAATTAAGAACTCAGTTTTGTATATATTGGTGTGTTGGCCGAATTGGTTGTACAAATAAATGATGGTTAAGTATTTAGATACCTAAACCTGTTCCTCTCGGTGTAATTGGCAGTTTTTTCTCATTAAGATTTTAAACTTGATTAATTTGTTTTGGATCCATATTTCTCCCTCATGGTTGGTTATTTGTGCGGAAGCATCAATGGAGGGAAAAGCTTTAAACATAAAAGTTCTTAATTTTCTTCAGGTACATCTTTCTACTCTACTCACTGTGGAAAGGATATTAATGTTCTTGAATAGTCTTGCTTTTTCCATAAATCATTTTGCTTTATTATTTTGGACAAACTCAGGAATTTGAAGATAATTTAACACCAAATAGAGTTAAAAGCATTTTGTTAGGGGCGCCTGGGTGGCTCAGTGGGTTAAAGCCTCTGCCTTCGGCTCAGGTCGTGATCCCAGGGTGCTGGGATCGAGCCCCACATCGGGCTCTCTGCTCTGCAGGGACCCTGCTTCCTCCATTCTCTCTCTCTCTCTGCCTGCCTCTCTGCCTACTTGTGATCTTTGTCTGTCAAAAAAAATTTTTAAAAAAATCTTAAAAAAAAAAGGCATTTTGTTAAAGAGATCATTAAGATTATAGAAAGCAATAACCAGTTAGTTAATACTGCAAAATATATAAAGTTTACCTTTACTCTTTATGGCATAGGGAATGAAGAACTGGGTCTTGGTGTTGGGTGGTGGGCCTTTTATGCCTGTAGGTGTTTGGAATCGCTCAGCATAAAATTCTCCATGAACCAGGTTCAAGAACATTAGCAGCAAAAGGGCTGTTTGTGGCAGCATGTTCTCAGATGGCGTCTGAAAAACAGAAAAGAATCATTTCTTGTTATTGACCTGTTTTATTTGTCTGTAGTTGAACACATGAATTCTTTATTTTGTTAACTACCTTTTTTTACCTTATCCTTTCTGTTTTTAATACATTCCATAAACCAGAATTAGAAATTTTTAGTTATATGAATATATGTCTCAGTTTTTAGTGGAAACCACATTCAAGTAATCCAGTAAAACTGAAGTGATTTTTGAAGAAGAAATACAGAAACTATAATTGGATACCTGTATTAATAATTTAAGATCTTTAACATAAGTTGAAATATCCAGCAGTTTCAAAATAAACTAAGTAGGACATAATTTTACAAATATGGTTTTCTTAGGACTATCTTCTTATAGAGACTAATGTGGATTGAACTTTCTGAGTACACTTTAGTGGAAGGTCACTTTTTTTAAATGACAAAAAAATAAAGAGTTGATTTATCGAGGCCCGTTTCCAAACAAGCTACCATGGAAGTCCACCAGAACATCAAGTCATAGACTCACCTGGGTGCCAGGAATTCCTGAAGATGGTTTCTTGGCAGCTTTCTGAGCCCTCCTGTGGCCAGGTGAGCAGTGCAGAAGGTACCTTCTCCAGAGCTGTCCTGCAGTATTTATACTGTTTCTCCCTTACTTCTTGAGGTTCCCCTGAGTTTAAGCTCCTCCCCTGAGAGGTGGAGAATACTAATTATAGTGGAAAGTTCTATTGGGCAAGCATACAAGATCAGGTTGGGCTCTCTTATTTTCTTATTGAAAAATAAACTCTTTGTCTTCAATATATATTAATAGTTTTAACCATGCAGCATCTTTTTCTGAGTTTTATTTTAGAAGTTATGACTCAGATGTTTAGGTTGGTTCATAATGGGATGATAATACCCCCTTTGTGTTTTTGAAAGCATATTCTTATGTTATTTGGTTGAAAATATTTGGTAGTATATTAAAGTAGGAGAGGAAGTCTTTTTGCAGGGGGTGGGGTGGGGTGTGGATTTAAACCATCCTCTAAGTTCTTCAAATATGACATAAGGCCCTCAATGTGTCCATTAATGTTCCGAAATTTTTATGCAAATAGCTAACTCCAATTCTTAGAAAACTATTAAAATGTAGGTATGTTGTTTTATGTCTTGGGATTTTAATGTAAGTTCTCAGAAGTTAGTAAGAGAAATTTTTAATATGTTAATATCTACTTTAATTTTTATATATTAAATATTTTAGTTTTCAGACAGAGGCAAGATATCCATGAATTTGATAGTAGAGTTAGGAATATAATTACCATAAAGGATTTGGACTCTTTATTTACGACACAACAGTATGTTCAGTAAATAGCTTTAGGTGTTATTGCTTAATTTTGGATTTTACTTTAGAGTGGTAGTATAGATTATAGATGGCAAAAGCCTTAACTGATGATATCATATTGTGTCTATTGAATAAGATGGTTGTGTTCATTTCAGAAGAAAAAAATTCCTCAAACTTTGCTTTCAGCTTTTAAAAAAAGTATCAGTGGTTTACCTTACAATTTCCTTCAGGAATCTTGATTCAGCCCAATTAGAAACATTTTTCCCCCAGAGATGAAAGTAAACCTTATCATTGTCATTTTCAATGCTTAGAATTCTCTTTAACAATATTAGGAGACTCTTAAAAGTCAGTTTTCAGGATCCTAAAAAACATCTAATACAAACAGGAAGTTGGGAGACTAAATTTTGTATCTTATTTAATTTCATTATTTTTAGAGCTAGTGCAATCAACTGTACAAATAAAGTAGGTGAGAAGGAAAATTCCGTAACGGGCATAGATACAACCTTTTAAAAACCTCTGCAGAATTAAAGTAGAATGGTTTCAGGACTGATTGATAACTGATGTAAGTTAGTGTTTGACCACTGGATGAAATAAAGGTTTGTTCTTTTTCTTGTCCCTTTTTCCTGTCCTGAATATAATTTTCTGTATTTTGTTAGACTAAGCCTTTATAGAAATATAAATGGATAGCTCACCTCACTGATTGCCTTTCTCCTAACTCTCCCTTTTAAACCTTCCATTGGTTGCCATGTTTAAAAATCTTTACCATCCTATATGTCTCTATGTAATATTCATTGATAGATATGAAATGTGATTTTTGTATCAGCTCACATGAACAGGATAATTAGAAAATTTATATTCCAATCATTTTCTCATCACTTGGAGCTTTTATAATTATTATATATACTCTGCTATGCCTGTAAGATACTGCAAAGGATTAGTAAGAGAAATGGCTGCCTTCTGTCTACTATGGTTCATTTGGATAAGTTTCTGAAAAAATAGGTTAGGTTACATGGATGCCCTTGAAGCCTAGCCTGTAGAATTTGGGGTTTTTTGTTTCAAATTTGTTTTAAAATGAATTATTACAAGTACATATTCTAGTATTTTTGTATGTATATGTGGGTACACACATACACACACATTTATAATTGAGACTGTTTCCCTGTTAGATTACGTTCACGTGAAGGTACGGAAGATTAATTCTCAGGTCTTTACACTGTGCACCTGTGTAGACCGTTTGTTTGTCTGTGGCTACTCCAGCTATTTCCAGAGCTTCTCACCTCAAATTCTCTAGGTGTCTGTTACACAATGAAAAGGTTGGGTTAGGTTTCCAAGCTCCTCCCAGCTTTAAAATTAGAGCATTCTGTGTTTGAGGTATTTTGCTGTTCCCCATGGTGAGACAGTGGGCTTGGCTCCATTTAGGACTTTTTAGAGACAAAGTCCATACCAGGTGCTCAGATGCCTTCTTTTGGGGATATGTAAATACATGTGGGTATTTGTCAATCTATATACCCCCTTTAACTTTGGAAAATGTGGTGTCTTTATTGGATAAGGCTTGGCCATTCAACCCTTTTTGCAAATAGTATACTTATTTCAGCACAGGGAATCTGACTGCTGTTTGCTTTGTTAGTCACATAAGAAGCACTGTCTCGTCCAAAACAGATTGTAGAATCAGAATATTTGCTAGCCACACCCCACCCAATTGTGTATTTAAAACTATTTTTATTCTGGGAGTTTACTTGTAGCAGTTTGAAGTGACTAGTCTGTGGCTTTCGGATGAAAACCCATTCCACTTAAAACAGAAAGCCATGCGGGGCACCTGGGTGGCTCAGTCGTTAAGTGTCTGCCTTCGGCTCAGGTCATGATCCCAGGATTCTGGGATCGAGCCCCGCATCGGGCTCCCGGCTTGGTGGGAAGCCTGCTTCTCCCTCTCTCACTCCCCCTGCTTGTGTTCCCTCTCTCGCTGTGTCTCTCTGTCAAATAAATAAATACAATATTTAAAAAAAAAACAAACCAGAAAGCCATGCTCTCTCAACTCAGTAACCTAACTGCATTTTTATAATATCAAATATAAATGTTTTTTGCACATCTAGCATTTAGCTGCTCTAAGCTTGCCTGTTCATTTTCACTAGCCAGGGTCAGTGATTAATTCACCGAATATTTTTTTAGTGTCCGGCATGGAGATAAAAAGTGGGTGAATAATGTGCAACCCCCACCCTTCCTGGGTTTGAACAGTGGTCCACAATCATTTTTCCCCAGTCCTGCAGTCCTGGGGGGCATGACACGTTTCCTTTAGTCTTCAAGGTCCAGTGATACAGTGGTAGTTCCGAGATTGCATTGTGAAAAAGCTCTTCAGGTGATTACAGTGGACTCTGAAGTTGGAATATCTTGGTCTGATGGCATTGTTCCATTACCAGTTTCTTAATATTAGCTGCATAGTTTTTAGTCATTTTGTGTCTATACTTTTTAACTTTATTGTGGAAAATTTTAGTTTTCTATAGAAGTAGAGATTAGTTACAGTGAGTGCTTAGGTATCCCTCGCCCAATTCAAACTAATCTCAACTCCCTGACACTCGGTCCTTCTATTCACCATACCTCAAAATGGTGGACAAATAGGGGAGCCTGGGTGGCTCAGTCAAAAGTGTCTGCCTTTGGCCCACGTCATGATCCTGGGGGTCCTAGGATCAAGCCCCATGTCCAAGTCCCTGCTCAGCAGGGAGTCTGCTTCTCCTTTTCCCTTAGTCCCTCCCTTCCTTCCCTGCTCATGTTCTCTCTTTCGTTCTCTCTCACTCTCAAATAAATAAAATCTTTTAAAAAAAATTATGGACAAATAAATATTATCCCAATTTACCTATGAATATTCAGTATACTTCTCCAGAAAATGAGTCATTTTTCTCTAAAACAAAATCTTCATACCTAAAAAATGAACCATTTCTTAGTATTATCAAATCCTTTAGTCCATGTTCAAATTTTCCCAGTTATCTTAATGTACGTACACACGCATGTATGCATAGTATGTAAGTGCATACATATGTACATGTAAGCATATATAGAGATATACCCACATGTGTACAGTGCATGCATATATGTATACATATATGTACATACAGAGTCAAATGTTTTTATTGATTGATTTACTGTTTGTTCAAATTAGGTTCATGAATATTCCCTAACTTATATGTTCCTGTTAATGTTGTTTTCTCTCCATGTCTCTTTATTTCCTTTGCAGTTTATTTATTGAAAAACTAGGTCATCTGTTCTGATCAATATCCCACAATTTGGATTTTGTTGTCACTTAAAATACTTTTCTATACCCTTTATTTCCTGTAGATTGGTAGTTAGATCTAGGGGTTTGATGTCCTTCAGATTTGAGATGCACACACAAATACTTTTTTAGCAAGAAGGCCCTTCATTGCTGGTTGTCTTTCGTGGTGTTGCTAGGCATTAGTCATTACCTAGATTCATTATTTCATTGGAGGTTACAAAATGGTGGTATTTGTTTAAGATTTTTATTTATTTATTCAACAGACAGAGATCACAAGTTGGCAGAGAAGCAGGCAGAGAGAGAGGGGGAAGCAGGCTCCCCGCTGAGCAGAGAGCCCAACACGGGGCTCAATCCCAAGTCCCTGAGATCATGACCTGAGCAGAAGGTAGATGCTTAACCAACTGAACCACCCAGGTGCCCCCCTTGCGTTCAGATTTTAAGGATAATCACCATTTAAAGAAAATGTAGGAAACAGAAAAGAAAAGAACATTTGTACACCATAGAAATATAATGACTGTTAATAGCGGTGTTTCCCCCCTCCCCCCATGACCTTTTTGGAGCTAAAATTCTATCAGTTTTCTTTCATCACCTGACAGCCAAAATAATTGTCACCACTTCTCACGGACTGTGAGTCTGAAAGGTAGGCATGCTACAGTCCTATCCTGTTTTCTGGGTTTTTTTATTGGTTAGGAAACTTGGAAGATGACGTAAGATCCATTTGAAGTGGTAGACCAGGGCCTGGGGTTGCTCAGTAGATGTGAATGATGATGTCCAAGAAGTAAATATCTCTGATGTTACGCTTGATTCTGTCTATCGCGTCAGTCTTCTCAAACGTTTGCCAGACTGTGAGCCTCTACTGCGCGCCAGTTGCCAGGTTAGATGCCGCGAACCGTTACTGATGCTCTTAGTGTCGTGGGGGACACAGATAGCAAACACAGCCTCTTAGGGGTTTTGCTTCCGATTCTTTTAGAATCTAGAATTCACAGATTCTGGTGTGGAAGGAAATCCAGGTTTCGATCATCAAACCATGTTCTCTCATCATACTTCGTACTCGTTTCTGAATGTAACTCCAGGACTGCAGGTCATTTAATCATTAAAACTCCAGTCTGAGCAGGCAGTGCCTGGTACAAAGCATGAGCTTCATAATATTTGTTGGACGAGGGGACTCAGAGCTTTAGGACACCAGATTTCAGTATTTATTGAGTGTGGGCATTTTGCCTCACACTTGTGGGCACCCAGAGGTGGGGCCTTTTGCACATTCCGGTTTGGGTCTGGGTCTTTTCAGTTCACGTCCTACCTTAAAATAACTCTGAGTTTTTGCAAGAGGTCCCAGCATGAACAACTGCTTCCCAAAACAGCTTGCACAAAAGCTTGTAACTGTGGCTGCTGTTCTGTCCAGTGGTTCTGTCCAATGAAGTTAGAATTTCGGAGTCAGAATTTCCCAAAACAGTGTTTCTCATGGTAACCATGACAGGGGTATAGAGTGAAGGGAGGGGTCCAGGACAGAGGCTGAGATGGAGAGAGAGAGAAAAAGGAGGAGAGCCTGGACTCTGGGGAATTTTAAGGGATGTCTTTAAATGTCTCAGAATCTGAATGTTAACACTTTCAGAGCAACTTTTTATATAAGCCTTTGCTTCATTTTCAGAATTTCCTCACTCGTCCATACCCTCTCTCCGTGTGGATACATCAGTTCGTTCAGCTCCTCAGTGTATTAGACATACATTCCATGCCAGGAAATTTAAATGGGCATTTACTGATTCCTTCCCTTCTAAAACTACCAATTTAAAAACAAACAAACAAACTACCTGTTAGCACCTTCTCTTTTGAATGAAAATTCATGACCTGTAAAGGGGGAAACGTTATTATTTAGAAAGAGAATACTAGATGACATTTTAGAACAACTGGTGTTTGTAAGATGAAAAATTTGAGAATCACATTCAGCATCACTAAAAACTGGATTTTAGAGCTGCAATAGACACTCATCTCAAGTTAAGTAGCAGAAACTGATATTTAAATTTTGTCCTTAGCAGCCTTAGACCTTTTTTTTTTTTTAATACCAACTTCACGTTAGTCTTTTAGATAACAGTGAGAGAACTATGGGTTATACCTGTTACTTAGCAAAAGTATATTTGGGCAAAATTAACATTTTCCTATTAAAATCATAGGTAGTAGATCATCCAATTGCTTAATGAACAGTATAACTTCTATTACCAAAAAGTATTTTTCACTATAATTTGTGACTATAATTCAGTTGAAAAAAAGTTTTTTTACCTGTGCTTCAGATGCTCCTCTATCTTGTGGATCAACAAACCCATCCCTGGTTATGTATTTACAAATATTCTTATTTACTAAACCAAGATAAGTTCTATAAAATGGATGTGTGCAATACATTCAAATTTATGTGCAAAACCAGATGCCTTTTAGAGCTGTGAAATCTGTCCGGGAATGTTCAGCTGAATAGCTAACATTTCTTAAGCTCTTACCATGTGCTAGGTACAATTCATGTTTATTTCATTTACTCTTTGTAGCAGCCCATGAAAGAGGTACTGTTATTGTCTCCATCTTTAGACATGAAAAATTGAGGCCCAGAGGAGGTAAGCATCCTAGCCAAGATCACAGGGTAGGTGATGGTAGAGTTACGGTTTTCTTTGGATCTATGTTAAGGGTCTATGAGGAATCCAATGTAATTCTGCATATATGACTATTAAATTCAGAATACTTTGTGGGCTGTTCTTTGTCAAGAATTTGTGTGCAAGTGCTTTCCAAAACATCATCTCCTATTGATGGAAACTGTTTTTCATTAATTCAGCTTAATTCAGATTTTGCTAATTACAAAACAAACTTCAATTAGTGCTAATGGTGCATATCCTGAAGAAATGTCAATATGCTTAATTCATAGCACATCATGGCCTTTTACAATGACTGAAAGGTTTATCAAAAAATTCTCAATGTTTTGGGAGACATTCCACTTCTTACTAATATTTTAATCCTAATAATGGATAAACCATAGTAAAAGTTAAAATTATTTGTTCTGAAAAAATAGATCCTATTTAAGAAAACTTAATGTGGAAATCTCGACTTTGGAGAGTTTGATGATTTGGGGGGAAAAAAGCCTTTTATGAGTTGATTTCTAATTTGACTTCTCATGCTATTTTATCTTAGTAACCTTTGGCCTACTTTTTCAAATGCTAGTATTTCTTTAGGATCAAAATAACTGAACTTTGAGCTAATGATTTATTCCATGTTTAATTCACTCCTTCCCGTTGAATGGAAAATCTGGCACCAGAAACCTTAAATACTTTTAAAATTTAGTATTATCCCGTTTTGAACTAGGACTAGCACACTATCAAAGAATCTTTTTTCCTCTAAATTTATGTAAGTTCAGTATTGTGTATAATATAGAAAGTTGTTTTCCAATGTAACGTTTCATTAGTATAACACCACTTTTTAACATTGAGTTCATAGCAGTTTCATTACTTAGAATTAGTTTTTAGACATAACTTCTAAGTGAAGTTGAATCTGTATTAGATTTTGCAGAACATGGCACTGACTTACAAATGCTAATGAGGTAGATCTAGAATTTCACTTTTGGATCCTCATATTTTTATAGAATTTTATAATTAGCACAAGTTAAAAATGACAGAGGTTTGTCTTTTTTTAAGATTTTATTTATTTGAGAGAGAGAGAGAGAGAAAGAATGTGAGTTGGGGAGGGGCAAAAGAAGAAGAGAGGGGATCTCAAGCAGACTCCTCACTCATTGAGCATGGAGCCTGACATGGGGCTTGATCTCACGACTCTGAGATCATGACCTGAGCCAAAACCAAGAGTTAGAGGCTTAACCGACTAAGCCACCCAGGCGCCCCAGGATTGTTCTTAATTACAACTAAGATCTTAAGAGAACAAGAATAGATACTTAAGTATTTCCCATTTTGCCTCCAGTCCTGCTTTTGGCTTTATTTCCCCTAAACCATAGTTTCTCATATTGGTAAATACTAGTTTATAATTGCTTTTTAAATTTGTAACCATTAGGATTTATAACTGCAGACAAGAAAAGCTTAAAAGCAAAAAAGGCATATTGATCATATATGACAATACATGATAAAATAATGCAGTTACAAAAGATAGATGTATGTAAAAATGCAGATATAATGAGAAAAGAATTATTTGACAAAAAACTCTAGTAAGAATGTAGGGGGGGAATGTAATGAGTTTTGTAGCCTTTGGGAAACAGCTTACCATACTTATTAGCGAATGTGTGTTTTGTGGGTGAAAGCTCTAGTTCTGTTAAGTAACAGTTTGTGGGTAATTAACTTAAAGCTCAAAATTCTGTTATTTGGTATAAATGTTGGTTAAACTCATGTAGATTTTAAGTAATAAAATTATTATGTTTAGGAGTACTTGGGTGGCTCAGTCAGTTAGGCATTGCTGATGCTTGATTTTGGCTTTTGATTTCGGCTCAGGTTATGATCTCGGGGTCCTGAGATCAAGCCCCAAGTGGGGCTCCTTGCACAACAGAGAGACTGTTTGAGATTCTTTTCCCTTTCCCTCTGCCCCTCCCCCTGCTCTCACACATGCACACACCCTCTCTAAAATAAATAAATTGTACAAAATTAAAATTCTAAAAATAATAATAAAATTGTTTCAATGACTCTATTTAAAAGCTGATTTCACAATAATATTGAAAAATATCGTATTTGAAAGCCATCTATTTTTAGATCTTATTTTACCCTTAATATTGATATAAAAATTCTTGAATATTTTAATGCCTATTATATGCTACAGTGTAGCAGTACTGAACTCCTTTTAAAATGCACTTGACTGTGTTAATGCAGTGTTAATAAATTTATCAGAATTTTCAAAAACATCTCAGATGAGTGTAAAGAGCACTACCGTATATATTTTTTTAATTTAGTTTTATTTTTTCAGTGTTCCAAGGTTCATTGTTTATGCAGCACACCCAGTGCTCCATTCAATCCGTGTCCTCCTTAATACCCACCACCAGGCTCACCAATCCCCCCCCGCCAGAACCCTCAGTTTGTTTCTCAGAGTCCACATATTTTTAAATTTAACTGTGTAGCACTTCACTCTAGGATCTGGTTTTTCAAGTGAGACTAGTACATGGGGACCATGTTTATGAGCTATGTGGTTCTTTAGGTATCTCTTAACTTGGAAGGAAAGAAGGAAATAAGAATGTAACTTTGTTTTGCTTAAGAGGCATTATAAATATTAAGTCATCGTCTTCACAGTAAGGGCCATTTTGTATAAAAGTTACCTGTCTGCGAGAGCCTAGTAAAGCACTTGAGTCTTCTGTGGGTCATTTTTAAATATCATTCTGTGATTATTACTGTTTAGATCTTACTCAACTTTGTCTTCACATTGGTCTCGTATTTACTGACACCTCTTCTGTGTGTTAGATACTTCTCTCGTTTAACCCACAAGAACCTTGTGTGGTAGATACTAGCCTTATTTGGTGTATAAGGAAATTGGAGCCCAAGAGCTTGACGGTTTCAAGAAGGCAGTAGGTGGCAGAGCAGAGAGTTTGCATACCAGGTTCAAAGGCTACATTGGCATTTTCTTTTCTTTTTTCTTTTTTTTTTTTTTTAGATTTTATTTATTTATTTGACAGAGAGAGAGATAGTGAGAGGAGGAACATAAGCAGGGGGAGTGGGAGAGGGAGGAGCAGGTTTGCTGACAAGCCGGGAGCCCCATGCGGGGCTTGATCCCTGGACCCTGGGATCATGACCTGAGCCGTAGGCAGACACTTAACGACTCAGCCACCCAGGCGCCCCTGCACTGGCATTTTCCACAAGAGCATGCTATCAAGTATTTTTAAATACTCCTCTTTCGTTTAATTTCCTGTGATTGTTACTGAACTCCATCAACTCTTGCCCAGGTTCCACCCCTTATCAACTGTAGTGGAAATGCTGACAGAGGAGTGCATTCGGCTAATATATTTTCTCAGAGTAGAAGCGACTCCTTTGCTCTTGTGGCCACATCGGGCCTCTCTCCCTCTTCTGCCTTCCATCCTCGCTTTCCATTGTTTTCAAGAACAAAGACCCCCTTTTTTTCAATATTTAAAACTGAGGAAGCTTTGGTACATACATAATATACATGTTTTTTTAATACAAAAAGGAATAATACTAACGCAGCAAACACACATACACCTGCTACCCAGCTAAAGAAACCTGCGTTACTACTGCTTCCAAGGCCCCTGTGCACACCTCCCTGACTACATTCCCTCCGTTCCCCGCATGAGTAACTGTGCTGAATTGTGTGTCTTTTGTTCCCTCTGTCTTCATAGAAAGTCTGCCCTCCCACATCCCATCCCCAAAACACACATGACCATATCCCAGAGTAACTTTTGTTGTCACGTTTTCACATTATGCTTAAAGGTATTAGACTGTGTGTGTGCTTTTGCAACTTGTTTTTTGTTTGTTTGTTTGTTTGTTTTTTATTTGACACACAGAGAGAGATCACAAGTAGGCAGAGAGGCAGGCAGAGAGAGAGGAGGAAGCAGGCTCCCAGCTGAGCAGAGAGCCCGATGCAGGGCTCGATCCCACGACCCTGAGATCATGACCTGAGCCAAAGGCAGAGGCTTAACCCATTGAGCCATCCAGGTGCCCTGCAACTTGTTTTTTTGATACGGTGTTATGTTTTTGAGATCTATCCATATTAATGTGTGTAGTAGTTGTTTATTCATTTCTCACTGCTATATGCACCTTCCCATTGTGAGTCATCAGAATTTATTTTTGTTCATTTGATGTTGGATATTTTACCTAAGTTTTATTTGTTTGCTGTTAAAATAATACTGCTTTAAACATTCTTATACATATTCCCTGGCTACCCACAAAAGAATGTTTCTAGTGAGTATTATCTAGGCGTGGAATACTAAATACACATTTTTTCTGTTTTACTAGCAAATGCCAGATTGTTTGCTAAAGCCATTTTATGTTTTACCAGTAGGATATAAGAGTTACAATGCTCTAGTGTTAGTCTAAATTTTAAGGTTTGCCGATCAGTAGTTGTAAAAGGCCTTCTCATTAGATTTTTATTCGCATATTCCTGATTTCCAATGAGGGTAAGCATAGTTTCATATATCTGTTGGGCGTTTGTGTTTACTCTTCTCTCAATACCTGTTTATACCTTTGCTCATTTTTTATTGGGTTGTCTTTTATTGTTATTACTGATTTTTTAACATCCCTTACATATTTTGGATATTAATTTTCATTAGTCACATGCGTTGCAGATATATGACACCTTTTGTGTTATCTGATGCTGTCATCTAGCCAAGAAAGACTCTATTTTTAAAAATAATTCATCGAGACCCAGTAAGTTCTTTATGTTACTCTTTTTGCAACTTTCCAGTGGGACTACAAGCTATTGTATATTCAAGAAAAGACTTGGCATCTCTGTGAAAGATGGTGGAGAAAAATTTTTCTTTTGATGACTTTCCTTCCTCTGATGAAAGTAGATGATCATTCCTTTTATAGAATTGGCAATTCTAAGATTACTTATAAAGGTTCTGTATAAATCACTAACAGAAGTTTATGTTCAACATTGGAAATCAAGTAAAAGGTATATTGGTATATTTCTTCTTGTGCAATAACTAGCGTCACATTTTCTGGATTGGAGTCCTAATTATTTCAGTAAGTGATTTTCTGAGAAAAACATTATAAATGTGAGATATTTCTAGTGTAGAAAGTATAGGAATTACTTTTTCAGGAAAATTTTCAAGTTACTTGGATTAAAACTCAAAAAAAAGATCTGTTACCTCTTATTTTCATTTAAAAGCTGATTTGTAGTACATGATACAAATGGAATTGATGCTAGGATATTATTCCATTTTACTTTGACATTTGCACGAGTTTTTGTGGGGGCTGAATGGATACTGTTTCTAAAATATGAAACTAATATTCACAGGTGTTCTAATTTATTTTTAGAATCTGCAGGACCAATTTTAGTAATTTAAGTTTAAAAGATAAGAATATTACAAACTCTGTTTTATTAACACTTTTTTCTAACCTTAAAATAAAGTGACCTGGCATATTCTCAAAAAAAGGTAGAGGTTGCATTGAGTTGAAAAAAAACATTTTTTTGATTCCATAAAAACCAAGACCACATGCATCCTAATTTGGCCACTAAAAAAGCATCTCCTGGGACGCCTGTGTGGCTCAGTGGGTTAAGCGGCTGCCTTTGGCTCGGGTCATGATCTCAGCATCCTGGGATCGAGTCCCACATCGGGCTCCTTGCTCGGCAGGGAGCCTGCTTCTCCCTCTGCCTCTGCCTACCAGTCTGCCTGCCTGTGCTTGTGCTCTCTCTCTCTCCCTTTCTCCAACAAATAAATAAATAAAATCTTTAAAAAAAAGAAAAAAGCATCTCCTTAGTTTAAGGTGTCATATTTTATAAGTTAATGACATTAACTGTCACTAACTTATAAAATAATGTTTAATAATTTATAATTAAATTATTATTTAATGATTATCTTATTCAAACTCATTTTTTCACTCTTAAGAGTGAAAAAATGAGTTTGTAACTTGTTTCTGGTAATTCTGTTGAAATGTGTTGGAATCTGAAAATAAACATGTACCGGAAAAGATCTTTTATTTATAGTATATGGTAAAAATTAAGGTTTATATTTATAGTTAAGAACTGTCTTTAGTGACCTAGGCACCTTGATAGAATGTTAGTTCAGAGAGGTTCATTGAGTGGCTTGGAGTTCAGCAAAAAGGAGTCAGTGAAATAAATCAGTGAAAAAAATTAATTTATAGTGTTTGTCCACCCTTGAAAAATGTAATTTGGCACTCCTTCTCTCATTTCTTCTCATTTCTCATTAACTGCCTTCAGACAGCAGAAGATTCAAACTCCTGTATTTATCAGCTCTAAGAGAGATATTCTTGCTGTAAAGCCCTTTGTTTTTTAAGTCCCAGAGTCTTCATAGTAGTCAGTCTGAATATTTGGGAATCAAACAAATGCCCCCAAATATCTGGATTAACTGTTCTATGTGTATTATGGTGGGAAAATTTGGCCAATGAAAACATAGACATTATGATTTATATTTTATTTGGAAAAGACTATGGTTTTGTCATACACATTTTGCTATTACTGTGAAATTCCTAGAGACAGGATTTTATTCATTTGAATAATTTTTAGGAGTAATAACAAAATACCTGATACTGACTCATATTAAATTTGTCCTGTCATTGATAATAATTTGAAAGAGTTTTCCCCAATATAGGTAACATCAGATGGAGTAGTTGAGTTAATGAGTGGGAATGTGCCATTTTGTTATGCCTATAAATTTGGCATTTCGCTGCACTACATATTTGTGTATCTGATTATATATATATACATATATATATATTTAAAGACAAGTAGATAATTTTATGGATAAGCCTAGGAAATAAATTATTTACTGAAAAAATTCATTTCATTATAATCAAATCAAGAAGGATTAGTAAATGCCATTAATTACAACATGGCTGAATTTGTAATAGTGTTTGGTCATGATATGTTTCCTGTATTAGATTTTAATCTTTAACAATTAATAAGAATATTTTTTAAATTTTATGAAAATGTAGATGTAGGGGGGCCTGGGTGGCTCAGTGGGTTAAAGCCTCTGCCTACGGCTCAGGTCATGATCTCAGGGTCCTGGGATCAAGCCCCGCATCAGGCTCTCTGCTCAGCAGAGAGCCTGCATCCTCCTCTCTCTCTCTGCCTGCCTCTCTGCCTACTTGTGATCTGTCAAATAAATTAAAAAAAAAAAAAGAAAGAAAATGTAGATGTACATGGAATGTCTTAATCCTTGTTGTAACTTGAGGAAAAATTAGATTAGGAGACGTTTTTAATGATTTTTCACATAATAATAAATGGTCATTAATTTTTTTTTTTGTAATGAGGATATCCAGAGTTCATTTAATACTGGCCATTTTGGATTTGGGTTTAGATATTTGGGTTTCTGGAGCTTTATATAATTGGTATCTCTTTTCATAACAAAAAGAAAGCATGGACCTTTAGTCTTGCTACAACATTGAAATGTTAACTTAAAGGAGAGCACCAACTTGGATTCACCTATGCTGAGTTGCTAAATATGTTTTTGAACTTGTCTTTCCTAGTTTTCTATACTACTTTAAATATAAGATTCTAAGTTTAGAACTTAAATATTTGGGTATATTTAATTTAAATAAACCTTGACTTCCAATAAACTAGTAAATGGACTCTTAGAATTTATATATAATGCACACCAGACTTTGGGACAACTATTTCTTAGACTTCACAACAGTAATATAATCTTTAAGGAGACTGGGTGTGATAACAGAAAGTAAACCATGAGTGGTGAGCCAGTGGCATTTTTCCCTGATGACTTTGAGCTAGTTCACCCTATCCCAGCCGCAGATACGTATGATGGAGAATGAGACTTCTGTTTGGCATGGAATTCACAATGAGATTTTTTAAACAAGGATCTTAGACTGACAGTACTGACTGTTCTCTGCAAAATTTTGTTGAAAGTTACTGGATTTATTTCAAAATGTGCTGGTTGCCAGCAGTGGAGAAAAGATCTGTGGGAAAGGATTCGGTTAGTGGATGATGTTGAGATATTCTCGGAGGCAATCATAGATTTGGTTCATACATCAGACTGACAACGTGAGAAGTGGCATGCCTTTTGGATCTAATCCATGAGCAAAGTTATGGGCATAAAAGGCCCCCTAGAGTTTAAAGCATTAAAATAGACTGGAAGCTTCTTCAGGATCTTCCCCTCCCTCCACAAAGTGTGTTGGTATGTTACAGAGGACACTTGGTAACTGCTTACTATTAAATGTCTCCAAATGAATTGGTTTTGAAAGATGAAATGTGATGAAATGAATTGGCAATGAAATATTTGGATTATGTACATTGTAAGATTTGAATTCAGTTGCTCTTCACTGTAAAATTCTTAAAAAATTAAACAATAAATTACGGGTGAAAAAGGAATACTGATTTTTAAAATGCAAAGTTTTTTTTATTATCTTTTAGTAGGGAGATTGGTTACATCATCACTTCAGGATAAAGTCACAAGCTTCCCACTCACTTAAGATAGTAAAATGGATCCTATGTTATTTTACTGGAAATCCTGATCGGTGTTATCTTATTATTTTCTCTTTATTCTCTAACCCAATATTTATGTATTTACCATGTTATAATCTACTCTTTTTTTTTCTTTTAAAGTTTTTATTTAAATTCTAGTTAGTTAACATATATGGTAAAATTAGTTTCAAGTATAGACTTTAGTGATTCATCACTTAGGGATAACACCAAGGGTTCATCACAACAAGTGCCCTCCTTAATACCCATCACCATTTTAGCCCACCCTCCACCCCCCACCCCTCCAGCAACCCCCAGTTTTTTTCTCAATAGTTAAGTCTCTACGGTTTGCTTCCTCTTCTCTCTTTTTTTTTCCTTCCCATATGTTCATTCATTTTGTTTCTTAAAAATGTGAGTAAAATCAAATGGTATTTGTCTTTCTCTGACTGACTTATTTCACTTAGCATAATAGCATAAAATGTTGTTGCAAATGGCAAGATTTCATTCTTTTTGATGACTGGGTAATATTCCATTGAATATGTGTATCATATCTTTTTTTTTTTTAATCTGATAGAAGACATAGCGAGAAAGGGAACACAAGCAGGGGAGTGGGAGAGGGAGAAGCAGGCTTCCCACTGAGCAGAGAGCCCGATGTGGGGCTCAGTCCCAGTACCCTGGGATCACGACCTGAGCCAAAGGCAGACTCTTAACGACTGAGCCACCCAGGCGCCCCATGTACCATATCTTCTTTATCCATTAATCAGTCCAGGTTATAATCCTCTACTCATACTATTTCAGAGCTTTCTTTTAGGTGTTGCTAATGATCTAAAAATCAAATCTGTATTTTCTATCCAATAACATGTGAAAATGGATTGTTTCTTTTTTTTCTGTAACATTTTTATTCTGGAACTTACTGGTGTTAGCAGTTCATCTTACTATTTAGAGTATGATTTTATTTTTAGCAGTAGTTGTGTAGCTGAGTTGAAATTACATTTGTAAAGTAATCAAAGAGAGTTTTTGGTACTTTCTCACCTTCTTTTAACATTGATGCAACAATATTTAGGAGCAGCAAACACTTGCTCAGAATTTTGTGTCTGGTAATATAGGATTTTCTTTTCATTGCAGTTTACTGTACATGCCATCCAAAGCACATACTTTTCTAAGCACTTAAATACAGTGGTAGACAACTAGAATCCTTAAACTTGGCTTTTTGTTTGTTTTTTTGTGTGTGTTTTTTTAGTGTGTTTGGTTTGCTACAGCTACTACTACCAAATCTTTCATTGCCTTAGGACTATCATTACCAATTCAATTTTCATTATCCTCTCAAAGCTAATTAATGTTAATTAGCATATTAATACAATTGTTAAGGATAATGCCGGAATTTATTATATGTATTTTTTCAGTATATCAATTTTTTATTAAAGTAGTGGCTAAATAGTTCTATAACAGGATCATTACTAACTGAAATCTGAGAAATTTTTTTTCGTTTTTCTCAATGAGGAAGAAATAAATAAGAGAAATAATGTTTAACATTCAGATATACTTGAGGCTCATTTAGTTTTTTTTTAACCATATTTTGAGTGGTTAACTTTATAGGCAGTCATTCCTTAAATTAAATCAAAATGAAAGGTTAACAGGAGAAATAAGGACATAGCCAAATAAATATTTTCAATAAAATATATATTACATGACACTAGTTTCTAAATTACAGCTTATTCTAAGGAGCCAATCCTTTGTTTTTTTTAATCACTAGAACATACTAAAAATTTAAGTGATGGAAATTTACCATGCTGCTCCAGCTCTCCTAGACATTTGGATTTTTAGCCTATTTTATGTGTTTATTAATTTTCTTTTTTCTTTATTATAAGATAGGTACATAATCCATGGGTAAACACAGGTAGTCAGTAAACCAACAAATTTCTCAATATATTTTGTCTGGCAGAACATTTTGGGGTGATTAAACGTGGTTCAGAATTTGAAGGTTGTAGTGATACTGTTTGGCAAATTCACACAATTTACATCTCTCAGTGACTTCTAAATATTAAATTAAGAACTTTTTCATAACCAATGGCTTATGTAATTGTTTTCATCATTGCAAAGTTTCAGAGCAGTGTAAGGCATTTCTATATACTAATTTGTGCTTCTTCCCACTGTGCGTGACGGGAAATTGAATAGACAGTGTGTTTCTTTGCTAGACTAATGGGGCATTCTTAGGATTATAATCTTCTAAATTATTTCCTTGCCAGTATTAACAGAACACTGACCTATTCAAAGGTTACTCCAGCAGGATAAATAAGTTGAGTCTGAGATGGACTTTACAAACAAGGGTGTTTGAATAGTGAAGTATATAGCACTGTTGGTTTTAACAAAGGTAAACCAGAGGACAACTGTTGAAAAGGGAAGCTAGACTTGAAATTGGAGAAATAGTTATTTTCCAAAGAGCCCCTAGGCCTCATGCAAACACTGAATTAAAAATAGTTGAGGGGCTCCTGGGTGGCTCAGTCGGTCGAGTGTCCAACTCTTGATTTTGGCTTGGGTCATGATCTAGTGGTGAGATGGGGCCCTGTGTCAGGCCCCAGGACCTCAGTGGGAAATCTGCTTGGGATTCTCTCTCCCTCTCCCTCTATGCCTTACTCTCTCTGTCACATAAATCTTTTTTTTCTTTTTTTTTAATTAATTATTAACCTATAATGTATTATTAGCCCCAGGGGTACAGGTCTGTGAATCTTCAGGCTTACACATTTCACAGCACTCACCATAGCACATACCCTCCCAGTGTCCATAAGCCAGCCACCCTCTCCACACCCCTCCCCCCAGCCACCCTCAAATATATCTTTAAAAAAAAAAAACAGTTGAACTTAATGTTGATGCACCACATCAGTGTAGGGATTAGGGTAGAACCTAGAATCTGGACTCTCCATGTAAAATAACTGGTCAATTACAGAATTGGGCACCTAAAGATCCTTAGAGAGCTTTTTGGCTCGTTTTCTTTCTTCAGAGATGAGGAAATTAAGAAGAAATTTTGGGTTAAATAAAGAATCAGGATTAGGACTCACGGCATTTTAATCTAAAATCCAGTAGTCCAGGGCACCTGGGTGGCTTTGTTGGTTAAGCATCTGCCTTCAGCTCAGGTCATGATCCCAGGGCCCTGGGATCAAGCCCCACATCAGACTGTCTACTCCTTGGGGAGCCTGCTTCTCCCTCTGCCCCTCCCCCCCTGCTCATTCTCTCTCTCTCAAAATATATAAATAAAATCTTAAAAAAAAAAATCCAGTATTCCCTCTCACAGGTAGGTACCGTTGAATGTGTTAGTACAGTATTTTACCTTTACTTCCTATAACCACTCCCTTAGAGGACTGTCCCAAAATTCTGGTAGAGGGTCTGAAAGAAGGCTTACAGACCACGAGTGAGGAGACTTAAAGCACAGCAGCTAGAGCCCTCCGGTCTGCTCTTTTACAAGGGCCATGAAGCCAAGACTTGAAAGGTTTTCGCAGTAGAGTAACCTAGTTGGTGTGTTTTTTGAAAGATTACTCTGGCCGCAGTATGCAGTACTTCCAGGAATCAGTAGTCACTGGGAGATCAGTTAAGAAAATCCTTACAGATGTTGAGCAGACATACGAAAAGATTCTCAGCTTTACTAATCATCAGGGAAATGCAAATCAAAACCACAGTGGAATACCAGCTTCGCACATGTCAGAATGACTAAAATCAAAGAGACCGATAACAAGGGTTGGCGAGGACATGGAGGGAAAAGGCATCCTCATTTGCTGTTGGTGGGAATGAAAATTGGTACAGCTGCTATGGAAAACAGTGTGAAGTTCCTCAAACAATTAAAAATAGAAATACCAGGGGCGCCTGGGTGGCTCAGTGGGTTAAAGCCTCTGCCTTCGGCTCGTTCATGATCCCAGGGTCCTGGGATCGAGCCCCACATCGGGTTCTCTGCTCAGCAGGGAGCCTGCTTCCTCCTCCTCTCTCTCTCTGCCTGCCTCTCTGCCTACTTGTGATCTCTGTCTGTCAAATAAATAAATAAAATCTTTAAAGAAAAAATAGAAATACCATATGATCCAGTAATTCCACTATTGGTTTTTGCCCCCAAAAAATGAAAACAGCAATTAAAAAAGACACATGCACCTCTGTGTTTATTGCAGCATTGTTAACAATAGTGAAGTTACGGAAACAATCTGAAGGTCCAACAGTAGATGGATAAGGAAGATGTTTTTAAATACATACATGTGTATATTTTATTTATATATATATATATAAACATAAATGGAATATTACACATAAAAAGGATGTGATCTTGCCATTTGCAACAACATGGATGGAACCTAGAGGGTATTACATTAAGTGAAGTAAGTCAGATTGAGAAAAACATACCATATGATTTCACTCATATGTAGAATCTAAAGAAACAAAAGGGTAAATAGGCAAAAAGGAGATCCAGACCTATAAATACAGAGAACAAACTGGTAGTTGACAGAGGGGAGAATGAGGTTGGGTAAAATAGATGAAGGGGAGTGGGGAATGCAGACTCCCAGCTGTGGAATGAAGAAGTCGTGGGAATAAAAGACAGCATAGGGAATGTAGTCAATGATATTGTAATAACATGTGGTCAGCACAGCGTAAGGCACAGACGGGTTGATCACTGTGTGGTGGTACACCTGAAACTAATGTAACATTTTGTGACAACTATACTCAAATAAAAAAAATTTTTTAAGGAGGGGAAAAAAACCAAAATGGTGTCCTGGACTAGAAGGGTGTGGTGTAGATGAAGGGAGGAAGATGGATAAAAGTGATATTTAAATATGAATTTTTAGAGATTGGGGTATTAATCTAGCAACATTTGGTAAGCTTACTTTTATTGGATGTGACCTACTGTTGCTCTCTTTCATATATTCTTGTCATGGAATATAATATCTGAATGTAAGGGGGCTGGAGAGTCTTGGGGTATTATATATAGTAAACATCAAATGTGAGTTTGGGAATATCACTTAAAATTATATGTAATGGGGGGGCGCCTGGGTGGCTCAGTGGATTAAAGCCTCTGCCTTCAGCTCCGGTCATGATCTCAGGGTCCTGGGATCGAGCCCCGCATCGGGCTCTCTGCTCGGCAGGGAGCTTGCTTCCTCCTCTCTCTCTCTCTGCCTACTTGTGATCTCTATCTGTCAAATAAAATAAAATCAAAAAAAAAAAAATTATATGTAATGGGGGCACCTGGGTGGCTCAGTCATTAAGCCTCTGCCTTCAGCCCGCGTTATAATCCCAGGATCCTGGGCTCGAGCCCCGCATCAGGCTCCCTGATGGGTGGGAAGCCTGCTTCTCCGTCTCCTTGCCACTCCCCCCATTTGTGCTGTCTCTCTCTCTCTGCCAAATAAAAAAATAAATCTTTAAAAATTTATATATATTACATACAGTGTTCTTATTTACATATTACATAAACTGATTTAGGAACTATGATATTTAAGTTTTATAAGTAGAAACAATTACAGATTACATGTGATTTTACAGGTTTTTTTTTAAAGATTTATTTATTTGAGAGAGCATCCAAGCATGTGACAGGAGAAGGGGCAGAGGCAGAAAATATTCAAGGAGACTCCCTGCTGAGCTTGAGCTCAGAGCCAGAGGTGGGGCTTGATCCCAGGACCCATGAGATCATGACCTGAGCCAAAACCAAGAATTGGACACCCAAATTGACTGAGCCACCCATGTGCCCCACAATTTTATAGTTTTTGATAAATGAGTGAGTAAGATGACATTTACGGTTTTTACGGCACTTAAAAATACTGCCTTTTATTGATTGAAATCTTGACCATCTCTAGATTTACATATCTCTCTAAATTTGTTCAGGGATTAGAATTTGTAGCTCCTGATAGCAATTTTTATCACCTGCTTGGTCCTTCTAACGTTTTCTTCTGTGCTGCTATCCAGCCCACGTTCCTGCTGCCTTCAGTCCTGCCCCATCCACTCTGCTCTCCTCCTCTCTCCCCACCTCGTTACGGGGCTCATCCCAGAGCGTCGCGCCTTCCGCTGCACCTTCCACTATCTTAACTTACATTCATGCTTGCAAATACATTTTTACTATATATCATTTTCTTGGCTTTTTCTTAAAATAACACAGGATGAAAAGTCCTAAATGTTTTTAACTTATAGCATTTTTGGTTTATGCCCTGCAAATTATTGTATGGTTAGAAGTTATCTGTAGATGGGACACCTGGGTGGCTCAGTGGGTTAAGCCTCTGCCTTTGGCTCGGGTCATGATCTCAGGATCCTGAGATCGAGTCCCACATCAGGTTCTCTGCTTGGCGGGGAGCCTGCTTCCTCCTCTCTCTCTCTGCCTGCCTCTTTGCCTACTTGTGATCTCTGTCAAATAAATAAATAAAATCTTTAAAAAAAAAAAAAGTTATCTGTAGAGCAAAATTTCATTCCATTCATTCATTTAGTTACTTGATGTATTGAGCATTTGCATACTATTCCTTATTTAAGTTTGTTATATAGCACTATTCAATTTAAATCATTTATATGTGATCTCGTGGTATGCTTTTAAAATTCAGAATGTTACCAGGAAAACAGTACATATTGAAAAACGTGATATTCAATATCGAGTTGTTAAATTTAGGGTTAGGCTTATGGGCAGTGTGTTAGAAATTATCACTTTGTATTCCTACTTTTCATTTATTACAGGAATAAAGTATCCATTTTAGCTTTTCTATAAGTAACAGCTTTAAAATCATACTTTAAAACTTTAAGAAAAAAAAGCAGCAATAATGAAATCATTCAGTATAGCCTATAAATAATAGCAACCCTTTTCCTAATTATTGAGACATTTATAAACTGATAATTTGTCTCATCAAATATTTTGGGTTTTTTTTCAGCACCAAGGCATTTATTTTAGATCCCGAAGCTTTATAAGGACTTGTTATTTGGAGAGTAATTGATGCCAACTTTATTGAAAACGTCTATTTTATTTTACTAAGATAATACTTCTTTGACTGAGATGGAGGATTACAGTGACCTAGTTGATTCCAGTACACCGCTCCGTACAAAGGAGGAGGAGAAATGGAAATTTTGGAGGAGATGGGGTTTGCATTTCCTAGTCTACTTTAAAAGGACGCACTGTCTTCATTTCCATTATACTTTCAGTATGGTTGACTTTTGAAAGGCAAATGTGAAGTAACATTAAGAATTTGAAATGGGAATATATGGTGGGAAAATACAGGAGCTGTTTCTTTTTCATCTGTTAATGATTAGAGTTTTAATACCTCAAAGTTGCACACAGTATTTGATTATTCCGTTTCTTTACTGCTTAACTTTCATCCTGTTCCCTGCTTCTTCACCAGGAGACAGATCTCTCCTTTGCCGTTTGTTTCAAACCTAAGAGAAAACACTTGATAAGTTTTCTAACTGCTGTTCCTCCTCTGCCTTTAATTTCACCTGTTACAGTGATTATCCTACTACCATGTCAGATGAGCTGTCACACTTGTTCTCCTGGCAGTCCATTTCCTGTACACTGGATTCATCCTCTTCCGTCTCACATGGGACTCTCAGTCTGCCAGGTCCTCCCCGTCATGTCTTCCCCACATGCTTGCATAAGCCCTTTACCATATTCAAAACTTGGAGTGCTATAAAATAAAAAGAAAAACCTTCTGACAGCCCTGCAGTTCTTTTTCCCTCTTTCCCTCTCTTCCTTCACAGCCATACATCTTGGATAATTGTTCCATACTTTTCTATTTCTTTTAGAATGGCACCATTCTGTTGTTTTTGGTAAGGTCAACCAGAAGCTCCAACTGACGAAGAAGTCCAGTGATCTATTTCCAGTAGTCATATTACTGTGTTTCTAAATATCTCATTTTATAAGTCATTCTTTCTCAAAACTCACTCTTCTCTTGGCTTTCTTACTGCTTCTCTCCCTGGTTTCCTTGCCAACTTGGACGACTTCTTTGTCTTACTCCTTGACTTCCTTTTTCTGCTTTGCTTATCGCTTGAATGTTGAGATTCCTAAAGGTCCTGTGTTTGGTTCTCTTCTTTGTACTGAAGGGGCTACTTAAATGCTCACTGTCATAACTTCATTTACCATGGATTTATGCGCTGCTTTTTCCCCAGACCCATATTCCCAACGCCCAGTTGGAAACTTGCTAAATGCCAAGAGGTAGGAATCAGGAGACTACTGAAATCATCCTCATAAGAGATCATAAAAGGAGAGTCAGAGGGGATAGAGAAGTTAGGTTTTTACAAAATATATTCAGGAGGTAGAATTTCAGGACCTTAAATTTATAGTACCTCTTTTTGGGGGGAGTAGAGGTAAAGGAATGAATTTGAGGTTTTAGGACTTGGTCACTTACAGGTTTGTGGCTCTGTCCATTAAAGATTCAAAGTGTAAGAAAATGAGATGGACTTTCAAAGATGGTGGTTATATCTTTGAACATGTAAACTTGGAAGTGTCTGTTAAACTTCAGTTATTCATTTAACTTCTGTAAGTATAGAGTGCCAGGGAGAGATCTGGTCTGAAAATCATGGACGTAGAAGGAGCCCATCTAAATAGACACTGAGGACACGAGAGAGGATACGGAGCACAGGATGTCACAGCCTGTCGTGAACACTGTCATTCATATTCCCACCCTTCTCTGGCTGTTTCTCATCTCCACACGTAACATTTATTGTAACTATGGCACATTACTTGACAATCTCTTAATGTGCCATGTTTTTTCTTTGTGTTAATACTCATTGATCAGTGTCTAAAGCCCTCGGCCCATCTATGAATTCCCTTTTTTATCTCCGAAGTTTAGCCCAAGTAACATCTTCTCCAGGAAGCAGTAATTAGACTTTAAATATTTTTCTCTCTCTGCTCCCGTAGTGCCTTGGGATAGCACTTAAGACATTTTTCTGTGACTTACATGTATGGCCCACTAGACTGTATTTTCTATCTGCTTAAGACTTGTGTTAGCAAGTTTAAGAGTCAAATTTCCTTATTTATTAAGGTAATAGAATTTTAGGTGGAATGTTTTATAATTATATAGCTCATTAAGGTATAATAAAAATAACTTTAAAATAATATTTGAATGTGACTTTTTAAAGGTCCACTAAGAAAATGCTTCTGAGTCCTTGATTAGGCTCTGTGAGCTCACCAGGAAAAAGAAACAGTAAATTTCAAAAACTTAAAATTTCCCTCCATACTTCTTATCTTGTTTTTATAGCATAATAAAATGCAGAGAAATGATTGCTTTATACTTTACCACTAGATGGCTGAATTACATTGCTTTTGGAAAAGAAGTAAGATCTTAATCATTTGAAGTAGCCTACTAGGTAACATTTAACAAAATGATATATAAGTGTAAATATATGTATATACTTACACATTCATACACATACATACATAGGCACACACATAAATAACTTAGTCTCTAAATAGGTTAATTGGAATTAAGAATTGTTCCTTAAAAACTTTTTTTTTTTTTAAGATTTTATTTATTTGACAGACAGAGATCACAAGTAGGCAGAGGCAGGCAGAGAGAGAGGAAGGGAAGCAGGCTCCCCGCTGAGCAGAAAGCCCGATGTGGGGCTCCATCCCAGGACCCTGAGATCATGACCTGAGCCGAAGGCAGAGGCTTTAACCCACTGAGCCACTCAGGCGCCCCTCCTTAAAAAGTTTTAAAAATTATAACCTTGTGTGATTTCAGCTACAATTTATAAGATATATTTTGATGAGATGTATAAAAGATTGGTATATTTTAAAATCATGCCCTTGCGTGGAATATCCACAAATATCCGTGCTAAAAATTTCACAAATCCCTTGGGGTGAATTTAACTGTGTTAGAGAACTAGTATCTGTTGTCAGATGAGGACTCTGGCTTTTTCCTTAAGCACAGTGTTTCATAGAGTTTCTGCTCAACTGGAGTTCAAAATGATGGAATAGGTAATATAATACTTCATTTAAATTTTCAGTGTAAGACATTTCCAGTTTTTAAGTCTCCTCGAATCAAGTCTTGGTCATAAGTGCCTCTGTTTTTGGTCAAGATTCAGGAATGCTCTATGAAGTTGAACCATAGGAAATTACCATTTTTGAATGTCAAAACCTCAAACATCAGCCGTCTCATTAGTCCAACCTAATAGCTTCCTTGTTTTAGTCATTTTCATTTGTTACAATTCATACAGTGACCTGAATACTTCTATTATTTTGGGCAGTTAAGCTTTGGTAAGCTGAAGATTTGATTATAAAAGGATGATTTCTTTACCTCATCTGTGGGAATTTTTGGAAGGCACATACTCAGAAGTGCAGTTTGGCAAAATGACATTTAGGTAAATAATAGGCCTTACTGAATCCCAGAAGAATTTCCAAGTACCATTTCAGTGTAAAGTTACATGCATTGCCTTCAGAAAGTGCAGGGTGCATCTCTGCAAATTGGACATGGTGTCTAAAGGGAATGTTCCTAGGGTTATTTTGGTTATGTATTAGTTGAAGTAATTGACCAAAAAAAAGTTAAAATGTGGGTCTCAGGGGAGCCTGGGTGGCTCTGTGGATTGAGCATCTGACTTCAGCTCACGCCATGGTCTCAGGGTCCTGGGATGGAGCCTAGTGGGGTCAGGTCCTGCTCCACATTGATTGGGGAATCTGTTTGTCCCTCCCAGTCCCTGTCTTCCCCGCCCCCCCGCTCATGCGCACTTGCTCTCTCTCTCACTCTCTCAAATAAATAAATGAATAAAATCTTTTTTTTTTAAATCTGGGTCTCAAATCAACATTGATTTGTAATGTATTTTTCCCCTTGGAATGCCGTTAACATAATAGTCTGTTGATTTTGGTTTTGGTTACTTAGTGGCAGTGTTAAAATTTAACTGTAACGTGACATTTTAAAATTGTTGAAAAACACATTTAATGTTTTAACAAAACAGCAAAATACCTGAAGTGATATTTTTGGCTAAATTAAAATGTGCTGTCAGTGAGGCCTTGATCTGTCTTTCCATTCCTCTATCCTAACACCGTCCATGGTAATCCACTCTCTTCTTGGGCAGGCATGGTTTTGACTTTTTCTTCCTGAACTCTGACAACAGATTCACCCAGACATGGTGTACTCCTTGCTACAGGTGATCCTGCTAGTGTTTTGGAACTTTTATGTCAACCTTATTTTAAGTCTTCCAGCAAAATGTTGATTTAAAAATACATAAAACCTTGTATTTGCTTTTTTAAAAAAATAGTAGGACAGTGAGGTAGTGTTAAAATAGTTTGAAAGTACTGTTCATGTTGTTTATTTGGTAAACTTACAGGTTAATTTAATTATGAAAGGGAGAGGTCCTCTCTGAAAAATATTTGGGTGTTTTTGATGGAATTAAGCAGTTCCTTATTTGTCTTGTTTTATTTCACCCATCAAATTAAAAACAAAGCGATGTTTGACTGTTTATGCTTCAGGATTAATAATTAGGAGATACTTATTAGCAGAGGCAATTACATTTCTTGACTGAGCTGTCACATCTTGTAGATGAAAAATATTGAATTGTTTTGAGAACAATATTTCTTATGAGGTAAAAGTAGAACATTAGTCAGGATATTTTTTTTTTTACCTGCAACCATATTGTCTTTTTGTTTGTTTGTTTTTACTTCCTGTGCAGATTTGAAATCAGTGTATTAGACTAGAACTTCATTTTGACAGGAGTGTATAGATGTTATACATGGCCAGCTGAATACAATATGGCATTGGAATATCTCTCCTTCTGGATCAGTTAAGGGTACAAATATTTAACATGATTCTAGTGCTCTTAAGCATTGATAGAAAACGTACACTCATGCTTGCATTACATCATCTAACCGCTTCAAGGATCTGGGATAATCTGTTAAAGGATTACTGAGCTATGTCTAGTACAGAGTAGGAAGGAAGAGGTCATAGAGAAAACACAGATGAAATAAAAAAAGAGAAATTACATTTGCTAATTGGGAATGGATGGGGAGAGCATGAGGAAGCATTCCTGGAGGTCACGATAATTTAAAGTTGCCTCGAAAGGTGAATTTGATAAGGTAGAGCGAAGTTAGGTGGGATAACTGCAGCTATCCCTATCCTGCTTTTATAATATTTGCTTTTAAAATTCATTGTATCTTAAATAAGGATTGTGTTTGAGAATTACATCAAAGATATCTATGGGAGTGCCTGGGTGGCTCAGTGGGTTGAGTGTCTGCCTTCAGCTCAGCTCATGATCCCAGGGTCCTGGGATCAAGCCCCTCATCAGGCTCCTTGCTTATCAGGGAGCCTGCTTCTCCCTCTCCCTCTGCCTGCTGCTCCCTTGCTTTCTCTCTCTCTCTCTCTCTCTCTGTCCAATAAATAAACAATCTGGGAAAAAAAGATATCTATGGATATGAAGAAAATAAAGCTGAGATAACAGTAACTCTGGCTTCCAATCCTCTCCCCACCCACCTCCCCCACCACCCTCTATCACAACACAACTCTTGCCACCGTCCCTGTGCTCTTCTCAGGGCTCTGGTCCCTGCAGCAAGCCCCTGACCATGGAGAGCCACATACTCCACGGGAGAAGGCTTGCTGCATCTTTTCTCACGACAACGTGTTCATTCTGTTTCGTTTTTCTTTTCTCTTTGCCAAAGAATGCTCATGCCATAACACCACCTTCCCTCTACCGAAAAGACAAGAAGGGAAGAGAATTAAGCTTTGGACTGCACATTATTTGGGGTGGGAATGGGGAAAACAAAGCTAACCTTTACTTATAGGTATCTCCAATGTTTGCCCCTTTTCCTTCTGTCTCGTGTTTTCTTGATTCACGTGGTCTAAGAATGAGGACTCGCCCATCTTTTGAATGAATTGCAGTGCTGGAAGCTTCTGTAACAATGTGAGACTGTGCAGGACCACTCTTGTTAGTGGAACCGTAGACAGATAACATCCATGGACTGCCGCACTCGTTTCATTGCTTCCTGCTACCTCAGAAGCTCAGACAGCAGGAAATAAACCATGGGGACAGGCTCCAAGGATTGAGACTACATTGACAAAGCCGTCCACCAAAATCCAGCCTCAAAGTCTTAAAACAAAATGGTTTTTCTTGTAATTCAAAAAATATTGCCATGAATTGCAGAAGAGATTTGAGTCCCAAGGGAGATCAAGTATGTGTGAAATTGCGTTTTCTTAAGTTATGCTTTTTCAATAGACTGTAACCAAAGAGCATATGAAACCACAAGAGAGGGTTCCTCCACATCCTCCTCAAATTTGAGTCCATTTTTTTTTTAACAAAGTACAACAGTCAAACTGAATGAGAAGAGTGAGCTGATGAAGAGGGGCAGAGGGGGGCAGGCGGGCTTTCCAGAGGGTAGTCCGAAACTGAGGGTAAAGACCAGTAGCCCCCCTGACCCCCACCCATCGAGACTCCTTCTGAAAGCCGCAGGGCCCTGGATTTGTGCGTGTTTTAGATGACCCACAGCATTCTTAATGTACAAAACCAAAATGTCTCACAGACATTATAAGAACATTAAGAAAAGCAAAAAGCACATATTTCCATTACACCTTTTTACACGTTTCTTTCTGATCATTCTTTTCCATCTTCCATTTGACACCTAACTCTTCCTAGAGAGAAAGGCATCACACTGGCAGCCTGAGCTCAGAAGGCAATTCCTCGGAACCAGCGAGGACTTTGGAGCTTCTTTTGCTCGCTGTGATAAGTGCACAGAGCCCCACTGCAGTTACTACAGAGGAACTGTCCTGACCGGTACCAGTACCGCCGATCCTTCTGTTGTTGGGAGGCATTGCGTTTTACAGAAGTGAGTGCTGGTCTGGGACTGCTTTTAAAGAGGACTCCTCACTTGAAGAGACAGGAAATTCCAAACTCCAGTTTTGGTGCATCTCCGTGGATGCTTTCCTCCTCTTGAAATTGCCTACTCTGGCCTCTCTTCACATCCAGGGGGAAAAAAATGTCATTCTTAATGGATTCACTTTTTAATTTAACCAATTGCTTAAAATGAAGACAAAAAGTTACAATCTTACAAGACACAGGAAAGAAAGTATCCTATTTCCTATAAACACATTATATTATCTCTTCTGAGAGATTGCCCAAACAATCACAGCCAGCGTTCGTTCCCCAGTTTGCATTCAGTTACATTATCGGTCATAGCAACCGACTGTCAATACGTTTGCGTTTCTCCTACCTGTATTTGCTGAAAAGGTCCCTAAGAGCTTGTTGTTCGCTCTTTAAAAGTCACTAGCTTGTCATCCGGTGTATTCTTCAGTTACACACGGGGGCAGAAGTTCATAGACGCTGCCAGTAAGAATTCCAGGATGGGTAAAAACAATCCACTCCTTCCAGAGCCGTTTTGGGGTCGTTTTTGAACTTTGTACTTTTTATACAGAGCTCTGCTGAATCACGTGCTGGCTACCGAAGGATGGTCTGCCTTTTGATTCATTTCCAGGAGAGAATAAATTTCTGTTGTCCAGCAGTCAGCGACTTTCTGAGATGTGGATGGGAATTGGGGAATTTGTGTTCATGCAAGAATGGAATGACACCTTGGCATGAACGGTTGCACTGGGATGGCTCAGAAAACAAATCCTTCAGTAGTTTTGATTAATAAGCCTAAATGATGTGTGCATTTTAGAAGGAAAATTACTTTGTATCTCTCTACCTACTAACCAGCAATGTGAGGAAGTTAACACAGGAGACTGGCGTCTTAAAGTCATTCTTTTGGGATCAGTGATGTTTTAAAAAAATATACAGTGTATTTACTGATTTTTATTCTTACTCCTTTTTCAGATTAACTCAGCTGTGTGTTTATTCTTATCAAAAGCCAGAGAAACTTAACTTTCTTTTTCAATAAAGACAAAAGAAAGACTTCATACCAAATCTTTGATCCTATTCCCTTTTTTGTGTACATCCTTTATCCTAACTATCCAGATTTGGCAATTTACACATATGATTGTTCTTTTTTTTTTTTTTTTTTTTTTTTTGCCCACTTCTTTGTTCTTTATTGCCCCCAAGTCAAGATATACTAGGAATTATAGGCTGTCTTAATTGTTGGAGACCTTTTTTCAACATCATGACTGTGTCAGATTTTCTGGACGTCATGTAAATAATTAATTTACCCACTTGCTGAATCTTTGTGCTGTAGCTATGACCGGTATTTTCTGTTATGCTGCCTAGAGCCACACAGCACTGATGACCCTGAGATCATGACCTGAGCTGAAATCAAGGGTCAGGTGCTCAACTGACTGAGCCACCCAGGCATCCCTCCAGTTATCCTTCTGATTCAAATTATAGACTGGAAGAAAAACCTAGGGCTGAGAGAGGGACAGCTCAACATTTTGGATTCTTTGAGGCAGAAGTGGAGCTGAGAAGAAGGGCAGACATAGGAAGGAGGAAAGTAAAACAACAAAATAGGAGAGAATGATGTCCTGGGGCTAAAAGAATAAAGCAGTGACCTGTTGAGCTCTGAGGTACTGTAAGGGCAGTTAGTTGGCCACTGGATTAGCAATATGGAGGCCACAGCTGATGCTGTCCATGGCAGATTCCTGTTCACTTTAGTAAGAAAACTAGTTTGAAAGAAGAGTGGGAAGTGAGGAAGTGGATATGGTCAGCGTAGACAGCTCTGTTGGTTTTTGTTGTGAAGCAAAGAGAAAGGGAATGGTGGCTAGAGGGATGTGGAATCAAAAGAGATAACTTCATGCCCCCCCCATGGTTGGGGGTGTGATCTGAATGAAAAGAAGAAGTAATGGTGTACGTGTATGTACTTTTATTGCTTGTTTTTTAATGAACAGAGAAGGTCCCTAGGACACAGGCTTAAGTTAAACTGAGTTTGAGTTTCCTCCTGCCACTTAACTGGTGTATATGGGGGCAAACTACCTAACGGCCATTCTCTGATAGAAATAAATCATATTCCAACAGTCGTTGTGAACACAAACTTAAATACGAGATGTATATAAAGTGCCTGATTCATAGTAAGTAATAAATCCGCTACAGTTACTGATTTTGTTGTTACCTTTTAATTCTGAAGAGTCTATGTTCAGAAACAATTAAGCACTATTTATTTATTTATTTATTTACTCATTTTTCTTAGGAACTCTTTATGCCGATAGAGAGCCTTGTTTCTCAGCAAGAGCTAGGCCCTAGCTGAGGCTGGACCTCACTTCCCCAAATCCAGCTTTACCAAGCTGCTTGCTTGCTGTTTTCCAGTGTATTTATAGTCAGTCATACTTCAACTGATCAGCTTAGAAGCTCTTTCTCTCCTCCCATCCCCCCAATCATCTTTGAAGGCCAGGTTATCTTTCAGACTCCAAGTCAAGGAGCACCCCTTCCCTGGGACCTTTCCTGACACTGATGCTTTCCCACACAGTTCTGTGGCTACCCCTGCCTTTCTCCTCTGTGGCCTCATTTTAGCCTCTTACTACCCTGCCACTCTTCTTTCGACGTGGTTCACAGAGCTGTCGATCTCTACCGGCCTGTAATATCCTTAAAAGCCGTAAACATTTATCTTTGGCTTTTATTCCCCGCATGATACTTGACCCATAGTAGGTATTCAATAAACTGTTGTTGAATAAATTGATACATGTGTGGATGAACGGTTAATAAAATCATGACCACTGTTATGGCTTTGCATATTTTAATGCTCCAATCACTTTATTTATTAATTACTTGCTAAGAGTATTTTACAAAGAATACAAATCATAAAATCAAATAAATATGCGAGGCTTGAGCCTGTTGGGTTCACCCCCACCCCTAGCTTAGAAGAGCATTATTTTGTGAAAGAGGTTTGAGACAGAAATTACAAATAGACACTGTTCCAAAAGGCCACTTAACACTCAAGATATCAGAAATTTGGAATATACACTCTAAAACAGGTCATGCTTTGTAAGTGTTAGTGGTGGTAAAGATGATTATTAAAATAAGAATAATTGGATTTCAGATCTGTACTTACAAAATGTTTGTTAAAATCATATGTCATATAACTCAAGAACTAGGTTCTGGGGAATCTTGGAATAGGGCAGTGATGACGCAGAAAGACCACTTATTCCACCTTCAAAGTGGCTGAATTTTCCCACTGAGATCCCCTGTACCCCCTCTGCTTTTCTCTGCTGTTTTCTGTTCTATTTTGGATTGTAAGGATTATTCCAGAACTCTAAATTTTTCACTTTCCTCCCATTGTAGGAGCAGTGGGGCTATACTGGGTGATCAGGATGCAGTGAGGAGCCTTGGGACAACCATTTGTGTAAATGTGTAATTGCTACAGCCTGTGTTTTGGGGTTAAAGATGGGCTTAAAGAGTTGCCTTTAAATCCAGTTCCAATATCCAGGTAAGTCCAAGGATGAGAATCTGCTGACTTACTCTGCATAGTGGGAAGGATTTTGTTGATGGATAGCCACTCAGATGAAGGTTCCAGTATCTTAAAGAAGAAATTATGCTGTGGAGGGATGCCTGGGTGGCTCAGTCCATTAAGTGTCTGCCTTAGGCTCAGGTCATGATCCCAGGGTCCTGGAATCGAACCCCACATCGGGCTCTTTGCTCACCAGGGAGCCTGCTTCTTTCTCTACCTACCACTCCCCCTGCTTGTGCTCTCTCTCTCTCTGACAAATAAATAAAATCTTGATAGAAAGAAAGAGAAAGAAGGGAAGAAAGAAAGTTACGTTGTGGAATAATTGTAAGGGAGAGAGCTAGGTTCTTGTCCTAACACTATATCTTTTGTCCAAACTGTGTAGGAGTTTAAACAAATTTTGGGCTTCAGTTTTTCCCCTCTGTAATCAGGGTGACTGAGCATTTCCTGACCTTTGTAAATTTGTGAACACTTTTCTAAGTAATGATTATATATTAAAGATTATATAAGGGTTATTTTAATATAACCATTAGTTACAGTTATAAAGAAGAATTTTGTTTTCTCTATATTACAGGTAATATAGTCTGTTTAATTACATAAAAATTGTTTATAGAGAAAATTTTAAGTTTTTATTATGTTTCTTTATGTGTTAAGGCAGCAAAAATAGTAAAAAACTTTTCATCCTTGGATGCCTGGAATTCTTGGATTTTGACCATTGGGAAAATCTACTCTTTTTCCTGTTGAAGAGTAAGATAAGAAAAAGAGTAAGATAAGAAAAAATGTTTCAGGGTTCAATTTGCAAGCCCTTTTCTACAATCTCTCACTGCAGGTGTGGATAACCAGTTAGGATAAAATTATATTGTTTCTTTTAACATTTTTTTTTGTGATATACCAATATCTTGATTTGTTGCATAAGAAATTTGATCAGATAAATGCAATTCATAGAAAAGTTCAAAATTTGTCATCCTTATGCTTCCTGTCTTTTTTCTGTAGTCCATTATGTGAACAAATTCAACACAATATACTAAAAATAACTAAAAACACTATGTAAGTGTCAAAACCGGCCCCTAGCAATGTCCGTGTGAGTGATAAACCAACTCTGTACTTGTCCAGGAGGCAGCTTCTTGCCACTCACTTGAAATACGCATCAGGGCTCTCAAAAGTTTGTCTTAAAGGGCTGCACAATTGAAACTTTGAACAATAAATTTAAAAATAGGTGGAAATTGGTACTTTGGCCTTTAGCAGCCGGAGATCAAAACGCCTATACACCTCTAGGCTGGTGGTCAGATGATGTGGAGAAATAAGGAAAACACTGAAGGTGCCTTCTGGCTGTGTGGTTTTTGGACAACAGGAAAGACTATTCTAGCGTTGTGGTGTGAGGGGATGAGCAGTCTGTCCGTGCACGTTAAAGCAGTGAACTTCATTCCTGTGGGGTGTTCTGTCTGAGCAACAGGGCAGAAAAGCTGTGTGATGGCAAGTGTTCCTCAAAACCACACACAGGTCAGCGGACCCCCTTGGCCTCCTCTTCTCCTGGACATGTTACTTCTCAAAGAAATTTTTTATTGTTGTTGGTTTGTAAACTTTGTTCTGGAATAATCCCTAGATTGACAGGTAGATGACGACGAGAAGATGGAGGGATCCTATATAGGCTTCATCCCATTTTTTCTAATGGTTGCATTTTATAGCGCCACGTGATTGATTTGTTGACACCGAGACTCAACTTTGGAACATTACTCTGAATTACACTCAAGTCTTCACTTGGATTTCACAAGTTTTCCACTTACACGCTTTCCCAGGATCCCATCCAGGATTTCACATTGCATTCAGTCTTCCTGTCTTACTATTCGTCTCTTTTGGTCTATGGCATTTTCTCAGTCTTTCCCTATTTCTAGGACCCTGACAATATTGAGGAGTACTGGCCAAGTATTTTGTAAAATGTCCCTCCATTTGTGTTTATCTGATGTTTTCCCCATGACTCAGCTGGGGTTGTGGGTTAGACCCCCACAGAGGTGACAAGATATTCTTGTCGCATTGTATCCGGTACATACATGCTGTCACTGTAACATCAGTGGCAACGTTCGCCTTGATTATCTAACCAACCAACATAGCAGCAGCCAGGTTTCTCGACTGTGGACTTAACTGGTTTTCCCCATTTCATGCTCTGTTCTTTGGAAGCAAGTCACTGGGTCCAGCCGACACTTAGGGTTGGGGGATTGAGAAGTAAACTCCCGTACTTGGAACAAGGGACATATACTTACCTGGAATTTTTCTGTAAAAAAACATCAGATAGATCTGCTAAAGGACTTTCTTTTGTGTTAATTCATTTCCTCTCTCCCAAGGCGAAACATGGTATACATGTTCACGGGAATATCCAACTCCAATTATGCCCGTGACTAGATTGACGGTACTTTCACCGCTGGTTATAAATTTCAGGCTGCGAATGTTACGTGAATAAAGTAGTCCTTCTTCTTTGTTTTCATGATACAAGTAGTGAAGAAGAACGACTTAATGAAGAGTAGGCAGACTACAAAGTTCTGGCATCTTTACTATTTTCATAAAGTTCTTTTGTTTTTTGTTTTTTGTTTTTTTTCATGAAAACCATCTTGAGTTTCCATCCAGATAAAACCTGGACTGCTTCTAGCTACCATACTTTTTTATTTTGTTTTTGCTGTGCTCCTTCTGGAACATTCAGTTGCCAGTCCTACCACATGCTTGCAACCTGCTGGGAACCCAGGACACGGTTAATGCAGTCTAACAGGATTACTAATATTCCTGCTTATCATCTCTACAGAAGCCACGGTAGAATAGCATGGGTTTCCTGTAGTTTTAAAGATATATGTAAAAGAGTTATGTTTTGTAATAAACTGTTTTGATCTTTTCCTAATGGTCAGATTGTTATGAGTGCCATAATTACTTATGAGGAATAGAATATTTCCATGAGCAAGATTATCTACTTGTTTGAAAAATTGAGGAATCAGTATAGTTTATAGGCTTTAGAATTTTAACTTTATTGAGATAATACTTTATACACAATAAAGTATACACCAGTGTGGGGGCTCTCTCAGGTACTCTGTGTGTCCCCCAGTCTTGACTACTTGGGGTAGGCCTGAGGGACAGCTTTGCAAGTGAGTGCAAAGAGCCCTTGGGTCAGGTGTTCTTAGCGACTTCAGACTCACGTGCAGTCCCCCACGTGGCTTGCGGCATTTTTAAAATCATAGGCTGCAGGGCACCTGGGTGGCTCAATGGGTTAAAGCTTCTGCCTTCGGCTCAGGTCATGATCCCAGGGTCCTGGGATCGAGCCCTGCATTGGGCTCTCTGCTCAGCAGGGAGCCTGCCTCCCTCCCCGTCTCTCTGCCTGCCTCTCTGTCTACTTGTGATCTCTGTCTGTCAAAAAACAAATAAAATCCTTTAAAATATAAATAAATAAAATTAAAAAATAAAATCATAGGCTGCAGCTTACCAGCTTTGACTACAGCTGGCCCTTGTCCCCCAGCACACTGCCACAGGTAAGCTAGTCCTAGTCCGTGCGTCCTCTCGACCCAACCTCTAGTGATGCTTAAAATTCCCATATATGGGACAGTGACTTACCAGAGATGATTGCCTTTGCATCCGGAGCCCTTCCGGATTGAAATCTGACAAGTGAGCCCACAGACATATTCAGAGTCTGTCAGGTTTCTTGCCTGACATACTGTCCCCCAGAGGGAGACTTCTCCAAGTTCAACCACAGGTCAAAGATAACGAAAATGACCTCTTCCTGTTTCATTCTTGCACATTTCTCTGTGTTCACAACTCTAACGTGGTTTTTACAGAAATGTAAAAAACCATATAATTTAATTTACATTTCTGTAAATACGCGTTTTGTTGAGGTTTATCTGGGGATTTGCTGTGCTCTGGACAAGAGGGAAGATCTTCCATATCCTTCCTCATCCAGACCAAAAGCAGAACTTGCTTGATCGATTTTCAGCTATCCCATATCCCATATTCTGCCTAAACTTTTTCTACTAAATGAAGATAGTCATTTGCAGATTATGTGAATTCTTAGAAAATACCTACTTAGTGTTTATAGCACAACATAAAATCAGTTTTCTTACTAAAACTGGGTAGAAGCTCTCTAAAGAATGAGCAGTGCAGGGTTTATAGTGTTTCCAGGAAGAGCAAGGATCACACAGATTGAAGCACAGTAGGCTTAGTAAAAGCAGAGAATTTACTCCTTATTTGGGCCTTTTTTTTTTTTTGCAACTTCCCTATTGTTTTACTGATCATCAGTATCTCTCAGGTCAGAAAGAAAATTAATTGATTATACTGTACTTATTCTGAAATATTTCTATTTTTAGATTTTGCTTACTTTGATATTAACTAAAGTATATGTAAGAGGTGGTTTTGTTTTTTTAAAGGCATATCCCCTTTCTGCTAGTCACTTTATTCTTAAGCTTGGGAAGTTAACAGAATCATAGCTTTAATTTTATCCTTCCTTGAATATTTTCTTAAGAACTACTTATAGGAAAATTATGTCTATTAGAATCCTCTTAGATCTATACTAAGCATTATTATGGTGCGGCTTAAAAGGGAATTTTCACCACAAAGTTCTCTCATGAAGTATAATAAAATAAAGTGTTTCTTTTGTTAACAGGTACTCATACTGTTAATGAATTTCTCAAGCATTTGTAATGGTTTTTTTTTAATATATCTTAGTAGTATTCTTTTTTTTTTTAATTTATTTATTTGAGAGAGAGAGAGAGAGAGATCACAAGTAGGCAGGGAGGCAGGCAGAGAGAGAGGGGGAAGCAGGCTCCCTGCTGAGCAGAGAGCCCGATGCGGGGCTCGATCCCAGGACCCTGAGATCATGACTTGGGCCGAAGGCAGAGGCTTAAGCCACTGAGCCACCCAGGCGCCCCTCTTAGTAGTATTCTTGAGATTTCTTTTTGGACATAGATATGTAATTACAAGTATAGAAAAGTGATATCCCTTTTAGAGGAAGAATTTGTTATAACAAAAAAGTCTCAACCATAATTTAATTCACATAACTGAGTTAAGACATGTGGTCTACTTTCAACAAAACACATTCTAAACGAGAAATTTTGGCTCCATATTTGACTTCTTGAAATAAACTGTATAATCAAAACAGAACTGGAATTATTTGATACTATAATAATCTTCTAGTGGTTATTTAAAACAGAATTTTATACCTTTGGGGCTGTTCTGACTTTTTACATAGGAGTATTTATCTAAGAAAAGATGTCATTAATTATATTTTAGTGATGTATTTTACTCTTATAAATTACTCTTCTCGATAGTACTGTATATACTCTTCTGAGGGCTTATGATTAACATTGTCCCTGAAAAATCTTGTAACTGTTCAGTACTGGTGCTTTGGGAATGGAAGTAATGGAAGTAGTTATATCAGCAAATGCATATTAGTTCTCAGATATAGTAAACTTTTAGACTTACAGTGAAATCTTATAAGGTTTATTAAGTAATCTAAGTAATTAATAATGTTCTAAATGTTTCCTAGGATTCCGACATAACCATGTGAAAGGGCATTAAAATTCCATTTGTGTATTTTCTCCCGAGAAAAGAGATGGACATTTTGCTTTGTCTTTTACTAGAAAAGTCCTAGCTCCTTAGAGTTTGGAGATCAGTTTTATTGTCAGTATAAAAACATTACCTTTCACCACAGTGAGTTTACTTAGTGAAATTTTTTTAATCTGTTTCTAGTTTCTATAAATTGTTTTATAGATAGAGTGTGTGTGTGTGTGTGTGTGTGTGTGTGTGTGTGTGTGTGGTATGTACAGTTAGAACCTGTCCTAAATTTATGAGATCTAAGCCGAAGTGAATTTGCTTGAAACTCCTGATTCTATAACAAGCCGAGTATAGACTCAGGATACTTTCCTTACTTGACCCTTAATTTGAAGTCTTCCTGCCTTGATTCCTGGTGGGGATAGAATGAATCCATAGCCATCTCTGTATTTTAATGTCCATATATAAAAGTTCTGAAATTGGACAGTGGAAACCTTGGTCAGTTTGAAAAAGAGATTACTGCGGTAAGGTAGAAAGCTAACTGCCTAGAGTCTTTTGTGCTTCCAGTACACAGAAGGCAAGTTACCAAGTGCTCCCACCTCTAACTGAACTTCTCAACCACAGAGCAAACAACCATGGTATTAATAAAGACAATTTCATTGAACAATCTAAAATTTCTCACTTCTGCAAAAATAGAACAGACTCCCTCTAACAATAAAACTCCTTGATTGATCCCCACCCAAAAATGTGAGCATCCCAGAATGGCAAAAAACAAAACAAAACAAAAAAAAACCTCATGGCTAGATTCAGATGAAGACCAAAAAATGCCTGCAGCTCCCAACAAATCTTCTGTTTGAGTGTCCGTTTTATAAATCCTTATGCCTTAAGCAACACTCTCTTAGACAATTATCATGTGATCTCACTGATATGAGGAATTTGAGAAACAAGGCAGAGGAGCATAGGGGAAGGGAGGGAAAAATGAAACAAGATGAAACCAAAGAGAGAGACAAACCATAAGAGACTGAATCTCAGGAAACAAGCTGAGGGTTGCTGGGACAGGGAAGGGTGGGGTGGCGCAGTGATGGACGCTGCAGAGGGGATGTGCTATGGTGAGTGCTGTGAACTGTGTAAGACTGATGAATCACATCACTGTACCCCTAAAACAAATAATACAGTATATGTTAATTTTTTTAAAAAAGTAATTAAAAAAAGCAACACTTTCCTGACTATATATGCACTTCTAGCTCTTCAGTTCTTTTTTCCTGGGTGTCTGGGGGCACAGTGCTAATTAGCAGTAGTAGAAATAAAAGATGTTCATAATCTTCATTTTTATGGTTACACAAATTATTATTTCTTGGCCCTAAAATAGTCAAGGCAAGTGAAATTGTAAAATAAAATATGTTAATCCTGGGGTGCCTGGGTGGCTCAGTGGGTTAAAGCCTCTCCCTTCGGCTCAGGTCATGATCTCAGGGTCCTGGGGTTGAGCCCCGCATCGGGCTCTCTGCTCTCAGGGAGCCTGCTTCCTCCTCTCTCTCTCTGCCTGCCTTTCTGCCTACTTGTGATCTCTGTCTGTCAAATAAATAAATAAAATCTTTAAAAAAATAATATGTTAATCCTGTTTTCCTTAGTTCCTTTATTCAGCATTCAGTGGAGATACTTAGCTTGAGGCAGTAGGGCTGTGAGGACAGGGATAGCAATTTATTTCAGAAATAGTATACAGCAAGTATTTTCCAAGGGTGTGTTTCACCGTTAATGTCAAACACTCCTGAGAACTACCTTAGCATGAAGATTGACATTCTTTTTTTTTTAAGATTTTTTAAAAATTTTATTTATTTGAGAGAGAGAGAAATAGATAGAGCACAAACATGGGGTAGAGGGAGAAGCAGGCTCACCATTGAGCCGGGAACCTGCCTCGGGACTTGATCCCAGAACCCTGGGATCATGACTTGAGCCGAAGGCAGACGCTTAACTGACTAAGCCACCCAAGTGCCCCTTGACATTCTATTTTTTGTTTTGTTTTAATCAGGTATTAATACTTTCCTTTAAAAACTGCAATCAAGGGGTGCCTGGGTGGCTCAGTGGGTTAAGCCTCTGCCTTCGGCTCAGGTCATGATCCCAGGGTCCTGGGATCGAGCCCCGAGTCGGGTTCTCTGCTCGGCGGGGAGCCTGCTTCCCCCTCTCTCTCTGCCTGCTTCTCTGCCTGCTTGTGATCTCTCTCTCCCTCTGTCAAATAAATAAATAAAATCTTTAAAAAAAAAAACTGCAATCAATTTAGCATTCACGTTTTTTCCTTGAATATTGGCAACCACAAAAACTTCTTAGAAAATTTAACATACGGATATTAAATTGTTTTAATCATCCCCAAGGCTTTCAGAGAACAGCTTTTGCATGAGCAGTTGGCAGTTTGATGATTGGAATCTAAAGCAGCTTCGGCAATAACTCAATACATGTTACAAGATTCTCATGTGATCAAGACACACCTACCTTTGCCCCAGTTTGTTCCAGCCACACCCGTGATTACTTAAAATGATCATTTTTTCTCTTTTGGAAACACGAGAGTGTACATAAATGCTAACAAGATTCTTTATGTGATGGGGAAAATCCCTCTTACCTTCAAGGGTTGGTTAGCCAGTGATTCCTCTGAAGCAAGTTCACAATTATTCGAATGTTAGAAAAATAGAGATAGCCTGGGGAAGTCTAGCTCCAGTTGCATAAAATAGCAAGAAGCCCAATAAAATCTTGGGTTTTTTTATGCTAAATGCCATCAGGTTTTGCATACAGTTGAGGAGGATTTAATCCAAAGCATAATGTTTATTTTTTTATCTTAGGTGGTTATTTTATATTATTTTAATTATAGAGATCATCTGAAAAAGATGTATTTTATTTTAAGTATTCTCTTAAAGGAATAGAATGTTTCATTGGTCACATTTTGGGGATACAAGGGAACTAGCTCTGAAAATAGTTGACAAAAAAAGAATCAAGAAACTGTCTTCTTTCTCTTTTATAGATTCTTCTTTTTTCTTTTTAATACTTTATTTATTTGAGAGAGAGGGTGAGCAAGAGAGCACACAAGGTGAGGGAGGGGCGGAGGAAGAGGGAGGAGCAGGCTTCCCACTGAGCAGGAAGCCTGATGCTGGAAGTCAATCCCAGGACTCTGGGATCATGATCTGAGCTGAAGGCAGACCCTTAACTGACTGAGCCACCCAGGCACCCTCTTTTACAGATTCTAATGCAAGGTAACCGAATAGTTGATGCAGGAAAGTTGCTCTTTATAGAAGACTTCCAGCTTTAAAAAAAAAATAGAGGGGCACCTGGGTAGCTCAGTTGGTTAGGCATCCGATGCTTGGTTTCAGCTCAGGTTGTGATCTCAGGGTTGTGAGATTGAGCCGGTCACCAGGCTCCACGCTCAGTACAGGCTCTGCTTAAGACTCTCTCTCCTGGGGCTCCTGGGTGGCTCAATGGGTTAAGCCTCTGCCTTCGGCCCACGTCATGATCCCAGGGTCCTGGGATCGAGCCCCACATTGGGCTCTCTGCTCAGCGGGGAGCCTGCTCCCTCCTCTCTCTCTGCCTGCCTCTCTGCCTACTTGTGATCTCTCTCTCTCTGTGAAATAAATAAAAATTAAAAAAAAAAAAGACTCTCTCTCCTATTGCCCCTCCCCACCTCTAAAATAAATAAATAGATAAAATCTTTTTTTTTTTTTTAATGGAAAGGGGGGGGCGCCTGGGTGGCTCAATGGGTTAAAGCTTCTGCCTTCGGCTCAGGTCATGATCCCAGGGTCCTGGGATCGAGCCCCGCATCGAGCTCTCTGCTCAGCAGGAGCCTGCTTCTCCCTCTCTCTCTGCCTGCCTCTCTGCCTACTTGTGATCTCTCTCTGTCCAATAAATAAATAAATAAAATCTTAAAAAAAAATGGAAAAGGGATAATACACAAAGATAAACTCAAAATGAATGAATGACCTTAATGTGAAATAGGAATCAAAATCCTAAAGGAGAACATAGGCAGTAACCTCTTTGACATCAGCCATGCCAACTTCTTTCAGGACACATCTCCAATGGCAAGGGAAACAAAAGCAAAAATGAACTTTTGGGGCTTCATCAAGATCAAAAGCTTCAGCACAGCAAAGGAAACAATCAACAAAACAAAGAGGCAACCTTCGGGTAACCTCTTTGACATCAGCCATGCCAACTTATTTCAAGACACATCTCCAAAGGCAAGGGAAACAAAAGCAAAAATGAACTTTTGGGACTTCATCAAAATCAAAAGCTTCAGCACAGCAAAGGAAGCAGTCAACAAAACGAAGAGGCAACCTTCAGAATGGGAAAAAATATTCGCAAATGACACTACAGACAAAGGGCTGATATCCAAGGTCCATAAAGAACTTCTCAAACTCAACACCCAAAAAACAGATAATCAAGTCAAAAAATGGGCAGAAGACATGAACAGACACTTCTTTGATGAAGACATACAAATGGCTAACAGACACATGAAAAAATGTTCATCATCATTAACCATCAAGGAAATACAAATCAAAACCAAATTGAGATACCACCTCACACCAGTCAGAATGGCTAAAATTAACCAGTCAGAAAACGACAGATGTTGGCAAGGATGCAGAGAAAGGGGAACCCTCCTACACTGTTGGTGGAAATGCAAGCTGGTGCGGCCACTCTGGAAAACAGTATGGAGGTTCCTCAGAAAGTTGAAAATAGAGCTACCCTGTGATCCAGCAATCCCACTACTGGGGATTTACATCAGACATACAAATGTAGTGATTCAAAGGGGCACGTGCACCTGAATGTTTATAACAGCAGTGTCCACAATAGCCAAACTATGGAACACAAACCTAGATGTCCATCAACAGAGGAATGGACAAAGAAGATGTGAGATACACACACACACACACACACACACACACACACACACACACAATGGAATACTATGCAGCCATCAAGAGAAATGAAATCTTGCCATTTGCAACAACTTGGATGGAACTAGAAGGTATTATGCTAAACAAAATAAATCAGTCAGAAAAAGACAATTATCATATGATCTCTCTGATATGAAAAATTTGAGAGGCAGGGTGGGGGGGTTGGGAGGGGAAAAAAGTGAAACAAGATGGGATCCGTGGGGGAGACAAACCATAAGAGACTCTTAATCTCACAAAACAAACTGAGGGGTGCCAGGGGCGGGGGAGGTATGGAAAGGGTGGTTGGGTTATGGACATTGGAGAAGGTATGTGCTATGGTGAGTGCTGTGAAATGTGTAAGCCTGATGATTCACAGACCTGTACCCCTGGGGCAAATAATATATTATATGTTAATTAAAAAAAGAAGAAGAAGAAAAAACCAGTGCATTTGACAAGTTATATATCATAGAGTAGAATTCTATTCACAAATGAAACAAGAAATTCTAACTATTCCAACAATATGAATGAATTTTAAAAACCTAATGAGAGAAAGGAAAAGCTAGATACAAGAAGTATGTATCCTATGATACAGTTTATGTAATATATAATTTTATGTAATAAAATTGTAGAGTGGGATAAACTAGAACATAGGTAACGGATAAAACCAGAAAAGCAAAGATGTGAGAACCATGAACAACTTTGGCTGTGGTGCTAGAGGATTTCTAGGAAGCATTTTATTTCTTGACCTAGTCAGTGATCACACAAATGTTTGCTTTATAATATTTCACTAAAGTGCAGTTTTGTGTGCTTTATGTGTGTATTTTTTATAGTAATTTCTTTTAAAAAACACATAAATTCTGAGTTAAGGACATAAGGCCCATTTCATAGCTAGTACCTTGTGTTTTTTTTCTTTTGTTTTACTTTTATTTGTTTAGAATTATGTGTCCCCATCATCTTAAAGCATGGAGTCTTAAGTCTGTAATTGCAGTGGATAAATAGAACATTTTACATTGATTCACATGTTAGAACCTTATTTAAAACAGACCTCACGTATCCTAGAAGTCGTAGCCTTCCTCATTTTCATCTGACAACAGAGTCTTTGACCTACCATCATTACATTGATTTTTCCAAAGATTCGTCAAACAAATCTGGTTGAAATAGGATGCTGAGAAAAACCTTTCCTGCTTGAATTCTTCTCTTTCAGCTTGACTTTTGGGAAATTTCTTTTAGGTTTAAAATTGTGATGAGACCTTTTACCTCAGTTCATTAATTAGAACTTACTTCTCTCTTAGACCATTAGGATTGCGTAATTCTCTATCTATCGATCTTTCCCCTCTGTGCCAGTAAGCTCAGAGTCCAATTTGCGACTAATGTATAATCCCTGGATCGCTGTATATTTGCACTTTCTTGCATCGTATTGACATTTTACTCTGATTTCTTTTGATCGTGATGTTTATTCTTTATAGATCTCCATCTTATTTGTAAGCATTTTGTAAAAGTACTTCAGCTCCTTTGCACATTAAGAAGAATGTGTGAGGGGCGTTCCTGGGTGGCTCAGTGGGTTAAGCCTCTGCCTTCTGCTCAGGTCATGATCTCAGGGTCCTGGGATCGAGCCCGCATCAGGCTCTCTGCTCAGTGGGGAGCCTGCTCCCCCCCCACTCCATCTGCCTCTCTGCCTACTTGTGATCTTTGTCAAATAAATAAATAAAATCTTTTAAAAAAATAAAGAAGAAGAAGAATGCGTGAATGAGCATGCACACCAGCGAGGGAGTGCGGGGAGACACGGAGCCGGCCTCCGAGAGGAAACTCCGAGACTCCCTGTAGTTCTTATGGATGAAATAAAGTTCAAAAGTTTAAACCTGCTCTGCAGACTGTTTTTCTCTCCCTTCAAGAGGCTCTTGCTTGTCAAGTGAAAGTAAATATTTATAGTTGGCTATGCTAAAATGTTCTGAGGGTGAAGAAAATGGTTTTAATAGAACTGTATCCTTAATAGGAGTGGACACAGAAATCCCTTCATGGGCCGAAGGCGGGGCCAGGGAAGCAAAGGCCGACAGCAGTGACTTAGCTAAGGGCTCGTGCTTCTTAGCATCCGTTCAAAGGAAATACATAATCATTTGATTGGACGCGAGGCTGTATGTATGCATGGGCCTTTGGAGATTTTTTTCTCTTGAATTGCTGAGGTAGTTTTGTGGAAACAGGATTTTTAAACTGATTTCGGTGAAATACACGTCCTTCTTTTCACGGTTTTCAGATAGCAGCCGAGTAATGTGAGCCACATGATATCATGGAAACTGCCCGAGCTCTGTTGAAACGTGGGCGAATTAGTTCATCTCCCTGCATCAACCCCAGGACTTTTTCAGCTGTCCCGTGGGATGGAACACAGAGCTTGTAGTGGGTGTGAGATGAGGTGTGTGTGGAGGGCCTGGCATGCAGGAGCGAGTCTGCCTGTGTTTATTTTCTCCTTTTCCTCTCACCACATTTTCAACAAGCAAAGTCAGCCTCCCCTGAGACAACACAGGACTTTTTAGAAATTATTTTTCTATTTTTTTTCTTTTATTATCATGTGAAATCCTGTCCTTTTCCTTGAAACATGAGGTTATGGCCACATGATGCAAAGAAGTAATTTCTGGTGGTTCTTATTCCGAAAGAGAAGGCAAGTTGTTCTGTCGGTAGATGGATATAGAAAGAGAGAGGGAAGTGTGGGTAGTAATTTGGATGAGGGAAGGTAGGTGAAGGAGACAGTAGGTGGGATAAGGAGGTAGGGCCCTTGTATCTTGAGAAAACAAACACACACACACCTCCATCATGTCAGGTGCTCTTTTTACACAGCTAAATTTAAGTCAAGAGGAATAAAAATGACAGTGGTTGTGGGGGTAAACATGCCGTGCAGAAAACCTCCCCTTGTACACAACTACTTGCTTTATTGTGTCTTGAATGAAATCAAACAGGAAAGACTTTAGACCAGCAAAACTGCCAAAAATGTGGTAGTCTCTGGAACCCTGGCAGCCAAACTGCCAGAATTGTGTGGTATGTCAACGGGATGGAAAGAATCGTTCTGCTGAGAAGCAAGTGACAGGTCTGGTGGATTTCAGTAACCTGAGAAGGTACCAGAACCACGGCTCTTAATGGCTTCACTGGGGTGGGTGTGGAGCTTCTCCATGGTTCTCATTAGTAGTTAACCCTATTTATAAAGACCTGTGTGTGGAACTCCTAGAACCTGAAGCTGAACAGGCCTTGAGGAATTATCTGACTCCATCTCTGCATTCTAACTTAGGAAACCAAGGCTCAGAGGCCTGCAGTGACTTCCCCAGAGATGCGTAGCGAGTGAGCGTCAGAACTAGGGGCAGGGTTTGAGGCTCTGGACTCCTGAACTAAATGCTACTCGAGGAGAAAATGTGCTTTAAAAATGGTGTGTTGGGGCTTCTGGGTGGCTCAGTGGGTTGAGGCCTCTGGCTTCGGCTCAGGTCATGATCTTAGGGTCCTGGGATCGAGCCCTGCATCAGGCTGTCTGTTCAGCGGGGAGCCTGCTTCCCTCTCTCTCTCTCTCTCTCTGCCTGCCTCTCTGCCTACTTGTGATCTCTCTCTCTCTCTCTCTGTCAAATAAATAAAATCTTAAAAAAAAAAAAAAGTGTTGTGTTTCTATCCATTTAACATGGGTTTGCCCTGAAAGTCAGTATCTTACAGAAAGAGAGAATAAACAACTCCTGTCCTTCCTTCTGTACTTTAGCAAGAATTTATGCTTCTGACCCAGATTCTGTATCAGTTGCTCTGAGATATGGAAGGAAAAGAATCGGAAGTCTTCCAAAAATGTTAACCATAAGTAAGCAAAAAACCCTGCCAGACTTCCTGTGCCGTAGTGCCCGTTTCCCTATGGAAGGGGAAAGTGAGAGGAGGTTCAAAGGAAAGGAAAAGGTTTTTAGTGCAAGTGAATTCTGCTTAGTAGGAGCTTCGGAAATATTTACAGATGCGTTATTTGTTGATAAGATGAAATAGGCTTCAGTAATCAGTGTCTGACATGGAAGGATTTTTAGGGATATGGTCAATCATCCATAGGAACAACCACATCTTCATTATTCGCTACGCATCGTTCCGCCAACTATATGGAATGAAGTCAGTAGGAAAATCGTGTGTAAACTACCTATAAAGAAAATCTTCCTACTGCTAAACATTGTCTACAAAATTGTCTAAATGTTGTTGTGTAATATAGGTTATATAAAGTTTCTAGACTCACCATCTAAAATTTGAGGTGTTTCAGGCGCCTGGGTGGCTCAGTCATTAAGCATCTGCCTTCAGCTCAGGTCATGATGCTGGGGTCCTGGGATCGAGTCCCACCTCATGCTCCCTGCTCAGCAGGGATTCTGCTTCTCCCTCTCCTCGGTCTACAGCTTGCTTTTTCTCAAATAAATAAATAAAATCTTTTTTTAAAAAGGTAAAATAAAATCTGAGGTGTTCCTCTAATACCTAAGTCCTTAAAGTATGTATATTGATACACAGTATCTATTTGTATTTCCTAAACCTTCAGGCTGCCAAGTTTTTATCGTGTGTTTCTGTCCTCATCAGCAACAGAGCAGGAAACATTATCAGAAATGAATTCAAATATTCAAATTGGCTACTTGCTAGCTACATTGATTGCCTCCCTTTTTTTTAGACAGGATAAAAATGAGGTAAACAGAAATCAGAGGATGAGAATTGGGGCTTATCAAATGCATCTAATTAATCTCCCTTTGCCCATAACTCAGATGTAAATTTATAATCATTAATATCATGGTAAGAATTGGTCATATGGACTTTCAATCCACTTATTAGGTATGTAGAGAGTAGGGGTGTATGGGATATTTAAGAGATGAATTTGAGTTTGGACTTAAACTGTTTGACTTTAGCAAATTAATTAACACCTATAGATCTTCATTTGGTGATATTTAAAATAGAGATACATCATATTATTGTAAGATAATGCGCATAACATATTAAGCAGAGTGCCTAACTTACCATGAGCTCTGAATAAATGTCAGCTAGTATTATTTAGGAAAAGGCATCATTCTCTTTTTTGTATATAATCACATATTCTTATAAAATGCATTTCTACTTTAGAGAGTTACACACATCCCCCCTCCCTCCGCAACATCAATTGAAAAAGAGGAAACTGGGGTTAGAGTTTAAGCATATACAAATAAAAAATTTGAAAGGGACATTCCTTTTTGCCCAAAGTGGATTCTATATTTCTGTTAGTATTTAACTTCATAAAAAACCTTTTTCCTGAACTTTTTTCCTTTTGATGTAAAGTCAAAAATAAAATCTTAACATGAAAGAGTATTTTGTGTGTCCTAAAAGTAAATATGAAATTCAGAATTCCAAAATTTAATTTTCAGGTCTTGCCTCGTATCTGTGTTGAGAGTGCAAAGCGTCCGCTGGCCAGAATGCGTCTGGCGCGAACACGAGGGTGTCGGTGTTTCTCAGAGCACATCTGCTGGGGCTAGGCTGATACCTGCTTCTCTGTGCTCACACTCTCACAGGGCGAGCCTGCGTCCCCTCATTCCTCACACAGCATTTTGAGACCCTATTCTCCTGAGTGGTCTCTGGTTGCCCTTGACCTTTTAGAGTGAGTACCTGGAGTCTTCCTGAGAAGCTCGTTGTGAGATGTACTTGGTTCGCCAGAGAGTAATTGGGATCACTGTCCCTTTTTGTCTGAACATTACGTTATTAAAGGTGAACGTATTAACCCCAGGGCCTTACAGACTCTCAGGTGTCACTTGAGAAAGCCGGTGCTTACGAATCTTTGGCCTTCCTTGTTATTATAGCAGCCCTTTGTGTAATGACTTTTAGTTTATTTGTATTTTTCTCCTGGTTCTGCGAGCTTTTCCCGTGGTTTATTTACAAAAGCCCTACCCCAAAGCATCTAGTAATAAATAAAGAGTGAGAGTACTATCTTTCTTTCCATAGGACTGTTGTCATTGATAACAAAACCTCTGAAAAAAAGCCATGATGTTCAGCTTCTAAACAGAAGGCAGAAAGAGTTCATGTGTTGGGCGGCTGTGGTAGAAGCAAAGAACGCAGGCTTTTGACAAACAAAAACTTGGTTTTCGATCTGAAACTTGTCACTTACATGCTCTCTGATCCTGGCTAAATCTCCCAGTCCCTCTAATCTTCAACTCTTGGCTTTGTGAAATGGACAGGATGGCTTCCTTCACGGGGTGAGAGCATGAACTAGTGTGCACAAGCAGAGTTTTTATTAACTGGAAGTGTCGGATAAATGGGGCTCGTTAACGCACATGGGATACATCTCTGGGCCGAAGTACATGGGAGCAAAAGGTTATCTTCGTTCAGGCATTTAACAACAAAATAGCATTTTCAAAAGCTTGTTTATTCATTTATTTACTTAATTATTTTGAGAGAGAGGAGCAGCAGGAAAGGGAGAGAGAGAATCGTAAGCAGGCTCCATGTCCCACACTGAGCCCACTGAGAAGCTTGATCCTAGGCTCCTGAGATCATGACCTGAGCTGAAATCAAGAGTCAGGCTCAACTGAGCCACCAGGCACCCCTCAGAAGTTTAATTTTAACTCTGCTATAATAAACCTTGAAGTTTTCATTTTTATGGGTTGGACCCAAATGTACAATTTTGATATAAAAATTTGAGGATTTGGGATGCGTGGGTGGCTCAGTCTCTTAATCATCTGCCTTTGGCTCAGGTCATGATCCCAGGGTCCTGGGATAGAGTCCCACATCAGGCTCCTTGAGCAGCAGGGAGCCTGCTTCTCCCTCTGCCTGCCACTCCCCCTGCTTGTGCTCCCCTCTATTTCTCTCTCTCTCTCTGACAAATAAATAAAATCTTTTTTAAAAATTTGAGGATTTGATGAATAATGAAACAGTGAAGGCAGTTAGCAATTCCGGATAAAATAGTGTCCAATGATGTCATGGTCAAGTCACAGTACAACAAAAAGGTGGTGTGATTTTGAACATTTATGAAAATTAAGAGAAGTAAATCGATTTTCTTCATCCTAGTAATGTGCTTTTTTGAAGACATCATAAAAATGGACCTCTAGAAATAGAAATGTCCTTCTAACATATTACTTGTCTCTGCTATGAGCAATATTTATACATCGTAATACAGTAAACAGGTTATTTGCCTTTAATTTTTAGAAACAACAACAAAGCATAGAAAGGTGAGTCGATAATTTGAAAACAAAAAGTAAGGTGATGGTCAGAAGTTAGGATGCTGGAGGAGGTTGGTGACTTGGTGGGAAGGGAGAGTCACTAATCATCTAGGTTATGTGATGGGGTGTTAAAAATTGATATAACAACTGGTAGAGCTTGAAGTGCATTATTTAAAGTTAAAAGTGACAATTAAGAGACTAAAACTAGGTGCACCAGCGTGGCTCAGTTGGTTAGGCTTCCAACTCTTGATTTTGGCACAGGTTATGTTCTCAGGGTTGTGAGATCAAGGCCCACGTTGAGCCCCGCGTTGGGCTCCACGCTGGGCGTAGAGCCTGCTTACATTTTCTGCTCCTTCCGCTTCCCTCTCTCCCTCCCTCTCCAAGGAAAAAAAAAGAAAAGAATAAAGCTAAGTATAACTACAAAAATTATAAGCAGGGAGAAGGACGATAAAGGGTAACGTGAGTTAAGTTAATCTTCATTCTTAGTTGGAAGTCAGTGGATGTTGCCTGAAGCTTATGAACTAAGAACTATGACTGTATTGTTTAGATTTGTGAATCTAAATTATCAGGAAAGTTAAAAACAAATGGCCAATGATGATGACCTTCGAGAGCAGTACTGAAGAGGGGCAGGTATGGGATAGAGCCCATTGTTTTTCATTATAAGTCACTCTTTTAATGGTAGTAATATTTTTACTAAGTACACATATTGCTTTGATACAAACATTAAAAAAAATAATAATAAAACAGTATTGACAGCCAAAAGTCCATTGGGTGCATAACGTGGCGTATGTTACCCCACCCGCAAATCTAGAAGACACAGGGTAATTCTCCGAGCCTGAGGTCATCTTCCGTCCCTGTCATCCCTCTCACTTCTCCCTCCAGACTTTCTTTGTCCTACTTTTAAACTAGGCAGCACAGCCTTTTCACTTTCCAGCCTGGGGTCAGCCTCTGTCACACTAACTTTGCTATCACCAGTGGAAACTTAGTTATCTTGCACCACAATGTCAAGATAGTAAATTTCTATAAAGCAAAACAAACTCAATGCACAATGTAGGTGTATGTTAGTAAGTTAAAAGTGTATCTTGTTTTGAAAATGGCTCCTCTTATACCAGGATTTTATACCAAGATTTCACTCATGTGTGGACATTAAGAAACAAAACAGATGAACATAGAGGAAGGGGAGGAGGAATAAAATAAGATGAAAACAGAGGGAGGCAAACCATAAGAGACGCTGAACTCCAAGAGACGGACTGAGGGTTGCTGGAGGGGAGGTCGGGTGAGGATAGGTAACTGGGTGATGGGCATTAAGGAGGGCATGTGATGTGATGAGCACTGAGTGTTGTACACAACTAATGAGTCACTAAACTCTACCTCTGAAACTCATAATATGCTATATGTTAACTAAATTGAATTTAAATTAAAAAAGAAGATTTCACCATAAAAATCATGTAGAAACTGTTGACTGTCCCAAACATTAGAAATTTTATGGGTGTGCTATTTTATTTCCTGTATATTTCTGTGAGGTTTACCTTAAATTTTTATTGACTTTTTTTTTCTATTGGAGAGGTAGCAGTAGTGTACTGGATTCGCTTGAGCATGGCCAAATTGTGACAAAATCATTCCTAAAGGAACTGTTCCTAAATAAGAATAGTTCATGACAGGGGTGCCAACAGTAGTTCAAATATTCTGCCTTTAATAAGGGTTAGAAAGATGACTACCAGACATCTTCCACATTGCTGGATAAAGAAGACACATTCTTTAGAAAACAAGAGACTCTGTTAATCAGCCAGATGTGTTCATTGACAAAGATTCTAAGCGTAGGTAGATTTAGATCAATAGCAACTAATAGTGTCTAAGCCAATTTGATGCCCGCAGAGCGGACGCCAGCATCATGAATGAGGACTAAAGACGCAAGAGAAGTTCTTTTCTGGCACTGACTTCAGCAGACACTGAGAAGAGTTGTTTTGAACCACAGATTTGGGGAGGAGGAGAGTGGAGATGCAGAGGGTGTCCCCCACGCTCTCGCCGTACTTGCTAACAAGCATTTCACTCACCTACTCATCCGTTCTTCCATCCACCAGCCCCGCATCTCTTAGAGCACCTCCTGTAAGACGGTGGCTGGTGTGTGGGGTTGTTAAGGGTCTGAACTTGACATTTTGTTGTTCCTGGGATCTCCTGATCTCACGTTACCTCCAGGAGTCAGCTTGTGTCACAAAAGGACAGTTTGCCTTTGCTTGCCAATCATATATTCCTGTAAGCGTCCGACTTCCTTGATGGCTTAGACCTCAAATCATCCAACAACAGCTTTCAGGAATTACACTTCTACCTGATTATTTGTATTTACGAAATCACATTTGTCATTTACTATATGTTAGTTATATTCCTTAATTTTTCTTTATATTTTTGCATCACTCTAAAAAAATGACACACAGACACCCCTCAAGGAAAGAGACCAGTTAATCAAAATTTAAGCCTGTTGTACTTCACAATACTTACATATCTCCCAAATGCTTCCCCAGCCTATAAACCAACCCACTGTTGTTAATTAGTTTGATTTAGAAGAGATAGTTTTTTCAATTAGCTATTTATTTTACTGGCAAATTATATAAAATTGTGTCCACTCGTAGTATGTGAATACTTGAGGTCGGGGAACAAGAGGAGTAGCTTCGTAACACCAAACAAAATAGCATGTATCCCTGTCTGCTGTGACTTTTTGTGAGGATTTAGCAATGTTGCTGACTTTCTGGGTTAGGACACACTTGCTGCGTTCAGTTCTGCAGGCTCAAGAATGCTGCCTCAGTCTTTCCAGCTTCTCCTCTCCTACTTGCGTGGCCTTGTTCTAACAACTCCACAGAGCTTACCCTGAGCAGGCACCATTCTTCATGAGGCAGGGAGGGGTACTTCCCATTCTGCCCCTCTTCTACCCTGGTATTGGTGGGACCCTCACATGGAGTTGCTATGTTTTCTCCAGAGTCCTGTCTGGTAACAGAAAAGCTCTTTTCCCTCTCATTTCTGAAAAGCAGACCCGGTCTCTCGGGGGTCCTCACTTTCTTATGTAGCTGTTATGTTTGTTAGAGCCGCAGCCTCAGAGCCACGGGGTTGTGGGAGGTCGGGTCTTGTCAACTTCCTGCAGGACAGGGTCTCCTGTCCACACCTCCTTTCTCCATTTTTAATTTGCCTGCTGTCCTCCTCACTTCTGCTGTCTTCTCCCCCCATCTAGGGCCTGACTAGGCATGAGCCTGCACAGGCATCTGGGCACTGATGTGCTTTGCCTGGTTAATGACACAGATGTCAGGTGTGTCCTAAACCAAGATTTGCAGACAACATTTCCCCTCACTGGGGTCACTTGTAACTTTGGTTAGAAGGTCTTTGGACTTTTTACAAAGCCCACAGAAAGGCCTTCATTTTTCCGTACTAGCTCTCTGGTTACCATCTTGTCTGATTTGAAAAGCTAAGCTAATTCTTAGAAAAACTGGGTCGAATAACTCTCAACATTTTTTTTAAAGATTTTATTTATTTATTTGACAGGGAGAGAGATCACAAGTAGGCAGAGCAGCAGGCAGAGAGAGAGGGGGAAGCAGGCTCCCTGCTGAGCAGAGAGCCTGATGCAGGGCTCGATCCCAGGACCTGAGATCATGACCTGAGCCGAAGGCAGAGGCTTAACCCACTGAGCCACCCCGGCGCCCTAACTGTCAACATTCTTGACCCCTGCTACATTCACCTCTGCCACGCAGGCCTTAAGAACAAACAGCCATGGTATGCTGGTTAATAATTTTAGTGGCTATGAGGAGGCTGAAAAAGTTACCAAGTTACCATGTTACCATGAAAATGTTACCAAGTTACCAAAAGTTACCATGACAAAGTTACCAAGTTGTGACGTTGGAGTATTAGAGGTTCAAGTACCAGCTCTACCACTTCCCAGGTGTTGAGCTTTGGCCAGTTGACATGATTAGTTTTTAATTCTGCATATGAAAATGAACCTGATAGTGGTACTTACCTCCTAGGCTAGTTTGGAAGATGTGATGAGTCAATGTGTGACAACTTTGCTCCGGGCCAGACATGTAGAAAGCCCAGAAGTTGTCATTGGTTCTCTCTGTTGCTGCTCCTGACAAGCAGTTACCTAATGTGCCCAACACTCTAGTGCATCGAGCACTTCACATGTGTGTGTCTGTGTCAGGAGAAGCTCCCAGAATAGGATCCCCTCAATTATACTACTCCAGTCAGCTTCTCTGCACTTTTTTTTCCAGAGGCCAGTGGCAATCTGTGGCCCCAGGGCACACGTAGCTTTGCTCAGAAAATGTCCTTTATCGACTTGTTAGTATTAGGAGTGAGCAAGCTTTCTCTAAAGTTTCCAAGACAGATCCTGATAAACAGAAGGGTTCTTTCTTCTGTCAGACTGCTGGGTGGTCACTGACTACATCAACAAACAGGGATACAGTCACTCACTTCCTCTCCAAATTGTGGTCACTGAGCAGTGAACAGCAGTTTCTGGGTTACAGCCGTCTGCTGGTAAGGTTCCCCCATCCGTTGGCAGATTTCCACGGCCACCTGACTGTTCTGCTCAGTGTGTCCTTGAGCCAGAAGACACAGCCAGGGCGGCCAGGTAGTGATGGCATATGTGGAGATAGGCCTTCCCTTTTTAGGCTGATTACATGTGACTCTGCTCCTACTTGAGGAAGATTATTGCTCTGTTCATGTCCTACTTAACTGAAGTAACTTATTTTCAAGTGGACTCCTTCTGTTTGTCCCACATGTAAGAACCAGAGGAGTCTGTCATAACTGAGTGTGAGCCATTTTCCTTAACCAAAATGGGGGACTTTTTCTTCTGATCGGCTGGCTTATAAGGTTACAGAAGCAGACGGTTTTTTGTTATTGTTTCTCATAGACACCCAAAGAGAAATAATTCAGCAAGAATAGAAACTCTGTAAAAGGGGTGCCTGGGTGGCTCAGTCAGGTGAGTGTCTGCCTTCAGCTCAGGACATGAACCCAGGGTCCCGGGATGGCGCCCGCATCAGGCTCTTTGCTCAGCAGGGAGCCTGCTTTGCCATCTGCTGCTCCCCCTCTTTGTCCACACACACTCTCTCTCTCTCTTTTCTGTCAAATAAATAAATAAAAATCTTTAAAAAAAAAAAAAAAAAAAGACCTCTGTGAAAATTAGATGAAGCCCCTGAGGTGGTCATTCTTTTGGCTATAGGGTCTCTCATCCTCAGCATTATTGTCATTTTGAACTAGAAATTCTTTTTTGTGGGAGATACTGTGTGCATTATATGGTGCTTGGCAACATCCTTGGCCTCTGTCTGCTGGATGCCAGTTAGCAGCAGAGCCCCTACCCAACAAGAATGTCTCTAGACATTGCCAGATCTCCAGGAGGGGGCAGATGGGAGTCACAAAATCAACCCCAATTGAGAACCACTGCTGTAACATCATTAAAGACTTCTTTCTATAGAGGACAGAATCTCCAGTGATTTCTTCTAGATAAATAGGGAGGGTCTGTCAGATATCCCTGTTAAGTTTTTCTTCTTGAAAGGACTATCTTCTTTCCTTTTTCCAGTCTGGTCTTTGATGCCATGTCCTTATTTACAAGTCATCAGGTAGTGGAAAGGACACTGAACTATCATCAAAAGACTGAATTTTGGGGCACCTGGGTGGCTCAGTGTGTTAAAGCCTCTGCCTTCGGCTCAGGTCATGATCCCAGGGTCCTGGGATCAAGCCTCACGTCGGGCTCTCTGCTCAGTGGGGAGCCTGCTTCCTCCTCTCTCTCTCTCTCTGCCTTCCTCTCCAGCTACTTGTAATCTCTGTCAAATAAATAAATAAAATCTTAAAAAAAAAAAGACTGAATTTTCCCCAACACTATCCTTATTTATTAGCCTTGATCTTCAGCAAACCCTTTAATTACTGTGAACCTTAGTTTACCCACTAGTCAAAAAGGTTGTGGGGGCACTAGATGGCCCAGCTGGTTGAGTGTCTGACTCAATTTTGGCTTAGGTCATGAACTCTGGGTCATGAGATTGAGCTCCAAGTTGGGCTCCACACTGGGTGTGGATGGAGTCTGCTTAAGATTCCTCTCTCCCTCTCTCTGCCCTTCCCCACCCCTGCTCACCCTTTCTCTCTCTCCCTTAAAAAAAAAAAAAAAAAAATTAAGGAACAAGGTTGTGGAAATGAGAGAAATATGTGTTGGGAAGCACCTTTAAAAATTAAAGAAAGCATCCAGCACCCAGATCTTGGTTTTTGATCCCATTCTTCAGCCAAATGAACCAGGACTCTTTGGAGAAATGTCTAACTCGAGGACTGCGGCAGGCAGTCTCGAGTTAGACATCTTATAGACATCTGTTACATCTTATAGCTTTGGAGTCAGAAAGCAACGAGGTACTGAAAAAATAATGATGATGATGATGATAATGATGATGGGATGTGTCAGGGGGACACAGGAATCAGATAACAGCTTCCCATGGCAAAAGCTGAAACAATTTGAGAACAAAATAAAGTCGTGTTGGCTTATAACCCAAAGACCCAAAGTGTAAAACAAATATCAGTGAGTCATGCTGATGTAAATGATTGAACAAATAAATAAATGGGGAAGAGGAACTACTTTCTGGTGCAAAAGAATTCCAAATAATTTATGCAGATACTTTGCCCTCGAGGTGGTGAAATATAACTCCTTACTCCTTAGTTGTAGGCTACATAGAGTGACTTCCTTCCAGAGAGTCCAGTACAGAAACGGGGACACAAGGGTAACTTCACAGTGGAGAAACCTGAATAACATGGCCTCAACCAGGTGATCAAGTTCAACTCATATTGATAGGATGGACCCTTGATGTGGTGTCCTGAGAGTGGCATCTAACCTCTGTGGTCTTCCACCTAAAAACCCATAACTCCCGTCTCACCATGAAAAAAAAGCCATCAGATATGTCTCATGTGAGGGATGTTCTATAAAAAAGCCACTACTGTTCTTCAAAATCGCCAAGGTCATCAAAAGCAAGGAGAGTCTGAGAAATTGTCACAGCCAAGAGGAGCCTAAGTAGACATGACCACTAAATGTCATATGATATCCTGGAGGGGATATTAGGTTAAAGGTAGGTAAGATACATGAGAATACTTGATACTATCTTTGCAATTTTTCCATAAATCCAAAATTATTCAAGAGTTCAAGGTTTATTTAAGAAGCTGAAGCAAAATTAAGAAAGAAGGGCCATTGTACCCCAATGTTTATAGCAGCAATGGCCACGGTCGCCAAACTGTGGAAAGATGCCCTTCAACGGACGAATGGATAAGGAAGATGTGGTCCGTATACACTATGGACTATTATGCCTCCATCAGAAAGGATGAATAGCCAACTTTTGTAGCAACATGGACGGGACTGGAAGAGATTATGCTGAGTGAAATAAGTCAAGCAGAGAGAGTCAATTATCATATGGTTTCAATTATTTGTGGAGCATAACAAATAGCATGGAGGACAAGGGAAGATGGAGAGGAGAAGGGAGTTGAGGGAAATTGGAAGGGGAGGTGAACCATGAGAGACTATGGACTCTGAAAAACCACCTGAGGGTTTTGAAGGGGCGGGAGGTGGGAGGTTGGGGGATCCAGGTGGTGGGTATTGGAGAGGGCACGGATTGCATGGAGCACTGGGTGTGGTGCAAAAATAATGAATACTGTTACACTGAAAAAAAAAAAAAGAATTAAAAGGGACATTTATGAAAAAACTAGTAAAATCTGAATATGTCTATAGTTCAGTTAATGATAATAAGAGTATATCAGTGTTAATTTGTTAGTTTTGACAAATATATTATGACTATGAAAAATATTAACAATGGGGGACTTGGATGGAAATTTTCTGTAATATATATATTATAATATATATATAAATAAAATTTCTATAAATCTAAAAAAAAAGACCCTCTTATAAGTAATGGTCACTTTATCCAGGAGATACGTCAGTCATCAAACTCTAGTATATGTCTTCCTTAGTTTTAAAGGTTATTTGTGGAGTCCATCTCCAAATTCATGCTCATGGTGATGTATAACATCCTTTATTAATCATACTTCATCTCTTCTCCTAGCTTGGAATAGTTAGGTTTCCAACATGGCGGCTAAAGAGTATCCCACGCAGTTCTTCGTCTTGTTGGCATGGATCCCATGGCAGACCAGGTGTACTCTCTCTCGTGAGGAGATCACTGATGGCCCCTTTTATTCCTCCATCTGGTCAGAAAAACAGCTTCCTATACAGCTCACAGGTGCTTGCTTCTAACCAAGGTTTAGAAAGTCCTCTTTGAGGGCTCCTGGGTGTCTCAGTGGGTTAAAGCCTCTGCCTTCGGCTCAGGTCATGGTCCCGGAGTCCTGGGATCGAGCCCCACATTCGGCTCTCTGCTCTGCAGGGAGCCTGCTTCCTCCTCTCTCTCTGCCTGCCTCTCTGCCTACTTGTGATCTCTGTCTGTCAGGTAAATAAATCTTAAAAAAAAAAAAAAAAGAAAGAAAGTACTCTTTGGTTTCTATAGTGAGGAGGTACTGTGGCAACCCCCCTTTATAGCTGTGGAAGGAAACACAGATCTACCCAACAAGGTAATGCAGCCGGGTATGTACAGAGTCAGAATGGAAGGCGGGCAGGAGAGATCCTCCAGAACGGTAAAACCCAGAAGGAACGATTCACTAGAGGATTAACAATTTTCATGTAAGTAACTAGAACTGTCTCTTCTGTGACAGTCTCGCTTTTCCAGCTTTAGCCATGATAGTTAACTATGTAACTGGAAGTTGTTCCCACCATCTTTATTTCAGTAAACAGTATTGTTTTATTCATTCTGTGCATTAGCACTGTATATAAGTATATATTTGAATATGGTACATTATAGAAACCTAATTCAGAATCACTGTATTATATAAAGAGCAGTGTTCTATAATCGCTTAAGTGGTAACAATCTCTTAGTGATAATAAATTAACCAATCAAGGTTTCCCAAATATGACCAGTGACTATGGAATCAACTCAGTAGTACTTTTCAACTCAATGAGATGAGCCTTTCCCTTAGTCACGTTACCTGATGATACCCAAAATGGGTGTTTTACATAAAAATAATAACATAGGTGACATGTGCTTCATGACTCTCCAAAGCCGTCTCCTCATTTAGGCTTGTTTGTCGTCCATCCCCACCCCTGGAGTAGGGAAGGTAACATATGGCCACGATCTGACCAGTGAGGACAAGGACACACAGCCAAAACACAGGTGCAAGGCCTGAGCCATCTGATTCTGGGCAGTGTTTCCCCTTCTAGCCCACACTGCAGCCTTGGCATGGTTTCATGGTTATAATTATTACTTTTACTTTTAAAAAATGCTCTCTCTGGACCAAATCATGTTTGCTTGCTATTTTGATCCAAGGCCACACTGTCGCTATATGCAGCCACCACTGATAATTTTAGGAATGGTGGACTGAAGTTAACCTAAAGGAGCACCAACCAAGAGAACTTCCTCAGTGATGAAATGTTCTGTATCTGCGCTGCCCCAGTGTGGGGGCCACTAGCCACGTGTGGCTGTTGAGCACTTGCAGTGTGGCCGAGGTGCCGCAGGAACTGACTATAAAACTTTATTTAATTTTAGTTAATTTTCCTTTAAATAGCTTCGTGTGGCTAACAACCACCGTGTTAGACAGCATGGGTCTAGACAGTGGAGGGATCCTCCATGACGGAGATGGTTCTTGTAAGTTACCTCTCGCTATTGCTTGGGCACACTTGGCCATTCTTTGCCATTTTAGAAAACAATTATTTTTCAGAACCTTTTTTTCTTATGCTTAGGCTATTTGGAATATACAAATAGGCACAAAATTTCTTCTAAATTATGACCCATTTAAATTTAAAGCTGTGAGATCTTCAAGCAACACTATAAAATTCACTGAGTTTAGGGGCACCTGGATAGCCCAGTTGGTTAAGCATCTGACTGTCAATTTAAGCTTAGGTCTTGATCTCAGCTTCGTGAGTTCAAGCCCCTCACTGGGCTCCACAACGGATGGAGAGCCTACTGTAAAAAAAAAAAAAAAAAAAAAAAAAAAATCACTGATATAGTTCACCATACTCCTCTTGGTAGAAATGAGAAGACAGTGACCCATATGTCTTTGATTACACCTTTAAGAGATTGAACCTTCAGGAAATTATTATTGGCAAGAGGTTTATTTCTTTAATTCTAAAAACAAAAGGCTATTTTCTTTCACAGATACAAATCTGTTATTTGATGCTGCAAAGTTCAATGACACTTTAAATCAGGATTGAGTGATACTTACAGAGCCTGACAAAAATCCAGTCAACATGATGTTCCATTAGATTCAGTGGAGTCCTGGGATTCTAGTCAGGGAGAAGGGGAACTGTGGTTATAAATTCATAATGCATTGCAGAGAAACATTATAATATGAAGACAACAGCTGTTTCCATTACTCTTGTTAAATTGAACAACTAAATTTAGAAGCTCTATGGAAGAAATTAGAAAGTGACATTGCTTAACTATCCAGCAGATCCTTGGCTGGAAAATGTCAAGGAGTAAGAAAAAACAAAAAGTAACATATTTCTAGGAATAATATAAAAATTCAGAAAAGAAGTAGGGGTGCTATCTCATCAGAAACTTTTTTTGTCTTCTAACATGGCTTTTGACTTCTTAAAACAAATGCTTTTACTTACGTTTAAGAGACAACTATCTTCCATAGATTATGATATCAGAAAAACACTTTTTATGCTGAGAGACAGGAAATAGTGAAATTGATCTAAAATGTTACTTACTGTAAATTTGAACAAACTAAAGTTACCAAGTGCTTGCTTTTTAATACCTAACAGTCTTTTGATGTTGCATTACATAGATTCTCTTTTGATGTGACCCTTTAATTTCTAATATCACACTTGTTTCTACTTAGTTTCTTGAATTCATCGTTATGGTCATGAAAACATCGTGTCAGTTCTTTATAATTACTGTTGTCAATATTGTTAAACATGAACATATATTCAGCTAATAGAATATTTTCAGTCCCATAAGCCCTCCTCATGCTCCCTTCCAGCCAATATCCCTGGCCTGTAAGAACATCTAACAGCAAAGACTAATTTTGCCTGGTTTTTAACTTTATATAGGTAGGATTAGGCCCTCTGTGCTCTTATGTCTGGCTTCTTCAACATTGTGTTTCTATGATTCATCCATATTGTTGAATGTAACAATAATTATTGATTTTCCTTAATGGACAAGGTATTTTTGTGATTATACCACAATTCATGTAATCATCCTAGACAAATTATGTAATTATTGATAGACATTTGGGTAAATTTAAATTGGGGACTATTACAAATAATGCTTCTGTTTTCCTGTTCTTCTCAGATCTATACCTAAAAGTAGAACCGTTGCATTACTGGGTAATAAGTGTATGTATGTTTAGTTTGGGTAGATACTGCCAAACACTTTTTCAGAGTCCTTGCATAATAGAGGAGAGTTCCCGATACTTCATATTTTCCATAACCTCACCAGTACTTGAGATGGTCAGGATTTTTTTGTGGAGTCGGGCCGGGGGGAGGCACTTACCATCTGTAATGATAATCATAATTTTGCTTCTGGAAAAAGCTAGTTGGAAACAGCTGGATTAACAGTTTTAGGCCACAGACACACCCTATACACACACACACACACACACACACACAGAGTGAACATCAAATATTCCTACTCCCGGGGCACCTGGGTGGCTCAGTGGGTTAAGCCTCTGCCTTCGACTCAGGTCATGATCTTGGAGTCCTGGGCTTGAGCCCCACATTGGGATCTCTGCTCAGCGGGGAGCCTGCTTCCCCCTCGTTCTCTGCCTGCCTCTCTGCCTACTTATGATCTCTCTCTCTCTCTCTCTCTGTCAAATAAATTAATAAAAATTTTTTTAAAGATTTTATTTATTTATTTGACAGAGATTACAAGTAGGCAGAGAGGCAGGCAGAGAGAGAGGAGGAAGCAGGCTTCCTGCTGAGCAGAGAGCCCGATGTGGGGCTCGATCCCAGGACTCTGAGATCATGACCTGAGCTGAAGGCAGAGGCTTTAACCCACTGAGCCACCCAGGCGCCCCAAATTAATAAAATATTTTAAAAAAATATTCCCACTCCCGGCTTGCCATTGACCCATCCAGAAAACACCTTGAAGACAGTAACCTTTGACACGCTATGATTGCAGTTTGGTCCTGTAGAGAAACAGTTGGGTGAGAGAGAACAATGCAGAGCTGTGAGCCTGAAGGCTTTTGGTGGGGTAAGAAATACTTGAGGAGTTAATAATACTGGAATTTGCCAAGTGCTCTTAGACTGTGTCTGGTGAATTTTCATTTTAAGTAATTTGACACAAATAGCTCTCAGTTCACCCAACTGAATTCAGCAAACATTTTTTTGGTGAAGGCTTCACTCCCAACCTTGTATGTTATAGAAATGCAAAAGGAATGAAAGATGATGACTAACAAAGATACAGAAAGATGCTGTACTTTGAGTCAGGAAAATGCAGGGTGTAATAAGTGGCTGCCCGTTTGCATCTAGTGGACTGGCAGAAATTATGTCCCAGAATACGCTGGAGTGAGAGTAGTGTAAGGGTATTCACATTCTGCACGGCTGAAGTGTTGTAACTACTCTGGAGGGAAACTCGGTGTATCAGAGTTACAAGTGTACGGAGGCAGCTGGCTGGCTCAGTCGGAAGAACATGCAACTCTTGATCTCTGGGTTGTGAGTACGAGCCCCATGTTGGATGTAGAGATTCCTGAAGTAAGTAAACATTAAAAAAAATTAGCAGTGTGCATCTGCAATGACTGAGCAGTCTCATTTGTAGGAACAGGCCCTAAACAAATACTCAACTTGAGCACAAGAAATCATACACAGTGATGTTTACCCTAGAATTTTAATCATGATAAAACTCTTCAGTAGAAGACTGGTGGGGCCCCTGGGTGGCTCAGTCGGTTAAGCATCTGCCCTTGGCTCAGGTCATGATCCCAGGGTCATGAGATCAAGCCCCGCTTTGGTCTCCCTGCTTTGTGGGGAGTCTGCTTCTCCCTCTCCCTCTCCCTCTCCTGGTTCTTGATTTCTCTCTTATTCTCTCTCTCTCTCAAATAAATTAAAAGCTCTTCTAAAAAAAAAAAAGGACTGGCATAGTCATCTGTAGTATGTTCGTTCACGGACTACTATGCCATGGTTAAGAAAAATGAAATAGCTCTAGAATATAAGCCCTGTGAGGGCAGAAGCTTGGCTTTTGTTCATTCCCATATCTCCAACCACTTGAACAATGCATGGCAGGCGTGTGGACGAGCTCAGGAATTATTGGTAGAACGTATCTGTAAATACATGGCTGACCTCCAAATCATGCTATTAAGTAAAAAAGCAAATTATAGAAAACCTGTTTTATAAAATATATATGCATGTGTGTAAGTTCATCAAAATTTATTAGAAAAGTATACACCAGCATATGAAATACCTATGTGTGTTTGCACATCTATAAAAACTTACATGGAAAAACATACACCAAAATGACAACAATGTTACTCCTTAGGGACAAACAAAGGGAAGGGACCGAATTTGGGAATAGTAGTCAGAGAAAATTTCAGACTTCTCTCCAGTGTCTCAAGTTTGGGAAAGGATAATATTTTCTTATATTAGGTAATTATAAGATAATTTTAAAATGACATTTTACTACAGAAAGATCATTTCCTTGTTGTCTGGAGGTTGAAATATACTAGGTAAAGAGCTCTTCCCTCCGGAGCCCCACAGCCTACACACGCCACACACAGTCCAGGCTTGCTGGATTTAGTTTTCTATAGGGAATTCCTTGACTACATGGAATAAATTGGAAAAAAAGCTACAGTGATTCCTCATATTTAGGAATAAACCAGCTATTTGTGTTTTCATCTTCATTCTGATTTTGTATTTGAAGAATACTTTATAAAAAAGTGTTTGTTTGAAAAGAGAAATATTTATTTGCACTAACTGCATTCACATCTTTACAAAGAGGTTTTATAATACCTCAGTAAAGGAATGAAGAAGGTTAATAGAATTAGACAGTAAGGAAAGGATCAGGAAACCAAGATTTTCATTCCGTTATGCTGTTAGCGCCTTGTCTGATGATAGGCAAGTCAACCTCTCTAGGCCTGTTGTCCCATCTGTGCAGTGAGGAGGTGGGGTTTTGTGGCCCCCAAGATTCTGCCCCGTGCTCTGTGAGGAAGTATAAACAGTGGAACAGTAGCCCATCCACTTTGTGTTTTGCCTTGGAAGTGAGAAGAGGGACAGCCTTGCCTCCTCCTCAGTAGAACTTTTAGGGTTTTTTAAAAAGGTGTTTTGAAGATGGGTGCCATTTTGATAAGGGAAACCTTGCATTTTGGACCCTTGCAGGGCAGTTCCGTGAGGCAGTGTGTCTCATAGCATTCTGCAGTTGACTGACTAACTGGGCTTAAGCTAGGGTGGTTAACAGAGAAGGTTTACTGTGTGCCGAGCACTGTACTGAGTGCACGTTCATTGTCCTGTTTAATCCACATGATAACATTATGGGATGGCTTCTTTTATGACCATTTCACAGCCAACAACCAACCAAGTATACAATCAGGACTGTTCAATTTGGATCCGGGCCACCCAGGACCACATCCTGTAAAACGTGTGTGTGTGTGTGTGTGTGTGTGTGTGTGTGTGTGTGTGTGTATCTGTTCTGTACAAAACTCTTCTGTCCTTCGAAGATTTTTTTTTTTAGATTTTTAAAAGTTTATTTGAGAGAAAGAGAGATAATGAGAGATAGACCACAAGCAAGGAGGAGAGAAAAAAGCAGGCTCCACGCTGAGCAGGGAGCCTGTTGTGGGACTTGATCCCAGGACCCTGGAACCGTGATGACTTGAGCCAAAGGCAGGCACCCAATCGACTGAGCCACCCAGGCGCCCTGTCCTTCGAAGATTTTTCAGCAGGGATAGAATTGCCATTCTCCTTAAATCAATAGCAACAGCTCTTATTTAATGATGTTATCTACAAATCACTAATTCTTTTCTCCCTTCCCTCCTACTCTGTTCTAAAATGATTGTATTTGCTGACATGAGACATTAAATTAAACTCCTTTTGTAGTTTCAAAAGGAGTTCTTATCTGGAAGGAAGAAGAATGTTTGTCTTAGTTTGCAGAGACACTGAGCTGCTCCTGGTCATCTAAGAGGTCTGGTGAGATTTCCTTCCATTCACATTTTTCTTCATTGAGTGCTTATTTAGTTTTTTATTGCTTACATTTGCCAAACACTGTGAGTAAAATATTTGCTTCATTTAAATTGAATTTTGAATGTTTCCTTCTTGGTTATTACTGAGTAATTCCAGGCTTTCGGGTTCTCTGGATTTATGTTGACAGCACCTTTCCTTTAAAAAAGAAATAGTCTGGTCACTTATGTCATATGCTTTCTTAACAGATTTTTTTTCTAGGTCAAAAGAAAGTCAGAATATAATTTTTCATCAGTAAATAGTTTGATTCTTACAGTGTTCTTTTATTCAGGTTTTCTGGAAACCTGTAGCATCTCTGCCTAGATAACTAGACCTGTTTTCTGGTTAGAGCAGACTTGTTGTACCTCATTCTCTGAGAGATTGAAGATCTACACTAAATATACACACCAGCATTTATATTACTTCTAAGACCTCTTAGCCTTGAGATTCACTAAAATTTATGATAAGTAGGCCTCATTTAGATTGAGCACAAGTTAAGTTTACCTTTGACTACCGAAGAAATGGTTTATTTTATTAAGCCACATAAAACTGTATACTCACTAAGATTTCAGATGAGTGTATCTAACCTCCTTAACAGAAGTGTTAATGGCACTACCTTTATTGAATGAGTTCTGTGTTTCTAGAATCCAGTTACTGTTTTCTGAGCACTATAATGGCACAGAGAAAATTGCTTAATGGAGCTAAGGGGAAGGTAGAAATCTGATGCAGTGAGTGAACTGTACAGAAAAATAAATGAAGGGCACCTGGGTGGCTCAGCGGGTTAAGCCTCTGCCTTCAGGTCAGGTCATGTCCCAGGGTCCTGGGATCGAGCCCCATATCAGGCTCTCTGCTCAGCAGGGACCCTGCTTCCCCCTCTCTCTCTGCCTGCCTGCCTCTCTACTTGTGATCTCTGTCTGTCAAATAAATAAAATCTTTAGAAATAAATAAATAAATGAATGAACAGGAGTTAGAGTATGTGAACAAGAACGTAGTGGTGGGCATATTCAAGCGAGACAAAAAAAAAACAAAAAAGTGAGAATTGAGCAGATTCCCAAAAGCAAAGTGGAATTGAAAAAGCAGAGAAGAAATGGGTTTTGAGGGAATAGCTTCAGGTTAAGAGTGGGAGGGGCTGGACAGCAGACTTTCCTTTCCAAGCAGAAGCACGATGTTGGGGGACGGCGGTGGGGGGGGTGTCAAATCCATCCTATTGTTTGCACAATAGGAGCAACTTTTGCCTCCCGTTTGGGTTCACGTGGACCCTCGGCCCCAGACCTCCCTGAAGTTCATGCTCAGTTGCCTTTGCATCTGCTCTCTGCTGAGTTGCTCCCCCTCCCCTTCCCCACAGGCTGAATGCCCCGCACTGACCAAGGCCAAACTAAATCTCAGCCTTCTCCTGGAGCTCCCCTTGCCTTCCGGAGAAGCGGTCCTTTTCCTCGCCAGCAGCCCCACACCCCGCGGACTGCACGTCAGTTCTGGTGTCCCCTCGACACTGAGGCCTCCTTGTGGGAGGAAACCAGCCATCCTGGTGTATTCCGGATGCCCATGCAGTGCCTGGCCCCAAGTGCACACTCAGTAGGTGAACTGTGTGTTTTTGGGACCAGTGGGAAAAATAATTCTCCATCTACATTTCATATTAACATCAGTAGCATCCATAGTCATAGAAATAAAAGGTTTGTTTTGTTTATTGTGGACTTACTGCGTCCTAAAGAGAGAAAGCAGAAAAATACCTTTTTTTTGAAAAGCCTTTAATAATATATGTATTAGATATACGTAAAGACTGAATCCTTAACATGATTTTTAAGATTTTTCATGTTAACCCAGCAGAGTTGGTTTTTGATTTTTGGTTTTAAAAGTCTCCTATCTTAAATGCTTAAAGAATACATATGATTGTCATCTTAATGGGATGATAGGTTTGTTCAGAAAAGTAGCCAAGATACAAACTGGCAGTGTTAGCAAAACCGGAAGGATGATAGCATGAAAGAAATAAAAGGAATCTGGCTAGAGAAGAAAACAGAGAAGGTGAAGAGTGCTGTCTAGAGTCGAGTGCTTTCTGGAAGCCGTCCGAATTCGGTGAACCTCTCAGGTGAACCCTTCCTGCCCAGGTTCCCGCTGTTGTCTCCCTGAGAGCCTGCCGCCCTGACAGAGGCTGCCGCCCGTGTTAGGTGTCCCATGCTTCCTCTCATTTGTCTCATAATGGATTATTTTAGCCAGGGGGCTGCCTTCCCATCACAAATTGATTAATGTTCATTTGGGAGCTGAACTTAGTGTAGTGTGTATGTACGCACATGCTGTCTGACCATTCTTTTCAGCTGAAGGAGAAGGACCAGGTTAGAAGAAACACAGTGAAAGTTCTGTTCAAGCACTTGAGTCCTCAGTGGGAGGCAGGCTTTTTGTCTTTTTAAGACTTTAGTACTAAATGCACCCTATAATAGCTCGCTCCTTTGTTCCTGTTATTGTTTCTGATCTCTATGTGCCTCAAAGCTAGAAAAATCAGTAGTAACTTTTTTGTTTTGTTTTGTTTTGAAAGAAAGTGCGAGCAGGGGAGCAGGGCAGAAGGATAGGGAAAGAGAGACTCCCAAGCAGGCTCCAGGCCAGGTGTGGAGCCGGACAAGGGGCTCTGTCTCACGACCCTGAGATCATGACCCAAGCAGAAATCCAGAGTGAGCTGCTTGACCCACTGAGCCTCCCAGGCGCCCCAGTGGTAACTGTTTTAAAAAGCCGTCAGCATTGGCACCTCTCTAAGCCTACTTTGCCCCAAGCTATCCTGTTTTAGTTCTCATTTTTTCCAGCCGAGGCAAAAGGTTTCAAGTCAGAATCATCAGTGGGCCTGCTTCCTCCGGTGAAAACAAAACCTTTTCAATGGTTACGTGCCCGGCAAATACATTTAAACACTCTCTGAGACGTAAGTTACAGTGTACCTCTTTGAAGCTGGCCCCTAGCACCGGTCCCAGGTTTTACCTGGAAGCCTCTTTACTTTGCTGTACCAAGGAAAACATCCTTGTTTCTCACACAGCTCATTTGTACGGCTGTGCTTCGGCAACAGTGCCTTCATTCACCCCAGGCTTCGAACTTTTGAGGTCCTTCTGATCATGTCGTCATGTCATCATGTGCATTTCTTGGATCTTTCGACTTCCTCTGACATTAACCAGGAAAATATTACCAGCCGTTGGCTCTCAGCCGGGGGCTCGCGGTGTCTTGCTGTGACCCGGGCTGTCGCTCTGTTAACAAGCAGACCAAATGGGCCTGAAAACATTTTATTCAGAGACTGAAAAGTCTACCAGAATCATAAAGATGATGGCAAAGGCATAAAACATAGATTTGTTTTAGCAAGGAGAACCCTCTTCTGGCCCAGTAGATTAGGCTGTTCGAGGACCCAAGACAGAGAATAACTGAGCGGCGAGCCCCATGCCTGGGGCTCTGCTGTGATGAAAAACTACCCAGAGGTATTTACGTTATCTGTCAGAAAGCGGTCACCACCGATGATTTGTGAATATTCATGCTGCTTGAGAGACTGCATCACCTTAAAACAGTCTCTCCAAGTAATGAACTTAGTAATTATTCTTGGTACTTTCTAATACTAGGTTATAACCGTTGGTGGTTTATTGTTCCTGTCCTATGACTATAAAATACCGTATTTATAACAGGAATCAGAAAATGGTTCCCCAAAGGACCATAAAATAAAAATCACAGGCTTTATGTAGATGCTTATATCACCATTTTAAAATGTAAAAAACCTTTCTTAGCAGGCGGGCTGTGGTTTGCCAACTCTAGTCTTTATGATCACCTGGTAGGTTTTTTCCAGTAGCTCTCCCCTCACACACACTTCTGCAATCATTAATCCTCTACTCTTTGCCGGACATCAAGAATGTAAAAAAATATAAAGACAGTTCCTTTTCTGAAAGATCGCACAGCCTCAGGAGGGAGAAAAATACAGAGATACACTTACTACAGGTGTTTGCTACCACGTAGTGCAGTGAATGTTGTCAGTGGTGTTCAGAGGCATTGTGCCAGTAAAGGGCTGCGTGTAGAACACGGTCTGGTGACCAGCCACAGACATGCCTAATTAGCAAAGGGAGGACAGTGCATTCCAGGAAGGGCAATGATATCTACTTCTTAATGTAATACACTTGTTTTGTTTTGTTTCCTATCTCAGTATAAGATCTCTATTCCAGGATAATTACATAGGTAACTTCAGCTTAGTAACTACAAAGTACTCCAATAGAAATTCTGAGGAAAAGCCCATTATTCAGTAATTACAGAGAAAAATAGAACACAGTTTAAGGAACTTGACCTCTGCTTCTTGTTTTTAAATTATTATCCTTTTTTTTTTTTTTTTAAATTTTAAGCAGGGGAAGGGAAGAGGGAGAGAGAGATCCTTAAGCAGGCTCCATGCCCAGCACAGAGCCCCATGTGGGGCTTGATCTCACAACCCTGAGATCTTGACCTGAGCCAAAACCAAGAGTCAGATACTTAATCAACTGAGCCACCCACGTGTCCCGCTTTTTCTGAACGTGTTATTTTACTTTCATAGACACTGATCACCAGATAATTTAGATCTGAAACACAATTTTAAACATGTAGGCAACGGGGTTACATACATCATATAACATACTAATCATTCTGTAATTATGAAGAGGTTACATAGGGTTTAGTGGACTGGGATTCCTGAGCTGTATTCCATTCCCAGATTAATTGCTAACTGGTTTTGAACAAAATCGGTAGTCTCTACTCATCTTTAAAATCTTCTAATGAAAACCTACTAATTCATCTATAACAGGACAGGATTGAAGTAGGTGACGTCTAAGGCCCCTTCCAGTTCAAGATACTGTAACTATAATTGGAGCCCATGTCAGTAGATACTTTTTTCCTCTGCTGAAATCAAACTTGATTTGTCCAAAGACTCTCACTTACTTGAATTCCCATCAATCCCAAAGACCTTGAACTGTGATAACCATGTAGTAGTATACCACATGCCCAAAAAAAAGAAAAAGAAAAAAAAAGGACGGGGGAATTTGTGGTGTCCTTGAAGTTACAGAGCGCCCAAATGCTGTGCCCCTGGAGAAGGAGTGTTGCACGGGTTCTGAAAGGGACCCAGCTGCATTCACATCCTGGCTCTGCCGCATTCTGGTTTGTAACTTTGGGCAGGTTCCTTAGCCTCTCTGTATCTTAGTTCCCTCAACTGCAGGATGGAAATAATAGAGGTCCCACTTCACAGTGTTGTTATTGTAAATATTAAATACGGTCATAGTTGTAAATGTCTTAGAATTGTGTTTGGCAAAAATAAGCACTCAAAGTATGTCAGTTATTATTATAAATAAAATAATTATATATATAAGTCCATTTAGAAGATTTAATATTGAAATGTTTTAAAATAAAGGATAATGCCATTGGAAATTGCTCCAATATGATGGTGAACAAAAAGACACAGGTAAGAAACTATATGTGGTTTGCTTAAAATTGCCATAAAGTTTCACATGAATAGAGCATATCCTGGCAGGAATCACATCAAAATATTTGTATGTTTGGTAGCTGGTCTAAAAAAAGAGCCCCTGTTTTCTTTTCCTTAAAAATGAGCTGGGCCCCATATAATCAGTAAATTGCAGCAGAAATGACCCTCTAAGACTTCTAAGACTATGTCGTAAGCATCCTTGCAGGTTTTACTTTAGTATTTTGGGACAAGTTGAGCTTATCCCGAGACTGGCCTGCTGTGGGAAAGCCCAGGCTAGCTGAGTAGAAACACGGTTCGCCAGCCCTCAGTCTCCCCACTATCCCAGCCCAGGGGCTGGACAGCTACTGAAGGAATCCTTAGATGATTCCAGACCCAGTAGTGACATTTTGACTCACACACCCCCAAATGAGAGCCACCCAGCTGAACGCTGAACTCTGTCATCCCTGAAAACCATGAGATAGGATAATACACTGCTATTTTAAGTAAATCGCTCTGTGTGAGGTGGTTTTTTATACAGCAGTAGAAAATGCAGTAAAATGAAATTTCTATACCAAGAATGTATCATTTAATAAAATCAATAATCTCTTTAAATACTGTTGTTTCTGATGGCAGTGTAGTTTCAACTTTAAGAATATTATGTTTCATGTGTTTTTAAGTGGTACATGTCCATTTGGTAATTTTCAACCTACAAATTTATAAGAACGGTACTTTAGCCACCCTAAATAAATGTAAGCTTGTTGGACTTTACACACGTAAAAGTACAGGGCAGTCCAGGAATTTATTTGTGTAGAATATTCTCTATCAACTATTACAGAGAATCTCCTTTTTTCTAAGACCTAGGTATAAGATTTCTCTTGACATGACAAACGGAGCATATTGGATGCTTTCTTTCTTTTTTTTTTTTTTTTTTTCTTTGTACCAGACTGCTCTCGTCTGGGGAATCTAAATCTGTGGTTCTTAACTTCTCGGGCGTCACATTTCCGCAGCCCCAGGAATCGGATGTAAACTAGAGCACCTGCACCTGCTCTGCTCCCTCAGACACACACACATACAGGGAGGAGCAGCGTGTGCAGACAGCGTCAGGATTTCCTTCACCCACTGAAGCCATGTATGTACTGTGGGTTAGGAATTCTAATCTGGGGCGGGGGGCACCTAGGGGACTTAGTCAGATGAGCATCTGTTTCTTGATATTGGCTCAGGTCTTGATCTTGGGGTCCTGGGATTGAGCCCTGTATCACACTCCCTGCTCAGCAGTGAGTCTGCTTATCTCCCTCTTCCATTGCCCCTCCCCCCGTTCATGAATATTCTCTCTCTCTCTCTCTCTCTCAAATGAAGAAATAAGTCTTAAAAAAAAAAAAAAAGGAATTCTGATCTAGGGCATTACTATTCCTCAAGACTCCTTCAGTAGTACTGCAGAACATTACACATAGGTCCTGTGTACTTGTGTTTGCTATCATAGATATTAATACTTTTTTATTTTATCAAGTACATAATTTCAAATTTTATATTACAAAAGAACAAGCTCTGCCAGAATAATTATCTGCACTAAAATGGCTCACTAATGGGCGCCTGGGTGGCTCAGTGGGTTAAGCCTCTGCCTTTGGCTCAGGTCATGATCTCAGCGTCCTGGGATTGAGCCCCACACCGGGCTCTCTGCTCAGCGGTGAGCCTGCTTCCCCCTCTCTCTATCTGCTGATCTGCCTGCTTGTGATCTCTCTCTGTCAAATAAATAAATTCCTTTTAAAAAACAAATAAAAATAGGGGTGCCTGGGTGGCTCATTGGGTTAAAGCCTCTGCCTTTGGCTCAGGTCATGGTCCCAGGGTCCTGGGATCGAGCCCTGTATCAGGCTCCCTGCTCAGCAGGGAGCCTGCTTCCCCCTCTCTCTCTTCCTGCCTCTCTGCCTACTTGTGATCTCTGTCTGTCAAATAAATAAACAAAATCTTTAAAAACAAATAAATAAAAATAAAATGACTCACTAATTTAAAACTTTCGTATTTTTTCCCTTTTCTTTCTCTTTCTTATTTATTTATTTATTTATTTATTTATTTATTTATTTATTTTTAATCAACTTGGAATAACTGGCCAGGTGGCATTTTACAAAACCATACAGAGTATACAACTGATGTAAGCCAGATTTGGGTGGAAATGTGTGTTGGAAAACAGAGTAACACCTCATGAAAAAGAACTGCTTTTCCAAGTTCTGGGGGTCCCAGGTGCAGATGTGGCAGAGACTTAACACCTAACAGGGCTTTCCCTGTTTGTATATGACCCTGTGAGACTGGATACTGGACGAGTAATTCTTAACGTGTGCTCGGGAGTTGAGTTCCTCCTAGTTAGTCCTAGTTCTGCATACTTTCAGCTTTATTAGTAAGAAAAGATATTTCTGAACAGATAGAAGATGTTTCAACTAAAATAATTAAGGAAACAGTGTGCCCTTGTGATAAAATATAATCTTTACACTGTGTGTTTCTTTGAAGACCAGTCTGTCTTTTGAAGAAAACTGGAATGTTTTGACTCAAGGTTAATGAGGTTAAGACTTAACTCAAGGTTAAGTCTCAAAAGACTTAATTTTATTTTTCTGTTGTAATCCGTATGTATTTCAGCAACTGGTTTTTACTGTCTCGGTTTCTAACTAGCTCACATCTGAAGTTTGTGAGAAGTCAGAAGTGCTATGTAAAATTTGCCTGAAGTACTAGGTAATTTTAGTTTTATTTAAACCGTTCAAAAGATGTATATTAACATAAGCTATATAAGTATTTACGTTTTGTAAATAGATATACAATAGAAACCTTTGAGTTGTTCTTGGAGGTGAACAAAAACAATTTAGAGCTCTTTAATTTTATTTCAGATATTTCTAGAAGCATTTGTGAATTTTTTCTTCTTATGTCTTGAATTGCATAGACAGAGTAATGGGATTGTTGACACTTCTAAGCATCTCGTTCTGGTTCTCTGTTGCTCCATAAGAAACCAGCAGTCTGTTACTGTCACTGATGCTCTGGGCTAATTTGGGTGCTTTGCACTTAGGGTTTCCCAGGCGATGGCAGGAATGCAGTCATCTGAAGGCTTGCCCAGGCTGGATGTCTCAGGGGGCACACTCATGGTTCTGGGGTTTAGAACACCGACACTTAAGTCCATCTGACTCACTCTTCCCAGCAGGGTGGTCTCAGATTGGTTGTACTTTTTACATAACACTGGTTTCCAAGAGACAGAAAGTTAGAGTTTCCTAGCCAGTGAAGAGCCACACCTAGACCTAATTCTGTTGGTCAAAGCAATAAAAGGCTGTTCAAAGGATTGGAGCGCCCCGACTCGCAGCTCCAGACACAGTGAGGCGGGAGAGACTGCTGAGCCATACTCACCAGTGTAGTAAGTGGCAGACCTGGAATTCAGACTCAGGCCAGTCCCAACTGCAACGCATGCGCTTTTCTGCTTTGCCTGCAGAATTACTACACTCGTGATTGATAAATGGAAAAGAATGTAAAATAATAGTGTGAAAAAATGCCATCACTTATTCACCCTTGAATATATCTTTCCATGAAAAGAAATAAAAATAAAAGCTGAAAATCATGTTAGTTTAAATTCATTTTAACGTGGGATACAGGTCTGAGAGTTTTCATCAGGTAACATTAAACATGCTTACTCTGATTTTGCACCTTTAGCCAAAATGGTGAGGATCGAGTTCCTTTAGGAAAAAAAACGTATTTTTAAAAACTATGTGTTTTTTGGGGGACGCCTGGGTGGCTCAGTGGGTTAAGCCTCTGCCTTCGGCTCAGGTCATGATCTCAGAGTTCTGGGATGGAGCCCCGCACCGGGCTCTCTGCTCAGCTCAGCAGGGAGCCTGCTTCCCCCTCTCTGCCTGCCTCTCTGCCTACTTGGGATCTCGGTCTGTCTAATAAATAAATAAAATCTTAAAAAAAAAAAAAACTATGTGGTTTTTTTAAGGGTTTTCTATAGCAGTAGTACTTGAGTGCAGTCCTTAGACTATCAGCTGGTGTGGGAAATTGTTAGAAATGCACATTTTCAAACTCCACCCAAACATACCAAAGCAGAAACTCTGGGAGCATTTCAGCTAGCCCTCTGGGTGATTCTAACATACCCTAAAGCCTGAGAATCCCTACTCTACGGAAGTCCTGAAATAATTGAAAGATTCTTTGAAATCACTTTTTGAAAGACTGTGTACATGAAGTGGAGATACATGTCAGAGGAAGAGAGACACTGGAAATGGGAGTTCATTGTGACTAAGTTCTCCGGCTGTGACATCACCATGGAAGTGTGGATGCAGGTGTAGACTAAGACCAAAGTGGCCCGTCTCCGTCACCTGTTAAAAGGTTTGCAAGTGTCTGATCGGCCAGGTGTGAATCTTGGGAGCCTATCAGGGATCTCTAGGGTGCAGCATGGGAATCGATGTTTGTTGCACATGCGCCATGGGCTTCCCTGTGCTCCCAGATTCAGCCTCGTAACTGACTCCCTCCTCCATTCCCCTATCAGGTCAAATGGACCAAGCCAGTCTTCCTTAGCATCGTCAGTATTCTCGCATTTCAGCGTTCAGCCCTCGTGTCCTTTCCATGCTCTTCGTTCTTGTCCCCAGCACAAGCGTTCTCTTCATCAGACAAGGTCTGATTCAGTGTTCACGCCTGCGTGTGGCATCACACATCAACAGCAACTCATATGTGTTGATTCCCTATTACATACAAGTCTCTCTGTTAGGTGATTAAGTAATGTAAAAGTAAGAAGCCCTTGTCCTCTGAGAGTCTTTGATACACAGTGAGGCAGGCAGGATATACATGATAATAACAAGAGTTCTCACTCTTAGATGTTAGAGCAGTAATCCTTAAAATTACTTGGGAAGCTTTAAAAAAATACCGGTGTCATCACCCCAGCCCAGACCAATTAAATCAGAATCTTTTGACTAGAGCATAGTTACAGAGATAGAAGTCAAATACTATTAAAATATAAATTTTATAAATTCTGTTTTTCAATATCTTATGTACTTCATTGTCCAATCCTTATGTGTTGTCCTTTTCCAAACATTATATTTAGCATATAGATTTTCACTTTACTCAACCTAGATATTCTAGGTTTCTTTATTTACAAATACATTAGATAGAAACAAACCATATAGGGACCATAAATAGGAAATCTGTCCTAAAATTAAATTTGTTTCATCTTTTCCCTCTGTAAATAAAAGTGATTTTAGAACACACACAACCTATTGCTTATCTCTGTCATCCTTCAAAAAATATTTGAGTATCTGTTGGCCCAAAATAAAGTTATATGTATGTATATTTCAGAAAATTTATTCTGTCATCTCTTACAGCACGTACATTTAAACGGTGTAGAGCTAAACATTCTAGCTGTTCAGTGGCATGCTGTTCTATAACTTGTAAAAGTCGTGAACATTTCAGTCTCTTCTATATTACGTTCTGCAGCAGAAACAACAACAGACCTTAACTGGAGTCTGATGGTGGAAGTGTTGGCATCGCAGCATCTCTGATCCCTTTTGCAAAGAGCTTTGAAAACTCCAGCCACAAAATCACAGAAACAGTAGTGACACAGTTAACAAGAAAAATGCTTTCTTACTCCATGATGATAGAAAGAGTGATGTGGACACGACTGTTAAAATTAAAAAGCATATTTTTTAATATTCAAATTGTACTTTTCTTTTTAACCACAAGAGGTCCCTAAATCCTCAGTCACATTTAATACATGCAGACCAATTTTATGTGCCTATCAGACTGTTGCAACACTTTGCTATTATTTTCATTACTGTATTAACCAATTTTTTAATATATGAAAAGTAAACATCCATTCTTTAGAACTAGCTTTTTTAAAAATGTACTTTTAATCCTATCTGGATACAGAAAATACCAGTGTCTAAGGATATGAGATGGGTGGAAAGGCCAGGAAAATGAGTTACATAAAGTGGCTGTGAAATAGAATTCCTTTGAAGTTAAGTGAAAACACAGGCTACTTTATGAGTAGACAACAAATAAGACCATTCCTTTCTTTCTACCCTAGGTCTAAATTCTCTGTCTTGTCCAGTCAATGTTAACCTATCAGTTTAAGAATGTAATTAAATACAATTATTTTTTTCAATAGGGGTAAAAAAAAAAAAAAAACAGAAGGTACTTTGGATAGGGTGACTTTGACAGGGCATAAATAATGTAGATTTTTGTCATAGGTTATATGTTGCAAATCATATTACTTGGACTTTAAACAAACATAAATATTTTGTGTCTGCCTCCACACTAATTTAAATAGTCATTCATTGAATGACTGCTCCATGCCAAGCAGAAAGACAGGCTCCCTTACCTTTAGGAGTTTATATATATAGTCACTTCGGAGAAAGAATTTAATGAACAATTATAATTCAGTTTATAGCTTGATTTAGTAGCTTTGGTTTTATAGCTTGATTTATTACAATAAAAATATGAGTTTGTTATAGACAACAATGCTATAAACTTCAAAATTGCTAGGAGACTCGACCTTAATTGTTCCCACTATAAAAAAGAGAAGATAATTATGTGACGTGATAGAGGTGTTAACTAACACTAGGGGAGGAATCATAATTGAAATATATAAATATAGCAAATTAACACATTATATATACGTCTTAAACTTATACAATGCTCTCAGTTATATTTCAATAAAATAAATTTTTAAAAAGATGAGCATGTACTTGTGTAATTCTATTCCTTTAATGATTTGAGGTTACAAGAGAGTAAAAATATATTCCCCAGTAGTCGGTGACCATTTATAGTAAGAGCAGCCCATAGTCTACCATTGGGATCTGTTTGTACAGGACTTGGGAGATTTTAGTGTGTTCATTTTACTCTGGCTTGTGAACAGAATGAGGACACTCATATGATTGCCTCAGGGAGTAATGTTCTCTTACTAAAGTATTATGTGTGCACTCTTTTGGATTAAGTTTATTAAAACTAATAAAACCAATTTTAGGCAAGAATTTTCAAATACAATATTTAAATGTATGTGCTCTATTTTTTAATTCACTTGGAAATGGAATAGGTTTGTAGCAGTAATTTATATTTTGATCACTAGATGGCACTAAAGACATAGCTGTGGAAAACAGCCTTTCTCAACTGTTGGTTCTGAATAGACACTTAAGTACGAAAGTGTTTTCAGCATTATATACCACTAATCTTTTGTTATCTATCCCATAATATTTCTGTTTCTACAAAAGCTTTGTTTTTCTGGGTGGAAGAATCTCACATAAGACTCCCTTAGGTATAATAAATTGAGAGAGACACAGCCTCTGCCATTTACTTGGATAGTCACTCATCAAACTATTCTGTTCTTAGCTATTTCATTTTATTGCTCTCTCTTTCTGAAATTAACCCTTTCTTACTAGTACCTTCTCTTCTCTGAAAAAAAATCTTTAAAGGGTCACTACATAGTTGTATGATATTAAGAGATCCTAGAGATTTACACAGTGGCAAAATACTAGAAGAGCGCGGACTTTGTTTTTGTTCTCAGTCTCCTGGGGTCTCAATATTATTATTGCATTGTAACATTGTTTTTTTCTTTTGTTATTTTTTGGTCTGGTTATGATGGATACTTACAGTATATCAAGTTGTGAGTAGAGATGCTGTAGGCTGCAAACCATAGATATCCTTGTTATGTAAGCTGTTCTTCAATTGAGTTACATGACCGGAAGTCCACGGTTGGGCTGGTATGCTCAGCAGTAGTTAGTTAATTCAGTGTCTTAATTGGAGATCGAATGATGTCATGGGGGACCCAGGTTCCTTTCACACGTCAGCTTGGCCATCCTGGTTCTGTCAGATTTGTGCTTTGTGTTGGGGATAGCTGCTGCTGTTCTAGGTGGGATGTGTAAGCGCAGTCCAGAGTGAAAGAGCGGGTGAATACTCCGCCGTGTAGATTCCTTCTCCGCGGCTGTGCACCTGACGCCACAGAACCCCAGCGGAATTCTAAGGTCCCACTGGTGAGGCCTGTCCCTCTGGGACTTCCTAAACAATCCACTGCAGGGGTAAGGGATTCCCACAGGAATTGCCACTACACGTTAGGCTGAGAGCGACCCATACCCTCCCTGTGCACCCAGCCCTGAGAGGAGCAGGAACCCTCAAAGAAAATCAGTATCTCCAGCAGAGAAGTAGGGCGGAGGCGTGGACTTGGGCAAACACAACAGTGTTTGCTACCATTTCTGGTTTTATTGAGTTTTTGTCTTTTTGCTTAGAGATTCTTCTTTCTCCTAATATTCTTGAAATGTTACTTTCATGTCTGTTACTTTAAGTGCGTGAGACTGTGCAGAATCACAGGACCAGCCTGTATCTGTGGCAGAGCTGAGTGCTCATTCAAGCTCTTTCTCCTGTGGTTTTGTTTATGCTTGTGTCCTATTCTTAGCAGTTTAAAGAAAGTAGGAACTTGGGTTCTCTTTTTCTGCTTATTAGTGCCATCGCCCAGAGAGCAGTCTCTCTAAAGTACAGTATGAATCTAGTTGCATTTCAGGCAAGTTGGAGTTGTCTGCAAAGTACACACGACTTTCAAGGCACCGGGTCAAGCAGCCCAAGTGCGTCTGACCAGAACTTTTGGAGATCTTGGCAGCATCTGCCTCAGAGCTCAGACTGGCCCCTGTGGTCTCTGAAGACCCAGAGGGGCAGAGCCAGCAGGCCCACCTCGGTGATGAGAGCCATTCAGCTTTTGCTGTCCGCTGCAGTGCCTTCCGGCCTTTTCCATTTGACATCCCAGCAGCTCTCAAAGCCTGCAATAGCCTGGCCTTCTAGTCTGAGTTCCATCTGAAACTCTACTGTGACTCTGAGGAACCCAGGTCCCCTCTTGGTTGCTTTACACCAACGACACATTTCTCGTGCATTATCTGAATATTTATTCATCATTCATATCCAGCAAATAATGTGTTGAATGATTGAAAGAGTACTTATTCATTGACATTTCAAATGCAGGAATGCTTTCTCTGATTTAAAACTGATCATATTGGGGCACTTGGGTGGCTCAGTGGGTTAAGCCTCTGCCTTCGGCTCAGGTCATGATCTCAGGGTCTTGGGATTGAGCTCCGCATCGGGCTCTCTGCTCGGCGGGGAGCCTGCTTCCTCCTCTCTCTCTGCCTGCCTCTCTGCCTACTTGTGATCTCTCTCTCTCTGTCAAAAAAATAAATAAAATCTTTTAAAAATAAATAAATAAACTGATCATATTGTGTTTATTATATTTTCTGTTCTAACAGTTTATCACTTCCTATCAGATAATCAAAAGACATTCTCAACTGGCCTTTTCAGTTATCATGTTCTTAAGGAAAGAACAGGAAGTATTCTTAAGAAGCCGTTAATGATGGCATCATTGCCATGTCTGAACCAAGTTTTTATCCTTTTGTCTATAGCTTTGAGAGACATAAACTTACTTGAGAATACACTATAAGTCAAAAAAACACTTTTTTTTAAATCTCCTTAACATTTTTTATTTTTCAGAAAACTGTGGAATATATTTTCCAGAAATCAAGAGAGATCCAGGAAGATATTTACACACTTGTCCTGAATCTGTGAAAAAGTGGCTTCAGCAGCTAAAGAATGCTGGGAAAATTCTTTTGTTGATTACAAGTTCTCACAGTGATTACTGTCGACTTCTCTGTGAATATATTCTTGGGTAAGTGATAAGTCCTTCCATTCTCGTGGCCTTAGAAAATACTGATGACGAATGAGGCCAGTACTGCTTTCCAAGTACTCACCCGTGCCCATCCCCTTCTGTTAGACAACGCTGAGTAACCAGCGGTTGCTTCTGCACATCTGCTGACAGCAACACCCCCCAAGGGCAGTTTAGCTAAAGCAGTATGACTGGGGCCAGTAAGGCTCGTAGCCCGCCGATGGTCTGGACTTGAGAGGGTCTGACAGATGGATGGACATCATGTCCTTCAAGCAGCACTCCATGAGTTCGGTTTCTCAGCTTCGGATGATAAGTGAGGGACACCAAGTTGTAGATGACATTCCTGGACCCCTGCCTGGAGTACCACCCCTCCGGCCCTTTGGGTGTGGAGCCGTGTCCTCCAGCATTCAGCACAGCCAGGGATGAGACTGACCTCCGGGAACGTCGAGGCAGTGTAAACGCACAGACTTCAGACAGACATGGGTTCAGGCCCAACCTTGCAACTTCCTCTGACGCCTGAGGTATGTCTTTGACTGTTCTCACCCTCAATTTCATCGCCTTAAAAATGAGACAGCCGTACCTCATAGGTGTGAGTGGGGAGTTTAAACAGGGTAGCACAGGTATAGTAGTCGAGGAGTTGGTAAGTTTCAGTATCAGTATTTATTTATGTCATTCTCGTGAGCAGTACCAGAGAATATCCGTGGTCGGAGCCAGATTGTAAAATGGGTAATGAGATCTCCCCCAGTGTTTCCTCTGATTTCGGCAAATACTGAATTGCTGGGTATGAAGCAAATTTCAACCTCAACACTGACCTCTGGCTGCCTTCTTTAGCCTCCTGAGGTCCATGTTCCTCAGCACATGTGGGTTTAGATTGGTCTGTGGTATATTTGCGATCTACCGATGGATTTTCTGCTTTCTGAATAATACATAGGCCTGGGATCCTTGGAGCGAATTAAGGCAGGAGTCCTGGATACCTTGTACGGTGCCTCTTAGACCGCGAGACTCCATTTGCTGTCCTGATAGTGGACCATGCTTCCAAATAAGCACTCTTACTTTCTTTTTCATTAGCATAGATGACCCAAGTTTTTCTTCCTATCTTAATTTCTCTTCAGTGTAGTTTAGATTTGTAAATATTATCTCCCCCAATGCTCTAGTGAGTCCAGTCTTTCCTTTGCCATCCCAGATGATCCATAATTTAGTATTAAATACAGACTAAAAAACAATTATTGTTACCTAAAAATTATCACATTGTAAGATTACACTGATTTCCAAAATAAGATATCTTCTTCGTATTTGAACACTCTAAAAGATGTCGCCTGACTTGATAAAATGGTAGCCTTCTGTAGGACCCATGTAACATACAAAATTATTAATAACTTTATGCTAATAAATCCAAAGTTCAGGCCCCACATTTGAAGACCTAGCTCATGAATATTTCCATTGTTAGAAGCTGTTAAATTCAGGGGTGCTTGGGTGGCTCAGTAGGTTAAAGCCTCTGCCTTGGGCTCAGGTCATGATTCCAGGTTGAGCCCTGAATTGGGCTCTCTGCTCAGAGGGGAGCCTGCTTCCTCCTCTCTCTCTGCCTGCCTCTCTGCCTATTTGTGATCTCTGTCTGTCAAATAAATAAATAAAATCATAAAAAAAAAAAGCTGTTGAATTCATTCACTTTAACTATTACCATCAGGACAAGGCCAGCTTAGCACCCAGTTAATGGGTTAATGTGCATTTTTCCCCCTTATGTTTATACTTCAAGGTGTTGTCAGGAGGAGTAGTGCTCAACCATCTTCTATTTGCACGTATAAAATACAGAAAAAGCATGTAAAAGTTAATCAAAAGATAAGAAACAATTCTGTGATCAGATAGGCAAAGATTAAGTTCTATTTTATGTGGACTTTTTCTAAATCCTTAAAATTATGACAAATATTGTTGCTTTTTAGGAATGATTTCACAGATCTTTTCGACATTGTGATTACAAATGCATTGAAGCCTGGTTTCTTCTCCCATTCTCCAAATCAGAGACCTTTCTGGACACTTGGTAAGTTAACATTTCTTCCTTCCTTCTTTTATTTCAGATTTGTTTATTCAGTTACCTAATAAATGCCTGTTGACTGACAACCATGTGCAAAATACTATGCTAAATACAACAAGGGGTATAAAAGTGATAGCATGCCGTCTTTCCCATCCCAGGAATACATACACACATTAAGGTCAGTAAATGCATGCGGTTGCTTGTAGGCCATTACAGCTGTCACGGAAGAAATGACTTCCCAATGAGGTAAACCAGGAGGACACCTTAGTTCTATTGGCAGGGAAGGCCTGTCCAAAAAGGCCTGGGAAGGTGACTTACCAGGCAGGACCTGCAGGACAGGCAATGAGAAGAGCAGAGGAAGAGAGGCAGCAGGACAAACAAATGCACAGGCCAGTGTGGGAGTAGTTTTAGCGAGTTCCAATGACGGAGAAGAGGCCAGGGTTTCCAGGGGGAGAGAGGAGAAGACGTTGGGGAAGGCAGGCAGCCTCACACACTGTGGAAATGGGTTTGAATTTTATTCCACAAGCTATGAGCTGTTCAGTTGAGGTATAGGAGTAACAGGGAGAGCTCTTTGGCTGTGGGGTAGGAATGGATCGAGTGGGAAAGATAGGCACTGAGTATCCCAAGGGAGAAACTGGTGGTTTGGTCTGAGGAGGTAGTACTGAAGGTGGAGAGAAGTGGACATATTTAAGATGCATGGTGGAGGTGGAAAACAGGACTTGGTGATGCTTTCAGAAGGAGAGGATGAAAAGAATAATCAAAAATGACTTACTGGTTTTTCTTTTTTCTGAATTGAGCAAATGGGTGGAGGGTGGTACCATCTACAGCCATGAGGAAAAATACAGAGGAAAAGTTTTTATGGGGTGGGGATTATAGCTATTAAGAAATCATTTTTTATAATGTTAAGTTTGAAATGCCCATAAGTTATTCAACTGGAACTAACAATTGGGAAATTGTATAAATGAGCATGGAATCCAAGGGAATACTTTAGGCTCAGGATATAAATTCGGGAGAGTTATCAGCTCACAGGATATTTTAAACCATGGGCTTTTATGAGATCAAATGCAGAGAGAATGATGCAGGTAAAACCAGATTGTGGATAGGTATTCCCACATAATAGTTTTTAAACAGTTCATCCTTCTATCTCTTGATACTTATCAATTAAGCAAATATAGTGCAAAAAATGCAGTAACTTATTAGCATAAATTTCATGCATTTGTGGTCTCCAGTATATTAAAAAAATTTGTCATATGTTTAATGTGCATTGTTTTCCATTACTGGTATATGTGTGAAATTTTAATAAAAATTTCTGTGGAACATGGGGCAGCTGGCTGGCTCTGTCCATAAAGGAGCAAACTCTCGATCTTAGGGTTGTGAGTTCAAGCCCCACACTGGGTTAGAGATTAGTTGCAAATAAAATCTTAAAAAAAAAAAAAAACCTCTGTGGAACAATATAAGAACTACTATAGGTACAGAAAAGGTATAGATTTTCTTGGAAGAAAATATGAAAATCCTGAAGATAAAAATTTTTTAAAAATTTGCTGAGTAGTTACATATTTAAATATAAATATGTGAAGGGGGAAATATTTAGGGTTTTTTTTGTTTGTTTAACACAAAGAGGAGTATTTGAATCCCCGATAACAGGTTATTTGTTAACATCAAGGATTTATAGGAAACATTAAACCAATATATAAAAATACCATCACGCTCTCTCTTTCTACCAGACCAGGGTTTCCTAACCTTAGCACTTCTAAGGTTTGTGGTCAGATGCTTCTTTGTCAGCGGCAGTAGGGCTGCTGCTCTGCGTGCTGTGGGCGGCTTAGTGGTGTCACGAGCCTCTGATCACTAGATGCCAGGAGCATCCCGTATCCCATGTTGTGACATCCAAAAAACGTCTCCAGACGTTGCCAAATTTGCCCTGAGGAGCAAAATCACCACAGTTGAAAACAACTGTCCAGACCATACTCATTGATACACAGGCATGTTTTCTTATCTTCAGTTTAAAAAACATAAACTATGCCCTGATCCTACATTGTCTTCCAGCTAAAACCTCAATTCTCTGACTGCCTTCATAGCTGAAATTCTAGAAAGACTTGTCTACACTCACTGGTTCCGCTTCCTCCAGTGAACTCTTTAGAACACTGCAAACAAGCTGGCCACCTTCTATTCTTTTTTTTTTTTTTTAAAGATTTATTTATTTGACAGACATCACAAGTAGGCAGAGAGGCAGGCAGAGAGAGAGAGGAGGAAGCAGGCTCCCTGCTGAGCAGAGAGCCCCATGCGGGGCTCGAACCCAGGACCCCGGGATCACGACCTGAGCCGAAGGCAGAGGCTCTAACCCACTGAGCCACCCAGGTGCCCCCACCTTCTATTCTTTATCATTCTTAATTGACTGTCCCCAGATTGCCCCCATCAACAGACCTCCAGTCTCTTCCCCCTTTCATGTCCAGTATGCTGTGCATCACATCCTGTTTAAACCGCCTCATCTCTGCTCTCTGCTCAGAATATATGGGATTTCATGCTTCTGTAGATATATAGAAAAGCCTGCCTCTGTTTTTTTCATATCCAGAAGTGATTAGACTAGAAGATCTCTGAAGTTCTTTCCAGCTCTAGTTTTCTGGGCTTCTGAATTTAAAATATTTCAGTGAATATAAATATAAATATAAAGAATATAAAATATCTTCAGTGAAGATACAGTGAATCCTGAAGTTTTTAAAGTTAACACAAAATACTTTATTCCCATTTTGAGGGCAGTAAGTTTGCTAGAACTGTTATGAATGAGAGGATTGTGCTAACATTAAAGAATCTCTCATCTGTGATGTGTAGTGTTCAGTTTTGTGCTGATTCTGATTCTTTGCCTACCTCTAATTGCCTTTCTACCGCTGGTTTCCCTTCACCTTTCTCTCGCTCTACTAAAGTATTTTATTGCAGTAAAATATTCATTGTGCTCAAAATCAACACAAAGTTATCAAAATACTTTCGTGCAAATGAAACTGTGTAAATAATAGCTATGAGTAAATAACATTAACACAAATTTAGCTTCTAAATCAATATGGAACTTTCTAAGAATTGTTAACAATAGTAAAGGAAAAAATTGTTGATCATCAATGTTGAATTCACTGATTTCCACAAAAAGAAGTCTTCCATTATGTTTAAGACAAATGATTTATTCCTTTGACGAGTAACCAGAGAAAAGTCTGATCCCAGCCCTGCATACTGTGGGCCGGGGAACTTTATGATTAAACAGCATATTTTCCAAGCTTCACAACTATTTCTCTAACAGATTTTTCCTCAATATTAGTGTCAAAGTATACTACATTTCATATTTTAAAAAGCAACTCCATTAGTTTTTAGTTAGTTTGGAACTAGTACCCTTGTATCACATTTCTTAAGGGTTAATGTTCTCCAGCATTCCATATTAACCCTCCTTTCTTCTGCTCTCTCCCACTCTGATGGTTTCAGCTATCCCCTAAATAGTAATGACTCCCAGTTCCTTATCTCCGGGCATCACTTCTCCCTGACTCACAAAGGCATATTTCTAAATTCCCCAAGCCCTGCAGCCCTGGCATTGCAGGAACCTTGATGTGCTTATAACAACTCATTAATTTCCCCTCCCATCTTGGCATGCTCCTCTTACCGTACTCCCTCGTTCCATTATAACTTTTCCAACGGATCTTGCCCAAGCTAGGAAAACCCATCAACTTCTGTCCTCTCTCCCCTTCACATCTAACCTGTCCTTCAGTCTTCTCAGGCTGGTCACCTACCACCTTCCTGCCAATGCCTTTATCATGCCTTGTGCGAACTGGTACACTCACATCACTGCTGGGTGTGATAGTACCTAGTGACTGATCAACCAGTTTCATCAACCTTGTCACCCTCAAACCATCCCCCATATGGCAGTTAATGTTACTGTACCATGCAAGTCCCGTCCCTGGGCTCTGACAACCTCCAGTGTCATGTAAATCAAATCACTGCTCCAAATGGATTAAAAGCAGAAGTAAAGTAAGGCAAAGGAGCTTCTGGGATGGAAGGTGCCAGGCGAACCAATTCTCAAGGGCATGGTGTCCTTGCAGCTGTCGCAAAGGCCTGATGTTAGCTGTTGCCATAGAGACAAGAGGGGGAGCCGTTGTGCCTGAATTGGGAGCCAAGTGCCTCCTGCCAGGCTGATCCTTACCAACCCTGTTTAAGGATTATTTGGGGGGCAAGGAGCCTCTTCTAGGCAAAATGTGCAGCATCCCATCCCATCACTGGGTGATTCAGCTCCTCAACGGTGCAGCCGGTCGGGGTTGGGGGAGAGGGGTCCATCTTGCAAGATGGCAAATTCAATGAGGAGAGCGACTGTATTTTTTTCACTGCCGGGTCCCCCTTGCTGCCAGCTGCCCCTCCTCCCCACCCCCAATTTGGGAATCACGACCCAACTCGCTGTCATTGGTTTCTTGGCCTGAACTATCACCCGCACACAGACTCCCAGATCTTTCCCTGAGACCTCTTTTCTAGAGCCTGTTTCCCCCTGCACACAGCTGGCTCTGCTCAGTATTGCAAATTCAAACTTCATATTCTCGTTCCACCTAGAAACGACACAACCAGACGTGCTGGCCGCTTTATATCATTGTCCTTACTTGACTACCCATGGAATTGCCCCAGCGACCAACCTCCTGTCTCTTCCCCCTTTCGCGTCCAGTATGCTGTGCACCACGTCCTGTTTAAACCACCTAGTCTCTGCCCTCTGCTCCCTTCCCATCAGGCGGTCCTCACTCTCTTCCCGGGGAGTCTCTTAACTGCTCCCCCTGCCCTCACTTTGTACCTCTCCCTCCCTACCTCTCTGGCGCCCTACCCTCAGATACTAGACACACACTTCCATTTGTCACTTTAAATACATGTTATGTAATTCACTTATTACTGTTAGGCATACACTATAGTTAATCACATACACACAGAATCTCCTTGGCTCCCCACTCTGTGGAGCATCCTAAGGCGAACAAATCTGGTTGCTAAGTTATGTTTTCATTTAAACTCTGTCTGCTCCCTACAGATGCCCATTAGTCCCCCCCTTGCCAGAATGAACAGCTTCTATCCTTGGCAGGTTTGTGTTCCTGCCGTGCGCTCCACATCAGTGTTTCTTTGACTTTGACGTTCGCTCACACCACCCAGGGATATTGTTATAATGGAGATTCGATTCGGTAGGTCTCGTGATAACCTGAGATTCTGCATTCTAAACAGATTTTCTGGTGAGGCAGATGCCACTGGTCAGATCACCAGTGACAGATTCTAGTAACCCCAAGAGAGAATGTCTTAGTGCAGTTAATTGAAGATCGTTATTCTGAAAAGAAATAAGCGTCCCAGCATTTGAGGTATGGAAGCGAGGAGGTAATTAAGAGTATGGCTCAGCGGGAGCCTGTTTCTCCCTTGCCTGCCACTCCCCAGGCTTGTGCTCTTTTCTGCGCCTGAGCGCTCTCTCACTCTCTAACAAATAATTAAATCTTAAAAAAAAAAAAGAAAAAGAATATTTAAACTAAAGGAAAGGACTTTGAAAGAATAGTAAACCCTCAAAACCGACATGGATCAGTAGACATTCTGTTAAATTTGCTCCAACTCGCTAGTAAAATATTTGTTTCTCTTAATCTGTAATTTCCCTTTTTATGGCTCCCAACACAGACAAGCATTTTAGCAGACATACTACTTTAAAAATGTCTTACTGGGGGCACCTGGCTGGCTGAGTGGGTAGAGCAGGTGACTCTTTTTGGTTTTGTTTTTTTTGTTGTTTTTTGTTTGTTTGTTTTTTTAATTTATTTGACAGAGAGGGAGAGAGAGCGCACGTGCATATGTGCAGGGGCAGAGAGAGAGGGAGAAGCAGGCTCCCTGCTCAGCAAGGAGCCTGATGTGGGACTCGATCCCAGGACCCTGGGATCATGACCTGAGCCAAACGTAGCTGCTTAACCTGCTGAGCCACCCAGGTGTCCTAAGAAGGTGACTCTTGATCTCGGGGCTGTGAGTTCAAGCCCCACATTGGGCCTGGAGCTTACTTAAAAAGATAAACTTTAGAAAATATATATTTAGGGACACCTGGGTGGCTCAGTGGGTTAAGCTTCTGCCTTCATCTCGGATCATAATCTCAGAGTCCTGGGATGGAGCCCCACATCAGGCTCTCTGCTCAGCAGGGAGCCTGCTTCCCCCTCTCTCTCTACCTGCCTCTCTGCCTACTTGTGATTTTTGTCAAATAAATAAATAAAATTTTTTAAAAAAAAGAAAAGGAAATATATATTTTAAAAATGTGTTATTGCCCATGCCAAAAAAAAAAAAATAGAAAAAGTGTATAAAAATGCACAATTGGAGGAAAAAATTCTAACTCAAAAGTGAAGAGGGAATATGTAAAAGAAATATGCACTGTCTAGTCAGGTCCACATAATAGAGGACAGAGTTCAAGGAATCAAAAGAATTGTAAATATATTTTTAATTGTAAGTCATTGTTTAGTAAACCTCTAGCAAGTCAGAGATTGCTACCAGAATACAAGCATCCTAAAGTATTCTGTAAAATCTAGTTGAAATAAAGAGTTGAAAGAAAAAGGGACGCCTGGTGGCTCAGTGGGTTAAAGCCTCTGCCTTCGGCTCAGTTCATGATCCCAGTGTCCTGGGATGGAGCCCCACATCGGGCTCTCTGCTCCGCGGGGAGTCTGCTTCCTCCTCTCTCTGCCTGCCTCTCTGCCTACTTGTGATCTCTGTCAAATAAAAAAAAAATCTTTATTAAAAAAAAAAGAGTTGAAAGAAAAAAAGAAAATGAGTTTTTTCCAGGTCAGTCTATTCCCACCAGGCTATGAGGATTCTGTTTGTAACATTTTCCTTATAACAGCAAAAGAATGGCAACATCTCACTTATCTATCAATAAATCACTATTATTAAACATGCATCTATTTTAAAAACTAAGCAGATTGCAGTGTATTATCTAGAGAAGTTTAAAAAAATCAAATTGCAGAACAGTGTGCCAGTATTTGCATTTAAATGGGAGGGTTCATGGGTATAATATTAATTGCCAAGACTGCTGTTGTAACAATAAACCACAGACTCTGAGGGTTTAAAGACCAGAAATATATTTTGCTTACTTCTGGAGGCTAGAAGTCTGAGATCAAGGTGTCAGCAGGATTGGTTTCTTCTTCGGTCTCTCTTCCTGGCTTGTAGATATGCATCTTCTCCCTGTTGTCATCACATGGTCTTTCTTCTGTGTCCTAATCACCTGATTATCTGTGACTTATAATCAGTTCTGATGAGGACACCAGTCATATTGGATTAGGCCCACCCGAATGGCCTATTAAAGGCCCTGACTTCAAATACAGCCACATTCTGAGATACCAAGGGATAGGGCTTCACCATATGAATTTGAGGAGAGCACAGTTCAGCTCACAACAGGTACACACATGTGCCAAAACTCTTCACACTGTATATTGACAATGTGTGCAGTTTATTGTAATATCAGTTATATCTCAGTAAATGTGTCTTTAAAGGGGAGAGGAAAAGAATATATATTTGCTTTATCTGCATACACAGCGGAGTGAGTTCAAAAATGGAACTTTTAATATATGTAGGTATATTACTCATTCCAAAAAAAATCACATTAAATACATACTACTTAAACATTAATAACATCAAGCATATTGGGAGTTGGGGGAACAGGTGTGAGCTGCCACGTGAGCCACGTTCAAGCAGCTGTGGGCTGAGGTCAGTGGTCAGGCACAGGTACAAAAAACTCTTAACTCTTGTTCTCTATGGCAAGATTTTCTTACCTAAAATAAGTTACGGAACTCACCTTTGTTTAAGATTGTTAGCCATAGAGGTGCCTGGGTGGCTCAGTAAGTTAAAGCCTCTGTCTTCAGCTCAGGTCATGATCTCAGGGTGTGGGATGGAGCCCTGCATTGGGCTCTCTGCTCAGCAGCGAGCCTGCTTCCCCCCCGCCCCCCCACCCCACCCCCCCGCTCTCTCTCTGCCTACTTGTGATCTCTGTCAAATAAATAAATAAAATCTTTTTTTAAATAAATAAATAAATAAAAGAAAATTAAAAGTTTGACTTACTAATTGCTCTAATTAATTGCTCTTCCATCTCTCTGTCCAACCCTTATCTGCTTCCTAATTTTATTCAGTCAGTTCTGGGGGAATGTGTATGTTATGGGAACAAGTTTGAGCTTTGGTGTATGCCTTTCTCTCCTTCATGGTTATAACCTAAACATCCATTAATTATTAAGTTAAAAGACTGGAGGAGTAATTCAGACATCTTATAGAACTTAGGTACGAAAATTTTTCTGAATATATATCTTCATAGGAAGATTTCTTAAATTAATGCTTTCTACCCAGTCCTTAAGAATTTTAAATAATTGTGACATAATTGACTTGTACGACAATAATACTGGTTTGCATTTTTCATAATACGGTGCTGTTTCATCAATCTGAGGGATACTGTAAAAACAATAAACTTTATAAATGAAGTTCGAAATGCATTCTAAAGTCCACCTTTTTTTTTTAATCTGTTGCTGATCTATTCCTAATATAATGGAGGAGAGTAAACAGCACTGCATTTGGGCATAATAGGAGGACACCAAATACAAATTTCTCTTTTCTAAAGTTGTATCTTGTTTACAGTTGCGTCCATGAGCCGTAGCCAGGTCCAGGAATCCAAATTTAGAGACTGTTCATGGGTCTGTCTTACCCTTTTGTCTTCTAGCCCCCTTTTGAAGTCCTAATGTAAAACTAAGGAGTCTGCTTAATAAAAAATCACTTACCAGCTTTGGGGTCTCGAGCAAAAAAAACTTCCCTGAGCCTTCTTTTCCTCAATTAAGAGGCTTGTTGTGAGAATGAAGTAAAATATACCCCCCATTACCCACAGCCTCCCCACAGAGCAGTACATTTGCTCCAGCTGATGCGCCTACACTGACGCCTCATTCTCACCAATAATGGAGGAGGCTGTGCATGCGCAGAGCGAGGGGCTATAGCGGAAATCTCTGAACCCCTCAGTTTTGCTGCGAACCTAAAACTGCTTTAAGAAGATCATTTGAGGGGCGCCTGGGTGGCTCAGCGGGTTAAGCCGCTGCCTTCGGCTCAGGTCATGATATCAGGGTCCTGGGATCGAGCCCCGCATCGGGCTCTCTGCTCAGCAGAGAACCTGCTTCCTCCTCTCTCTCTGCCTGCCTCTCTGCCTGCTTGTGATCTCTCTCTGTCAAATAAATAAATAAAAAATCTTTAAAAAAAAAAAAAAGATCATTTGAAAAATCCTCTATGTATGAAAAATGATAGCTCTATATAGATCAGGATCGCCATGAAGGACTTGAAATAACCTGGGTGCTCACTGAATGCTAGCTCCTGTCCCCACACGGTTCCTTCCTGTGCATGTCCTGCAGCCGTGCTTGGTGGGGTCTACCCAAACAGGTGCTCTCACTTGATTAAAGGGTCTGATTGTCACACTCTCTTTTCAGAAAATGATGAGGAACAGGAGGCGCTGCCATCTCTTGATAAACCTGGCTGGTACTCTCAAGGGAACGCTGTCCACCTTTATGAACTTCTGAAGAAAATGACTGGCAAAAATGAACCCAAGGTATTTTCTGATTGAGGTGGGGTTCTTGATGCCCTCCTGCAGACATGAACTATTATAAATTAAAACCATAATTCTAAATGCATTCAGCTTGGTTTTCTATGGGGAAATCATCTACTACCTCTGCCTATCTGCCAGTCTTTTACCTCTTCTGTTTAAATAAGCCTTTTCTCTGTGATCGAGACTGGATCTTTATTTATAACAGAGAAGAGCAAAGATTCCAAGCAAGGAGGCACAGTTCTAGGGGATACGCTGGATGAGTGTGTGGGATACCTGAGGAATAATACTCTGATAACAGGTCACCAAACAAATTTTATATGTAAAACAAACATTAATTGAAATTACACCACAGACTAGCCTAAAGACACACTTGATTTTGATATCCTAGTCACATTGTTGATGTTGGACATGGGTGCATTTTTTATAGCAGGACACTTTCTTCCAAAAAATGTTTACCAGAAAGATCAGCAGGTAACTGACCCCTGCTCCACTGGCTCCCACATTGCCCCAGCGCCCTGGGAACTCTTGAGGGGTTTAACAGAGCATTCTGACTTGGAGGTTCTAGTTCCTACTCCCTTACCGTTTTTTTGTTTTTTTTTTTTTAAGATTTTTTTATTTATTTATTTGACAGACAGAGATCACAAGTAGACAGAGAGGCAGGCAGAGAGAGAGAGAGAGAGGGAAGCAGGCTCCCCGCTGAGCAGAGAGCCCGATGCGGGACTCGATCCCAGGACCCTGAGATCATGACCTGAGCCGAAGGCAGCGGCTTAACCCACTGAGCCACCCAGGCGCCCTCCCTTACCGTTTTCTCATGTAAATGTAAATTGAGGGGTATGGATTAGGTCCACGGGGCTTTGCCTGAGAACCTGGAGAGCCTCCCAGAGCCCGCTTACCCAGCCAGTCAGAGATTGTTTCAGCCAGTCTGGGTAGGTCCCAGAAACTTGGAAAAGCTGGTGTGATGTGCACTCCCACAAATGTAACCCATTGTAACAAGTCATCTCTGCTCCACCAGTTCTTCAATTCTAAGGGCAGCCTTAACAATAAACATACAGACTCTAACTTCTTCAGAAAACTGAATAAACTCAGCCCCTGCCTTTCTTGTACCTGCAAATACATTGTGTCACTTCTTACAGCAAACTTGGTGCCCCACAAACCAAATGGGGCAGGTTGAATACTTGTGATGGTATTCCTGGGAGTTTTAAGATGTTTATGTAACTTTTGTCCTATTCTGATAGGCGTCGAGGAATTTTTTCTGCTTCATGGAGTGAACACCACTTTCACATTGCTCATGCCTCAAACAGAATTTGCTATCTGACTTACAGGTCGTTTACTTTGGTGACAGCATGCACTCAGACATTTTCCCAGCCCGTCATTATAGTAACTGGGAGACAGTCCTCATTCTGGAGGAGCTCAGAGGGGACAGAGATGGGAAGCCTGAAGAATCAGAGCCTCTAGAGAAGAAAGGAAAATATGAGGTAAGGGTTTCTTTACTAGCTCTTTCCTGGAGAGAAAAACCTTTATGTTTGACATATCTTAAAAAGTGCGTGTTTGTGCCAAGAGTGATGAAATCTCTTGGCACTTGGTGAACTTGCTATCTCAGCCCTGTTGTTAATCTTGATCATTTTTAAATAATGCCAAGACCCATCTGTCTTCCCAGCCCTCTTGCTTTCACCCAGTGCTATGACTCCATCGGTGTTTTTTGGCTAATGTTGAGGCAACCAGATCCTGACTCACTGTAGTCACACCCTATGTCTCTTTTGCTTGGCCATGAGCGCTCTTCTGTTCTTTCTTCATGAGTATAAGTTAATACATTGGTAGCTCCTCTAGACTTGGTTCCTCAGATGCCAAGAAGTAACCATAGGTGAAGACTTGATGTAAAGAAAAGTAAAATATGTCACAAATCTGAAAAAGGGAAAAAAGTATATAAAAGCAAAAAGAAGCAGAAAAGAAGAAAGATCAGAAAATAATATGCATTTCTAAATTCATTCCAGTGGAACAATTATAAGAAGGAAAAACTCAAGTCAAGAAACAAAAAATAACTCTAAAAAGAAATGAGCTATTAAACCACACAGGGACAGGGAGGAAAGTAACAAGCATACTACTAAGTGAAAGAAGCCAATTTAAAAAGCCTATATATTGTATGATTCCAGCTATATGACATTCTAGAAAAGGCAAAACTACAGAAAGTAAAAAGACCAGTGGTGCCGGGGTTCAGGAGGGAGGGAGGTGAGTAAATGGAGCACAAGGGATTTTTATGGATTTTCATGATACTGTAATGGTGGAAACATGACATTGTATGTTTGTCAGAACCCATAGAACTATACAACATGAAGTGTTAACCCTAATGTAAACTACAACCTTTCATTAATAATAATGTATTAATACTGGTTAATCAGTGATAACAAATGTACCACACCAATTACTGCAAAATGTTAATAATAGGAGAGACAGTGGGCGGGAAGGGGAGGCAAGTGGGGAACAGATGTATGAGAACTTTCTGCACTATATGCTCTAGTCATCTGTAAACCTAAAGTCTGTTCATTTAAAAAATAGTAATAACTACAAATAAACCCAACAAAATGTTAGAAGAAAGGGTTCAGGTTTTTCTGAGGTTTCCGCTGAGTAGCATTTAGTCTTCAACATGACACTGGAAGCTCTTTGGACTGTTTTGAGTTAAGAAGAGCTTTAAAGCAGTCTTACAGGGGGTAGGCCTTCTATCCTGCGTGACTTTGGAGAAGGTTTTCACTAAAGAGAAATTAGGAGATTTGGTTTCTTCAGAATGCTTTGAGAATACAGGTACTGTATTAAGAAAATGAAGACTCCATGGGAAAGTTTCCTCCAACATTTACAACAAACAGTAGCCCCATCCTTTTCCCATGACCTTTCTCTTGTTAATTAGTTATAAACACATGAACAGAGTTCATATTTGGCTTTTAGACAGAAAATGATGAGTCAACAGCTTGAAAATTTTATTTCCTAAGACAAAATTGAAATAATGTTCCTTTCCTATCAAACTCTACCTCCCCAACCCACCCTGTTCCATTGAACATGGGCAAGGAAGCAAGGAAGAGGACGGTTTGGCCAAGTGACAGGGTTACAGTAAAGCCCTCAGAAGGCTCCAGCTGTAGCCCTAAACTCTCTTTCCATCTCACACTGTTGAGATTCCAGGTTAAATGGAATTGTGGAAGATGGATTCCCCTGTTCTGCTGGGGTCTGAAGCAGGTGTTTTGCTGCAGGATTCCCAGCTGTGGCCCAAAGCATCATGTTGAAAAAGCAGAGTATTCTCATCCTACTTGATTCCAGAGTTAACCTGGTCAGACTGAATGATATGATGTTTCTGTAGTTTGTGTTAAGGCAGTGTTTGTGTGATGGGTTCCTCCTTAGCAAATGTTTCAGGACAACTTAGTTCTCTCTTCTTTAAGGAGAATCCTCTAATCCTACATCTTTCTGCTTATATTTAAAAGCAGATTTAAAATTTAAAACAATTGGGTGTTTTGTTTTGTTTTTTTAATTATCTTGTAACACAAACCTAGGACTGTAACTTCTAGAAGCCGGACTGCTTTCATATTTAAGTTCACTTGTATTCCTATACACAGAACACTTTTTCCATCAGCACATCAAAGCCCTGGTGTCAGGGTCATGACAGCATGTCATGAGAATTCAGATTCTTTCCTGCTTCCCTGTGGAGGAGACAAGAATACAAAAACATCCTCAGTTGCTACAGGAGGAAGGAGACAGTCCATAAAGAGAGCTAAACAGAAAGTATCATGTGAGGGTTCTTCTGTTGGTTTTGTGATTATTTTTTTTTAAGATTTTATTTATTTATTTGACAGAGAGAGATCACAAGTAGGCAGAGAGGCAGGAAGGGGAGCAGGCTCCCTGCTGAGCAGAGAGCCCGACGCAGGACTCGATCCCAGGACCCTGATATCATGACCTGAGCTGAAGGCAGCGGCTTAACCCACTGAGCCACCCAGGCACCCTGATTTTGTGATTATTAAGAAAAATGTAGTTTCATTTTTCTAACCAAATGTCATACACGTAATATATATCACATTCAGTGTTTTAGTTAGCACAAAACCAGAATGCAAAGGGATTTAATTCCTTATTTCTAGTTAACTTTATGCAGCTTAAATGAACTTTTAACAGTATAATTTAAAAGCAAATCAGATCATTTTAGGATTGATGCACTCACCGAACAAAAACATTTACTACATTCTGGAGAGATTAGCATTTTGTTTCACTTAGGCTTGAATTCAATTTCTCAGATATTTACAAAAATTTCACCCTTCATAAAACCATCTGGAATGTGAAGGTCACTTTTACTTCCCTTCATTTGTGACAGGAAGCTCAAGATAAGGACAGAGAACATCTCAAATGGCACTCAAAAGGCTTATATAAGAAATTTTTTCTAAAACCTTACTGCATCTGTTGATTATCCATTATACTATACTGGAGCATGACAGATAAGCAAAATGGTCCATTTTAATAATCAAAGTAAAGCTAGTTAAGGAGACAAGGAAGAATAATTTGTTTTCATTTCTCTTTGGAGAAATAAATCAAAAGTCACTTCATTAATCTTGTAATTACTTGGACAGTCTTAAATTTCATAAGATTAGCCTCCAAAAGGAGCTCTCCTCTTCAGCTCCCTTCATTACTGTTCTCATCTGTTTCTTCATTTTAACTCAAAACAAATAATTTATTCTTCAGCTTTTTAGAGTAACATACTATGAAATTTATGTGCCAAAATAATTCATTTTAATGATGAAGATTCTCAGCAAACAAGAAGGGGCCAGCCTTTGATTAGAGAAAAGCTATCCAACAAAACCCAGTGAGAATATAATCTATAATGGAAAAATTTATTGGGGGAAAAAAGCCATACTTAATGGAGACACAGGGTCTTCAAGGCTCTAGGCTAGACAGAGGATATCTGTTATTAATTATATTGTGTAACAGAGGTGGCCAACACGACAAGAAAAAGAAATACGGAATTAGAGTTAGAAGATACCAAATTGTGATTATTTCAGAGTTGTATGGTCATTAGCGTAGACCACCTTAGGGAAACAGTCAGCAAACCATTATAACTAAGAAGAGAGTTGTGAAAATGCTAGATCCAAATCAGCATTCAGAAATCAATAGCTTGGGGCACCTGGGTGGCTCAGTCAGTAAAGCATCCGGCTCTTGATTTTGGCTCAGGTCATGATCTCAGGGTCATGAGATCAGGCCCCATGTCAGGCCCCTCACTGGGTGCTGAGCCGCTTAACATTCGCTCTCTCTCCCTCTCCCCCTTGCATTCTCTTTCTCTTAAAAAAAAAAAAAAAGAATCAATAGCTTTTCTTTGTACCACCAGTAAGGACTTACAAAACATAACAAGAAATAAACCATTTACAAAAGCAAAGAAAATGAATCATTATATTACTGTCTAGAAATACATCTCATAAGACCTTGATAGAGAAGTTTTTAGATAGGGTTTCTGAACAGGTGAAAGAAATCAAAAGTACAAATCTCCAGTTATAAAATAAATAAGTCTTAGGGACTTATTATATAGCATGGTAACTATGGTGAATAATACTGTATTTCACATATGAAAGTTGTTAGGTGAGTAGGCTTTTACAGTTCTGATCATAAAAAAATCTAATTTTTTGTATGATGGCAGATGTTAACTAGACTTACTATGATCATTTTGCAATATACAGAAATACCAAATTATTATGTTCTGCATCTTAAGTTAGTATGTCAGTTACACCTCAATTTAAAAAAAAAAATTCTAAATGCAAACGAAAAAATAGAAAGATATACCATATTTTAAGATTATACTGATACCTATTTTCCTCAGATTTATTTATAAAGTCAGTATAATGTTATAAAAAAAAATCCCAGGAGGATTTTGGATGGACCTTCACAAACTGATATGCATTAAGCAGAAAACTGAAGGCCCACAAATAGCTCAGATAATTTTGTAAAAAAGGATAATAAAGGGGAGGAATCTTACCCTATTCAATACTAACCATGTTAGGAAGCTACAGTGGTTTTTTAATACAGAACAAACAACAAAATACATAAAAAGGTCAGTGAACAGAGGAAAATGAACCCAGACATAGGACCCTGTATCACATTCCAAGTTACCATGTAAATGTGATGCATGGTAGAGGATCATCAATCAGCAGGAAAAGGAGTCCCTTTTCCCCCCATATAAATTTTAAATGGATTATAGGCCTGAAAATAAGAAATATATCTGTAAAATTAATTGAAGAAAATTATGGAAATATTTTGTGACCTTAGAGTAGGGAAGAATTTCTCAAGTTAGAATCCAAATGGGCAAGAATAAGTAGAAAAAATGACACTGTATCAATATTAAATATTTTTGTTCAAGATACCTGGAATACTATTAACCAGTGGGTAAAAGGGAAAAGGATCTTCTTAAAATACCTGTTTAGATGGAACCTTATGAAATTGCCATTTTTTGTATGTCTAAAATAGTTCAACATCAGCTGAACAAAGTGAATTTATATCTATTCAAGTAGGAAATTGGACAAAAGGTATCCGACAGGTATAATGAGTCTGGAGTTAACATTCTTTCAGATTACTGTCTATGAGACATTTTTTTTGTTTGCCCCCCACCAGTGGGGCTCTTCTGTATTTAGTCTTGTCAGTAAAAATAAGTTACAAGTTAGGTAGAGGAAACTGGTTACATTCGGACTATTTGTCCTTCTTGAAAACTTCTTCCTTTTCCATCGTGGTCAGTGACCTTAACGTGAGTATTCATACACATACTTTTTTTTTCTTTTTCAAGACTAAATGGATCATTTCTAATTCATATAAGTATGGAGAGAAAGAGAGATCCAATATAATTTAGTTGCCATATGTATAATGCTCTCTCCTATATAGATTCATCCTTAATTAAATCTACTTACACTGTAATTGAGAAATAAGATTTGATAGCTCTGTGTATGTGTATACACATATATATATATATATACATATATATATATATATACATTTTTCAGAATAATACTCAAAATTTTTATCACAAGTGTCAAACATAAGAGCTTATTAGATTAGCAGAGATATCTTAATATATTATGTAAATACCAATCTAACACCATTCTCTTGTTCAGCATATACATATACTGTGGTTTTAATTTATGCAAGCCTCTTTGCTAAGAATATCAGATTTGTGGTTGAGTCACACACCGTTCCCTTTTTGTTTTTGTTTGTTTGTTTGGTTTGTTTTGTTTTGTTTTTAAGATTTTGTTTATTTGTCAGAGAGAGAGAGCACAAGAAGGGGGAGTTGCAGGTAGAGGGAGAAGCGGGCTCCTTGGGAGCCAGATGCAGAACTTGATCCCAGGACCCTCTGCCTTCCACTCCCCTGCTTGTGTTGTTCTCTGTCTCTCTCTCTGAGTCAAATAAATAAATCAATCTTAGAAAAGAAAAAGATGACAGATTTTATAATCCAGATTATATAGATATGATGGGAGTTTTTACAATTCTTAATTTTATTCCATATCCATAAAACACTGAGAAATATTTTTTAATGAATCTTTTAGTCTACAATTTTTATATCCCTGCTCTGACCTAGACATTAAGCCTTAAAGTTACACTAATATATATAAGAAAGTTCCTAATATTCTGTAGTTCATTGTCTGTCAAAAGTGAAAAGTAATTAATAGTATGATAATTTGAAGATAGCCTGAGCAGGAATATATTAGGGATAAACTCAGGGTAGGAAAATGGAGAAGACCTAATCTAACCCAAGGGTGAGAAATTAAGGAAAATGTCTTAGGTGCATCCAGGCCAGATCCCAAAGGATAAGAAAGGGTTCCCAAACAAAACAAGGGGAGGATATTTCTTCTTTACTTTTTTTTTTTTTAGGGAGAGCACAGTGGGCTGGGGGGAGAGTAGGGGAAGTGGTGGCAGAGGGAGGAGAGAATCTTAAGCATGTTATATGCTCAGCACAGAGCCCAACGCAGAGCTGGATCTCACCACCCTGACATCATAACCTGAGCAGAAATACGGTCAGATGCTTAACCAACTGAGCCACGTAGGTACTCCCAGAGCAGGAAAGAACTAAGCTTTGTTTTCATTTTTATATAGTATCTGGTTTGGTTAAACATAAACTACTCAGATTCCTAGAGTTTTCCTATTTTGATTTCCTTAATGGGGGAAAAGCTTATGACATTGAAAATCAATCATAGTTTTCATTGTTCTCTTCTCTTGTTGCAGGGTCAAAAGGCAAAGCCTCTAAATACATTATCTAAAAAGTGGGGCTCTTTTTTTATTGATTCGGTTTCGGGACTGGAAAATACAGAAGACTCATTGTTTTATACATGGTCGTGTAAAAGAATCAGTACTTACAGCACTATTGCAATTCCAAGTATTGAAGCAATAGCAGGTAAGCAGAAACATACTTATAAAACTTCAGCTGTTACTAGACAGTAATGACTGTTAAGTACTAGAATTCTTGCCTTTGAAAGAAGAAAATCTTCTTGTGGCATTTATTTTTCTTGGGCTACACCTAGGTTATAGCAGCCTAGATAATTAGGACCTGCCTGATTTCTGGAACCAACTACAAAAACTGGAATTTTTTTTTTTTTTTTTAAGTTTGCTTGGGGTCATAGGATAAAAGGAAAAATTACCAGGACAGTTTCCTAAAGAAGCCATGTAAGGTAAACCTGACTTTTGGAGCTGCTTTTCCCTTACTGTTTGGTGTTTGCCAATTCTAAAGAGGGCACCAGGGAAAGTGAATGGACCTTTCATTAGCTTCCTGAGCCTACAGGCATAGGAATGGAAGGTAGGGTCTGCCAGAGGAGGGATGAACCTGATGAACTCTCTTAATCTGTACTGAGACCTTGATTTTACCTTAGAGTAAAGATAACTAAAGCTCAGTGTTCCATCGGCTGAATCCCTAAAACTTCATTGAGAATATTCTCTTCAGAGGAAGGTAACATCGTTCTAGGGCTCAGATTATTTCTAAAAACAATGAATATAAGGTTCAGCACATAACAAAAAATAGCTAGGTCCACAAGGGTATGAGACTACAGTAACAGAAATAATAAAATTTACTGTGGCCAAGTACAGAAAAGAAGGGACTGTGAAATTTAGTAGAGACATAAAAACAATAAAGAGAATGGATTTTTAGAAATGAAATATTAGAAAATCAAAATTAAAAACCTAATGGATGTTTAAAGCAGATTAGACATAGTTGAAAAGTGAATTAGTGCACTGGAAGACATGCCAAAAGAAAATATCCAGAATGAAGAAAAAACAAAGCAAGATACAGAAGGAAGGAAGATATAGAAGAGGGACTAAGTGACACTGGAGATACAATGAGAAGGAATAAGATTTCTATAATTGGAACCCCAGGAGATGAGAGAATAAGCCAAAAACAATTGCTACAACTTTCCAAAAATATTGAAAAGAAATAAGCCAAAGGTGTAAGAAGCCCAAAGAACTGAAACAAAATAAATAAAAATAAATCCAAAGTTAACTGCTAAAAACCAAACATAATTAAGAAATATTAAAAACAGCTAGAGAATTAAAAACAGATTGATTAGAAAGGAGTAAAAGTTAGACTGATATCTGACTTCTACAAAAAAACAAAAGAAGCCAACACAGTAGAACAGTATCTTGGCTATCAATCTTGATGGTGGTCTACACCCACTAAAGATATCATTAAAGAATAAAAGAAAAGTATTTTTAGACAGTCAAAAATGGAGGAAATTTATCTCCAGAAGACCTACACTAAAGAAAATACTAGGGTATTGTTCTTCAGGCAAAAAAAAGAATGATCCCTATTGGAAGAAGGAATATACAGCAACAAAGGGATAGATACATGAATAAATTAAATGAACATTTTCTGTTGGAAAAATAAAAAAAAGTTCTAAGAGGTTTAAAGAAAGCATTTTTTTAATTTATTTTTATTTATTTATTTTGGGGAGGGGGTGAGTAGAGGAGGGTGAGCAGGAGCAGGGCAGGGACAGAGGAAGCAAGAGAATCTTAAGCAGGCTCCACACCCAGCATAGAGCCCAACATGCGCCTGGTTGTATCTCACAACCTTGAATTCATGACCTGAGCCAAAGTCAAGATTGGACACTTAACCAACTGAGCCACCCAGGTGCCCCTAAAGAAAGAATTTTAAAACATGACTCTACCAAAAAATTGCTAGAACTGATACAGAAATTCAGCAGTGTCAGTGTATATAAAATCAATACAGAGAAATCAGTTGCATTTCTACACACTAACAATGAAGCAGAAGAAAGAGAAATCAAGGAATGGATCCCACAATTGAATTAATTGAATGAATTGAATTGTTCCCACAATTGAACTAAAAACCATAAGATCCTTAGGAATAAATCTAACCAAAGAGGTAAAGGATCTATACTTTGAAAACTGCAGAACACTTATGAAAGAAATTGTGGAAGACATGAAGAAATGAAAAAAAAATTCCATGCTCATGGACTGGAAGAACAGATATTGTTAAAATGTCTATGCAACTCAAAGCAATCTATATATTCAGTGCAATCCCTATCAAAATACCGCCAGCATTTTTCACAGAGCTGGAATAAACAATCCTAAAATTTGTATGGAACCAGAAAAGACCCACAATAGCCAAACTAATGTTGAAAAACAAGAACAAAAACAAAACCCCAAACTGGGAGGCATCACAATTCCAGACTTCAAGCTGTATTACAAAGCTGTAATCATCAAGACAGTGTGGTACAGGCACAAAAACAGACACACAGATCAATGGAACAGAATAGAGAACTGAGAAATGGACCTTCAACTCTATGGTCAACTGATCTTTGACAAAGCAGGAAAGAATATCCAGTGGAAAAAAGATAGTCTCTTCAACAAATGGTGTTGGGAAAATTGGACAGCCACATTTAGAAGAATGAAACTGGACACTTTCTTACACCATACACAAAAAATAAACTCAAAATGGATGAAAGACTTAAATGTGAGACAGGAACCTATCAAAATCCTAGTAGAGAACACAGGCAGCAAGCTCTTTGACCTCAGCCACAGCAACTTCTTGCTAGGCACATCTCCAAAGGTAAGAGAAGCAAAATCAAAAATGAACTACTGGGACTTCATCAAGATAAAAGGCTTTTGCACACCAATGGAAACAATCTACAAAACTAAAAGGCAACCTACAGAATAAGAGAAGATATTTGTAAATGTCTTATCGATAAAAGGCTAGTATCCAAAATCTATAAAGAACTTATCAAACTCAACACCCAAAAAAAAAAATCTAGTTGAGAAATGGGCAGAAGACATGAACAGATATTTCTCCAAAGAAGACATCCAAATGGCCAACAGACACATGAAAAAATATTCAACATCACTTGGCTTCAGGGAAATACAAATCAAACCACAATGAGATACCACCTCACACTGGTCAGAATGGCTAAAATGAACTACTCAGTTAACACAGATGTTAGTGAGGATGCAGAGAAAGGAGAACAGTCTTACACTGTTAGTAGGAATGCAAACTGGTGCAGCCACTGTGGAAAACAGTAAGGAGGTTCCTCAAAAAGTTAAAAGTAGAGCTACCTTATGACCCAGTAATTGCACTCCTAGGTATCTGTCCTAAGGATACAAAAATAGTGATGTGAAGGAGCATATGCACCCCCAATGTTTATAGCAGCACTATCAACAATAGCCAAAATATGGAAAGAGCCCAGATGTCCATCAACAGAGGAATAGATAAAGATATACTACATCTTCTTTATCCATCAAAAAGAATGAAATCTTGTCATTTGCAAAGATGTGGATGGAACTAGAGGGCTTATGCTAAGCAAAATAAGTCAGTCAAAGACACATGGCACATGATTTCACTCATATGTGGAATTTAAGAAAATAAAACAGATGAACAGAAGGAAGAAAAAATAAATGAAAACAAAGAGGGAGGTAAACCATAAGAAACTCTTAACTATAGGAAACAAACTGAGGGTTGCTGGAGGGGAGGTGGGTGTGAGGACGGGGTAACTGGTGATGGGCATTAAGGAGGGCATTGAAGTAATGAGCACTGGGTGTTATTTGCAACTGGTGAGTCACTAAATTCTACCTCCGAAACTAATAATACAATATATGTTAATTAAATTGAATTTTAATTAAAATATCTTTTTTAAATGATGCCAATGGTAGGGGGACAGTTATAGGCCAATGGCAGTGGGACAGTTGTAGTTAAAATGCTTAGCATCCTTGTATTTTATGGTAAGGAATAAGAGTATGTTAGGTAGGGGCGCCTGGGTGGCTCAGTGGGTTAAGCCTCTGCCTTCGGCTCAGGTCATGATCTCAGAGTCCTGGAATCGAGCCCCATATCGGGCTCTCTGCTCAGCAGGGAGCCTGCTTCCCCCTCTCTGCCTGCCTCTCTGCCTACTTGTGATCTCTCTCTGTCTGTCAAATAAATAAATAAAATCTTTAAAAAAAAAAAAAGTATGTTAGGTATTGATAAGTCAAAAATGCATGTTGTAATCTCTAGGATAACTACCAAAGAAACCATAATGAGATACATACTAGGCTAATTATGTAAAATGATTTTAAAATCGAAAAGAAAAAAAAATGGAAAGAATATGAAAAATAAGATATGGAGAATATTCAGTAAGATGACAGATTTTTAAAGCTGAGTAATTATATTAAGTATAGATGGCAAAAATCTCCGATTAAAATCCTGAATGAAATAACAAAACCCAACTATGGGTTGTTCAGAAAAGACATCTCTGAAATATAAGGACACAGGAAGTTTGAATATAAAAGGATGGCAAGAGATAATACCTTGCTAATGATAACTAAAAGAAAGAGTTAGCTATACTAATGTGAAAGAAAGTAGACATTAAGGAAAAAATCCATTATTAACATGAAGGAGAATTACTTCTTAATAGTAAATTCAGTTCTCAGAACTATGTATCTGAAAGTCTGAGGCATTCACAGGTCCCTGATTAAGATCAGAACTTAAATCCCTCTATTATCTTAAATCCAAGAAACCGCTGAAAAAATCTATTTTGCTTTGCAGAAGTATATGCTTTTGCTTGCTTATTAGTTTCCTGAAGTTCCTCTCAGAATTTGGCAACATGCGTGAGGAAAAAACCAGCAGAGTTCAGTTCTCCACCCGTTCCTTTACGGCAGATTCCTAGCCCCTCAAGTTTTGTGTGCACCCCTTCAAGACTGCCAAAACTCTACTAAGGTTTTTCTGCTGCTAGTAACTGCCCCTGCCTCCACAAAGAATTCGGGTGCATAAGGGAAAAAGCTGTGACAGAATGTCCACTCCCTCTCTGCTTGTTAGGCCTTCCCAGAACCTGGGTACTCAGGTCTTATGATGATGATGATGATGATATGATGACTATTACAACCCTAAAATACATAGAACCTGCCCAAAAGTCCATTCTCTATGCCAGTGTACAAATCCATTGTCAATATATACTCATTAAAATAATATCTCATTCTCATTAGTTTCAAAAGCATAGTTTAATTTTCATTTTGTTCCATGCTTATACACATAAAATTAAAGATAACCTAAATATACTTCTTCCTTTTACAATTTTCCTGTAAAATAAACAGAACGTGTAACTTGAAGGAAGGGGCTAGCCCAGAATTAAACAATTATTTTCAGTTTTTCTATTTCACTCTTCCTTTATTTCAAAGTGATTCGATTTTATAGCGAGAGAATAAAGTAATGTGTTAGTAGAAGCCAATGAATTATTGTAGTAGTACGTGCATAAAAACCGGGTCAATGGGATATGGTTATGAAATAGTAAGAAAGTCGAAGTAAAGTGAATCTTCATTATTCTAGGATTTAAATATTTCTCCGGAGAATGAGAAAATAACCCCCTCTCCATCTTCTGGAGGTAATCACCTCTCCTTAAAGAAGCAGTACTAACATCAGTGTATCTCCCATTTTCATCTCCCGAAAGCTTTCTTCCATAGCTCCCAGGAAAAGAACTTGGTGCTAGGCTTTTGTCTTCTACCTTTTCTCAGGAGAAAATATTAAGAAGGACTTAACAGTCGTCAAACAAAGCTAAACATGTACCAATTTTTTGTGGGGAAAGGAGGAATTAATAGGTCTTACTCAGTTTATCTGATGTCCAGGATACTTCCTCAAAAAGCAAAGTGTTAGTCTCTAACTTAGCACTCTGCTATGTTCACATTCTCATATAGAAGTTTTATCTCACAGAAAACTTGAAATTGACTAGTTCAGTAGCATATTCAGTAAAGTTAGATACTACTATATAATTTACCGTATTTCTCAAGCAAGAAAAATGGCTGGGAGAAAAATACTAACGGCCATGGCTTCAGGCATATTGAGGACAGAATCTTTACATATATGTTATCCTGCTAATACCTCTTTAAAAAAAAAAAAGATCCAAGAGTTGTTCTGTTTCTGTTCTATTTTACATTGAACTTAATGTTCAAGAATATTTGTTCATTTTGGCTCACTTCATTTAATTGCTAGGTAATATGGTTGATATGATAGTTTATTTAATACACGGAGTTTAATAGAATATTGTTGTGGTAAGTAAGAATTCCGTTTTTATCTGCTTTTCTCTTTTCTTCCAAAGAGCACCAGAAATGACTTTCTTGTAACAGAGATGCCATTCTTTCCCTCTTGTTGAATCCCCAGTCTGGGGATCCTTGTTTTAATAGAAGAGCCATCTGATCTCACCTGGTTATACAATGCCAGATTTCTTAATGGATCTTTTCTGCTACCTGAAAGAGAAAGTGTTTGCTTTAAATGACATAGGAGGTGAAAAACAAATACTCCCCTTTGCCTCTTAAAACCTTTTTGTATTCAGGAAATGTTTCTTTCTTAATGAATATCTTATTAGATTTGGTTATCTCATTGACATTTAAGTACGAAGATTCATCTTTATAGATTTTATAAGTTTGCACTTGCAAGCTATAGACATTATAATGACTAGTTTGTAAGCATTGTGATAATGTAACCATTTTTAACCTTATAGTAATGGCTACACAGAGACCTAAACTTTTACTTCAGCGAATGTATAGGAAAGACAGAGAAGATGATGACTGTTTGACTGAGCCTTTATCATTTTAGTGGCATATCAGAAATCCAAGACCTCAGATACATGATTTTAGAAACTCATTGTTAACAATTTACTTTCCAATGCCTTTTTAATGTTTGGCTCAAAATATACCACAGCTAAGTGAGCAGTCAAGACCAATGAAATTCACTAATATTGGAAGTTTTTCTGTTTACATCATCTTAGGCTTCTCAGGCGTCAGAAAGGCAGTATCCTGCTTCCCAGTTTCTGCACTGGTGTTTTCCTCTACTACTTGGGATTGATGATTCTCACTGGCATTTAATATAAAGTATAATTTTTATACTAGTGTCATTTTCAAAGTACTCAGTACTTCCAAATGATGTTTTACTTGTGAGATTTTTTAAATAAGGATTATTGCCCAGTATCTTCATGTGGACTGAGTATCATAACATGGCATATATCATAGTGTTTTACTTGTAATATTTCTGGTAATGTTGCCTTGGAAGACATTTGGGAAGATGATATCTGAAGGCTAGCTTTTGAGAAACAAAGATGTCACAGTGCCCCACCATTAATAAAGTATGCATTTTATGTTCTCTCTCCCAGTTTTCCTTGCAGCTGCATACACATACACTGCGCACACACACACGTGTGTGTGTGTGTGAGAGAGAGAGAGAGAGATGATTATCATATGGAGAAAGCTGCCATATTGTGTATATTAAAATTCTTATTTATCTAAGCATTCAAAAATTATTCTTAGTAGCTCTCTTATTACTATTACTTATTACTCTTATTACTAAGGGCCAAGAAGATTATTCGTTCTCATTTATCAGTTACATGATGCTCTGAGTAGAGCCTGAGAGACTTTTAAATTTAAAAAAAAATTAGATGAGCATGCCTATTTTATATGCTAACTTCTGTACAGAGAATATTAAAATTAAACTCACTAGTTAGATCTCTGAAGATGATTTATAAAACTTCTAAATGTATTTTGACTTAAATGTTATTGTAAATTTTATAGAGAAAAACATCTAAACTCTTCATGTTAGGTGCAACCTATCCAGGTGACAAAAGAAATAGTAAAATATTAAAATCACAAAATTCTAAAAAAAATAAGTTTTATTACCAATGACTCAAATTTTGATTTGTTTATTATTTATGAACGGCCTTTTGAGATCTGCCAAGTAATAATTTTTTTTTTCCCCCAGAATTACCCCTGGACTACAAATTTTCAAGATTCTCTTCCAGCAATTCAAAAACAGCTGGCTATTATCCAAACCCTCCATTGATCTTATCAAATAATGAAACACTGACAACCAAATAAACTGTCTTAACTGAAAAAGGAAGAACCATATATGCAACAAGTGTACTGTAAAAATATTACCTTTCAAAAAATACTGTAAAATGCTTTATAGGAACAAATTCTTAATGATAACTGACCAAGAAATTGATGTTTTTCCACAGGTCTCCTTTCTGTATAGACCATCTTGATGCCCAACAATTCTCATTAGATTAAAATCACAGTATCTTATAACTGAAAAGAACCTTAATATTTTCTATATGGATAGTTCTGAGATTAGGATTCACCTAGGGATTAGGATTCATCTGTGTAATATATACACATACTCACACAAACACATACATATTGACACACATGCCTAGACCAGTAGCTCTCAAAGTGTAGTCCCCAAACCACTAGCACAGCATCACCTGAGAATCTGATAGAAATACAGATTTGCAGGCCGCACACAAGGCCTGCAGAATCAGAAGCTCGGGAAATGCTACCCAGCAACCTGTGTTTTAATATTGGTTTAATTGGTCTAGAAATATAAATGAGCATTGACATCTTTACCTGCCCCAGGACAAAGGTAGCCAGAATTGAGAATAACTGATCTATATCTGTTTCTTCCATTTATAACCAAAAACACTGAGTTGAGTAAGACCAGACTATCCAAGCTATATATCAGGTTTTATGCTATTCTTACATTTTCCAAAACAAGGAGCTAAAGATTTCTTGTGAGACCACATAGGCAGTATGGGTCAGAAATGAGATGAGAAGCAATTCTTTCAACCTCTAATATTACTTATAAGGGTTTCCCCCCCCCAATAATGTTAAAGGCTATATAATTAGATCTCATTCACTCTAAGGTATATACTCTCAATGGGACAAAAATTGGTTCTTGGGGTGAAAAAAAATTAGATAATGCAGTGAATTGTGCTCCTCCAAAACTCAACCCTACCCAGTAAATCTTATTCTTTAGCATTAATTTCTCTCGTTAGGGAGAAATAGAATTTAAAGTTAAATTTATTAATTAAATTTAATTTGAATTTAATTTTTCTCGGGGGGGAGGGGAGATAGTAATGAAAAAAAGATTGAGAAAAACCCTTTAAGAGGTTTTATAGTTATACTACAACCCAGGATTACTGTGTTCCATGAGCTTTGTATAGTCCTCTAATAGTAGCTACTTGTAGCAAGATGTCTCGAGCCAGAAGTTTACAATAAATTCCTGGCTACTGTTTTATGTTGTAATTTCACTCTCTCCATGTCAGAAAACACAATGGTCACTATCATTATTTTACCTGGATTGTAGCAGAGAACTTAATATATTGATGCATGCAATGAAAAGATAAATATTTCATTAAATTTTTAAATGCTCAAATAATCCCAAATGTATTACAGGAATGAGTATCTCAGGGTGGGTAAACAGTTACTGAAATTTTTTCCTTAATGTCAGTAGCTCTGTTTGATATCTACTAATAAGTATATGGTAATGTATTTGAAATTGATTTCCAAAAATCTTATTGGAATATGGTAACAAACACAGAATCAGCTTAGGGCTAAATGAAAGATACTGTCTCACGTATGCAAATAGATATTTAATTTCTTTAAAAATAAAGCTATTTTTCCTTATGTGAATTTATTTTGTCAATGAGAAAGAAGAATGTATCTTTAAATGCTTATAAACTGCTATTATTAATACAAAAAATGAGAACCCTAAAATATGTTAATTACACTTTTTTGTCACTAAGGAGTGGAAAAAAAATGGGCTCAAGTTCAAAGTTCCCATCCTACTTTTACCTGTAGTTAGGTAAGGGGTCCAAACAAGTAACCACTTACCCAATCAGACCTGTTTTTTCCATCTTGTCAAAAGACAAGGTGAAAGTTTATTTCCAAGTTTCCTACCACCCTTCCAGCAGACTCAGTTCTTCTAATGAATGTTGTTTTTCTGTTGAACTATAATTAGACCTTTTAAGTTTTTTTATTTCATTTTTTCTAAAAAGTGCCAGTGTTTCTAATTGTGTATGAAAAGTAAAAATAATTTTAAAATGGCACTATAAAAATTAAAGAGAGAAGAAAAGCTGTATATTCTTTAATAAAGTTAAATGAAGAAAGAAAGCTGGAAAATTGTGTAAGTGGACAGAGGACTTAAGTTTAATATTAGCATGCAGGCAAACATTCATCATCTGAAAGATGACTATAATAAATACAAGAGATTTTAGATTTCTTTGCTGGCCACTGTTGATCTCATCAGCAGAGGAGAGATCTGAATGTCACAGTGGTAAAAGTTTGTCAGAATTTGGTTTTTGAAATATTGAGGTAGCAGAAAATTCAGTTAAACCATGAATTGCAATCTAAAATCAACTAAAGGGGATTCTTGAAATTCATGGGTCTGAACTGCACAGGTCCGCTTATATGCAAATGTTTCTTGATACAGTACTGTAAATGTATTTTCCTTATGATTTTAACGTTCTTTTTTCTAGCTTACTTTATTATAAAAATGTAGCATATAATACATTTACAAAGTATGTGTTAATGTTATCAGTTAACAGTAGGGTATTTAGTAGTCAAGTTTGGCAGGGTAGTCAAACATTACACGGATTTTTTACTATGCAAGGGGGAGGGGGCCTTAATTCCCACATTGTTCAAGAGTCAACTGTACTTCTGAGTTTTTTAACCTGAAATCAGGTATTACCCCCACCAATTTTCACATCCAACAACTTTAAATATATGTATTTAAAGCAAAATATATATATATATATACACACACACACACGTATATGTACACACTTATATATGTATACCCACACTTTTATTGAATTGGTGTGAATGAAAGTCAAATCTATATGATTATTGTATATAACAAACCAGCATAAAATAGAATGTCAAACTCTCTTTGACTATAATCACCTTGACTATATTAGAGTCATATGGATAGCTTTTTCTTAAATATGTTACAGTAACATACCCTTACCTCTTCTCAGGGTGTTGAGAAGAAGGTTATTGTAAGATTTGACTTCCAGAGTACTATAAGACAGGGATATACTCAAGAGTTAACTCACCCAGTGTGCTGCCCATGAAAATCCTTGGGCATGGTCCAGTCCACATTGGGTGAATTCAAAAAGGTGTCTCTTGTTGGTCTCTAGAATCATCCTCAGAAATAATGGCAAAAAAATAATGGCAATGAGTGCTAACTCTTCACCAGGCTACTTCATCTTCCCTATTTATCCCCTACAGCATGCCTGTAAGGTATGCATAATTACTAAAATTTTACAGAGAAGGACACTGAAATTCACAGAGGTTAAATAACATAATTACTCAAAACTGTACTGTTACTAAGGATCAGAGTCTGTACATGAGCCCAAGTTTCACCCCAGAACTCATGCCCTTAGTTGACTGACACCTAAAAGTCTTCCAACATTGTAAGATTGGGGCAAATTATCAGTCTAAAACCACACTTCAAATTTAACAGTCACACCACAGTAGGACATGTAAGGGATTACAAATAAAGACACAGGCTCTGTCCTAAAGTAACAATTTAGTAAAAAAAAAATAATAAAGCAAAGATCTATGACCTAGAACTTACCTGGGAGAGTAAAATAGAGAACCAAGAACTACGGAGTCCTAAAATGTATAATGAAGTCTACTCTTCTTAGAAGCCACATATACTTAAGTCATCAGTAAGCAGGTCTATTCTTTCTTCATATTCAGGTTCAAATGTTCACCTTGCATACTTAGCAAATTTCCCCTCTGGTGCTGAGGAAACCAAAATGGAAAAGGAATAATGAAAACTGATCCAAGTAAACTTAATGGGAGATGGGATATCTGGGCCTATTGAGAGAAGTTGGGTCAGGTCATTAATTAGAAAAACTACTACAATATTACATAGACTGCTTGACAGTCAGTTTTCCATACCATGCACCAGTTTCTCAGAGTCTTTAAAAGAAAAAAAAACAAAAAAAAAACCCTTATTTTACTTTATTAGTGCTTTGGCCTTGGCACTTTCTTGGTAAAGATTAAAACTTAATATAGTTTAATAATGAGAAGGATGGGGCACCTCGCTGGCTCAGAGTTGGTAGAACATGAGACTCTTGATCTTGGATGTGAGTTTAGCCTCAGCCTGGCGGGTAGTGTGTACTTAAAATTTAAAAAAAAAAAAAAAAACTTTAAAAAATTAATTAAAATAAATTACTAAGAACCTATTAAAAGCAATCACTATGTTGAATCAATTAGAAAATACTCAAATTCTCTTATTTAATACAAATGTCAATACTTTACAGTTCCTAGCAACTAAATTTCATAAATATAATATTTAAAGTCCTTTTTGTACATTTACTCCCTTTGATGAAGTCAACAAACCTAATTTCATTCATTTTTGTGGCAATTATCAAGATTGCATTTGTAGGGCGCCTGGGTGGCTCAATGGGTTGGAGCTTCTGCCTTCAGCTCAGGTCATGATCTCAGCGTCCTGGGATCGAGGCCCACATCTGGCTCTCTGCTCAGCAGGGAGTCTGCTTCCCCATCTCTCTCTGCCTGCCTCTCTGCCTACTTGTGATCTCTGTCAAATAAATAAATAAAATCTTTAAGAAAAAAAAAAAAAAGATTGCATTTGTAAATTTCCGTAGTGTTCTAATCTGTGACTGTATGGAACACTGTATTAAGTGATAAAAAGTAACCTTTCAAAGACCAATCATGGATGCCTGGGTGGCTCATTCATTAAGTGTCTGCCTTCAGCTCAGGTCATGATCCCAGGATCTTGGGATCAAGTCCCACATCGGGCTCCTTTTGCCTGCCACTCTCACTGCTTGTGCTCGCTCTCTCTCTTTCTCTCTGACAAATAAAATCCTAAAAAAAAAAAAAGAAAAAACCAATCATGAATGAATGAAGAATAATTTCAACTGAGTCCTGATTATTCACATAAATGAGTTTTGTTTTGTTTTATGCCAAATTTAGTACAGATATTTGTAACAGTGGAAGATACCCTAGGCTTGAAATAAAAAAATATACATTTCTGTGACTTGCATCTTAGGCACATTTACTTCAACTTTCTGAGCCTGTTTTCTCAAATATTTAAATGGAGATAGTAAGATCTGTGTCAGAACTATGAAAGTAACAGGAGAACACAAATGGATGTGCCAGACATACCGGGATTTCCTGAGACTGTCAAACTAGAGACAGTATCTTTGACACAAATCAGATATCCAAGGCTCAAACTGAGTTTGTGGAGCAGGGGATTCAATAACAATACAGGTAATTTTTGTTTCTATGATAAACCCTGATTACAGAAACGACTCAACTAGACATAAAGGAGAAGCAGAAACAGCAACAGCAGTAGTGGGGAGATGGGACCCCGAGTAAGGAAAGCTAGAGAAGCCCTTTGTCATTGTCTAGTCTTAGCTGAATATCCAGAAATGGAAAAGAATGCTCATGGAGATCCTGTTATGTGGGGTCCAGGGAAATTATGAAGGATGACCCTACTAACAGCAATATGGTCTGAGCAGACCAAATGATACTTTGGTGAACAGAGGATGAGAGAACCTCACATAACTTATTTGGAGGTCTGCATAAGGAATAATTTGGGTCTAGAATTGAAAAAGAAAAAAAGCCAATGAAAAGAAGTGGAGCAGGGATATAGGAGTAAACCAATTAATTGGTAAGTGAAAACTACATAATGTCTAATTGAATCTAATTTAACAGAACAGAAATCTAACAAATGAGTGGCACCAACCTATTAGAAAAGTGAATACCATTGGTTACAGCTGATGATAAACCAAGGGCAACAAAAATGACACTTTTCTGACCATGTCCAGAAAAGAGAGAATGCTTGAAACAGGTGATTGACAATGCAGGAAAAAAACGATCAGTGAATTGAAAAGGTAAAATAGAGTATAGAATTTGGATCAGAGTATAGTTTGCAAAGAAAACCTAGCTCTCTGAAACTTAAGTTCTCCAGGTCGAGAAAAAATATATACTTAAGTAAAACCTGCAAGTATGAATTGCATCAAGAGTCAGCGGGTCTCTTTAATAATAATTTGGGGCCATTTATGTAAAATTTTTGTTTAGATGGCTAAAAATACCATTCATTTTCACAGGTCTTGCAATATCCAAAGCCCCCTCAACTCCAGAGAATGCGGAAGTATTTAGCTCTGAAACCTTCATGTGACAGTTGCTGAGTAGCAAAACATTACTAATTAGATTGAGATGTCTGAGATCATTTGTTTCTAGACACTACATGCCAATCACAATTTTTGTTATTTTTAGAGCACCACAGTGTTGTAAAAGAAATTAAGCACTTACAGAATACAGTTATTAATTTCTTCCAAAAGTCTATCTTAAGCTCACTGAGAAAAAAATAAGATCAGTTAACATAAATGTAGTAAACAAGAATGGTGCATTAAAAATAGTTTTTCACTAAGCGAAGTTAGAGAAAGACAAATACCATTATTTCAATTCATTCATATGAATTTAAGAAACAAAATAAACAAGGAAAGGGGGGAAAAAAGACAAAAAGAAGAAACAGACTCTTATTTATAGAGAACAAACTGATGGCCACCAGAGGGGCGAGGGTGAGGGCGTGGGTTAAATGGGTGATAGGGATTAGAGGAGTACACTTGCTAAGATGAGTACAGGGTGTTATATCAAATTGTTAAATCACGGTATCGTAAGCCTGAAACTAATATAACACTGTATGTTAATTAACTGGAATTAAAATAAAAACTTAAAAAGCCAAAAATGTTTTCTACTGAAAACACTATGTTAAGTACAGACTAAAATCAAAAATGGTGCTTCATTTGCCTTCAAGAACTGCACTGGTTGAATAGGAAAAATTTTGTTCATGAGCATAAAGTTAGTCAGTCTTCTTATTTATTATTTTTCAAGAAAAAAAGTCCTAGAAATTTGATGGCTTTTTTTTTTTTTTGGAAGTTCAGGGCAATGCTTACTGTGACAATTTGGAAACTTTAATGATTTCCCAACCTTTTATTAGCCTAGACAACACAGAACTTTATTTTTATTTTTTGGTGAAGACAAGAAGTACAGCAGTGACAGACTTTATTTTTCCTTTGAGCACATATACGAAGACTAAAGTACTTAACGATCCTTGTTTAGTCCGACAGAGCAATTCTACAAGTACGTACACTGGTTAGGAACATAAGATGTCAAGTACAACATTACTATTAGGGCAAGAAATATCAAGACAATAGAGTTATGTTTTTCTTCTTGAGATTACTTTCACAAGACAGCAACAATTTGCAAAATTTCAAAGATCACATTCAAATTCTATTTCTAAGAATAGAACTATATATGAAGACAGATCAGAACAAGCTGATATATTAGTGACTGCTCACAGGTTTCATACCGCACAGGAACAGTTTTGATATTTTTGCACATTCTCAATTACAAGCAAAAAGCAGGCCTGTGAATGTCAATTTTGCCGGCAAGCAAAAACAGAGAAAGGAATTAATGGGATTTTACTCAAATACAGTGAAATAAGGAGCACATACCATTAATCTTCCACACAGAAAATATCACTCCTACAATAATAGAGAGAAAACATTCAGCCTTGCATTTTTGTGTACAAAAATCTACTGGTGAATTCAAGGGAATTAGGGAAAATGACTCCAAGTATCCTCTTTAAACATCAACCACTTTGATTCTCCCACCTCTCCTGGGAAAAGCTTCCGGGACCTCTCCCCACCATCCCCAACCCTGCAGGGTTCCAGTCTTTCCCGTGCCTTTCCAAGAATACTCCACAGCAGGTTCATTTCTGTTTCTGGGCTTTCAGGTTCCTCCGCCTACAGCACCCTCCCCACTTGCTGTGCACTGGCCTCCCACACACACACAGATTAGGGGAAAGGCCTTCAAAAAAAAGGAGAAAGGCAGATAGTCATTACTATCACTACATACCACCCAAGTAAGAGCCCTGACAGCACTGCTGTCCCACCTACTAGAAACTGTCCTGGAAATCCAGACACCACACATCCCCATATACCCCTAGGAGGGAAGCTTGGCATCTCCCACTTGTAGATTGCAGCCTGCTCCCTAGTTTTTTGGGGACAGAAGCAGGGAAGGAAATGCGGAAGTGGAGGAGAACCAGAAAGGCCAGGATGGAGGCCCCTGGGACATCAGAGCAGTAATAAAATAGAGGACAGAGGTGACCTTCAAAATGCTGCCCTGGGGTTATTTCTAAATGATCCAAGGCCACCACCCCCCATATTTCCAAATTTGGAAAAGAAAGGTGAAAAGAAAAAAAAAGAGTGAAAAAAAGTTGAGTGAAACCAAGTTTTGGTTGCTTTACACCACAACCTGCTCTTGGCGTGCCTTAAATCCATCACTGTGAGGCCCCGTCTTTCCCCTCTGCCTCTCAAACTAAACTCAGGAAACACACAGGTGTTGGTAAATGGACAGGGGAAAAGGGTGGGGTTGTCAAAGCTGGCCCAAAAGAACACTGCTCGTAACTGAACAACCTACACAGGTCTCCCTTTGAAACTTTCAGACCCTACTAAAAAGGAAGTAGGGGGGAGCATGAGGGCAGAAAGCACAGTTAGAGATCTGGAGTCTATTGTGCAGTGAGTGCCTTTCTTCCTCTGGACACAGTCAAGTTGAGAGCAAATAAAACAAAACGCCTGCTTTTGCCAGTTTGATTTTGTTTCTGATCTGTAACTGTTTGGGGGGGGGAAGGAAGGGAGAGGGAAGTGGAAGGTGGTGGGGGGAAGGGAGAGAGAGAAAGATAATAGATACAGAACAGGCCCCACAAACCAGAAAGACCTCTCCCCCAGTGCCCTCACCCCAGCAACTTTCCTGCTATCATTCTGAGAATGAGTGCAGGAGTTAGCAGGGGGAGGCCTAACAAAGTTGGCCAGATTAAGGGTGGTTTGTTGGCTACAGCTCAGAAAGCCTAACTGCTAGAAGTGAACCATTACCAGCCTTGCTTTGGGCACCATCACATATGCCTGCCCAACCTGCCCAACAGCCAACTGGGTTTACAGGTAACCATCTGATGGGGCAGGGGGTTTGAGGGGAAGTTTCCTATGTGCTGCCTGGGAGCTTAAATCCACAGACAGTTGCTGAGGAAGCAGGCAATGGTGCCTATGCAAAGCTCATCCAGAAGGCTAAGAGCAGGCTTGGGTGGGCCACAGCACAGACCTTCACACTCACCTGTCAGTACCTGTTCACAAAGCAGAGTGCCCAAAGGCAAAAGAAGACTAAGGCAGTAACACTGAACACCTCTCATTTGTTACCTCATTCATGCCTAGTAGCCACCCACCAGCCACCTTATTCTGCCAGATAACAAGCTGGGTGGATGGCACAGGCTAGGAAGGCAGCTAGGAACCAGTCAGTGGTAGCCAGAATGTCCAGTTTGGGTTGACGGCTGGCATCATCCAGATCAGCTTCGTCTTGCAGCGGTGAAATTCAAAGAACTCGACATACAGTACATGGGTATCAGGAGGACAGTCAGCGTAAAGTATGAAGCCCAGCTAGTTATTTGCAAAGGTATTTCAAGCTTCTCTGTGGTAGATAACCACTTAAAAAACTTGGAGAAGACCATGGTCACAGACAGGGCCCAAGGCATGCAAAGGAAGGCAGTGCCTATCTATCTACAGCATCATGTGCTTGGCAAAGAAGCAGTACAAGGCCATGCACTTGGAACACGTAACAGGATACAGAAGAGCATAAAGGTCCAGAGGAAGAAGAACACAAGCATATAAGAGTCAACCTTGCAACTGACTGTTGGAGATTTAGAAGAACCAAAGGATAAAATAGTCCAGTGTGAAGAGAAAGCAAATAGCAGACTGCATGCTGTTGGCTAAGCATAGGTTCAAAGGGAGGTGGCGAGGAGACTTGAGCTGGAGCTTCTCACAAGGTCATCAGTTAGCCAGACTGGAACCTGAAGGACCTGGGGCTCTCCACTGGCTGCCTTGCTGGGTCTCGGATTCCACGGCGAGGCCCTTCACCCATCAGGTAGTACTGTAGGGGATTGGGCCACAGTTCTGCTTTGATAATCTCGGCAATCCTGTCGAATTCTAGGAGGCTGTGGTCTGAGAACCAGTTAAAGAAACTGGGGATAGTGTTTCCTTCCCGGTTCCTGTGGATATGGGACTGGGGGTCTTGGCCCCTGTGCCAGCGGATTGGAGTGGAAAGAGACACCACCCTACCAGAGGATCTGCGCTCATATTCTTTGACAAGCCCCTCATTTCGGAAGTAGGGGTTGCTCTGAAAGATGAACTTGAATTTGCAGCCGGCTCTTGGGTGTTTGAGCTCCTCCACCTCCAAATTGATCATGTACCTCATCATGTCTTCATCTTGGCCACTGATCATAGGTGACAGCTGGGGGTGGTTCCGAAAGGCAGTGACCCAGAAACCTGGGATATTCTGGATAATGAAACTTCTGCGCTGCATATGAAGCCTTCGCATGCGGCCAAACTTGCGCTCCAGCTGAAGGAAGGCCCTGTCAGCCTGGGCATTTACGTTGGACAGCTCCTGATCGATGGCCTCCAGCGAATCCATGCAGTTATTGATCTTCGGGGCCTTGCCCCGGGCCTCCTCTTTCATTCCTCCTGCCACTTTTTTTTCCTTCTGCGTCGCCTTCTTTTCCTCCACCGCCTCCTCTGCTCCTCCCTCCTTTTCCGCAGCCGCTGAAGCGGCGCACTTTTTTGTCGTCATTTCCTTGACCTTCGCCCCAGGCATCATCTGAGACCCCAGCCCCCCTGCGCCACAGGCTTCTAGAGCTTTCTCCCCAGCAGGGCCCTGCGGCTCTCTAGGCTGACAGCCATTTTCCTGGCTATTGTCGGTCGCCACCGCGGCGGAGGCTGAGGCAGGGGCTGCTGCCAAGCCTTCCGTGGGGAGCAGAACCTCTTTCTGACCCGATCTGGTCGCTACACGGCCGCGACTCCCAAAAATGCGAACGCGGAGCACCGGGGCACAACTAGCCGGGTTCTGGGGTGCGCCTCCCTCCGCGGCGGTCTCCAAAATGCCCTCACCTGTGTCCGCCATCACCGGCGTCGCCTCGGTTTCCTCGCCCTGGCACTGGTTTAGGTCCGGATGTCCTGGGGCAGGCTCGGCAGTAGTTTGGCCGCAGTCTTTAGCGGCAGGAAGATCGTTGCCCTCATCCAGGCCGCTCATTTTGGTAGAAGGCAGACCTGCAGGAGGAGAGCGTCCCTTGTCCTCCGCAGAAGCCGCGCTCCGCCCCAATCCGCCTCTCTTTTCCACTCTGGGGGATGCTGCTATGACAACCGGTGACGTCACGGCAGCGGCGCCGTCACATCGCGCGAGAATTCGCGGAGTCTTGTGATTCCCTCAGTCAAGGGTATGCCTTTGTCTTTGTGTGATAAGATGGGTTTCGTCCTTTTGGAAAGGATTTGATTTACCTGACTGGGGGCAGACCAAATCCAAACATGTGAGAGTTGTGTTAATGTGCATTTCAAAGGCTCTGAATGAAATTCTAAGCCACCTACGCTATTAATTTTCTCTTAAAATATTTACTTATAAAGGTTAAGTAATAGTTCAAGTGGGTCAGCTCATAGGGCCTTTCGTGGATAGTAAGGTGGATTCAGCAGTTCACATGCCTGCTTTTTTAATGTACATATTCATGACTGTTACTAAAGAATCGAGATGAGAGGCACCTGGGTGACTCAGTGGGTTAAGCCTCTGCCTTCCACTCAGGTCATGATCTCAGAGTCCTAGGATGGAGCCCCGAATTGGGCTCTCTGCTCAGCAGCAAGCCTGCTCCCCACGCCTCCCCCGCACCTGCGATCTCTCTTTCTGTCAAATAAATAAATAAACTCTTAAAAAAAAAAAAAAAAAAGAATTGAGATGAGCAGCATTTCATCTTTAAGAGAACTGTCGGTCTAGGGACACCTGGGTGGTTCAGTTGGTTAAGCAGCTGCCTTTGGCTCAGGTCATGATCCCAGCGTCCTGAGATCAAGTCCCACATCGGGCTCCTTGCTCAGCAGGGAACCTGTTTCTCCTTCTGCCTCTGCCTGCCACTCTGTCTGCCTGTGCTCACTCTCTCTGACAAATAAATAAAATCTTTAAAAAAAAAAAAAAAGAGAGAGAGAGAGAGAGAGAACTGTCGGTCTAAAAACTTAGGGGGGAAAAAAAACTTAGGAACAGTGGAAATTGAAACTTTTTCATCCTAACAAGACAAAATGAATTATTTCATGTGTTTATGTATGTTGGCCAGCACCTGTAAAGCTGCTGGACAATATTTCCTCTTCATTTTTAACTAATATAAGTAGCAAATGTATTTTCCTTACTTAGAGTTGACCCGTTGACCCACACACGCGTGAGCACACAAATTTAGCCTTTAAGCGTTACTGAAGAAAACGTGATCTCAGATTTTAATTTCCAAAATTGTGCATATATGTTGTTTTTCCTCAGGTTATAATCCTTATATAGAAGGAGTTCTTGCTTTATAATGCTTGTAGGCATGAAGCCAGCAAATATTTGCCAAAATTTGCCCCTGTGATAATTTACTGCAGGACGGAAGTAATAATCAACTGTTTGCAGGCGCTGAAACTATTAATTGTCCAAATTAACATATTTTAAGTAACACTCAAAATGCTAATATTAAAATATTTACTTAAAATTTGTCTTTTCAAGTCAGCTCATTCGACTCATCTAATAGTGATGTCAATACTGTTCTATGTGGTGTTTTGTTAATCCTTAGATGAATGCAAGAAACAAAGAAAACTTAAAATTTGCATATTTTTGTTTAACATTTTAAATTCATGTTAGAAAAAATGTTTATGATTATAAATAACTCTTTTTAATAGACACTACACTACAGAGCACCCCAGCTTATGATCACTTTTAAATTAGGGCTCAGAAGAGGATCCAGTGAAAAGTAAGGATGTAGGAGAAACAGGTTTGCAAAAAAGGTAGGTATATTGAGGGAAGTAGTGCAGACCCTGTGCAACTAAGAATGAGGTGCTCATAGAAAGATACTGGCAGACATTACAGAGAGACAGCCTCTCATGCGGCTTCATCATTTACCTCACAAAAGTTTACTAGAAAATTTATCAACAATTAAGATATTTTTGTACCCCCTAGTCAGCCTACTTAAGGACAGACTGTCCAGACTGACTCCTGCACCTAACCAGATAACCCGTAACAGTTGTGCAAACAAGATTCACTCTTCTCAGGCTACAATTACTTTTCTCTCCTTTCTTCCCTCTTTTAATAAATCCTATTTTGTCTCTGTGGGGTGAAATCAGTGTACTGATTTATCCTCTTTCTAAATAAGTAAACAATGTACTATAATTAAGTGACTTTATAATTAAGTGACTTTATGACTTTGGGTTATTCTTTGACACAACTCTGTTTCCTTTCTTAAGGAGTTTTTGCACTGTGGAAGGATTAATTCTCTAGGATTATAACCTGAGCCACGAAGCAGAGAAGCAGCAAATGTTGAATGAAAGTTCCTTTGCCATACAAGAAAGAATTTGCTATTTGCAATGGAAAATTAGAAAATTACCAAAGACTACTACTACCTGTGAACCTTTTTTCTCATTGCATATATCAAACTTTTTAAAAGACTTTTATCTCCACTACTTGAAACATCCCCATCTCTAGCTTTGATTATTCCTGTCAATGGAATCATTTTCCACTAATGACAACTTGCCCATTCTTGAAACTCCATTCAATCCTACTTCATGTAGATTGCACTAGGCATTTTAATGCATTTAATGTCATAAACAAGGACCCAGGAATCACAGAGAAGTTAACTCACTCATGGTGAGACATTAATGGCCAAACTGCCTCTTCTCATCTCCAAGCATAACCTTTCCTTCTTGCCTTACCATTCTTACAGTGCTCTGAATTTCCAAAGCTCTTATGACCTTCACCATGCAAATTAGAACTTATCTTCTATCTTTAACTTTCTTGGTGGTTTTACACAGATCAGTCTCATCCCAGCTAGACAAGGATGGCTGCTCAGTGACTTCTTCCTTGACATCTACTGTAGTATATAGCCCAGTGACTATCTCATTGAAGATTGTAATGAATTTCATTATTTGATTAAATGAAAAATTTTAAAGGTTTTACCAAAATGAATAATATGAGTATGCTAGTATTTTGAGTTGAGTGGATACATATTATAGGTCTGAATCATTTTATTTGCATATTAGAATATAGGATTTTTGGTACACAACAAAGCCTGTTCTGCTGGCACCTGGCAGTAAGCGTCACTACAGAGAAAAAGTTGTATCAGTAATGTGACCATATAGAAAAATATTTGCAGGAAATGCCATGAAAATCTAAGAGGTTTTTTTCATTTGCCACAAGACTAGGACTGTAACAAAAGTACAAACAAATTAATACAGTCAAAGAGGAATGACTCTGCTAAAGTGTATAGTAAATACTGGAAAATTTAGGAAATACCCACTGTTGTTAATCTTGAACAACAAGTTCGTTTTTTTGTTTTTTGTTTTTTGTTTTTTTTTTTTTTTTTCAGAATGATAGGGTTTCTGGGTATATATTGACTACACTTATTGTCTTCTAAATGTGTTATCTTATTTAATTCTCAAAACAACCCTGTGAGGCAACAATATTATGACCTCCATTTTACATTACCTCAGAAGGAATTCAACCAAAGAACTGAGTGGTTTATCCACAGCGATAAAACCAGAATCTGAACCCAGATAATCTGACTCAAGAACCTGCACGCTCATTATATTGTCGGCAATTCTGCACAACATATAAAATGCAAAAGCACTTTCTTAGAAATAAGACCATAAGACCGTTCCAATTTAATGTTAAATATTATCATCCTATTCCCCTCTGTCCATCCAGAAAGATACTAACAGTTGTTGGGGAAGTGCCCGATTACTAAAATGAGATACAGGAATTCATGATCCTGGATTCAATGCTGTGAGTCAACAGTTTTCAATCCATCAGATGTAACATTCGCTTTGTTCATTTATTATTTCTTTATTGGTATTGTGTAGATCGTCTTATTGGAGGAGGGCAAAAGACATGGGCTGTGTTTCCATCTCTGCCTTCATGAGCAATGGAAATTTGGGTAAGTGGTTTAACTTTTTTAATCTCAATTTCCACATTTTATAAAATGGGAATCATAAGGGGCATCTGGCTGGCTCAGTCAGTGGACCATGCAACTTTTGATCTTGGGGTTGTGAGTTTGAGCCCTATGTTGTATATAGCCTACTTTAAAAAAAGAAAAAGGAGGGGCGCCTGGGTGGCTCAGTGGGTTGAAGCCTCTGCCTTCGGCTCAGGTCATGATCCCAGGGTTCTGGGATTGAGCTCCGCGTCGGGCTCTCTGCTCGGCAGGGAGCCTGCTTCCCCCCCCCACCCCCCGCCTCTGCCTGCCTCTCTGCCTACTTGTGATCTCTGTCTGTCAAATAAATAAATAAAATCTTAAAAAAAAAAAAAAGAAAGTAAAAGGAAATAGTAAGATCACCCAACCTGTTTTTATTCACTGCTCACAGTAATGGGTCAATAATGGAACGTAGGTGAACCTTCTTTGTAAGTTGCTTTCCTTCTCCCTCACCCCCATCTCCATCTTTATTTCCTTCTTTTCTTTAAAAGTTATTTCATGGACCATAACAGTGAAAAGATACAGAATTTTCAAACAATTTCCCTTAAACAACCCTTAACATATGGAAGGAGTTGTGTCCCTAGGACTGAGTCACCGCTCCAGGGCTCCAAAGCCCAGAATTAAGTTGAGCAGCAACAGAAGCATTCTATGGAAATGTGTCTCTTCCTCAGACAAGACAAAGGCATCTATAGCAGACAGACCCTGTGTGTCAAGGGCCAGGCAAAATTGCCGTTCCCAACAGAAAACTGTCCTGCTTTTTGGGAAAACAGTGGCTGAAGAACAGCTTCCTTCACATTCAAAGAAGTTGCTAATCTAATTGAAATTTTTTTTAATTTTTTTATTTTAAGATTTTAATTATTTGACAGAGAGAGAGATCACAAGAAAGGCAGAGAGGCTGGCAGAGAAAAAGGGGGAAGCAGGCTCCCTCCCGAGCAGAGAGCCCGAAGCGGGGCTTGATCCCAGGACCCCGGGATCATGACCTGAGCTGAAGGCAGAGGCTTAACCGACTGAGCCACCCAGGCACCCCTCTAGTTGAGTTTCTTGTAGGCAAGAGTCAAGGGTGGGTCTGGCTTTGGTACCTGTTATGCCCCGATAATGGGTCCGTGATTAAAGGAGCGAGATTGATACAAAGCGAAGGTAAAGCAAAGCTTTATTTCGTGCCAAGCATCAAGAATCAAACTGACCAGCCAGGGCCGCGCCTCTTACAGAGAGGGCGACCTCGCTCTCCTTTACGGACTAGCTTTTAAGGCAAAGGCCATGCGGTTGGGCCTGGCCACGCACAGGTGGCCAATGAAATTGTAACACACAGAGAAAGCTGCACAGTGATTCTAGGTGACCAATTGAATTACAATTTACCCTATAGTAGACATTTGACCCAGCCTATCACCTTGGTTAGGATTGGCGCCCAAAAGGCTCCCAAAGGGCGGGGCCCATACTCCTTGGTAGCCAGGGAGACAGTATGCAACCCCTCACTGATAGGATGTCTCCACCTGGCCTGACCCACCCTTGTATTTGAGCTTTGTTACCTGAGGCTGGTTTCCGGGACTTGTTTTTAAGTAAGTCCCCTGGGGGAAAGGGAGCAGGGACAGTTTAAGGGTTAAACAACAAGGTTATTGTTTAACCTCAATGGAAGCCTCTGACTAAAATATAAAAATATAAAATAGGTCCTTACAGTACCAATTCAGTGTGAAGTTTGATGTGGTGGCCATGAAAATGCACCTCCTGGGCTTCCAAATACAAGCAGAGTAATTGTTCAGGAGCCTGAATGCTGCCCCCGGAAAACTATAGCTCCCTTTGCATTCTGGCCATACCTCCTATGAGCAGCTCCAGCCATTGCCTGAGTGTGGCTAGGAAGCTAAGGCAAGAAGACCATTCCTAGAAGATGTGGGACTCAGCTGACAGCTGCTCAAGGACTCTTGTTGGCCTTGCTGAATCTTCCTTGGATGGCACAGGAGACTGGGACACTTCCACCCAACTTTCTCTTGCTCTCCTTTTCACTCAGAGTCAGATTTGCTTTCTGGTCAAATAAATGCCTCTTCCATCTTTTTTCCGGCTCCTTCCCCATTTCACTCGCTCATACAGTCATTTCCCCTAATAAAATCTTCGCACGTTTAATCCCAGCTTGAACTTCTTTTCAGAGGATCCAAAATAAAATATTTAACAGATCACTTAAACCTCTTAGTTTCCATTTTTATATCTTGCAAATTGGGGGTTGGGGGACAGAGAAAAGAGCTAGAAGTGGGGAAAGACAGTGCCATAAGAAGGCCATGCCTGCACTAAATGACATGATGAAATAGTTAGATGGCTATACCTTAGAATCCCTAGTTCCATATGTATTTTGGAGATTAACCTCTTCAGATATATGGTTTGTAAATATTTTCTCCTGTAGGTTCCTGTTCAGTTGATGGTTGATAAAATAAAAAGTGTAAGTATTAGAAAGGTTTGTGTTGGAGTTTGATTGGCAGTTGGTTCTCATTCTTAGTGTTAAATGGTGATGTATCTTACAAGCAGTATGGTGGCCATAGAGTTTAGAGTAGATGAAATAATTTGCCTTAAAAAAATACACTGTTTAAAACAGTGTGAGGAGGGGGCTACCCGGCGGCCCGCCAGGCCGTGCATGTGCATGTGCCCTGTGTCCCTTGTGTGTGTGTCGGGGGGGGGGGGTGCAGGTGGAAACCCCCTGGAAAAAAAATAAATAAAATAAAACAGTGTGGGGAGGGGAGGGCCTGGCTGTCTCAGTTGGTTGAGCATATGACGGTTTTCCGTTTGTTTCAAGTTTTTTTTTTTTAAGATTTTATTTATTTATTTGACAGAGATCACAAATAGGCAGAGAGGCAGGCAGAGAGAGAGAGAGGAGGAAGCAGGCTCCCTGCAGAGCATAGAGCCCGATGTGGAGCTCGATCCCAGGATCCTGGGATCATGACCTGAGCCGAAGGCAGAGGCTTTAACCCACTAAGCCACCCAGGGACCCCCTGTTTCAAGTTTTTATTTAAATTCTAGTTAGTTGGGACACCTGGGTGGCTCCATCCATTCAGCTCCTTGCTCAGCAGGGAGCCTGCTTTCCCTCTGGCCTGATACTCCCCCAGCTTGAGCTCCCTCACGCTCTCTTGCTCTCTGACAAATAAGTAAAATCTTTAAAAAAAAAAAAATCTAGTTAGTTAAGATACAGTGCAATATTGCTTTCAGGAGTAGAATTTAGTGACTCATCACTTATATATAGCAGCCAGGAGCATGTGACTCTTGATCTCAGGGTCTTAAGTTCAAGCCCCATATTGGGCATAGAGTTTACTTTAAAAATAATAATTAAAAAATAACAATGCAAAATATTTTTGTTGGGTCCCCCAAAAATTGGGTACCCCAATAATGGGTCCGTGATTAAAGGAGCGAGACTGATACAAAGCAAAGGTCAAGCAAAGCTTTATTTCACGCCAAGCATCACGAATCAGACCTACCGTCAAACAGACCAGTCGGGGCCACCCCTGCAGAGAGGACGACCCCTCCCTGCTTTCCAGACTAACTTTTATAGAGCAAAGGCCATGTGGTTGGGCCTGGCCACACACAGGTGGCCAAATGAGATTGTAATACACACAGGAAACTCCACAGTGATGCTAGGTGACCAATTGAATTACAATTCACCCTAGTAGACATTTGAACCAGCCTATCACCTAGTTCAGAATTGGCACCCAACAGGTGCCCAAAGGGCGGTGCCCATACTCCTTGGTAGCTAGGAGACAGTATGCGCCCCCACTGATTGAATACCTCCACCTGGCCTGACCCACCTTGTATTTGGACTTTGTTACCTGGGACTGGTTTCCCGGACTTGCTTTTAAATAAATTCCCCTGGGGTGGGGGGGGGGACAAGGTCAATTTAAGTTTTACAGCAAAATGGCAGTTCAACTGGGGTGGGGCCGCTCTGGCTGAATAGGCCCTTACATTTTCATATGTAAATGGTGCTAGGTTTTAGGCTTAAATAATAGATTTTCATCTAATTGTTTAGCACTGGATAATTACTTTATATGGGGCACTGTCCCTCACATTGCAGGATATCTAGCTTCCCTAACGTCCTTAATGAATGCCAGTAACACCTACATTCATTGTAATAAACAAAATAACTGGCATATTTCGCAAACACTGCAGGAGGAAGTCCACATATACATTGATAAACAGTTCCTAAATGCTTGTGAATGATAGGGTATTCTCATTCCTGGTCACTAGAGGGAGGAAGTAGTCTGACTTCAACAGCACCTAGATCACCATACGCTAGACCCGTCTCAACACAACTCTTTATTGTGCTGAGAGGTTAGAACTTGGTGAAGAGGATGACAATTAAGTATTAAGTGCTGTTATAAGTAATCACCCAATTGACTTAAATCTCAACAAATACACATTCTCTACATTTCACAGTAATACTGACAGTTCTATGCCATTTCAGCAGCCAAATTCTAGGATATTAAAACATTTGAACTACTTTAGCTAATTCTGTTCCTTTTCTTAAAGATTTTATTTGAGAGAGGAAGAAAGAGCATGGGTGTGTGTACGAGTGGGGTGGTACACAGGGAGTGGCAGAGGGATGGGCGCAAGCCGACTCCCAGCTTGAGCAGAGAGCCCCACACCAGGATTCTGGGATCATGACCCATCTGAAGGTAGACGTCTCACTGAGTGGGCTACCCAAGCGCCCAGCTGACTCTGTTTTTCTGAAGAAGAGTAAAATCAAGCAGTTTAATTCAGACAGCAAATATCAAGAATTGCATTTTTAAATACAGAAAGTAGTTTTAATCTGATAGAGCAAGATAAATACATCCCTTTTTTTTTTAAAGATTTTATTTATTTATTTGACAGAGAGAGATCACAAGTAGACAGAGAGGCAGGCAGAGAGAGGGAGGGAAGCAGGCTCCCTGCTGAGCAGAGAGCCCGATGTGGGACTCGATCCCAGGACCCTGAGATCATGACCCGAGCCGAAGGCAGCGGCTTAAACCACTGAGCCACCCAGGCGCCCAATACATCCCTTTTTAAAGCCATTCATGAATAGATTGGGAATAACTTTAAGGCTTATAAATTTATACTTAATTAGTATTTTACATATATTTTAGTGCCAAAATTATAGGTTGCTGCAATGTAGTGGGATGTGCTTGTAAGGACCTATTTAGAAACTGTCCCTGCTCCCCTTCCCCCAGGGGATTTACTTGGAGACAAGTCCCGGAAACCAGCTTCAGATAACAAAGCCCAGATACAAAGGTGGGTCAGGCCAGGTGGAGATCCAATCAGTGGGGGGATGCATACTGTCTCCCTGGTTACCAAGGAGTATGGGCCCCGCCCTTTGGGCGCCAATCCAATCAGGGTGTAATAGGCTGGGTCAAATGTCTACTAGGGTAAATTGTAACTCAATTGGTCACCTAGCATCACTGTGGAGTTTCCTGTGTGTGTTACAATCTCATTGGCCACCTGTGCATGGCCAGGCCCGACCACATGGCCTTTGCCCTTAAAAGCTAGACTGTGAAACAGAGAAGGGTCTCCCTCTCTTGTAAGAGGTGCGGCCCCAAACGTTCGGTTAGATTCTTGATGGTTGGCACGAAATAAAGCTTTGCTTGACCTTCGCTTTGTATCAGTCTCGCTCCTTTAATCACGGACCCATTATTGGGGCATAACAGTGCTCTAGCTTGAAATAAGAAACCCTGCTTGAATACAGCCTCTGTTACTTACATCTAATATACTTCAGTTTGCTAAACTGCTATTGATGAAATTTTAGAATATAGGTGAGGTTCAGTGGGGTGGAGTCTGGAGCCAATGACCAAGAAAGAATTCTTGAGACATCTTTGGTGCAAAATGATGGTTTATTAAAGCACAGGGACAGGACCCTTGGGCAGAAAGAGCTGAGGCCCCAGGGTTGTGAGGGTTGGCAGGTTCTGCATGATGGGGTTAGGGAAGGTAAGGAAAAAGGGAGGTTTCAATAGGACTTTCATATGCTAAAGAGCACCTACAAGATACCAGGTACCAGAGGCCTTGCCATTGTCAAGGTTTTTCCCTCTAGCAAGGTATTAACATTAAGATAGTTGGGAGATTCCTAAAGAATGTCAAATATGCCCCACCCAGGAGTGAGAGTGGGGGAAGTTTGCCAGGTGTCAGCTTTTCCTTTGTCCACAGCCAGCCTTGTGTTCCCTCATCACTATTTCTGTATCACATAGGAATAGTGATACAAAGGATTACAAACATAAAATGAGAGCATACATGGAAATTCCCGATATTTTTAACCATCCTCTGAGAAGATTTTGAAGACAAAGATGTGCACTTGGAGCAGAATTAGACATCCACGGTTTAAATTGTGACTCCATGGGGCAGAGAACTCAAATGTGATTAAGAATATAGGTAAATATCTTGTGTTTATAATGAAAACCACATTCAGGAAACTAAGAAATTAAGCAGGAGCAGCAACAGGGTTTAGGGCAGTGATCCCCAAAACATTAGCATGCATCACAATCACCTGGAGGCTGGTTAAAATGCAGTTGCGCGATTCCACCTCAGAGTTTGATTGTACAGGACAAGAGCGGAGTTCTCGAATTTGCATTTCTAAAAAGATTCAGGTGAACCTCATGCTGCTGGTCTGGGGACCACTCTTTGCAATCTACTGTATTAGGGTAATGAAGAGTAGTAGGTTGAAGCTGAAGAGTCAGAGAGAAGGTCCAAGAACATCAGAGAATCATCTTGTAGGCATCTGAATGTGCAGAAACAAAAAGGGAAACACAGGAAGATTGTTGGATAAGTATGTCCATACTACTTATAGGTAAGTATGTCCTGGGCACACTCAACGTCTTCAGTGATGCGAGGACAACAGAACGACTTAGTTTGTAAATTAAGGAAATCTCTAGAGAGATCAACTTTCACCTGGAATGGAAGGAGAAAAGTTGCAAAAGAAAAAAAGTAATTCCAAAATTGGGATTAAAAATTAAATTATACAGCAATAAGAAGAACTTGCAAATAAAATCACACAAGTAGAGTCAGCAACTTTTTTTAAAAGATTTTATTTATTCACTTGAGAGAGAGAGCATAAGCAGAGGGGAGAGGTAGAGGGAGAAGCAGACTCCTCACTGAGCAGGGACTACCCCCCCCATACCCCCAAACTCCCCCCACCACTTGGGGCTCATCCTGGGACCTGGAGATCACGACCTGAGCCAAAGGCAAATGCTTTAGCATTGAGCCACTCAGGTGCCCCAGAGTTAGCAACTTTTATTTAAGCACAGAAAAAAAGTCAAAATAATAGAAATGGACAAATGCAATTCCAATTTTTGAATTGATGACAGTATTTTAAAATCTATTATTTATTGTTACATTTTACATACACTAAAATGCATGAATCTTAATTATACAACTTGACAAGTTTCGACAAATGGATACATCCATGTTATCAAAATCTGGTGTGTTAGAAATGGATGCATTCCTAGAGACATATAAACTACCACAACTAAACCAGGAAGAAATAGAAAACCTGAATAGACCCATAACCAGTAAGATTGAAGCAGTCATCAAAAATCTCCCAACAAACAAGAGCCCAGGGCCAGACGGCTTCCCAGGGGAATTCTACCAAACATTTAAAGAAGAATTAATTCCTATTCTCCTGAAACTGTTCTAAAAAATAGAAATGGAAGGAAAACTTCCAAACTCATTTTATGAGGCCAGCATTACCTTGATCCTAAAACCAGACAAGGATCCCATCAAAAAAGAAAATTACAGACCAATATCCTTGATGAACACAGATGCAAAAATTCTCACCAAAATACTAGCCAATAGGACTCAACAGTACATTAAAAGGGTTATTCACCACGACCAAGTGGGATTTATTCCAGGGCTGCAAGGTTGATTCAACATCCGCAAATCAAGCAATGTGATACAATACATTAATAAAAGAAAGAACAAGAACCATATGATACTCTCAGGGATGCCTGGGTGGCTCAGTTGGTTGGACGACTGCCTTCAGCTCAGGTCATGATCCCGGAGTCCCGGGATCAAGTCCCACATCGGGCTCCCAGCTCCATGGGGAGTCTGCTTCTCCCTCTGACTTTCTCCTCGTTCATGCTCTCTCTCACTGTCTCTCTCTCAAATAAATAAAATCTTTAAAAAAAAAAAAAAAAAAAAAAGAACCATATGATACTCTCAATAGATGCTGAAAAAGCATTTGACAAAGTACAGCATCCTTTCCTGATCAAAACTCTGCAAAGTGTAGGGATAGAGGGTACATACCTCAATATCATCAAAGCCATCTATGAAAAGCCCACCACGAATATCATTCTCCATGGAGAAAAACTGAGAGCTTTTCTGCTAAGGTCAGGAACACGGCAGGGATGTCCATTATCACCACTGCTATTCAATATAGTACTAGAAGTCCTAGCCTCAGCAATCAGACAACAAAAAGAAATTAAAGGCATCCAAATCAGCAAAGAAGAAGTCAAACTATCACCCTTTGCAGATGATATGATACTATATGTGGAAAACCCAAAAGACTCCACTCAAAATCTGCTAGAACTTGTATAGGAATTCAGTAAAGTGTCACAAATATTGTGAAAATGTCTATGCTACCTAAAGCAAACCACACATTTAATGCAATCCCTATCAAAATCCCACCCTTTTTTTTTTTTTTCAAAGAAATGGAACAAATAATCCTAAAATTTATATGGAACCAGAAAAGACCTCAAGTAGCCAGAAGAATATTGAAAAAGAAAGTCAAAGTGGGTGGCATCACAATTCCAGACTTCAAGCTCTATTACAAAGCTGTCATCATCAAGACAGTATGATACTGGCACAAAAACAGACACATAGATCAGTGGAACAGAATAGAGAGCCCAGAAATAGATCCTCAACTCTATGGTCAACTAATCTTCCACAAAGCAGTAAAGAATATCCAATGGAAAAAAGAGTCTCTTCAACAAATGGTGTTGGGAAAATTGGACAGCCACATGCAGAAAAATAAAACTGGACCATTTCCTTACACCACACACGAAAATAGACTCAAAATGGATGAAGGACCTCAATGTGAGAAAGGAATCCATCAAAATCCTTGAGGAGAACACAGGCAGCAACCTCTTCAACCTCAGCTGCAGCAACTTCTTCCTAGGAACATTGCCAAAGACAAGGGAAGCAAAGGCAAAAATGAACTATTGGGACTTCATCAAGATCAAAAGCTTTTGCACAGCAAAGGAAACAGTTAACAAAACCAAAAGACAACTGACAGAATGGGAGAAGATATTTGCAAACGACATACCAGATAAAGGGCTAGTATCCAAAATCTATAAAGAACTTATCAAACTCAACACCCAAAGAACAAATAATCCAATCAAGAAATGGGCAGAGGACATGAATAGACATTTCTGCAAAGACATCCAGATGGCCAACAGACATATGAAAAAGTGATCCACATCACTTGGCATCAGGAAGATACAAATCAAAACCACAATGAGATACACCTCACACCAGTCAGAATGGCTAAAATTAACAAGTCAGGAAATGACAGATGCTGGTGCGGATGCGGAGAAAGGGGAACCCTCCTACACTGTTGGTGGGAATGCAAGCTGGTGCAACCACTCTGAAAAGCAGCATGGAGGTTCCTCAAAAAGTTGAAAAGAGAGCTACCCTATGACCCAGCATTTGTACTACTGGGTATTTACCCTAAAGATACAAACGTAGTGATCCGGAGAGGCACGTGCATCTGAATATTTATAGCAGCAATGTCCACAATAGCCAAACTATGGAAAGAACCCAGATGTCCAACAACAGATGAATGGATAAAGAAGAAGTGGTGTATATATATATACAATGGAATAGTATGCAGCCATCAAAAGAAATGAAATCTTGCCACTTGCAACGACGTGGATGGAACTAGAGGGTATTATGCTTAGCGAAATAAGTTAATTGGAGAAAGACAACTATCATATGATCTCCCTGATATGAGGAAGTGGAGATGCAATGTAGGGGGTTTTGGGGGTAGGAAAAGAATAAATGAAACAAGATGGGATCGGGAGGGAGACAAACCATAAGAGACTCTTTATCTCACAAAACAAACAGAGGGTTGCCAGGGAGAGGGGGTAGGGAGAGGGTCACGGGGTTATGGACATTGGGGAGGGCATGTGCTATGATGAGTGCTGCAAAGTGTGTAAAACTGGCGACTCACAGACCTGTATCTCTGGGGCTAATAATACGTTATATGTTAATAAAAAAAAATTAAAAAAGAAAACATGGTGTATTACTATCACTCTTGGCAGTTTGCTCATGCTTCTTCCCAGTTACTCTACCAACCCTAAGGCAACCACTCTTTGGATTTCTATCACCATGGGTAAGCTTCCCATGCTACTGAACTTCACATATATGGAATTATATAGTATGTACTCTCTTTTTAAAATTTATTTATTTATTTAGAAAGAGCATGCACAGCGAGGTGGGGGCCAGAGGGAGAGAATTTTCAGCAGACTCCACACTGAGCTCAGAGTAGGACTTGATCTCAGTACTCTGAGACCATAACCTGAGCCAAAATCAAGAATCATATGCTTAACTGACTGAGCCACCCAGGTACCAGTATGTACTGTCTTATCTGACATCTTTCACTTAAAAATGTTTTTGAGGGAGCCTGCTTCCTCCTCCTCTCTCTCTGCCTGCCTCTCTACCTACTTGTGATCTCTGTCTGTCAAATAAAAAAAAAAAAAAAATGTTTTTGAGATGCACCCATGATGTTGCATGATCAGTAGTTTGTTCCTTGTTGTTGCTGAGTCATGTTCCGTTGTTATGAATACACCATAATTTATTCATTCACCTTTGGTGGAAACTGCTTTGATTCTACCTCTGAACTGTTATGAATAAAACTATTATGAACATTGTTGTGCCGTATATAAATTATACTTTAATAAAGAAAATACTTTAATAAAGAAAACAATGACAAATTCCAAAAACAAAAGAAAATCTATTCTTAGGTAACATCTTCGATTACTTAAATGAGCAAAGAGAGAGGGATACTGCACAAAGAACACTGAGGTGGTAGGGATTAAATATTTATCACTCAATGTTAGCCACTATCGTCAGTATGATCAAGAAAATGCAAATAGATTCAAACTATGTATATGGACAAAAAAGCAAGTGGAGAACACACTCATTTACCAATACTAAGCCACCATAAATTCTGGAATTAGAGTTTGAAGCATAAAGAAATGAAGACTCGGAAATGAAGTTACTATTTCGGAAGATACTCATGTCTTACGTGTACGAATCAGTTGCCGTGGCTGATTCTGCAGTGCAAACCTCTGCTTGATTAGTGGACCTCAGCCTGAAGAAATGTGTGCTGAAATCAAGCCCTTAATAAGACCCATATTTCTAGACTTTTGTAGAGGAGTACATGAATCTTAAAATAAGTTTCTATGTATAAGTTTGTTTGCTGATGCCCTAGGACAAAGTTATACTGGGGGTGGGGGGAGAAGAATATGTGGACCCATAGTTTATAGTAAGATCCTAAAGATGCTGTTTACTCTGAAAGGAAGCTGCCTGGGAGAACTTCAACAATGACCAGGCTACAGACAAGATTTGCAAATGACAGGTTTGCAAATGAAATTAGGGAGTAAAGTTACTCATTAGGAATAATTAATGATCCTCCAAGCACGATAGGTTAAAAGAATTAGCCTAATTTAATAAAAATTAATATAGATACATGTTAAGTGTTGGACACAAACTTCAATGAAGTATAATATGAAGAAGCCTAACTCAGTAGTACATGAATACTTTTAAAAGCATTCACTTTGGTAAATTTTTTTTAAAGATTTTATTTATTTGACAGACAGAGATCCCAAGTAGGCAGAGAGACAGGCACTGGAGAAGGGAAGCAGGCTCTCTCCTGAACAGGCACTGGAGAGGGGAAGCAGGCTCTCTCCTGAACAGAGAGCCTGATGTGGGGCTCAATCCCAGGACCTGAGCCAAAGGCAGAGGCTTAACCCGGTGAGCCACCCAGGGGCCCCATCACTTTGGTAAATTTTAATCTTATTAGGAATGAAAGGGATAATATTGCTGCTCCAAAAGTTAATGTTCTCCCAAGATCCACTTAAAGAAACAAACTATGTAAAATATAGGTGATAAGAATCTCATTCTATTTTGTTGTCTGGATGTCACTTTGCTCAGTACAGGGCACCTGACTTCAGGAAAAACACTGGCATAATGAATCTCGTTTATTAGCATGCACAATGGATAAGGAACATTGAAGGAATTTATATATACCCAGGTTGGTGGTAGTGGTGGTGGTGGAGGAAGTGGAGAGCCCTTGAGGTGAAGGACAGGATGATGCTCTTCAAGTACTTAACTCTTTTGTGCAATCAGTCTAATTACATTCTGCAAGAATACAAGGGTCAAAATACCGAGATGTGCTGAGAGCCTACTATATGCCAGGTCCTTTGCAATAGCTGGGTATTGTAAGGCAGTATGTTTCTGAGTAAATCTAACAAAACTGGGAAGGGAGTTAATATTCCCTCACATGAGGAGTCCAAAAAAAGGTTCTCTAATCTGTCTGTACCTTTGTATCTAATTTAACTGGCTTGAGGGTAGAGCCTAGGTATCAGAATTTTTTCGAAGTTCCCTAGCTATTTTTTTTTTTTTTTAAGATATTACTTATGAGAGAAAGAGACATAGCGGGCAGGGAGAAGAGCAGAGGAAGAGAGACAAGTAGACTCTGTGCTGAGCACAGAGCCTGATACAGGGCCTGATCTCAGGACCCTGTGAGCACGACCTGAGCCAAAACCAAGAGTCAGATGCTTAAGTGACTGAAACACGCAGGTGCCCCACTCCCCAGCTATTTATAATGGTCAGTTGGGTTTGAGAAAAATTAGGCTAGACAACTGTCTGGATATAAATGAGAAATTAAAATGGAGAGGAAGGTAAATGGAAATTAATATCTATTACATATTAAATGCCAGGCATTATGCTTGGCATTTTCACACTCTAACCTGTATTAACTATGTCAATACTTGGAATCTTTTAATACAGTGCCTGGCACATAGTAAAATCCCAAATGCTTTCTACAATCTTATAATGGCATTCTCCAAATACATCCTGGGAGAATATTGGCTTACAATATAGGTATTAACATCCCTGCATTATGGACAAGGAAACCAAGGCTCAGAAAAGGTTTTTCTTTTGGCTAATGTGGTAGGTAATAGATCGTAAAACTGTGATTTAATCCCCGTTTAAAGCTAGTGTGTCCAGGTACCTGGCTAACTCAGCCAAATAAGAGCATGTGACTCTTGATCTCAGAGTTTTAAGTTCAAGCCCCATGTTGGGTGAAGATATTACTTAATAAAATCTTTGAATAAACAGATAAATAAAATAAAGCTAGTGTGTCTTCTCTGTCTCTTAAGGCCACTAATAAGACATCTGGGTATTTATGAAAATTAGCAGCTTACTTAAGTGGCCCTTTTTACTTTTAACAGAACCATTTCTTCTTCACCTATTCTCAAAAAAAATAATAATAATAATACAGTAAATGCAAATACTGAAAAAGTGAAGCCAAAAAAGTAGACATTTTCCTAGTGTGGCCTAACACAAACTCTTCTGTAAGTCTTGAGAACCCCAGAGGCCAAAGAAAATGTATTAAAGTGGCCCTTCAGAACTGAATAAAACACTTCAAGCAACATGGAGAAAGTACTACTCACAAATGAAATATCTCCCGTATATATAGTGAATAGATAAATATTATATCCATCACATTCACAGTCTAGGACTTCAATTATATATTAAGGGGAAATTAGCCCTGAAAGGACAGTCATGATCATCTCTGACTTCTTTTTGCCAAGTTAATCCTGAGTTTTCTTTTTTTTTTTTAAGATTTTATTTATTTATTTGACAGAGAGAGATCACAAGTAGACAGAGAGGCAGGCAGAGAGAGAGAGAGAGAGAGAGAGAGAGAGGGAAGCAGGCTCCCTGCTGAGCAGAGAGCCCGATGCGGGACTCGATCCCAGGACCCTGAGATCATGACCCGAGCTGAAGGCAGCGGCTTAACCCACTGAGCCACCCAGGCGCCCCAATCCTGAGTTTTCTTTTGTACATGATTGGTTTGAGTATTACTGAAGAGGAAACATTCAAGGAAAAAATACCCCTTCAATGAGACAGTGAGCTCCCCAAGAGCAAGGACAACCTTTACTTTACTATCCCATATAATCCTTAATAAGCACTATAAAATAATAATTGCGGCAAGGCTGCACTGCGAGGCTACACTACTTTTCAAAAATAAAATATGCTTCAAGTGGTGAGCATTAAATTTACTTGATGCAATGCTAGATTCAGATTTTTTCTGTTGCCTGACCAATTGGTAAAATTTAGAGCCTATGTTAACATACACAAAATGGTATATTTGATAACAGAAATTTTCTTTTTTGAGCTTCATTTTTGTAAACCAAAGATACAGAACACTTTATTCTAGAAAAATATGAAGCTATAGGTCCTAAATATCAATTAGAGACTCCTTTAGATAACCCAAAACTCCTAGCGCCAATTTGACACCCAAATGTACTCTACTTAGAACCAGAAACATAATTGTACACACTCTGTTTTACAAAGTAACGAGTATATTTTTTATATATATTACTTATTTGTCAGAAAGAGAGAGCACAAGCAGAGGGAGCAGGAGGCAGAGGAAGAAGCAGGGTCCCCACTGAGTAAGGAGCCCTTCACAGGACTCGATCCTAGCTTCCCAGGATCATGACCAGAACCAAAGGCAGACACTTAACAGACTGAGCCACCCAGGCACGCTGTGAAGTAGTGAGTATATCTTAAGGTACTCATGGAAAAGTTGATAGGAGACATTTCATTTTTACACCTTTTTTTTTTTTTTAATCCATTGGCATCTAGCAATACTTTACCCATCTTAAATTCTAACTAGATAACCCTTGTCTTAAAGTCACAAAAAAATTTCACAGGGAGAAAGTTTCACATGTATTTTATACACTTTTGAGATATCCAAGAAGGGTAGAACCATGCTGTCCATCTAATTTAAAATTTACCCGTAGCCACAAATAAATGGGAAAATTTTACTAATATACTTAACCAATGTATCAAAAATATTACCATCTCAACATGCAATCAATATACACAATTGAGGTATTTTACAGTTTTTCCATACTTAAGTCTTTGAAATCCGGTGTTTATTTTACACTCAGAGCAGACCTCAATTTCGACTAGACACATTTCAAGTGCTCAGTAATTATTGGTGGCTAATGGCTACTGTATTGGACAGCACACATCTAGAGTCTAACTCCTATCTCCAGTGTAACAGTTACCTTAAAATATACAAAAATAAAGCACATAATTGTTGATCCAAAGTTAAGTAATGCTCTGCTAAAATAGCAAGTGAAAGGTTAAATGTTATAGGATTTAGACTTTTCTAATAACTTAAAAAAGAAATTTACTTAAGAAAGGCTTTGTAGGGGCACCTGGGTGGCTCAGTGGGTTAAAGCCTCTGCCTTCGGCTAGGGTCATGATCCCAGAGTCCTGGAATCGGGCCCCGCATCGGGCTCTCTGCTTTGCAGGGAGCCTGCTTACCCCTCTCTCTCTGCCTGCCTCTCTGCCTGCTTGTGATCTCTGTCTGTGGAATAAATAAATAAAATCTTAAAAAAAAAAAAGGCTTTGTAAATTTTTTCCCCTCAATTTTACAAATGCCTTAAAAACCATCTTCTTCTCATTACTTCAAGTCTTTTTGGGTACTAGGGTATTTTGTTCTTTTTTTCCATTTGAGTTATTCATTTTATCATTCAATATTTATCTAGTAACAACTAAGTGCAAAATATGCTAGAAGCAGTGAGAGATATAAGATACCCCATCATCTCTGCTTTCACAGAGCTTACAAACTCGATAGAAAGGAAGTGAAAATATATTTGTATTTTACTGTATCACTGTGTCATTTGTCTGCTTATCAGTTTTTCCCCAATTCTTTAATAATAAAGGAAATGATTTTATCTTCTTATTCTTGTTATCTTCCCAAGGCCTGACAAAATGCCTTAGTAAGTATTTGTGGAATATGCTGTTAACAAACTATATGCTATTTTCTAAAACAAAAGTCCCTATAAATACACCAAGTACTAGAGAAGACATTTCATCTTCTCTAATGGGAACAGAAAAAATGTAAGGCAGAAGAGTTACCTCTGAGGCCTTGAAAAATTTGACAGGAATAGAAGGTGGGGAAGTTTGAAGAAAAGAATGAACAAGTTTTTACAGCTAAGAAAGTATGAGGATAGAAGAATTTATTACTTATGACACAAACTGTTTGCTTATTAAACGTGCAAGTGAATAAAAAAAGCCGGAATAACCTGAGAATATCATTTACAGAGACAGAAATGGAGGCTTTAAGGAAGTGAAGGAAGTGGTGGTATTGTACAAGCTATATGGAAAAAAGTGGTATCATGAGTATGCACTTGCAACTGTTAACATTTTAAAGCCAAACCCAGAATCACCACCCTCCCAACCTTGTAAGGTACAAGCAGTGTGCCCTAGTTTCTTACTTTTGGGATAATGTCTGTTGTATCCATTTTTAGAACTTTAAGTTCTATAATCTGTTGTTATTTTAAGCAATTTCTTCATGCAAGTTTATGCGCAGGGTGAAAAATAAGAAATCTAGCAGCTTAACATGCTTTTATTTTACTATGACGCATCCAAGGAAAAACAAATATGCCAATGGTACATTTTCAATTTGAACAGAGCAATCTCACAAGTATTTATATTTAGGAAAAAAGATGCATCAATTTCTAAGTTGTAACCAGGATAAATTATCAAGCAAGACAATCAAACCAAACATCTTTTGTAGGTTATTCTTCCATGAAGACAACAATCTCCAGTCTTCAGAATCTGACCAAATCAAATTACTCAAATTCTATGTCTAAGGATACAGTTTTAACAGAAGTAAGAAGTCGAAAACTCTCATATTCATTTAAGTCTCTGTATCTTACAGGAAAGTAAAATAGTTATATTTTCCAAATATTCCCAATTGAAAGCAAAAAGAAAACCTATACAACTCAATTTTCTCAGTAATTATTTTACTAAACACTAGAAAAACAAAAAACACAGTATTAATCTTTTGCATAAATTAAATCAAATGAAAACAAGAGAAAGCTCCAGAAGTTGCTTTGTTTCCTTTCTCTTCTCTAGAAGTACACTTCACACTCCAATCCCTCTCAATTCACCCATGGAAATCCCGAGAAAAAGTATTTCTCCTCCCATTACCACTGAAAGAGAAAACCTCTTCCTTGAAGGCTCTGTCAGCCACTCTTAGCCCAATTTTTATCTTGCTCATTTTTTGCCTGTGGTCATCTGCTCAGTTTTCCCCGCTTAGGGAACCCATCAAAATCTCGGGTTCTTCCATCCACTATAAACTAGATATAATTTTTCATTTAATCTAGATCTGTCTCCCTTTAAATCCTCTAGGTGTTGCTAAAGGAGTGGAGAGTGGGGAAGAGAGCAGAGGGAAAGAGCTCCAGCAGTCTATTTTACAGGACAACCTATCCCTGAAAATAATGAAGAGCTAAAACCAAATTAAACTAAAAGGCCTGCTTCTGCAGACGCTTTTGAGCTATTTTTTTTTTTTTTTTTTCTTCTTTAAGAGACAGGAGACAGAGAGAAATTGTACTGCCACCCTGGCATTTAATAGCGTTCAGGGTTAAGGAGAGGAGGCACAAGAGGTATACCTAAGTTTCATGTGAATTTACTAGTTGAGGCCGAGAAAGCCTGGTAATTAGAATGGACACCATCCTTACTCTTGCCATAAGAATAAGGTTTAACATGTCATTTTGATCACTAGCTTGACAGTTAGTAGTGTTCTGGATCACGAAGATGGAGGGAAGGGGAGGTGAGGAAATCTAGATCTTTTGGGGGGAGGAAGAGAAGGGTGTTTGTATGCTGGCAGGAAACCTGGGTCCCCCGGCAGTTCTAGAGATTCTTGTCTACCAGAAACCAGACAGTGGGGCCAACAATTATCTGCAAGGTAGGCAGGGGCCCAAGGTGGGTAGGCACGGCCAGTAGTAGGGAGTAGGAAGTGACCAGAGGTGCAAGAAGAGCAATGGAATTACATAAATCACATAGACTAAGTGGCACGCTGCTGCTCTCTCTGTCCCACAATTGTCTACAGGCTACATGCCTGTACTAAAGAGCAAAGTGGGTAGAATGAGCTTCTAGGCAAAGCTAGAATTCCAGGTGCTAAGAGCCAGACCAAAGGCCCTGGGAACAAACAGGGTCCATGCAGTGCAGATAAAGGTAATGCAATTTACAGCATCATGTGCTTGGCCTAGGAGTAATGTGAATCATGACCATGCAGCATGTGACAGTAATGAAGAATGGCATGAAGGCCATATGGAAATGGAGGACCATGGCCTTCAAAGTCTCAGTCTTGAGGTCGAGAAAACAATGTCCAGAGGAAAAAGGCTGTAGAAACGTCAGGGGGGAAAAAAGGCATACCCATTTCTGTTGTCCGAGCACAGGTCCAGCAAGAGGTGGTAGGGGACCTTGTGCAGTATTTCCAAAGGCAGAGATTAACCAGACTGGAATCCAAAGGGCCTGGGGATCTCCACTGGCTCTCTTATTGGGCGACGTCTGGCTCTGCGGACTCCTTCACGCAACAGGTAATACTGCAGTGGATTGGGCCACAAATCTTCTTTGATAATCTCAGCAATCTTGTCGGACTCTGGAAGGCTGTGGTCTGAAAACCAGGTGAAGAAATTGCAGACGACATCTTGGTTCCGGCGAATGAAGGACTGAGGTTCATGGCCCTGGCGCCATATGATGGGAGTAGAAAGAGACACCACTCGGCCGGAGGCTCTGACCTCGTATTCTTTGACAATAAGCTTGTTTCTGAAGTAAGGGTTTCTTCGAAAGAAGAACTTGAATTTGCAGCCAGTTCTAGGGTGTCTGAGCTCCTTGACCTCCAAATTGGTTATGTATCTTAGCATCTCTGCATCTTGGCCCCTAATCATGGGGGACAACTGGGGGTGGTTCCGGAAGGCAGTGACCCAGAAGCCCGGGATATTCTGAATGATGTAGTTTCTCCTCTCCAGGTAGTGCCGACGCATCCGCCCAAATTTATGCTCCAGTTGCTGAAAGGCCCTGTCGGCCTGAGCATTCACAGTGTCCAGTTCCATCTGGATGGCTTCCAGGGGGTTCATGCGGAGATCCATATTCAAGGGTCGGGGCCCTGCTTCTTCCTTCTCCTCGTCCCCCACTCTGTTTTCCTCCATCATTTCTCTTTCTTCACCTACTTGCTTCTCCACCTCCATCTTTTGTTCCACCTCCTCCTCCTCCTTCACTTTTTCCTTCTCCACCACCTCCTCATCCACTGCTACCGAGGAAACGGTGCACTTCTCGGTCTCCACCTCCTCGGACTTCACCGCTGCCAACACCTCAAACCCGGAGCTCTCTGGCTTCTCCCCACCGGGGCCGCGCGGATCTCCGCTCTGACAGCCATTTTTCAGGCTGTTGTCCGTTGCCACGGACACCGGCACAGCTTCCAGGCCTTCCGCGAGAGGCGGAGCCTCCGCCTGCCCCGCTTCGGTCGCCTCGAAACCGCAATCCCCACCGCCTCGGATCGGGGCTGGGTGGTCACAGCCCGCGGGGACGTGGAAGGCTCCCCGCCCCTCTGGCAGCTGAGGCGGTGGGAGCGCCACCGCGTTCAAGCTTCCCGCACCCGGCTCCGCCATCACCTGTGATGCCTCGGTTTCCTCACGGAGCTTCAGGCTGTGGCGTGGGTCCGGGTCTCCTGGGACATCGCCGGGAGTCGTGAGACCTCGGGCTTGGGGGGAAGGGGACCTCTCAACCCCAGCCAGGACGCTCATGTCCGCAGCCCCAACAGCCCCACCAGCGGCCGATTAACGTCTGTTTTCCTCACAGAGACCGCCCGCGCGCCAGCCGGCGGTTCGTCCCGCCCACTCTCTACTCTCGCGAGCGTCTCCGCGAGGTTGACGTCAGGACCGTAGATCTCGCCCCAGTGCGGGAAGTTGGGATTTGCTCCGACCTTTCCTGTAGTTATATCGTATTTTTACTTGTGTGGGTTTAGTGGGGGTGAAACAGTAACTTGACTTATGTTAATAACTGTGTTTCGGAATGAGAGACTGAAGGCAGTGAGGACCCTCCCTGCGGTACCTCTGGAAACTGCCTCCAGCATGCTAGTTAGCTGGGTGAATTGTGGGGACCCCAGCACTATCCTGCCTGTCGTCGTCTGAAAACGTGTTTCATTGGTTTTGCATAGGAATTTTTCAGGCAGGAGTGTAAATCTATTCCTCGTTACCCCATAATGGCCAGGAGCAAAAATCTCTTTATTTTTAAACTAACATGAACAGCAAATTGTTTCTCTCTTCTCGAGTAGAAATCACTTTGGCCTCTAACATCACTGGGAGAAAAAACTACTCCGCGGCTTTTTACCGCTAAATGACGCGTAGTATTAGTCCTTGCTAGTTCTAAATTTATAATCTGCCTCAAAGAGGAGTTTGTGCTACATAATGTCTGCAGGGATTAAACCAGGGTCAGTTCGCTGGATCTTGCTCCGTGGCCTCTCACTGCAGGAAATTAGAAAAGTTATTTTCGGTCCAATAAACTATTAATCTATTCACGAATTGAGGTCTGCAGAGAGGAAAGGTTGGCCCGGTTGAAGTACGTATTCATGGCAGTCACCTCCCAGAGTTGAAGAGGGTTGTCAGTGGACCTGGTTGCTTTAGTTCGTTGGCTTGTGAAGAAAACTGGTGTTAAGAGAGTTCCAAGGCCTCAGAGAAATACCAGTGGGGGAGCTCCTGCCACGATTTTTATAAAGGAAAGCTAATTAAAATGAATAATTGAGGTAGTCTTGAAGTAGAAAACAAACTTGCAGAATGCCAGTGTGCAGTTAGTTGACTCAAAGTGCGAAATAGTCAAACTTTTTTTTTTTTCTATTTCCTTTGCCTTGGATTATAGGCTATTTTTTTTTTTTTAAAGATTTTATTTATTTATTTGTCAGAGAGAGAGAGGGAGAGAGCGAGCACAGGCAGACAGAATGGCAGGCAGAGGCAGAGGGAGAAGCAGGTTCCCTGACGAGCAAGGAGCCCGATGTGGGACTCGATCCCAGGACGCTGGGATCATGACCTGAGCCGAAGGCAGCTGCTTAACCAACTGAGCCACCCAGGTGTCCCAGATTATAGGCTATTTTAATAATGGCCCCCAAAGATGTCCTCCTCCTGGTCATCAGAACCTGTGAATATGTTCTCTTCTGTGGCAAAGGGGACTTAGCAGATATGGTTAGGTTAAGGATAAGGAGATGGGAAGATTACGCTGGATTATCCAGGTGGGACCCATGTAATGTATAATGGTCCTTATGAGAAGGAGGTTGGAGTGTCAGTCTTTGAATGTGTGACAATCAAAGCAGAGGTGAGAAAAAAAGAGATTTGAAGATGCGTGCTGTGGACTTTGAAGATGGAGGAAGGAACCGGGATCCACGGAATAAAGACAGCCTCTAGAATCTGGAAAGGTAAGGAAATAGATTGTCCCGTAGAGCCTTGAAGGAGTGCAGCACTGCCAACATCTTTGTGATGTCTAACCTCCAGAATATAAAAAATAATAATTTGTGTGGTTTTAAACTACTAAGTTTGTGGGAATTTGTTACGAAAGCAAATTGAAGTGAATACTCCATGGATTGAAATTTGGTTGCATCTCTGTGTGTGCTGTGTTTTGCCTAGCAGCCTCTCCTTCGTCCTTGCCCATTGCTTCCTTTTGAGGTCCTCCTTCCTGCCCAACAGCTGTGATGTATCACATCCTGAGCGTCTTTGGTTATCAAGACCAGAATTAGGCAATATCCAGAAAGAGAAAATTAAAGCCAAAACCTACGACAAAAATTATTTGAGAAGACTGTGAACTCCAGAAGGACAGGGTCATAGTTTTGTTTACCACTGTTTATCAAGTAGGTAGCACACTGCCTTGCACAGTGTTACATTATCAGAATGTTAAATACAGAAACAAGTGAACAGAATACAGTTTCTCCCTCGTGGTGCTTGGTGCTTGGCAATTACCGACAATTACTCTTGTAGATAAGAATGAATAATGGAATTTTCCACAAGGCCCACTTCTTTCTTATTGCCATGAAATCATCCTCTATTTTGGAACTGGAATAATCTAATTTGGCCTAAAGTGGAAACTTTCATTACTCTAATATGCCTTCTGTTTTTAAGCAGAAGACTCTATTGCCAGGCTTTCACCAGAACTAGATGTGACTTTATTTTTCAAGGGCACTATTATGTTTGTAAGTGTATTTAATTAGTGCTCTAACTGCTAATGTTAGGAAAGACTCCAGCAATAGATGGTGCATGTAAATGTAATCAGGATTCTGGTGAGTGTTAAGTGTTGAGACACTGTGGAGGAACCTTTCCTTCTCTAACTATCAGTACATTTGGAAAAGACATGATATGGGATATTTGGTTAAATATATACAAAAATGAGGAAAAACTTAAATTTCTGCTGATTTTAATTGTCTGAAAGTCCCACTGGAGAAATGATGTGATGATAACTCTTCATTGTAGAAGATGGGGAGTGTAAGTTAAAGTAACTTTTGAATAAGAGAAGGTCCAGTGAGAAACATGGTTTTAGAGGGAAAAGCAGATTTGTGTATTCTATGCCACTTTTTTTTAAGAGTTTATTTATTTATTTGACAGACAGAGATCACCAGTAGGCAGAGAGGCAGGCAGAGAGTGAGAGAGAAACAGGCTCCCTGCTGAGCAAAGAACCCGATGCGGGGCGGGGGGGGGGGGGGGGGGGGGGGTTCTATTCCAGGACCCTGAGATCATGACCTGAGCCGAAGGCAGAGGCTTTAACCCACTGAGCCACCTAGGTGCCCCTGCAACTTTTTAAAAAAATCTTTTAAGAAAGAATCTTTTCGTGGAAGAAGGAACTCTTTAGGATTTCAGTCTGCACCAAGTTTCATGTGGTCAAGGAGTTATCTTGCCATGCAGGAAAAAAAAATATGGTTGCTATTTGCCACAGAAAATTGTACTTAATATATTAATAATATTATTTGCAGCTATTACTTGGAGACTTTTTTTCTTATCTTTTTGAACCTAAAGTCTTAAAAGGAATATGTGTCTCTTTTACGTGACACGGTTATCTTGCTATCTAAAACATTCTTTTTAGGTGGATACTGTTCATTCTCTAAGACCGTATCACAAACCTGTCTTGCTTTAGAGTGTGCTAGGCATTTTATATGCATTAAATTGTCAAATTTTATAAAAGAGGAAGCAGTAACTGAGAGGTTAATGAACTTAACCAAGATCATACATAAAAACTCTTATATTCCTCCTCCTTTCTCCTAGGGGCCACTTTCCTGAACCACTCTATGACTCATTAATCTTCCCGCTCTGAATTCCTACAGCTCTTTTTATGAGCTGTGCCATGCAACTGAGCACTTAATTATATTCGTCCTCTTAGTGACTCTGCTTGTTTCCTGCATGTCAGTCTCAGCATTCCAGCATCTCAGTATCATTCCCTGGGAAAGGACACAGTTGCTTTTTCTTTTGCATTTACTCAGCATAGCATGGAGCTAAGATTTTAATAGATCCTTAATGATATTTGCTGATTTGAATAAACAAAACCTTAAATCATCTTACAAAAACTAACAATGTGTCCGTACTGGCATTATATTTTATTTTATGGGGGAGTATATTTTAGCTCTGCTCCATATATTACCTTTTTGCATTTTTTAAAATTTAAATTCAGTTAATTATCATATAGTGTATTATTAGTTTCAGAGGTAGAGTTCAGTGATTCATTAGTCTTATATAATACCCAGTGCCCTTTTGGCATTTTTTAATATAAGATATATTTTTACCTTACAGAGCATTTCTGTGGCAATTTGCAATAAACTTCACTACTCAAAAAGTAGTCTAGTCTTTTTTAATATGGTTCTGTGAGAAAACATTCACAAAAACCATGAAGCTATTTTGCATCATATCACAGAATCACAGATTATTCAGGAATGATTTCTCAGGGGATAAGGAGTTTAGCAGAAGTTCAACATTTTTGTTTTGCAGCAAAATACGTTTTGTGGTTATAACTAATGATAGCTTTCATGTATTTACTGCTTCTGATGTACTGACCACTGTTGTAAACACCACCCTGTGTATTGTATCATTTAGTTCTTATGAAGAACCCTATGAGGTAGTGCTATTATGACCTTTATTTTACTCACTAGGGAACGGACACAAAGAGAGACTGAGTTACTGATTCAAAAATGACATAAAAAATGGTGGATCCTTTGTGAGGATTAAATGAATTAGTGTAAATTAAATTAAGCTGGGCCTGCCATATATTAAACATTACATATGTTAGTTATTTTTATAAATAAAAAATAATATTATAAATAATATAAATAATAAGCTGTCAGTTTCCCTTAAAAAAATAATGATAGACCTGGGGCACCTGGGTGGCTCCATCAGTTAAGCAACCAACTCTTGACTTTCGCTTAGGTCATGATCTCAGGGTCATGGAGCCCTTATGTTGGGCTCCAGGCCCAATTAGCAGTTTACTTGAGATTCTCTCTCCCTCTCCCCTTCTCCCTGCTTGCACTCTCTAAATAAATAAATAAGGGGCACCTAGATGGCTCAGTCGGTTAAGCATCTGCCTTTGGCTCAGGTTATGATCCCAGAATCCTGGGGTCAAATCCTGTGAAGAACTCCCTGCTCAGTGGGAAGTCTGCTTCTCCCTCCACACCTACGCCCTGCGTGTGATCTCTCTCTCTCTGTCTCTCAGATAAAGAAATAAAATCTTTTTTAAAAACTTAAAAATAAATAAATAAATAAATAAATAAATAAATAAATAAATAAATGGAATCTTTAAAAAAAATGGTAGACCCATGATTTGGATCTAGGGAGTTTAACTCAAGAACTTCTGCTCTCTGTACAAAATGTGAAGTTACTCCCTAAAATAAAAGCATAAAACTATCGTCACTTAATGTAGAATTAATACACATTTGTTTATTCAGTTCAACAAATGTTGAATTAATACACACCCATTCCCCTATCCACAAGCACATTAATATTTGTTAGGAAAGTACGCCGGGATTTGCTTTCTGTTTAGAGGAAGAGTAGTTATTCATAATACCTAAATTCAGTATTTTGTAAACCCCATCAGACCCTCTATCACCTTTTTTAGCAAGTTTTTACTTTCTTGACATGAAATTCATGGATAATATAACCCAACTACACACATTAATAGAAAAACATAAATATAATGACTTGACTCTGATATAAAAGAGAAGTAAAAGTAGTTTATAATAGTGTCTGTTTCAATAGACAAAGCATTAACATGCCCACATTATAAGAAATGACAAAGTAGTTAGAAAGTTATACCTGTTGGGGCACGTGGGTGGCTCAGTCATTGGGCATCTGCCTTCAGCTCAGGTCATGATCCCAGGGTTCTGGGATCGAGCCCCACATTGGGCTCCCTGCTCAGCTGGAAGCCTGCTTCTCCCTCTCCCACTCCCCCTGCTTGTGTTCCCTCTCTCGCTGTGTTTCTGTCAAATGAATATATAAATAAATCATAAAAAAAAAAAAGAAAGTTACATCTGTTGATATAATCACCATGGCTGGAGATTGATACAGGTAGGTTTTACTTGTGACTCAAAAAGCCAGAGTAGAATTCCTCTTGGTGACCAAATCTTGGTGAAGTTCTAGAAAAGAAAAAGGAAGAGTTCCCCTAGATTACCATGGCTCCTTATTTCTTCCCCTGTAAAGAATACATTTTCACCAAAAAAAAGAAAGAAAAAAACATTTTCACATTTCTGTAATCAAAATGTATAACCACTATCAACCAGGTGTTAGTCATGATATTTTTGTTGTCATTGCCTGAGCATGTGAGAACTTGGTTGTTGTTACTGATTTCATTCTGGACAAACATTAAAGACCATCTGAGGAAGGGATACAACCTATAGTTTGAAAACTTTCTATCAGTCTCCTTGGCAGGCTCAAAAAAGTGCCAACGTAAAAACTTATATAATTGGTGTCTATGTCTTTGAAGAAAATCATAGATATAAGAGTTGAGCACCATTTTAAGAAATAGAGCATCACCAAACTAGTTGAGAGCAGAGAGGATAATATCGTTTGGGAAAACATGGATACTGACAACTCTGAGTCAAAACTGTTGCAGAAAATTTTCTGAATATGAAGAAGTTTTAGAAGTACCTTAACAGTTTACTTTGCTTTTGTTTTTCCTTTTATATGTGTCTAAGTGTGATATTTGATTTACAGCTAACTAAAGTCTAAAAGAGCTTTTGAAAGACAAAATAAAAATTATTTTTAAAAATCCATTGTGTCGGGGTGCCTGGGTGGCTCAGTGGGTTAAAGCCTCTGCCTTCGGCTCAGGTAATGATCCCAGGGTCCTGGGATCGAGCCCCGCATCGAGCCCCACATCGAGCCCCGCATCGAGCCCCGCATCGGGCTCTCGGCTCAGCGAGGAGCCTGCTTCCTCTTCTCTCTCTGCCTGCCGCTCTGCCTGCTTGTGATCTCTGTCTGTCAAATAAATAAATAAAATCTTTAAAAAAAAAATCCATTGTGTCATAGTTTAATTGACAATATTTTTCTTTTTTTCTCTTTTCTTGGTGATATTTAAGTAATGCTATGTTTTACACTTAATAATGTCCTCAGTTAGATGAAATGCATAGCTTCCTTCCTGGAATATTCACTGCACAGTAAAATAGCGCAAACATATTTCGTTTTTACAAGTAAAATGATGTTAAATTCCAGGCTGACATAAATACAGGTGGTTTTCCCTCTCAGAAGTGGGACAATTTTGTTGTCGTTGAGTGAGGACTTACTATTGTTAGCATTCCTGACATTACCTAATGAAAGCCAATAGCATTTTTTTTATCATTCTTTTTAATAACCAGAATACACCTCCACAAATTTCTAAGACATGCCAAAGGAAGGTAGGTCTACTGAGAATCTCTTACTTAGTGGGCGTGGTATTCACATTGATTTTTCACTAGAGGGAGCAACTGGTCTTTAAGAAAGTGATGTGAACTTTGGAATGGTCTTTCAGTATAAATGAAATACTTTCGTAATTTAAACTGAATCATAATCATTTACTACCATTATGCTGTAATTGTTAAAAAATAATCTTCTCAAATGGGGCTTAGATTTGTTATGATGGCTTCCAATAATCAAATCAGGCCAAAATATCTCATAAGACCCTAACCTACTCCAACAAGATCCCTACCTGTGTAGGATAGTCATGGACCTGATTTCAAGTTCCAGCTCTGCCATTCACTATCTGTTTAACCCAGGCAAGTTACTTCATCTCTCTGAGTGGGTTAATCTCTATTTAAATAGAGAGATTTTTTAAAAAAACATTTTATTTATTTATTTGAGAGAAAGTGAGAGAGAGATCACGAGCAGTGGGGAGAGGCAGAGAGAGAGAGGGAGAAACAGACTCCCAACTGGGCAGGGAGCCCAGAACTCTGAGATCATGACCTGAGCCAAAGGCAGGCAGTTAACCGGTTGACTGACTAAGCCACCCATGTGCCCCTAAGTGGAGATCATAATGTATACTCTACCAGACTGTTAAGAAGATGAAATAAGATATGTGTAAAGTTTAGCACTGTAAGCTTTCAATGAATAAACGCTAATAGTATTACCTGTACTGTTTTATGCTAATAAAACTTACATGTATTAAAATTAAACTGTTGTGCAAGGTACAATCAGACACTAAATTCCATTATAAAAATTGTGTTTAGGATTCAGACAAGAAAGACATCCATGTGTATTAGAGTGGTCAGCAAAAATTTCATCCAGGAAATGAGACTTAAATTGGATTCTGCTATAGGTAAGAACTGAACAACATGAAAAAGAGGTGGGGTTGAGGGCATGGTAATCACACTTGTTTACTCCTCCAGCTATTTCAACATGCATTCTAGACCTCCACTGTCCATTACAGTAGCCACAGCCATGTGTGCCTATTTAAGTTTAAATTATTAAAATTAAAAATTCAGTTCATCAGTCACAATGACCACATTATAAGAACTCTGGAGCAACATCTGGCTAGTGGCCACTCTTGAAAAGCTTGCATGGTGGAAAGTTCTGCTAACCCCATTTTAGGCATATAGAATCTTCAGGTTGTGGGGAAAAGGAGGCTTGCTGTGGCTAAAATGCCATTCCACAGTTATAGCAGGCCTATACTTTATAAAAGCCTTTAAGAAAAAAACTCATTTATTAAAATTCATCCTTTCGGTTGGCATTTTTTTGAACCCAAATTACCCGTTTTTAGTGGGCGTATTTTCACTTGAAGTATTTATCTACTGGCTCATGTTACATGAAAAAGATATCTAATTATTATGCTCCTTCACTATAAAACTTGCAGATTTAAAATAATTTACAAAAATGAGCGATTAATTCAGAGGGAATAATGAAGCTAAACAAATCAAATTCAGGAATCATTACTTGAAAAACTTGTATAATTAGGTTAATCATTTAAATAACCAATAAAATATATGCTTAGTGGGACAGTCCCCCACATTACTTTTAGTAAAGTGAAATAATTTAAAATGAAAAGAGAATAATGAATGTGAAACAATTAATAAAAATCATTACATGGAATTTTATGTCAATGTGAGTCATGGTAATTTGCTTGGTGCAATACCAAAAGTGGACAATCAAGCCATTTAATAAATGTGACTTTTATATTTGAAAACAATTCAAAATCCTAAGGTTAAGAAATGTCATCCAAGGGGGGGCACCTGGGTGGCTCAGTGGGTTAGGCCTCTGCCTTCGGCTCAGGTCGTGATCTCAGGGTCCTGGGATCGAGCCCCACATTGGGCTCTCTGCTCGGCGGGGAGCCTGCTTCCCCCGTCTCTCCGCCTGCCTCTCTGCCTACTTGTGATCTCTCAAATAAATAAACAAAATCTTTAAAAAAAAAAAGAAATTTCACCCAAGGGAAAATATTTCTATGCATTTTCTAGATAGTATGAAGTTTAGATAAGTAGCTAAACCCTTTAAATATTATTCCCATGAATTTGTGTTGCCCTGTTCATTAAAACTCCAGAGTCTCATATATAATCTTACAAAAATAGTATAATTTTGTTTTTGTAGAGTCCCAAGGTCAAAAATCTTTTTTACAACAGTCAGACTTCCATCATTATAAAAAAAAAAAAAAGTCCTCTTGTTTTAAAACAAGTTTCATCTAAATCATTTACTACTTTCCACATAAAAATTAATTCAATATGAGAAGTTCATAGTATGGTATCTAACTTGATACTTTGGTTGTTATAACACGTCATCTGTTAGCTGAGAACTCCGACTTGTGAATTCTTTGGCTCTAATACTATATTGCAACTTCCTCTGGTTTGTAAGCATACTATGTTTGTAAACCATACTACGCACATCTGTTTTTCAAATGTGAAGAGTTGATTTGGAAAGAGACCATCATTCATTCGTTTGGCCACTAATAGAAATGTTCTCATCCCCTCTATGACATAGGTAGAATTCACCTTACTATACAGATTAGGTAATCTCAGAGAGGTCAAGTGACTTGCCTAAAGTTGCATAGCTTGCAAGTAATGGGATATGGATGTAAATCCAGTTTGCCTAACTTCAAAGCTCTTTCTACTCTGCCATGTTGCTTTTCTGATTTCTCGAAATCTTTAACAGTAATCAGGGAACTCAAAGACTGTTGCCTGTTTTCTGATAACTTTTTCCTAGGGTTTGTGTCTTCTGTAGCACCCAGAGGATTTTTATGCAATGTTGGCTACACTGAACGATTCCACATTGAAGGCTATCTTATACAGCCATGGGAACTTCAATATCTTAATCTAAACAGAACTATGCTTTTAGGACACAGGTACCCTCAGTGGAAGCATTTATTAAATTCAGGACAGAGTTAAGAAAAAATGCCTCCTGCTACCACCGATATTTCTAACTTAACAGCATTTCCATATTCTTACCCGTGGGACTCAGAGATTTCAATTGCTGATGAATGAACTCAAGGATAAAAGAGCTCTAACCAATAAATATTTCACTGGTTTTTACTATTCTATACTCAGGAGGAAGTTTTAAAAAATATAAGTTTGTTATTAGGAAGTACATTAAGTCCAATTCTGAAATGATTATCATTCATCCTTAGAAGAGAGAGGAAATCTGCATCCTTCCTACTTAAGATATCATCTACCCATGTTGGAAACCTTTCCATTATTTAAAAAACAGAGGGATTGTCTTAACTGCTTACTCCTCTCCCAAAGAGAGGACATTTTCACAGTTCAGCCACACTGAAATTGCTGACTCAGTGCTGATGAAACACGCTCAGCAAGAACCCAGGTGGCAAGCAGGAGTCCCGACAGCTGGAGGAGTGGCTGAAAGAAAGGGCTGTTTGTGGGCAGGGATAGTTAGGTAGAATGGAATCTGATGGCTAAGCGCCTTGTTTCTGTGTGAGAGAGTTATTATTTTATGTACATAATATATAATTACAGTACATATGTGTCTTATTTTTTATTTTATTTAAATTCAATTAATTAACATGTAGTGTATTGTTAGTTTCAGATGTAGAGTTCAGTTATTCTTTAGTTGCATATAACACCCAGTGCTTATGACATCACCTGCCTTCCTTAATGCCCATCACCCACTTACCCCATCCCCCTACCTACCCCCGCCCCGCCCAGCAACCCTCAGTTTGTTTCCTGTGATTAAGAGTCTCTTATGGTGTGTTTCCCTCTCTGATTTCATCTTATTTTATTTTTCCTTCCCTTCCCCTATGATTATCTGTTTTGTTTCCTAAATTCCGATTGTAAGTAAAACCATGTAATTGTTTTTCTCTGATTGACTTATTTCGCTTAGCATAATACCTTCCAATTCCATCCACCATCCAATTGCATCCATTGTTGCAAAAGGTAAGATTTTATCCTTTTTGATGGCTGAGTCATATTCCATTGTGTATATATGGCACATCTTCTTTATCCATTCATCTGTTGATGGACGTCTGGGCTCTTTCCATAGTTTGGCTGTTGTGGACATTGCTGCTGTAAACATTGGGGTGCAGGTGCCCCTTTGAATCACAACATATCCTTCAGGTAAAACCTAGTAGTGCAATTACTGGCTATCCTTTGGGTAAATACCTGGTTGTGCCATTACTGGGTCATAGGGTAGCTCAATTTTTAATTTCTTGGGGAACGTCCATACTGTTTTCAGAGTAATTGCACCAGCTTGCATTCCCACCAATAATGTAAGAGGATTCCCTTTTTCTGCATCCTCACCAACATTTGTTGTTTCCTGACTTGTTAATATTTAGATACGTGTTTCAAAGTCCCACGAACATTAAAGGATGTTGGAGGTTTTTAAACAGGGAACTGACGTGGATGTGTCAGAAATTAACTTTTTTTTTTTTTTTTTTTTTTTTTTTGTGCTCAGCAATCTTTACTCAGTTCTCAGGGGAATGTCTCCCTTCCCATGCTCCTGACCCTCCTAACCCACCACCCCAGGGCGCTGTGAGATTCAGTGTCCTCCTCTGTTGAGAGTAGGTCCGGGGCCAGAGGCCTGGTCTGGAGAATATTCAGGACAGCTGGTCCCTTAGTGGGGATGCTGGTCTTCTCTGTTGTGGGGAAGAAGGAAGATGGGCAGAAATACTGCCCACGAGCACTCAGAGCTCCATTGTCTCCCCAGCTTGGGTTTCAGGGTAGTGAGGGGTGGGGATGTCCCCTAGCCTCAGCAGCCAGAGGAACTCGAGGATCAGGTTCCCAGGGTAGCTCCAGAGAAGCAGCTCAGAGCAAGGGCTCCTGAATTGGGGCAGAGATAGGGGGGAAATCCATAGGGGGTGCTGCAGTAAGGGTGGTCATTGTGCAGGCTGAGTCAAGAGAAATGGGTGGCCCTGTTCTCTTCAGAAAGAAACTGCCCAAGGGCTCCCACTTCTCCTCCAGGTTCTGCTTGGTGGTGATGGGCACAGCTCCTCAGATAGGGGAGCTCACATACTGGGCTCAGGGCATCCCTAACGTGGCCAGTGGGTAGCACTGGGCCCAACCTGGGGGGCTTCATTCCAGGGGGTGCTGCAGGATCATAGAAAATAACATTAACTGCTACAGGGAAAATGACTTGAAGGTTGTATGATTAAAGGTGGGGAAATTGGTTTTAAAGTGTTATAATAACTCAGGCAAAGATTGTTGAAAGTGTCTTTAGAAATGTGGTAGTGATAGAACAGAATGTTTAAGAGAAATAATAAAAGAATTGACTGAAACTAGATATGAAGATGGGCAAGGAGTTTGTTTCAGTTTGGACAACAGGAATGAGTGGAAATGTAAGTGAGCTATGGAATATAGGAAGAGGACCAGATTATTATCAGGTTATAATGGGAGGGAAGACATCACAAGTTCAATTACAGACAAAGGGAGTTTCATTGTGAATCTGGGGCAGCCCGTTAGAGATACTGGAAAATAGATTTCAGCATTTGTAGATCAGGAGAAGAGTAGGGTTGTTCCGGGAAAGGGAGATAATGCAAATGACCTCCAGAGGCCAAAGGAGCCAGATGACCAAAGAAAAAGGCTTGACATGTCCAGCTTTTTCAGCAAGACAGGAAATGGTTTTTATTAAGGGAACTTATGGATAGAAGGATGTCTTGGGCTGCCACAAGACAAGCAGCTCTCCATAACCCAATCTCCCTTAAGACCTGCTTTTATAGCCCTAGAGACTAAGAGTATGTGTTGAGGGACCACCCAAGAGGAGAATATTTAAGAATAGACATATCTCTAGGGCAGATCAAGGATGTTCTGCCCTGAAGGTGTACTTAAATGTGCTGCTGAACAAAAGAATGGTGGGGGTGGGGTTATATGCTCCAGAAGGTTTCAGGACAGGGTGTCTGTGTGGCTCAGTGGGTTAAACCTCTGCCTTCAGCTCAGGTCATGATCTCAGGGTCCTGGGATCGAGCTCCGCATTGGGCTGTCTGCTCGGCGGGGAGCCTGCTTCCCCCTCTCTCTCTATCTGCCTCTCTGCCTACTTGTGATCTCTTTCTCTGTCAAATAAATAAATAAAATCTTAAAAAAAAAAAAAAAAGGTTTCAGTCACAAACTGGCATCATGGCAGGTTTGTCTAAGATGGCATTAGTCTGGGGGCGCCTGGGTGGCTCAGTGGGTTAAGCCGCTGCCTTCGGCTCAGGTCATGATCCCAGGGTCCTGGGATCAAGCCCCGCATCGGGCTCTCTACTCAGTGGGGAGCCTGCTTCTTCCTCTCTCTCTGCCTGTCTCTCTGCCTGCTTGTGATCTCTCTCTGTCAAATAAATAAATAAATAAATCTTAAAAAAAAAAAAAAAAAGATGGCATTAGTCTGATTCCAGATATGGAAGTCATTATATAGGTAATAAAGGATAATTGGAAGAAAGGCAGGCAGGAACAAGGCCCCCCATCCCTGTCCTAGGAGGAAAACTACTCTTAAAAGGAAAAAGACCCCATCCTGTTATTCTTGGCTTTACACAGTGCCCTAGCTTTAAGTCATCCAACTGAGAGCACTTACACAACTTGAATGTGACAGAAAGGAAGGGAATGGCCTTGGATGTCCTAATCCAGGCCTAGGGGCCCACTCAACAGCCAGTGGGATATTTAAACAAAGTGCTAGATCTGGTGCCCTATAGCTAGCTAACATGCCTTAGGGCAGTGGTGGCTGCTGCTCTCTTGGTCTCCTAGGCTACAGAACACCACCCTGGAAGGAGCCTTCCACCCTTTCCCAGGTGAACAACTACCAGATAGGTAGATGAGTGTGTGGACAAAAACCTGATTGGATGAGAGGTGTCTGGGGGTAAATGAGATTAAAACAGCCCAGGGACACCTGGGTGGCTCAGTCAATTAAGCATCTGCTTTTGACTCAGGTCATGATCCCAAGGTCTTGGAATTGAGCCCCACATTGGGCTTTCTGCAGGGAACCTGCTTCTCCCTCTCCCTGCTGCTGCTCCTGCTTGTACACACACACACACACTCTCTCTCTCTCTCTCTCTCTCTCTCTCTCTGGCAAATAAAATCTTAAAAAAAAAAAAAAAGATTAAAATAACCCATACTAAAAAGCCTGTAAAACCCCATAGATTTAAAGACCAAATTGGCAACCCAACCCTCTCGGTTCCCCTCCCTCTTTGGGAGCTTTGTACTATTGCTCAGTAAACTTTGCTTTACTGTAGCTCAATGAGCTTCGCTTTGCTGCCCACCACTATGCATCTTGTCTTCTTCTTTCTTCAAAGAGGAGTGACCAAGAACTATGTCTACCTAAGGAAAAGAAATCCTGTAACATAGGTGATAGTTGAAACTAGCAGAGTGGATAAGAACACAAAAAGACATGTAGAAGAGAAGAAAGCAGAAGCAGGAGTAGAAGTCTGTGGAACACTGACTGAGAAAGACAGGTGAGGTGGGACAGAGGAACTGAAGAGTAGCCATTAGTGATAGGAGAAGAACCAGAAGAGTGTTGTCCTAGAAGGCAAGGGAGGAATGGACTTCAGGACGCTGGGGCTCGGGGAGTGCAGCCATGTCAAGTGAGACAAAAACTGAGAAGAAAAGTTCCTGAATTAGGTAGCTGTGGGTGTCTTGGGTGGCATGGGTGTCTTTAGTGAGAGCAGTTTCAGAAGAGTAGAAGAACAGAGGGTTACAGAGTTAAAGAATGAATGAGAAATGAAGAAAGTATAAATAGCTTGTGAGGACAGTTCTTTCATAATTGGCAGTTCAGAAAAGGAGAGCAAATAGGGGATATATTTAAGGAGATGTTGAGTTTGTAGGAGTAGGGTTGAAGGAAGTCCTAATTGTTGGGAAAAATGTGTGCCCAATTGCCAGCAGAAGCGGTCTCCAGGGGAATGAGGATGGGAAAGGGGAAGAGGGCTTTAACTTCTTGCATCCTACAATTTTAAAGAGAGTTAGTGACATTAAAATGACTTTCACACTTTGGATTTAATTTTTTTTAAACATTAAAGAAAACCTTTTCATACGATGATGAAATCATTGAACTTGATCAAATATAAAGTTTAGTATTCACTCAAAAGAAGAAAACAACACAATCCAGCAAATTTGCTTTGAACACTTTTTGGGTTGGTATTTAAAGGCTGAAGCAAAAACACTTGCTCAAAATGTGATATTGAATTCAAGGTGAATTAAGGCTTTTTCCCCCCCTTAAATCTGTGGGGTAAGGCCAATATTAGGTTAAAAACGTATTTAAAACAGCTGAAATTCAGTCAGAAATTTAATTTATTGAGGTGAACTTCTGTATTTTACAGTATTGGTTGCTTTAGAAAATGAGCTAGAAGTGACCTTTGGGATTTTTTTTGTATTTCTTTTATATAAAGTATATATTTTAAATCTATCTGTTAGTGTTCTTCAGATAAATAAAACTAATAGGAGGTAGATATAGATGTAGATATAGGAATACATTTGGAGATTTATTATGAGGAATTGGTTCATGTGATTATGGAAGCTGAGAAATCCCATGATCTACCAACGATAAGCTGGAGACCTGGGAAAGCCAATGGTATAATTCAGTCTGTGTTTGAAGGCCTAAGAACCAGGGACCAGATGGTGTAAATCCCAATCTCAATACTGGAGAGGGTATGAGATGTCCCAGTTCATTTAGTGAGGCAGAATAAAGGTAGTAAATACCTATTTTTTCTGCCAATAGTTCTATTCAGGCCCCCAATGGACTGGATAAGGTCCTACTACGTGGGGGAGGCAGTCTGTTGAGTCCAGTGATTAAAGGTCACAATATACAAGTTAGTAATTAGCGAATATCTATTTTTTATAAAAGGTTATTTTGTATGGAAGGCTCAGATATAGGGTAGAATTAGTAAAACACAGTTTCCAAGTTAAAAATAGCTTACTTTTATTAGAATTTCATTGGAGTTAACCTCTGCCTTTTAAAATAGAAAGGCTCCTCCTGGCACATGGGTGGCTTAGTCAGTTAAGCATCTGCCTTGGGCTCAGGACAGGATCTCAGGGTCCTGGGATGGAGTCCTACCTAGGGCTCCCTGCTCAGTAGGGAGTCTGCTTCTCTCTCTCCCTCTACCCGTGCCCACCCTCACTCATTCTCTGTCTTCCTGTCTCAAATAAATGAATAAAATCTTAAAAAAGAATAAAGTAGAAAAGCTTTTGGATTCATATATTTATGTAATTTTGGGGTCTAGATGTGTTGATAGAAGGGTCAAGGAAACTGGGAAAGCCCTAGGTAGGAAACTTGAAAAGCCTGAGGCTGCCAGGACTTGGGAAGGGAGAGCAGATGGAGGAAGTATTTGTAAAAGGAGATAAGCCACAGAAAAGTCCTGTAAGCTGATGCCTGAGTCCTGGTGTCTGAGGTAGTGTAAGGTATCAGAACCTCAGTCCAGTCTCTTCCTCTGGTCACTGTCGCATCTTGAAGCCAGAAGGGAGAATATAGGGAAAAGGAGGAGACATGAACATAACAAGTCCCTTCCCCACCCTACCCCCATCTTCATTACCAATTAACATTGCAGAGCAAAATAACATGTACAGGACATACCCTCTTAGAACCATATGTTGAAGTGAGTAGAATATTCACCAGCTACTTAGGGGGCACTTCCTGTAGTGAGTTTGGTAAGTATTGAGGATTCCAGAATAGATGCTCTTCTTGCCCTGAGAGATTGTGCAGCAGGATGGGGTTGATTTAGACATAAATCAGTACACTGCAGTTTGAAAAGGGGAATGTTAGGCTTATTTTACCAAGTATAATCTGAACACTGAGTGCAGGAATAAAGACCCAGCAAGTGCCTGGGGGTTTGGAGAGAGCTTCCTAGAAGAAGGAAACTTGACCTGGAACTTGAAAGAAGAAGAAAGGTGTGAGTAGAGGATGCTGACAGAATGGGAGATAGGCTGGAGAAGAGCCCAGGCAAAGGCAGACAGGAGGGCGGAAATCTGTTTGTGTAACAAGTGTAGACAAAATGGGGTGGATGGTGGGGAGTAGGGGGGGAAGAAGGGGGAGGGCAGAAGGCTGGAACGTGGGTTGGGCTGTATTTGAAGGGCTTTGAGACTCACTATCTGCAATCAGCGTCCTGTTGAACTCTGACAGTGTGCATTAATTTTGTTTCTATTTAAAATTAGCCGACTTCATTCCAAATTTTTAATTGGGTCTTTATATAAAATGAATGAAATGCAACATCCTAATTAGTCAGCAGTAGAACAGGAAGGCAGGAGCCACCATACAGGAAAAAAAAAAAAAAAAAACAAGAAAACAAAAAAACAGCCTTAAAGATTTAGAGGTGGTGGAGCTGTCTATATTTTCAGAAAGTAACAATATACCTCCTGGAAGTTGATTGATAATATTTTTCAATACTGTTAATTTCAGTTATTTTTTAACATATTGACTAAATCTTGGAGGAGAATAATTTTAATACAAAGCTATAAATCCATTTGTCATTTTATTTCCATTGTAAAAATAGAGCATTATCTAGAACCCTCTTTGAAAATAGAACTTCATTAAATGAGACTCCACTGATGAAACATTTTTCATAATCTCATCAGTTTTGCTTTTGCCTAGCAAATCATCTCCTCATGATTATTGTAAACCAGTAATAAACATGGTATATTAGAGTTATGTTTACAATATTCAAGACAGATAAGTCCTTCCATTTAACCTCATCCTTGGAAACATTTTTTCATTAAAAAATATTTCTGAAATCCCTAGTATGTACAAGGAACCATTCTAGGTACTGGGAACATATCTTTGAACAAGACATTCCAAATCACTGCCCATTAGGAGTTTATATGATAGTGTGCAGAAACAGTAAATATGAAAACACATAAAGAGGTATTTGGGAGACCAATAATTGCTCTAAAAAAGTCAGTGAAAAGAATGACTAGGCCTAAAGTAATAAATAAGAAAAGGTCTTTGTGTGGAGGGGATGTTAGAGTTAAACTTGAATGGTGAGAAGGTGATCCACTGGGAAAAGCATTGTAAATAGAGGAACCAAAGAGCAAAGACTGAGACAAGTCTACTCAACAAAAAAAAGAGTAATACTGAATATTGTAAACATAACTCTAGTATACCTGTTTATTATTGATTTACAAGCTTTGCTTAGGAGGTAAGAGCAGAGATGAGATAGACAATGTAAGGCTTTGAAGGCTATGAGGAAGCTAGATCTGTCTTGAGTCATTGCTAGGGTGGGGGTGACATAATTGGACTGATGTTTTGGAAAAAGCATTTGACTGTTTTGTGGGGATTGGGTGGGGAGCAAGAGTGGAGGCAAGAAAGCCAATGAGGAAGCTGCGGCAGTGGTTTGAACTAGAATTGTCACTAGAAATTATGAGAAGTGGTAAGACTCAGAAAATAATTTGGATAGGCAAATTAGAACTATTGGTGCTTTCCCCATATCCCATTGGCATTCACTATTTCAATGCATGATGAAGGCTTCCTACTGCCTGGCCAGAATGCCAACTTCCTCACTTCTGCAGTGGAGAACAACTCTGATGCATGTTCTATGCCATCTTCTCAAAGGTCCCAGTGGGATCTGTCCATTGTCAGTAACCTTGTCCATTATCAGTAATCCAGCTGTCCTTATCAGTAACTTGCTCATCATCATCCTATATTGTCCTCCTTCCTTCCTTCTCTTTCCTAGTCCCCCACAAATGCCTCCTGGAATCGCCTCCTAAAAAATCAAAGTGCACTCCAATCCCTGTCCCAGAGCAGGTTTCTGGGGAAACTCAGTTTATGACACTAATTTTAGCAAATTATAAATCTTCTATTTCAAGTGTAGTTTCCCATCTATGTTCAATGTCCTGCTTATGAATTTCTTAGAGTCAATTATCTGGACCATCTTTAGCAAATGCATCTTTTTATCGAACTAATTGGATTGCAGGGGTGTAAGCGCATCTGGCTACAGGGGTCCCAGCAGATCAGGTTTGTCCACTCATTACTGACAAAATCCAAAGCCAGGAACATAAGTGGTGGTGAAACAATAAAGGAATTTATTTCAGTGAGACCAGTGGACTAGCCTCTCAAAAGACTAGCCAAAAATGCAAGTTTATGTAAGGAAAATGGGACAAAGGTTGGTGGGTACATGCAGATGGGCAGTAAAAATCAGGTCATGATTTTCATGGGTAGGTCCTGATGGCGCAGGGAAGTTCCTGTTGCTTGAGCAGATAGTTTCAGTTCCCATCAGGGGATGCTTTGCCTACAGATCTTTTGCCTGAATGAAAATTAAGTTCTTCTTAATCAAGTAGAAAGTACAGACTGAGGTCAAAATGGGTGTAGTTGAAGTCCTCTTTCAAGCCCAGGGAAAAGTTAATTTGTAGGAAAAGGTAGAGTTTCTCTGCCATCTCGGTGCCTCGTAAAGCACCATATCCCACCACAATGGAGCCCTCTAGAATTTAGCTGTGATCTCTGATCACTAGGACCTTAATAAATTCTCACTAATCTACTGTAATAGGGATTTGGGTTAAGTGTTCAGACATGGTGATTAATCCTTGTGGTTTTCTTGGGACCAAGGGGTTTTCCTGGCCAGGGAAACTCAGTGTTAAAACTGGTCACTGGCCATTTTTTAACACTGAATTATTTGTCAGTTTAAAGTGACCTGGACTTTTGGTCACTTTATCCAAGTTTAGGCCCTGGAGTAAGAAATATTTTGAGTTCTCAATTCTGCTTTGCCACTTATTGGCTTGGTAATCATGGGAAAATCTTTCTAGTCTTTCTATGTCTTCATTTCTTATCTATAGAGTTAACACTAGTACTAAAATCAGAGATCTGTGATAAAGATTTGATGAGATTATATGGGATAGGCAAATAATGTCCTCCCAAAGATATCCACATCCTAATCCTGATAATTATACATAGTATTATATTACATGGCAAGAAGGAATTAAGGTTGCTAATCAGTTGACCTGAGATAGGGAGATTTTTCTGGATTATCTGGGTGGGCCCAATGTTATTGTTAACACAAGTCTCCTTAAAGTGGAAAAGGGAGGCAGAACTGTAGGTCAGAGTGATGCAATATGAGAAGACTTCTATCAGCATTTAAGATGCTGTGAAGATGGAAGAAGATGCCACTAGCCAAGGAATGTGAGCAAACTCTAGAAGCTGGAAAGGTCAAGGAAATGCATCCATTCAGCTGCTGCAGAAAGAAATGCTGCCTTGCCCACACCTTGAGTTTGGCCCTGTACAACCCATTTTGGACTTCTGATCTCCAGAAGATATTAAAGTTGTTTTGTTTTAAACTACTCTTAAGATTGTAGTCATTTGTTACAGCAGCTATAGAAAGCTAAACATGTAAAGCATTTAACATATTTCTGCCCCACAGTATTGGTGGGATAGTGTAAGCTAACTCAGTGCCAGTGTCAAGATTTACGGGAAGCAGGTGACTTTTCTGCATTTTTCAGGACGGCCCAGGCCAGGGAAGCCATTCTCTCCTACTTTATTCATTACCACCCTTCTCAATCATTAACTCCTGAATAAATTATTTTTTAGATGCCTCAGGTCAGATATATTATCTTTTCCCTTTGAACCCTTAGCATTGTTTGTACATCTATAATGATTACTTGTTTTATTTTACTTTTAGTTATTTGTGAGTTGTTTTTTTTTTAACTAATCCCTCTTAGTTTGGAAACAAATTGAATACGAGAACAATTTTTACTCGCTTTTCTATTCCCAGGACAGTATCGATTTTCATAAAAGAGGTAATTATTAAGTTTAATTAAGTGATAAATATGGAGAAAGAGGAAATGAAAGCAAGCAGTTTTCTAATGTGACCTGAAAAGTCCAGTCATATATACTCACATGCCAGTGGCAAAACTTAATTTGCAAGGGAGACAGAAAGAAATTAGTCTCTAGCTAATGTGGTTCTGTGCTCACCTCAAGAGGAAGAAAAGACTGAATATTGAGGAACAATTAGCAGTTTCTCCCTCTACTCGATTTAAGAATAATTAGAGACAATTAAAAGAGATCTATAATTATGGGTTTAGAAAGCTGCTGGGGGTGGTGAGGGGCACCTGGGTGGCTCACTTGATTAAGCCGCTGCCTTCAGTTCAGGTCATGATCCCAGGGTCCTGGAATCGAGACTTACATTAGGATCCCAGGAGGAAGCCTGCTTCTCCCTCTCCCTGCCACTTTGCCTACTTGTGCTATCAAATAAATAAATAAGATCTTTAAAAAAAAGAAAGAAAGAAAGAAAGAAAGAAAGAAAGAAAGAAAGAAAGAAAGAAAGAAAGAAAGAAAGAAAAGAAAGAAAAGAAAGCTGCTAAGGAACAAAATGCTCCAAAGGCATGGTAAACTAAAAATATTGTAAATTTTCTCATCCTGAAAGTCTGCTTGAATTAAAAAAATCATTCCTTAGAAAAGGAAAGAAAAAAAATTATTCCTTGATTTTGAGTTTCATAGAATTTGAACTCCTAAATCTTACAACTATAATAACTAGAATATATTTGGCTATCGTGGGCCAAAGCTTTGAAGAGTGTAAGCCAAGTTAGGTCAGTTTTGTAGAGTCTGCCCTTCAGAACTTCCTCATTTTTGAATTCCTGGCTTTGGTGGAAACAGAGTGAAGAAAAAAAGCAAAAGAAACATGTGCCACGTTTGTGGGGCATGGAAGGGAGGGTAAACAACACACAGAGTTCCGAGTATAGTTACAAATGTATACCAACTCAAGCTCTGGATGGATTTTTGATGTCTCACTGGTTAGACCATCAAGGTTTTTTAGGAAGAAGAAATAAACACAAAATTCTAAACTGTTTTCATTGTCTGGGGATGTTATCATTTTTACTTGGTGCTTTTCTCCAGTGTGGTATTAAGTCTTTCAGTTAATGCAGTAGCCTCACTGTATGTGTTTAAGTTACTTTAGAATATGAGTGGGTTGCTTCCTTTCTCTTAAATGAGTCAGGCATTTTAAGCAGAGAGGATAGATCTAGGTAGATATAGACTAGGTATGCGTGTAGAGACAGAAACAGAGAGAGAGAGAGAAGAGGGAGTTTCCTCTCACTCAACTCTAACCAAATAGGATTTTCAAAACTTGAACGAAACTATTCACAACTTATTTTTTCTCATTTAAGAGGTCCAAGATAATCTTTCAGGGCACATCTTTAAGTGATTAATGTTGAAATGGATAATTCCACAGTATATTATAAACTGAAGTTGACCCAGTTAAATTAGTATTGTTTGAAAGAAAGTTACTTAACACGGTTTGCTATTTTCTGAGATTGGTGGTTTTTGGTGATGGTTGGCTGTGGGTGAGGATAATGTGGAACATTAGATGGAAATAGAGTTGTGGAATTTTAATAAACTGCCAGTCTGCTAATAATATGCTTTTGTTCAAACTCTTTTAAATTTGGCAGTTATTCATAAATCCTAGTCCAGAAAAGAAGTGCAAATTTTTCTTAGGAAGATGTGTACAGTATTTGGAGAATAAAGAAAAGATAGACCTTCAGACTTTCACATCTTCCAGAAAGAGACTTTATTCAGCACTGAACTGTTAAATTTGTACTTCGAGAGGTTGCTGGGATCCTTTGGGATCCAAAGTCACAAGTGAAACAAGTGGAAATAATAGAGTCATATTTGAATAGTAGTATATTTTAAGTACTCCAAGTGGTACATTTTAGGTGACTGTTACTATTTTTGGAATACTAAATAGTCCTTAATAGGACAATACTAATTTCCTTCCATATTTGAATATTATTTTCATTCAACTACAAAAATAAAAGAAAAAAAGCCCAACTTCAAATGTACAAGTTCCTTTAATTTCTGAATATATAATTTTATCGCTCGTGATGAAATTTCAGAATGATGAAGACCAGGGAAATTTCAGAATTCAGAGAGACCATGTATAATATTTGGCGATGGCTTAATGTGCTTCATGACATAAATTTATCTTATCTTTCCCCTCCTGCTAAAGATATACTTTGCATAATTGCTTTCCTGACTATTCTGCCTCAGGCTATCAAGTCTAATGAGGGATTTTTGGCGTTCTACTAACTGGTCTCAAAGAACTATTGTCCTTCCCCTGTTCCTCCCACCCTTTGACTCTAAGTCCAAAATAAATGAATGGTAACAAGTCTCCTTCACTGCTTTTTAGTGTAGAGTTTCAGTTCAGGAAAAGTTCTGTTCAAGAATGAATTCCAGCAGTGTTCCTCATGCCAGCACGCAGCATAAAAGTCTTGGAGTATGGAAGTATGCCAGAGTAAATGCTACTCTATTTTAGTGAAGAATCATGATAACATATGATTGTGATTCTTAATGCAAACTTCATGGCCATCTTTCCTCAAGAGTTTAAATAGCATTGATGAACAACACACTTAAAGGAAAAATCATCCCAAGTGTGGTTTTTATATACTATTCAAACACAAAATATGGAGCAAGGTGCTAAGAGAGAGCGTTCTTTAGTTGTGGAACGGTAACTACTGAGGTGGTCAGACTGAAATGTTTAGAGTGGGTGTATGTGGGAGCACACACAGAGAGAGCAGGCGACCTTTTCTAGAATAGGCTTCACTCTGGGAGGTGAAAAACAGTCTCCAGGTTCTCCCTCCAGGAGAGGGAATCTTGTACCTCTTCCTCCTTGAATATGGCCAGGCCTTCCAGGAGGAGCTGGACTGTGTAACCCACTGTTTCAGGAACAGCGAGGTGAAGTCTTACTCAGGGTCATGAGAAGAACAATTTTATTCCATTCCTCATGCACTCATTCCTGATCTCTCCCCTTCTCTACCCCACAACCAGATTGGTTTGAGAAGTAGTATCTGAGTAGGTCACATCCTTACTTAAAATCCCTCTTCACAAAAAGACTAAAATCTTTTACCTCACCCTCGGCTTGCTCTCTTTCTCCTCACTGGCCAAGGTTATGGCTTCCACACTCACATTTAAGCCAAGCTCCTTCCTGTCTTTCCTCCCTCATAGGCAGATTGCTTTGCCCAGTATTCTCTCCATCTCCATCCTTCCTGCCCCGGTCACCCTTTTCACCTGGCTGCATCCTACTTACCCTTTTTATCTCAACTCAAAAGTCACTTCCTCCAGGAGTCCTTCCTTGAGCCTCTACATCAGGTTTGGCCCCTTCTCTCCTAATTGCCCTTGTACACTCTCACTGCACTCTGCATCCCCATTTGTAGCACTTACTACACTTACTGCATTTGTAGTTAATTATTCATTTAACACCTGTTTTCTCTTGCTAGATTGTAAACTCAATAATGACATCAAATATGTCTGAATTGCTATACTTTAAGTACCCAGCATAGCATTTGGCACACTGTAGATTTTCAATATACATTTCTTGAATGAATGAATAAATAAACAATTAGCCAACAAATGATCAACTCAAAGCTTGAATGGCTGATTGATCTGATTCCTTTTTGCACACTTCCCCATCCCCCAGGGTGTGGGGCAGGCAGCAGGAGACAGATGCAGGTAATGAGTTCTATAGGACACAGCATAGTGAGGGTGAGGAAGGACGGGTAGGGGAGAGGAGGCTGATAAGCTCTTTTCTTAGAGTCAGTTATGGTTCAGGAGGTTCAGAGATCAAATAGCAAAAACCACATCCCGCACAAGAGTGAGGGCTTTGGATCCAATGGTGCGCAAGCCCTGTAATGGATGCTGAGGGGCAGAATAAAGCAGAGAGCCAAAGATGCTGAAATGGACGGTGAGTCAGAACAGGCAAAATGAAGACCCTCTCTGTAGTTCCAGGTATAAGATGCCGAAGCCCAGGGAGACTTCCGTGATTTCCACTCACATTTTCATGAGTGAAATGTTCATTTAAAGGTGTCAGTCTAGGTTGCAAAGGTAATATTGACCCAACTTTTCAAATATACTTCCATATTTCCTTATCTGAAATCTCTATACTCCCATGAATTTGAAATTTAGAAGTTTTGGGATTTTAGAAAGGAGATAGTTGGGGTACATATTAAGTACTACTCCCAGTGAGTTCTAAAAGAACACTGTTTTTTTAAAAAAGATTTTATTTATTTATTTGACAGAGAGAGAAACAGTGAAAGCAGGAACACAAGCAGGGGGAGTGGGAGAGGGAGAGGGAGAGGCAGAAGCCCAGTGGGGCTTGATCCCAGAACCCTGGGACCATGACCTGAGGTGAAGGCAGACACCTAACAACTTAGCCACCCAGGAGCCCCTGAAACAACACTCATAAGGAAACATATTAATAGTCATGCAGAGAAATGTACGAATATGCACAGTAAGTAGGATAAAGAAACACCCCCAAGAGCTTCAGATCTATTCAGGTCAGGTCAGGTCAGATCTATTTGCTGCCAGATGAGACACAGAAATACTTTTCAGAGATTTTGGGGGTCTGGAAATTCTGGATGGGTGATTGTGGATTTGGTACAAAGCATTGTGTGCTTCGGACACCCTCTTAATTCCTGTTTGACCAATTCTCAGCAGTGGAGGAGAAGTTGTCCTGGCCTGCTGACTCAGATTCCTCAATTCCTTTTTTTTTAAATATTTTTAAGTAATCTCCATACCCAGTATAAGGCTCAGACTCACAGACTCCAGAGATGAAGAGTTGCATGCTCTACTGACTGAGCCAGCCAGGGGTTCCTCTATTCTACAGGGAAATCCCCCACATCTTCCCATCCTTCCTTTGCCTAGAAGGAAACTTGACCATCATTTGCCTTTTCCTTAGGCTATTAATAGATGGATGTCAGGGGTGCCTGGGTGGCTCAGTGGGTTAAGCTTCTGTCTTCAGCTCAGGTCATGATCTCAGGGTCTTGGGATCGAGCCCCATATCAGGGTCTCTGCTCAGCAGGGAGCCTGCCCCCCCACCCCTGCCTGCCTCTCTGCCTACTTGTGATTTCTCTCTCTGTGTCAAATAAAAATCTTAAAAAAAAAGAGAGAGAGAGAGATGGTTGTCAGTCTACAATCCTTATTAAGTATCTGCTGTGTTCAGCATTCAGTTGGGAAATAGAAACAAGCAGAAGATGGGTTGTTTACATTTATCTTCTTTAGGTAATCCTTCTTTGTTTTAGACGTTTCACCTGAACTCTGTATCTTGTTTCTAACATTACATGCCTGCTCAGCATTCAAAAACAAACTGGTTCTCCTCCTTCAACCTATAATCAAACAAAAATCGGTATCTATTTATCTTATAATTTTTATCACGATCCATTAAATGTCCCAAACTAGAATCAAGTTTTCATTTCCTTTATGTTTCACACACAATGTACATGAAATGCTGTTGAGTCTCCCACATGGAGAGATTCCCATCCTATGAGGACTTCGTCATCTCAGCTGGTTCAGTCTGGTCTTCTCTCGTTCGCTTATTTTATGCTCCTTCTTATCCATTAATCTCCTTCTTGCTGACCTCAGTCATTTTTCAATAACAGTGTATTTTTTAACATACCATTTACTTTAAAAATTCTCTGTATTTAAAAAAATCTCCATGTCATGAAAATAAAGGCTGAGGAACTTTATATACACACTGAATTATTAAAGAGTAAAGACATTAATGCGTGAACCTATTCTCACCTAGTTCAGAAAAAAATAAGTGTGTACATATGAGTATGTATATGTGTATATATATGTCTGTGTGTGTGTAAATACACATGCATTTCCATATCCGTATGTCTGTTTGCATATGTCTATTTAAAAAATATATATGCTATATATAGAGAGAGAACATTAAGCAAATGTGCCAAAATAGTAACAATGCATAAATCTGGATAAAGAATATATAGGAGTTCTTTGTACTATTCTTGCAACATTTATGTAAGTTTGAAATTGTTTCAAAATAAAAGCTTTTAAAAATTCAGTTTTTAACCTGGCGATTCACAGACCTGTACCCCTGGGGCTAATAATATATTATATGTTTGTAAAAAAAAATGTAAAAATTTTTAAAAATTCAGTTTTTATTTTTATTTGTTTTAAAGATTTTATTTATTTACTTATTTGATCGAGAGTATGCACACAAGCAGTGGGGAGAAACAGAGGGAAAAGGAGAAGCAGGCTCTCAGCTGAGCAGAGAGCCCCACACTGGGCTCAATTCCAGGACCCTGAGATCATGACCTGAGCTGAAGCAGTCACTTAACCAACTGAGCCACCCAGGTGCACCACTTCCCCTCCCAATTCAGTTTTTAAATATTAACTTGCATTATCGTTATCCAAACAACAAACTTTATTATAACACACACACACAGGCACACTCACATAATAATTTCATCAGCTTCCCACTGCCCATATAAAGAAATTTTAAGCTCCTCAGCATCAGATGCAGGGACCTTCTATAATCTGGTCCCAATTTAGTTTTTCTGCCTTATTCCTTCCTTTCCCTGAAATGATCACCATTTGTTCCTTCTCCTGAGTTTTGTTTCTGCTGTCCTATCTATGCTGTGTACCCTTCCTATTCCTCTGCCGGTCACCTCCTATGATTGCTTTAAGACCAAGCTTGAGAGTCACTTCCTCTGCAACGGCCTCCTCTACAAAGCTGGGCAGAGTTAACACTTCCCTCCTGGTACGGACTAAGTATCTGTGTTCCATAAAATTCATATATTAAATCCCTAGCTCCCAATGTAATACTATTTGGAGATGGGGCCTTTGGGAGGTAAATAGAGTAAGATGAGTTCACGAGTGTGGGACCCTCATGATGTGATTAGTGCCCTTATAAGAAGAGACACCAGACAGCTTGCTCTCTCTGCCATATGAGGACATAACAAGAAGGTAGCCATTGGCAAGTCAGGAATCCAATCTACTAGCACCTTTATCTTGGACTTCACAGCCTCCAGAACCGTGAGAATGTATGTTTCTGTCTTTTAAGCCGTGCAGACTATGGTGTTTTGTCATGGCAGTGTGAACAGACTAATGCATGTCCTCTGTGCATCCGTAGCACTTTGCACAGAGACAAAACATAGCAGTTAGGACTCTCTCGTATATTGGATTGCTGGTGGGTCTCTCTCACCCACAGGGAAGTGAACCCTGAGGGCAGGATCTGTGTGCTTATCTTCCTGTCTTTAACACAATGCCTGAGACCCACTGGATTCCAGTTTTATTGAATGAGTGAAACAGAATCTGAACCTGACCACTTAAGTCATTCGCCAACCTTACTGTTTGGGTGTGGATTCGTTGCTACTTTACTTGAATTTGTGACAAGTTGATTTTAGTATTTAACAGAAAGAGCCACAGTTGCTAATCTAGCAGAGGCATTGCGAATAGCCTGCCTGCCTGTTCCTGTATTATCAGTGATGGATTTCAGTGGACTCAAAAGAATATCTTATTGAAGAATGTTGAAAGCATTTAATTGAAAACTGTTACTCTGGAAAAAATAAACTTTCCTTCATATACTAGATGAACATGAACTAGATGATAACGCATACTTACATTAATGGAGAATTTTTTTAATGAAGTATTGTTATTTTTTTTTAAAGATTTTTATTTTTTTTATTAGAGAGAGAGTAGGGGGAGGAGCGGAGGGAGAGGGATAAGCAGACTCTGTGCTGAGTACAGAGCCCAGCTCAGGGCTCGATCCCAGGACCCTGAGATCATGACCCGAGCTGAAACCAAGAGTTGGACACTTAACTGAGTGAGCCAGCCAGGCACTCCGAAGTATTGTGATTAATAAATCATGAATAATTCTTTTTCTTTAGGTTGTGCAAACCTAAACAGCAGTAAGAATCTTGCCCTCCATTTGTTACCTTTCCTCCAGTTTATCTTTTATTATAATATTTTTTCTCTGGGTGCCTGACTGGCTCAGTCAGTAGAGCATGCAACTCTTGATGTCAGGGTCGTGAGTTCAAGCCCCATGTTGGGTGTGGAGCCTCCTTTAAAGAATATTTTTTTTTCTATACAGGCCCTTGTTTTTGTTTTGTTTTGAGCTTGGATTAAATCTTTTTTTAACATGGGGCTCAAACTTATGACCCTGAGATCAAGAATCACATGCCGTACCACTGAGCCAGCCAGACGCCCGATGGCTTAAATCTTCTAAGTGATTTATAAATCTTGTAAATATGTAAAGTAACAGAGAATTTGATATGTCCTTCCTTGCCCTCGTATATTTTGAAGGGAGCTTTTTAGACAGAAAATATTTATGAATATAAATAAAAACATATGGAATGTTGAACTTAAAGACTAAATGTCAAAATGTTATGATGATGGCATGGTATAATGGATGGAATAAGAGCTTTTTAATCAGAAAAATCAGAGTCTGCATTTTTGTTTTGTGACTTAACTAAGTATATTTTTGAAGCAATTCACGGAAACCCGTTAGACCTCAAGTGTATCTTTTATAAATTGGTGATAATAATATGTATCTTGCTATGAGGTCGTGTTGAAATTGAAAAAAATATATGTAAATTAAGAGTTCTAGTACCTTGCACATAGTAGATACTCAATAAATAGTAGGTCTTATGATTAATACTTTTTGTATCAGGAGAACAAAATAGGAAACTGATAAATAATTCAACTCTTTATTATTGCTTTTACTAAAATGTTTAATTTTGTTTAGAATATCCATTAGTAATTTGAGCATAATATTATTTCATAATGTTTTTATTAAGACTAAGTAAAGTTAGAATCATCTATCACATGACTATATATAAGCACTCAATAAATATTTACTTTATTCTCACCTCCCCAACCTCCACACATAACTCTTTTTTAAGGAATGACCTAAAAAATAACTTTTTCTATTAGTCATTATCTATGTAATTTGGAGTACACATACATACACACACTAAAATAAGGGTCAGTCAACTATTGACCATATCTGTCATCTTATATGAGTCCTACCATTGCCATTGTGTGGTTTCAGATAACGATAAAAATGAACACATTCCATTTGCTGCTCTTAACTCAAATATGAAAATAGTTCAATAATCATGCCTATAAGGGACATTCTAAATTTTCTCAACTATTAGATTTTTATTTTTAGTTTTTTAAAGATTTTATTTATTTATTTGTCAGAGAGAGAGAGGGAGAGATAGTGTGCACAAGCAGGCAGAGTGGCAGACAGAGGCAGAGAGAGAAGCAGGCTCCCTGCCGAGCAAGGAGCCTGATGTGGGTCTCCATCCCAGGAGCCTGGGATCATGACCTGAGCTGAAGGCAATGGCTTCACTGACGGGGCCACCCAGGCGTTCCTCAACGATTAGATTTTTTTTTTTTTTAAAGATTTATTTATTTATTTATTTGACAGAGAGAGTTCACAAGCAGGCAGAGAGGCAGGCAGACAGAGAGGAGGAAGCAGGCTCCCTGCTGAGCAGAGAGCCCGATGCGGGGCTCGATCCCAGGACCCTGAGATCATGACCTGAGCCGAAGGCAGCGGCTTAACCCACTGAGCCACCCAGGCGCCCCAACGATTAGATTTTTAATCAAATGTCTTAGTCATCGCTTTCTTATAAAGTACAGATTTTAACTCTTAGCTTTTAGGGTGAAGAACATGACTGTTCTCTGTCATTTACTATGCTTATTATCTTGACTGTAACAAGAGATTTAGAACTCACTATCCCAGTCATCTTGCTAACTCATATCGTGAATCAGGGAGAAAATCCATAGAGAAATTGATTATACATAAACTTAAACCCTCCTTTGCACAGAACAGTTTTCTCTGCTGTTTACATCAGTTTTCACTCTACTTATCTTTGCTTTCAAGCTCTCAACCACTGCCTTAATGATTTCCTTTTCCATTTTTTTCTGTCAGTTTAATCTCTTCTACTAAACCAATGTTTACTGTTTTATCTTTCTCTTTTCTGGTCCATATACTTTCACAATACAGATAAAAGAAGATTTTGCTGTGTTATCACAAGGCAAGACTCTAACAGAGCAAATTACATTTTTCAAATAGGTTCTAGTACAGATTGCAACATATTTAAAATGATTACTCTTCCTCAAATTTAATTTTTAAATGAAATGTGAATTCAATTTTTTCCTTTTCTTTTTTCTTTCTTTCTTTCTTTTTTTTTTTTAAGCCACAAGGGTCATGAGAACAAGTTTGAGCTTAGTCACTCATATGTGTTTTAATCTTCATAGTTATCTTGTAACCCAAATATCGGTCATTCTAAGAAAGGGTTAGAATTGTTTGGACATTTCACAGGACTTTGGCTCAGATAAGTTGTTCCAATAATATATTTTCCCCAAAGAATGGCTTTAATTAGGGTCACCTGAGTGGCTCAGCTCTTGATTTTGGCTGAGGTGAGATTGAGCCCTGCCTTTGAGCCTTGCATCAGTGCTGCATCAGCCCTGCAACGGGCTCCATGCTTAGCCTGGAGTCTGCTTGAAATACTCTCTCTCACTCTCCCTTTGCACCTCCCCTCACTTGCTCTCTCTAAAATAAATAAATAGGGGCGCCTGGGTGGCTTAGTCGGTTAGGCATCTGCCTTTGGTGCGGGTCATGAACCCAAGGTACTGGGACTGAGCCCCACATCAGGTCATGATCCTAAAGCCATGTCTTCTGTTGGCCTTCCCAACTAATTCCACCATCATTTCAATGTGACTTTATTTATGTCTCACTTAATCATCTTGCCAGTGGTAAATGGGCAGGTTTTCCTTAGTTTTTGGCCTGATTCCAAGATACAACAGTAGGCACAATCAGGGAAATAAAGATATTTTGCCTATTTTCCCTAGACTGCTTTAATAGCTCAGAATAAGTAACGTGCTAGGAGTTGGTGGTTTGGATTTGTGGCAAGAATGTGAGTTTGGGAGTCAAACTCAGGTTGTAATCCTAACACCCCCCTCATAGCTATCTGACTTGATTCTGAGAGTCTCAAGATTTCATCAGCAAGGGACTCCAGGGTGGCTCAGTTGGTTAAGCATCTATCTTTGGCTCAGGTCATGATCCCGGGGTTCCTGCATCAGGCTCTCTGCTTATCGGGGAGTCTGCTTCTCCCTCTCACTTTTACTCTGTGCTTTCATTCTCTCTCTTTCTCTCAAATTAAAAAATAAATAAAAATAAAAAAGATTTCACCAGCCAAAAGGGCAGGGAATTCATGGCAGACATGGAAGAACAGGGTGGTTGCAGGATCTGTAGCTTTGGAACTTTCATGAGATTGTGAGGATTGAGGATTACATGTAGTGACATAAATTTATGGAAAGCACAAAAAGAATCTGGCTTTGTTGGACACCTGCCAATTTGTAGCTCAATCATCCTAAGCTCAAGGAGATAATAGATTGATAATTCAACTGTGTACATAATATAGATGTTCCCTATCAATGGGTAGTGGATATTAGGGACCAGTGCCATCCTTCTGAGGGGGCAGGCAGTCCTGGTCTGCCTCACCTAAACTGTGGGTAGTGAAGGCTCAGGTAATTTTGTGTGCTCTCCTACTCGTATGCTTTTAAATTTTCTCAGAATTCATTCTTATCATATTTTCACCATGAAGCAATAATAATGAATGCCCATGACCTCTTTGCATGGCAGTTGGAGACCAAGTAGGAACACATATCACCTATTCCAGTGTTGTGTGGTTTTGGAAGCAGCAGGGTTTAACTGGCCCACCTAAGATGGGAAACAGCCCTCTTTGGGGGCCAGTCACCTGACAGTCTGGGGCCATGTGTTGCTAGCTCAGGATCATGTCTGGTGGCATCAGAGGAGTCCTTCAGACACCAAAGCTCCCACATTCACTAGTCACTGGAAAGAGGTAAATTTTCTGCAAAAAGAAAACCCAGAAGACTGGACACTAGTTGCCTGACTTTTGCTAAGTCCCAAGTCCTCACTCTTAGACATTATTTTACCAGGTCTGCAGTAAGGCCAGGCGTGTTTTTGAAAATGTCGCTCACAAGTTGTGATGTGTATCCCTAGATAAGGACCGCCGAAATAAGCCCTCTCCAAAGTCCCAGTGGCTTCTTAGTTCAAGAGGCAGGTTGAATTGTCAAGAGACGGGTTTTCTCTCTTCTCTTATTGGGTAAATTGTATACAATAATTTGTACATTTCATCTTGCCTTTGTCCCCAGAGGTCTGGTACCTTTTGTCCATTTCACAGAACCTAGTACCCTGTGTAGCTACCGGGGTAGGCAGATGGGCTCCTGCAAAGTTAGGATGTTTGTAGAACTTTTGTTTGTCACATTGTGATGCTCTGATGTATGTTGTATAATTTTCTTTTGCTTTCTGTGTAAAGACCACTATTCTCCGGTTTATAATTCAGCCTTTCTACGTGAATAGCCCATTTAGAATTTTCTGACTAATTTTGCAGCATGCATTCAGATATTTTCCTCACCCATCACTATAGTAACCAGGAAAGAGGCCTCCTCCTGGAGGAGATGAAGGCTGCAGCCTGAGGCATAGGAGCCTATGGGGGTAAAAAGGAAAATCTGAGGTAAGGGCTCCCTTCAGCTTTTTCTTTGAAAGAAAGACCTTTATGTTTGAAATATCGTAGGGACAGCTTGTGCCAAGAGTGATGAAATCTTGTGGCAGTTACTGTGATCTTCATGCCAGGTCACCCGTTTAGATCTTGCTGATAATACGTAAATGATGCCAACATAACACCGTCTGACCACTCACTGTTCCTCTTCATTGTCGTGTACTTTCATCCAGGGCTGTGGCACTCGCTGTCTTCCAGCTGATGCGGAGGGGGCCGAATCCTGACTCGTGACAGTCATACTGCATGTCTCTTACTTGGCCAAGAAAACTGTTACATTCTCTTTTCATTTGTCAAATGTAAAGATATTGGGTCCTCCCTAAAACTTACTGCTGAGCCGCAGAGCATGAATTAGGATGAACACTTCATGGAAACAAAAGTAAAATATATCAAAATCTAGATGAGGAACATAACATATAAGAGCAAAATGAAGCAGAAAAATCTCTAAAGAGATGAGAAAATAAATATAATTTCTTAAATTCATTCCATTGGAACAGTCTACAAAGACGGAAAGCCCAAATTATTACTATAAGTAAACTTTGCAAAATGATTACAGTCAAGCAGTTAGGTTTTCATGACATTTCACATTTACCAAACTGCAGCCTTGAGACTGATGTTGGGGTTCATTTGCATGATCTTCAAATATGCAGGCCTTCTGCATAGGCCTCATAACTCCCAGAAAAATGGATAGATTTCCCCAAAAGGGAAATTAGTGGATTCTTAAGGGGTTTACAGTGTGGATTGTAAGGAAAGGAAAGAACAGGGAAGTCTCTTTAGCCCATATAGGGCTATCCTTCTCCAGAACAGACACCATTTTTCTCAGTACTTAGCTACCCAGCACATCACAAAGGGTAATCTGTTGACCCTTAGGTACAAAAAAGGGTGAGTCAGAGACTTTATAGGATTATTTCCTAGTAGAAATTAAATGTTTCATGGATTTCTCCCTTTCTTCCATCATAAAGTGAGCAAATACATAAGGGATGAGGAGGGTTAGGTTAAGGGACAAGGTTGAAATGAGCTTTTGAGCTTTTAGATGTGACCTAGGGAGGTCATAACTGCCTCTGAACTGCATCTTATCCTCCTGGGATTCCAGAAAAGGTAGAGTTAAGGAGGATGGATTTTCTTGTCAAGATCTCAGGCAAATGATTTGCTGGAACCAAAGCTGGCATCCAAGGGATAAAAATCATTGGGATTGTAGGGTATTTAAAGGTCAAAACTTTAAAGCATTGTAGTAATAGTCAACTCCAAATGTTCCCTGGAAATATTCTTTCTGTTATCAATGGGCCCAGTATTGCTGTATGTTTCCTTCTTCATTGGCTGTTTTACATATCTTTTAGAAAATGACTTATTGTATATTTTATCTGCCTAATTTTGAAAGCAGTTGAAGCTATTATGTGTGTTACTACAGAAATTATGTTCTTACCCAAGTAAACTTACAGATGCAACTGCTAAACGTCAGACTCTTAATTGGCATTTTCGCTGCTTTTAATACAAGTTCAGCTCAGCTCCTCTGCACAGTGCCCAGAGCAGGACATCAAAGCCAGAAGTACACAAAGTCATCAGAGTTCAGATTTTTTCCTGCTTTCCTGTGGAGGGGCCAAGAATACAAACATCCTCAATTGCTACAGCAGGAGGGAACATTAGTCCATCAACAGAACCAAACAGGAAACACCAAATGGGCATTTCTTCTATTTATTTTGCGCCTGTTAGGAAGGATGAAGTTTATGTCTTCCAACCATATTTGACAAAAAAGCACAGAAAACATATAAGATGTCGTCATTTTAGTTAGTTTAAACTCTGATTTCAAGCAGATGTAATGCTGGCATTTTACTTACTACCATTTATGCAATACTACATTCTTAGGATGTTGGAATTTTACCATATCTGGGGTCATTTTTTTCTTTTTTAAACTGTGAACCAGAAACTTAACATTTGCTGCAACCTATTGAGATTCACATTATGATTCACTTAGACCTTAATTAAATTTCTCAGATACTTTCTTTCCAGAACCACGAGGATACACGTTTATTGAACAGAATAACTCTGCCTCCCTTCAGTTTGTGATAAGGTGCTAAATGTGTCAGATAAGGCCAGGAAGTACCTCAAATGGTACTTCAGAGGTTTGTTTGCCTTACCAAAATTTTAAATCTTGGTATCTCAGTTGGTTATCCACTCCATTACTTCAGAGCAAGTTCTGTTACTTCACTGCCGGTGACAGCAGATAAGCAAAAATAGAGCATGTTGTCATGATTCGAACACGCCTAGTGAAGGAGCAAAAGAGAATGTAATTTGTATTTTAAATGAATATTTCCAGAAATAAATCAACAAACCACTTCATTATTCTTATAATTACTCAGAATCTCTTGATTCCAGAAGACTTTTTGGCCTGCTGGTTAAAGGGAAATGGGTGTTTCTTTTTACCTGTCCTCATTACTTTTCTCATCCAGCCAGTGGTGTACCAAGGATGGGATGGTGGGAGTGGTCTACCCCTAGTATAGGCAGCAAGGGAGTGCTTTCTGTATAAAAAATTTAAAAGGAATAAAATAAAATAATAGTAAAAGTCAGTCTGCTTTTTTTTTTTAAGATTTTATTTATTTATTTGACAGACAGAGATCACAAGTCCGCAGAGAGGCAGGCAGAGAGAGAGGAGGAAGGAGGCTCCCTGCTGAGCAGAGAGCCCAATGTGGGGCTCAATCCCAGGACCCTGAGATCATGATCCCAGCAGAAGGGAGAGGCTTACCCCACTGAGCCACCCAGGACCCTAGGATCATGACCTGAGCTGAAGGCAGAGGCTTAACCCACTGAACCACCCAGGCGCCCCCAGTCTGCTTTTTATTATCACTATGCACCAACAGTTCTAAGCAATGCCAATGACTTTACTGCTCTCTGAACAAAAAAACAGTCTTTTGTCGGTCTAAGTTCTGAACAACCGCTGCAGTTACTGAAATGGGATAATATGCATGTAAGCTGAAAATCACCATGTTTTCCTATCACTTACGCTTTAATAAACATTATACTCCTCATGGAAGCAATTCCAACTGCCCTACAGGTGGACTCAGCTACACATATTTATTTCAAGAATAAGCAACCAACTTCTATTTTTTCATTTTCATAATCCCTCTGGTATAATTATTTATTTTGAATCTGGGTTTAAACACAGGATTACGTAGTACCTCAGGGGCTAAAGATATGAACTGAGCCTGAAGCAAGCTCAAATAATTTGCAACCATTATCAGCTTTGGGGAATTTGACCAAATAAAATAGAAATTTATGAGGAATTTTCTGGTGAAGGTATTCAACTGCAGAAATATCTGAAAGCTGCTACAATGAATCCCAGAGAACAAAAAAATGGACAGTATTGCAATTTCTCGAATTTGCTATGAAATGGGATTTTTATGAATCTCTGATAAATATCCTTATTTTAAAGCTTTCTATTTGTATATCTGTTTCTTAATGTGAGAGAAACATTTGAAGTTAAAAAGTGTTCTTTAGTCAACTATGAGTGAGGACAGATTGACAAATCTGATATATACTATATATTGATTCTGTTGACCATGAATGTATGAATATCAGTTTGACAAAGCCATTGACAGATTTGCAGAAGTGAAGTTTCAAAGCCAGAAACTGCAGTGGAATTATTCATCTCCGTGGCAGACCAATATGTAGGCATAAATACTTTTCTCCTCTAAAAAAAAAAAAAAAAATTAATGTACTCTAAAAAGAATTAGAACTTTATTTCTTGTATTTTATTATTTTTTAAAGATTTTCTTTATTTGAGAACGAGAGAGAGAGCATGAGCAGAGGGAGGGACAGAGGGAGGGAGAAGCAGGCTCCCTGCTGATCAAGGAACCTGACTTGGAACTCTATCCCAGGACCCTAGGATCATGACCTGAGCCAAACAGATGCTTAACCAACTGAGCCACCCAGGTGCCCCACATTTTACTAATATTTTACTAACACTATTTGCACTATATACAAAATTTATTAAAGGAAAATTGTCACTGTCTGAATTGCTTTTCTGGACAAAATAATTCTTATTTGTTGCATGTCATGATTGTTGCCGAAAATACTTTTGTCTGCAAAAGAAAGAGGTTCAAATGATCCCTTTCAGGTGTCAAGTCACTAGGTATGCCCCTGTATCCATCTTTTCAGTTTAACTCAAAACAAATAAAACACATTCTGTCTTCTTATTTCAACTGCATTTTTAAAAATTATGCCAAATAGCAACTCATTTTAATAAGGCAGGTTCTTAATAATCAAGAAGTAGAAGAACTATCATAGATTTAGTGATATATAATTATTAATTTTTAATTAATAATTATTGTTAATTACATATTATATATGCTATATATTACCAAAATATATGCCAATAATATATGCTTTGTGTCTTAACTGGTTTGAATAAGCTTAGTAGGATAAAAAAAAAACACAAAAAAATACAGCCTGCTGAAATTTAGACATGAACAAAGACATTATGAAGATCTCATAATAGCTAAAAAGATGAATCTCTAATTTTAAACCTTCCACTATATGTGATAGTTTTACTATTTAACTCTAGAAAATGTTTAAGGAATAAATATCTTTATTGACTTCAAATAACAGAAAAAAAGGGAAGGCTCTCCAACTTAACTTACGAGGCCAGCATTACTTTGATATCAAAATAAAAATAGGAAATTATGAGGAAAAAATTAGGGGGCAACCTCAATCATGAACGCAAATAACAAAATTCTTAATTTCAGCTGACTAAAGAATATGTACAAATGATAATATGTCACACATACGTTGATTTTGTTGTAATGGTGAAATATTAACATTAGAAAACCAAATCAGAATTTACCACATAAACAGAATAAAGAGAAGAAGTTTTGTCAGAATCTTTCTGGAAAAGCAGTTGATTCCAGTTAGCATTTGTTCATGATTAAAATACATCTTTTGGCAAACTGAGAAGAGAAAATAATTTCCTTCATAGAGGATATCTACAAAATACCCATAGCAGTCACCATAAACTTACTGAAAGCTTTCCTTCTGAGATTAGGAATAAGACACATATGAGAATTATCACCATTTCTAGTCAGCCTTATACTGGAGGTCCTAGTCAATGTGGTAAGGAAGAAAAAGAATTTTAAAAAACCATATAAAACTGATATTATTTAATGTGGCTCATCTATGTAGAAAATCCCAAAGATTCTACAGATAGATATTAGAATTAGATTAGTTGAGGGGCACCTGGGTGGCTCAGTCCGTTAAGAATTGGATGAGTTTGGGCGCCTGGGTGACTCAGTTGGTTGAACGGCTGCCTTCGGCTCAGGTCATGATTCTAGACTCCTGGGATTGAGTCTCACATCGGGCTCCCTGCTCAGCGGGGAGTCTTCTTCTCCCTCTGACCCTCCCCGTTCTCATGCTGTCTCTCTCTCTCTCTCTCTCTCTCAAATAAATAAATAAAAGTCTTTAAAAAAAAAAAAGAATTGGATGAGTTTAACAACTATGTATTTTTTTTTTAAGATTTTATTTACTTATTTGACAGAGAGAGATCACAAGTAGGCAGAGAGGCAGACAGAAACAGGCTCCCCACCGAGCAGAGAGCCCCATGTGGGGCTCGATCCCAGGACCCTGAGACCATGACCCGAGCCGAAGGCAGAGGCTTACGTCACTGAGCCACCCAGGTGCCCCACAACTATGTATTTTTAAAATTGCATTTCTATGATAGGTAACAACAGAAAATAAAACTGAAAAAAAAATTTACAATAGTTTAAAAAATATTTAAAACCAAGGAATAAATATCTAAAAATTATAAAAACATAAAAACATTTCTGAGAGACATTAAGAAACCTAAATTAATACAGTCCAATACCACATTCCTAGACATTGGAAGACTTAGCATTAAATATGTTCATTTTTTTGAAAACGAGCTTTAGATTCAATAAAATTATAGTCAAAATTCTACCAGGCTTGTATGTGTGCTTAAATGTGTGTGTGTATTTGTAAGTATCTGTGTATGAGAGAGAAAGGAACTTGAAAGAAGCCTGACATGAACAAACAGAAATTATGAAATATATATAATACATACACAGACACATAATATTTTCAAATTCACTTCTTTGCTATGTTGCTCTCCATCGCAGCTGGTTGATTTTAGTTTGTTTTACTTTAGTGAACACTGGTGTACAAATCTGTTTACACATTTGTCTCTCACTATTCGATTCCAGTGTTTTTGAGGGCAAGATCTTATATTTGTGTCTATATTATTCCCAGTGTATCACACATGTCTGTCGAGTGAATGAATGAGCCTTTCTACTCAACATCTTGACTCAGTGGTAAGTTCCCATTTTAACCTTTCTAAAGAAAGTTGAAATCACTCTGATACCTGCCAGCAGAATTAGAGCCAAATCACATTCTTTTTTTTTTTTTTTTTTTTTTTAAGATTTTATCTGTTTAGTTGAGAGAGAGAGAGCACAAGCCAGGGGTGTGGGGGCAGCAGAGAGAGAGGGAGAAGCAGACTTCCCACTGAGCAGGGAGCCCAATGTTAGGCTCCATCCCTGGACCCTGAAATCATGACCTGAGCTGAAGGCAGACTCTTGACCAACTGAGTCACCCAGGTGCCCTGCCAAATCACATTCTGAAAAATAAAGGATTCTACTTTATTTTTCCATTTGAAGTAATTCACAATTTCACTTCCTGTGGCTCTCTTAATGTGCACACTGCCCAAGTTTCACAAACTATATCCCGAGAACAAGGCTCTCTTTGCTGATGGTATTGTTTTCTTATTGTTTTCTCGGTGTGCACTTAATCATAAACTTCCCTCTCAGAATTATGTTCAGGATATGAACATCCCTGCTGTACATTTGTATTTAGATACCAACTTCTTTGGAATCCAAGGGTAATTTTATTTAATAATAAATCTGTTTTATAGAAGGAAAATCTGAAAGTACACATCTTGCAATAATTAAGAGAAAATGCACCCTGTTGAAAAGATCATGATGACCTAGACAGAATCTAAAAAGTTGTATGAAAGAATGATATACAAGCCTGCAACATGCTAAATAATGTTTTGGAGTTAATTTTAGCTACAGACTTGCTTATCTGAATATTAGTTATAATTTCTAAAACCCGTTTTAAAAAATACACATTATTTTAAAACTGATACAGAATGTCACCTACCTGAATGACATGTGGTCATTGTATTTGTTTCCATGTTTTGAAGAAAAAGGATAATATTAAATTACATTAATATAATTATATCGTGCCCAAAATATCTGACTATAGGTGTTAGACTAAGTTCATAGTCACTGTTGCAAATATTAATGACTGATTCATATGTATTAATATTTATGACTATAAGGAGAATAGCTAATAATAGTGATATACTGATAATGCACATGTTTACATTTCATCTTTTTAAAAGCAATAACCTTGTAAGTTATAAATACTGTCATTACCCCTGTTTTACAGATAAGGAAACTGAGACACAGGGAATACATATTTGCTTAATGTGACACAGCTGGTAAGTAAAGTAGTAGAGCTAGTTCATAAATCCAAATGATCTGGCTTCAGAACACTTACTCCTCACTCCTCACATAGTACCTATGTACATATGAGGAAAACACATTAAAAAAAAAGTTGCTTTGTGCAAGATTTCCTTTAGCTTAATTTTGCAATGATATTCATCATCAATTCACCATCATTCATCATTAGAAAATCTCTTACTGCAGAATTACTCTACCTTAGTATTGAAAAGCATTAGTATGACTGAAGATTACAGAGGGTCCTGAGGTAAAATAAAGACCAGAGATTTAGAAAAATTATATTCTGATGAAGTGTGAGATTTCAGATATATGTAGAGTAAAATGGTTTGACATACTTCTTAATGACTATTAGCAAAAATGACCTGTGTGATTTGGTTTTTAGAAATGACTTTGAGAACACTGAGTATAAGTTAGGTCTGCTCTGATTTATATAGACTTTTTACTCCCGCATTCAATAACTAACTTTTGACAGTTTTGTAGGATATTATGAAATTTGGTATGACTATGAAGTTTACACCTTCAGAAACTCCAGCAGAAATTTTGCAATTACCTTGATTCTGTCAGGTAAGAGAAACAACAAAAACCACGAAGAATAAATTTCATCAGTTCTTTCCCATAACAAGAGCTTTGTTATTCTTCACAATTCCATTTGGTGTCCTGATTAACCTTACTTTTTTGGATCTCCTTATCTTTTTTTTAAAGATAGATTTATTTATTTATTTATTTATTTGACAGACAGATCACAAGTAGGCAGAGAGGCAGGCAGAGAGAGGGGGAAGCAGGCTCCCCGCTGAGCAAAGAGCCTGATGTGGGGCTCAATCCGAGGATCCTGAGACCATGACCTGAGCAGAAGGCTGAGGCTTAACCCACTGAACCACCCAGGCGCCCCTTGGCTCTCCTTATCTTTAATTAATATGTGAAATTTCATAGGGAAATGTTTTAAATTTGGATCATATGAATTTAGAAGTCATTATAATTCATAGACTGAACCAAAGATTACCTTTGGCATAAGTTCAGAGAGAGTGGAAAGCTTAGCTAAACAATTCAACCCACACCCAAGCAGCATCTGCAGAGTTTTTGTTACCTAATTTGCAAAATCTGTGTAGCTTATTCCACACACAAAGCTGTAGAATGATAGAAAGCTTTTTCCATTTTCCAGCAAAATACTGCACAGGCAGCAACATGTTTATGAAAACAAAGCAGCTTCATGCCAGTTCAAGATTCTCCAGCTTCCCATTTTCAAGGGTCTCTGGACTTCTGAGGGCTTGCCCAGACATCCTTGCTCAGGTCCATCTGGAACTACAAGTTCGTCTGTGGTTCCAAATAGCAAAACAGTATTTCAGAAATGTTTGCTATGATCTTTGTTTTATTTTTCTCATGTACCCTGTGCTAGACTCTCTATTCATCTGTATCCATTTACTAGTAACATGTTTTTTCTCAGTAGATAAATTAGTTTGTCTTCTTGTCTTTAACTGGCTGAAAAAGTCCAGAGTGGGATCTCCTCCACCCCAGTCCTGTCCATCTGCTTACCATATTCCGTGGCCACGTGTCCTGAATTTTTCATCTCCCGTAGCTGATGTGGCCACTCTACACTTCCAAGAACTTACATAATGTTAAATCCTAGAACATTTACAAGTTGTCAGGGAACATGTACCCGCCCACAAGTAATTATCTTTTTTCCCCCCATTTTTCCCCTTTTCTTTCTTCTTTTTGAAATTTATTTCAGTTGAAAGTCTCCACATTTTTTTCATGACTGGAATTTTAGGTTGGCGAAGGGAAGTGCTAAATACAGTTTAAAAAGCAATGTTCTGCTAACAAACTCAGATTTTATTTTTTGAGGCATGGGAAACTATCATTTTGTTATTGTTTTAACAGGGACACTAATGATCAGAGCTAAGCTTTAAGAATATTAATCTGAATACTATGCTTTGGATGGATTAAAGAGAGAAGAGGACAAGGTCATGAAAACAAGTTATTGCTCTAAGATCTATCTGGGTGAGAAAGTAATGAAATCCTGGACTGGAAAAGTAGTAGTGGAAATGTATAGTAAGAAGAAAATTGTCAGTAGAATTAGCAGGACTCAGCAACCAAGTAAAGTTGGAGTAGAAGGAAAGTCAAAGGCAACTGAAGTTTCAGGTTGCCTATTTCCTTTTCCTACTCTTAGTGCTAATGCGATTACAGAAATGTGGAAAAGAAGAATTTCTCTTCTGCAGTTAGTGGGCTAGTGAAATATCCAAGAGGAGGTATTTAACCAGACAACCTAGTTATAAGACTTGAAAGTCTTTTTACTGATAGTCTGTGAAAATGGATGGAATTTTTATGTGAGAGTATGTGGTATAGAAAGATAAGAGTTCAATGGGACTTTAAAACACTCACCGGGGGAAAAAATACTCACTGGGAAAAAAGGGATTGAGAAAGAAAAGTATACAAGGAAGAACCAGTCAGGGAAGTGTGAGAGCACACAGGAGAGTGCACAATCACAGAAAGCCAGGAAGGAGAGTTTCATGCACGTTTATTATGTGGGATTCATTGAATCTCTTGGATAAGCCGATTAATGTTTTTAATCAAATTGGGCATGTTTTCAGTCACTATTTTTTCATATATTTTTTCTGCCTCCTCATTCTTTTTTTGGGTAACTCCCATTAAATTGATATTGGTATGTTTGATGTTGTTTTACTGGTCTCTTTTCTTCAGCTTGAATCATTTCTACTGATTTGTCAAGTTCACTGATTTTTAGTTCTGTCATTTTGAATCTGATTTTGAGCCTTTCTAGTGAATTTTTCATTTTAAATCCAGAATATGCATTTGTTTCCTTTTTCTAATTTCTACCACCTTACTCAGAATTTCTGCCTTTTTTTTTTTTAAGATTTTATTTATTTATTTGACAGACAGAGATCACAAGTAGGGAGAGAGGCAGGCAGAGAGAGAGGAGGAAGCAGGCTCCCCGCTGAGCAGAGAGCCCAATGCAGGGCTCGATCCCAGGACCCCGGGATCATGACCTGAGCCAAAGGCAGAGGCTTTAACCCACTGAGCCACCCAGGCGCCCCGAGAATTTCTGTTTCTTGATTCATTGCTATAATACTTTCCTTTAATTCTTAAAACATGGTTTACTTTTGGGACACCTGGGTGGCTCAGTGGGTTGAGCATCTGCCTTCTGCTTCAGCTGCGATCCTGGGGTCCTGGGATAGAGTCCGCATCAGATTCCTTGCTCAGCAGGGAGTCTGCTTCTCCCTCTGCCTGCTGCTCCCCCTGCTTGTGCTCAATCTCTCTCTCTGACAAATAAATAAATAAAATATTTAAAAAAGAAAACGTGGCTTACTTTAGTTCTTTGAACTAAATAGCCAATTTTTAAATAAGTGCTTTGTATTTTTTGTCTACAAAATCCAACCTTTGGGATTTAGGGGCAACCAGAGACTTCTTTTTTTTTTTTAATCAGAGACTTTATTGACTGCTTCGTTTTCTGAATCTGGGTCACACATTCTTGTTTCTTTGCCTACCTATAATTATTTAATTGAAAACTGATTAGACATACTAGATAACATATTGTAATGAGCCTAGATTTATTTATTATTTATTTATTTATTTATTTATTCGTTCATTCATTCATTCATTCATTTATTTTTACTTTTGAAGGTTATTGTTGCTGTTGATTCTTGTTTGTTACTTTGGTAACTTGCCTGAACTATAATTGTGAAATTTTTCTCCCCTGCCACTTTCCTATGCGGATGTCTCCAGATGTACATATAGATCTATATGTATCTATATATTATATATGTCATATGTATGTTTATCTCTAGTTTTTAACTAAGCAGATTTTTATTAATATACATATATACATGTATATCTAGCTATATGTATATACACATACATGTATATCTATTATATCTACACACACAACACACACACACATGGTTATTTTTATTTTGTTTCCCTGTGTCTGCATGACTTGGTGATTTGACAGGTTGTGCTCAACATGTTGAGCCAGTAAAGTCTCTGTCCTCTGCCAGTGAATCTCTGTGTGAACAGGGGAGCTCATTGAAAGTTCAGGCTATTTTTAAGTGTGCTTCATCTTCACCTTTTTAAAAAAAAATTATTTATGGGCGCCTGGGTGGCTCAGTGGGTTAAGCTGCTGCCTTCAGCTCAGGTCATGATCCCAGGGTCCTGGAATCGAGTCCCGCGTCGGGCTCTCTGCTCAGCAGGGAGCCTGCTTCCCTTCCTCTCTCTCTGCCTGCCTCTCTGCCTACTTGTGATCTCTGTCTGTCAAATAAATAAATAAAATCTTTAAAAAAATTATTTATTTATCTATTTATTTTCTTTCTTTTTTTTTTTTCCATCTTCACCTTTTACTTTCCAGTGGGCCTTTTCTCTTTCCTCTATGCATGCACATAGCTCCAGGGTTGGCCTGGAATGGGTGACTAGCTTTGCCTCCCTCTCATCTCCACATTTGCACAGACAGGATAATGCCTCAACCATGACCACAGCCTCGGACTGGTAGAGCTGTTGGCTCTCTCTGTTCACCCACCTAAGAACTCATTACTTCAACTAAAAATGTTGGGAGTGGTTGTCTCCCCCCCTCCAAACTGAGTGAGCTCACACTTACCATGCAGAGAAGCTGCCAGTTTTTCTAGCCTACCCTACCTCTACCAAATCTCTGTCCTTACTAAAGAGGCAACAGAGGGTAGAGAGCAGCTGCAGGCCAGAATGCCACAGTCTCTTTATTCTTACTCAAAATTCAATAGTTTTTCAAGCCTAAACACTTCTCAGATTGTTGTATGCCTTTGGTCAATTTTCAGAGTGTTAAAATGATTGGTTTTGTCAATTTTATCTAACTTTATACATTTTAGAAAGAGGTTTTATACTTTACTTTCAAATTTTATACTTTTTCCCTCTATTTCAGAGTGATTTGTGTGTCATAAAGGAATAGGATAATAAGAAAATTGAAAGTGATCAGGCCACTTCAAACACCTTAATAAAAACTGTTTAAGGGGTACGGTTGAAGAATGATATAGAAGGTTAATGTACTATCATTCTACATTATTCTACTTACTTCCTCACAGAATAGAAATCTTTGACCAACTCCTGTGGCAATAAACTTTATTTAAAGTCTCATACTCACATTAGAACTCATTCTTCAGGAGCGTCTGGGAGGCTCAGTTGTTTGAGCGTCTGCCTTTTTTTTTTTTTTGATTTTATTTATTATTTGACAGACAGAGATCAACAAGTAGGCAGAGAGGCAGGCAGAGAGAGAGAGAAGAGGAAGCAGGCTCCCTGCGGAGCAGACAGCCCAATGTGGGGCTTGATCCCAGGACCCTGGGATCATGACCTGGGCCGAAGGCAGAGGCCTTAACCCACTGAGCCACCCAGGCGCCCCCTTTTTTTTTAAATTTATTTGACAGACAGAGATCACAAGTAGGCAGAGAGGCAGGCAGAGAGAGAGGAAGGAAAGCAGGCTCCCCGCTGAGCAGAGAGCCTGATGCGGGGTTCGATCCCAGGACCCTGGGATCATGACCTGAGCCCAAAGCAGAGGCTTCAACCCACTGAGCCACCCAGGCGCCCCAGGCGTCTGCCTTTGACTTGGGTTGTGGTTTCAGGGTCCTGGGATCAAGCCCTGAGTTGGGCTCCCTCTCTCCCTGTTTCTCGCTCTCCCTTTGACCCTCTGCCTGCTTTGTGTTCTCTGTCTCTTTCTCTCTCTCCAATAAATAAAATCCTTAAAAAAAAAAAAAAAAAGCCAAACCTCATTCTTCAGAGCAAGATACTTACATCTCTCCTTTTCATATAAAAGAAATTATGCCAGTGGGGTGCCTGGGTGGCTCAGTGGGTTAAGACTCTGCCTTCAGCTCAGGTCATGATCTCTCCGGGTCCTGGGATCCAGCCCCGCATCTGGCTCTCTGCTCAGTGGGAAGCCTGTTTCTCCCCCTCTCTCTGCTTGCCTCTCTGCCTACTTGTGATCTCTGTCTGTCAAATAATAAATAAAACCTTTAAAACAAAAAAATTATGCCAGAGAACCTGGATAAGCCAATCTGAAAATCACATGTTGAGCTTCCATTTAAATTTTCTCAGGGACAAACCCCTGACACAATTGTTTATTCTTCGAGGGTGCAAAAAATCCAGTGAGATACTGTGTGCTATTCAGTTGGTCATTATGATATTTAAAACTATTCCTTAAAGAAAAAAAATATTGTTCTCTAAATATTAGGCAGGTCCTCACTGCTTTGCTGGTTTTCTCAAAGAGGAGTTATGTGCCGAACATGTATTTTCACTAAACCCGTACCCTGCATGTATACATATAATTGGCTTCCAAGGATGGAAAAAAGCTAGAGCAATTTTGGGGTGTTTTTTATGCAGTTTTTTATACATGATGAAGACAGATATTCATTGTGTTTGGGATGGTTGTTCTTAAAGGCAAAAGACTTAACATGGGTGCCTGGGTGGCTCAGTCAGTTAAGCATCTGCCTTCAGCTCAGGTCATGATCCCAGGGTCCTGAGATCAAGTTCTGCATCGAGCTCCTTGCTCAGTGGGGAGCCTGCTTATCCCTCTGCCTGCTGCTCCCCTACTTGTACTCTGTTTCTCTGACAAATAAATAAATGAAATCTTTTAAAAATATATTTAAAAAAAAAAGAATTAACATCCATAGGGTTAGCATTAGGTGGAGCAGAGGTCCGTAGCTCTTGAACTGGTTAGTAAACACCAAAGAATTGAGAAATAGAAAGCAGGAACTGTGGGATGCTTTGAGGAGCACACGTCAAACCACCACAACCTCAGATGTTGTGTTCAAGAAGTAAGAGGGCCAAGAAGAAAACATTAGTCAGGTCTGGAACTCCACTCATTCCAATAATATGCCTGGCAAAGAAATTAGTACCTGTTTTGCAACATAGCCTTAGGGCAAGTCTGGGCAAGCTTTGGGTGGGCGAAAAATTGGCTTCCCAAAACTGACCTGGTTTGCCAAGCCAACCCACATGCATGCCTCACACATGGAATCTTCCTTTTCCCCTCCTTTCTTTCCGTTTTTCCTTCCCACTTCTTCCTCACTATCCTGGTTCTCTTCCTCTTGCTCCAACCTCCTCCTTCTGCTTCTCCCCCCTACCCCTGTCCTATTGGTCTACTCTTCTTTTTCTTTCTTTTTCAGAATGATTTACAGAAATGTGGAATGTGTTTGTCAGACAACTGCATCAGGGACAGTTAAGTGGAAGCCAGAAGCATGAGTCTTGTGGTCATCGTAAGTTCTCAGGCTTCCCTACCTCCTCATTTGTTTATGTTAGCTAAGTACTAAAATCAAGGTCTTTACTAATTTATAGTTCAAATACACATATGAGTAAATGTGTTTGTGTGTATGTGTGTATGTAGAAATATATATGTACGTGGATCTGAGTTTGTATAAACACTGTTGGATATTTTTCCAAATGAACTGATGATGACCTCTAATTTGTGGTTTAACAGAAGGAACTTTATGTCCTACTTTTTTCCTCTGGAGAAATTAAAAGATTACTAAGGGTGGTGGTGGGGCAACACTGTGCATATTTGTGTGTGAGTATGTGAGTGTTAGGTAATATTGGGTGGAAAATTTAGGGATATTTTCCTTTGTAGTATTCCAAATAAATCTGTTTATATCGTGGATAGTTACTGGGACTAAATATCTTTCTTCATGAAGGACTTCTTAATTTCCAGAAAATCTTATAATTGTTTATCATTAAGGTCTTTAAGTAGACTTTGTTCCATTAGCAGTAATAGCTTCTTCTGAGCATTTACTCTGTCTGGCATTGCCCAACACTTTACATTCTGATGTTTAATTCTATAGGTGGGCATTAATATCCCCAGGAAAGATGAGATTTGGGGAGGCTAAGCAAATATTGTAGAGCAAATAAGTGTACAGCTGTTACGTGAGTATAGATCTATCTGTAGCCAAAGGACACCTGCCCTTGTGACATAAAAGGACTTAGATAGATATGGGCTTATTTTAGAATTTCCTCCTACTAATTTGGGCTTAAAGTTTTCTTATTTATTTAAGATCTTTCTTTTTTCTTAATGCAGGTTAAAACTACTTTTGCATGATCCCGTAGGTTTTGATATGTTGTATTTTCACTTTTCTTTGTTTCAAGATTTTTTTTTTTCTCTTTTGATACCTTTTTTGTCCCATTGGTTGTTCGGGAGTATGTTATTGAATTTCCACAAATTTTTGAATTTTCCAACTTTTCTCCTGTTTTTCATTTCAAAACCATTGTGGTTGGAAGATACTTGGCATGATTTCAGATTTCTGAAATTTACTAAGACTTTTTGTGACCTTTCATATAATCTATCCTGGAGAAACTGATGTGTGCACTTCCGAAGAATGTGTGTTCTGATGCTATTGGATAGAATGTTCTGTATATGTCTATTAGGTCCATTTGCTCAGAAATATGGTTCTGGTCTAATGTTTCCTTGTTGATTTTCCATCTCTAATTTATCTATTGTTGAAAGTGGGGTATTGAAGTCCCCTACTATTATTGAATTATTATCTACTTCTCCTTTCAGATCTGTTGGCTTAATATATTTAAGTCCTTCAATGTTGGGTGCATATATATTTATGATTGTTATATCTACTTGATGAATTAACCCCTTTTTCATTATATAATGATCTTCTTTGTCTCTTGTTACTACTTTTGGCTTAAAGTCTTTTCTGTCTTGCATAAGTATAGCTGAGCTACCCCTACTTTGCTTTGTTTCGATTTGCATGAAATATCTCTATCCCTTCACTTTGAACCAACATATTCTTAAAGCTGAAGTGAGTCTGTTGTAGGCAGCAAATAACTGGATCTTGTTTTTTTTTATTTTACCCGTCCAGACTCTCTATGTCTTCTAAAATTTTTTTATGTTTTATCTATTTATTTTATTTATTTTCTTTTTTTAAAGTAAGCTCCATCGCCAGCATAGAGCCCAACGCAGGGCTGGAGCTTATGACCCTGAGATCAAGACCTGAGCTGAGACAAGAGTTAGACATTTAACTGAGAGCCACCCAGGCACCCCTGGACAGTTTTATTATAATTGTCTTGGAGAAGATTATTTTGGATTTAAGTTTTTGGGGTGACCTGTTAGCTTCATGAACTTGGATGTGTGACTCTTTCCCCAGGTTTGGGATGTTCCCGGCCATTATGTATTTAAATAAGCTTTCTACTTCTTGCTTCCTCTCTTCTTCTGGGGCTCCAGTGACCCAAACATTGTTTCTTGGAATTGTGTTCTATAAGGCCCATAGGTATTCTTCATTCCTTTTTTTCTTTTTTCTTTTTATTCTCTGATTAAATCATTTGATTGATCTGTTTTCTAGATCATTTTTTAAAAGATTTTATTTGTTTATTTGACAGAGATCACAAGTAGGCAGAGAGGCAGGCAGAGAGAGAGGAAGGGAAGCAGGCTCCCTGCTGAGCAGAGAGGCCGATGCGGGGCTTGATCCCAGGACCATGGGATCATGACCTGAGCCGAAGGCAGAGGCTTTAACCCACTGAGCCACCCAGGCGCCCCTGTTTTGTAGATCATTGATTCTTCCCGGTTAACTCTGCTACTGAAGCTCTCTATTCAGTTCTTTAGCTCAGTCATGTATTCTTCAACTCCAAAGTTTGTTTTTTTTTTTTTTTAAATATCACCTGGGTGGCTCAGTCATTGGGTGTCTGCCTTCAGCTTGGGTCATAGTCCCAGTGTCCTGGGATCGAGCCCCGTGTCATCGGCAAGCAGGGAGCCTTCCTGCTTCTTCCGCTCCCACTCCCCGTTTGTGTTCTCTCTCTTGCTGTCTCTCTCTGTCAGGTAAATAAATAAAATCTTTTTTTAAAAAGTGATGTTTTCTATATATTTTTTTTGAACTCATTTGTTCTTGTTTGAACTCTTGTTCTTGTACTGATATTGTTAAATTTTCTATTGGTGTTCTCTTGTAGCTCTCTGAGCATCCTCAGGACAATGATTTTAAATTCTTTGTTGGGAAATTCTTTAGGACCAGTTACTAAGGGTTTTACTGTATTCCTTTGGTAGAGTCACATTTCCCTAATTCTTTGTGATCTCTGTGGCCTTGTGTAGGTATCTGTGTATTTGGAAAAAAAATCACCTCTTCCAGATTTTACAGACTGACTTGATTAAGGAAAGATTTTCACCTATGGGTGGGGCACACTAGAGCATACTGAGCCCCCAGGTCTGGTGGCACTGGGCACCAACTTTGAAGGCATGTGGCAGCACCAGGTTGGGGATGAGAAGGACCTAATATCTTTCTTGCTCAGGCTACTGGGGTGAATAGCATCGACAACTGTGTGGTACTTGGTGCACACGGTGGGTGTCCATAGTAGCTGCAAGGGCTGTTGAGGTTCTCAGTGGTCTTCAGGTCCAGTGGCTAGGGAGCAGGGCAGGCAACAGTGGTGGTTGGAGCTGGTGATGTGCACATACTCCTCTACTGGGGCCTGTGTAATGGCAAGAGCTTGTTGTACTACACATAGTTGTGGGGGGTGGTGAGGGGAGACAGGCAACGTTGGTTGGGGCATCTGCAGGGGCCCTGGCTGTTGGCATGTTCTTCCATGGCTGCACAGTTGCCCCCAGGCTTGTGCCTGCAGGGACATACTGGTGTATAGCTGTAGGGACTGACTGGTGTAGGCTAGGACAAAGAGCAGGGCCTCATCTGGGCCCACAAGCAGGTGGGGAGACCCTGCCCCTGTGGCTCCACAGTCTCTCCCTGGGTATGCACATGGCAGCTGAGGTTAGGGAGAGTTGGCAGGCCACCGGGTGCACGTGCACAGAGTGGCTGGCTGAGTGTGCACCCAGCAGTGGGCGTCAGCTGTGGGGGTTTGTGCTGGTGTCTTGTGTTCTTGCAGCTGCAGAGGCCTGGGCTGATTGCTGGTGTAGTTCCGGTCTCTGATGGGGGGCTGAAGTGCCGGGGGTGGGGGGTGGGTAGCAGACAGACTCAGGTGGCTGGCATCTCCAAATGAGAACACCTGTGGGATGAAATCTGGTGAAATCCTCGGGGTTTCTGTTGCATCTGTGCTGACCATTAGTTTCTTCAGTAGCAAACTGCCGGATTAGTCTGCAAATCGGGCCCCTGTGAACTGCCATTGCTCCTGCTGCATGACTACTATTGGTAGCGCCTGTATTCCTAGCTGTCTCTGTCTCCGCTGTGCTGGACTTCGGAGGGTGAAACCAAAGGAGGACCTATGAATGGTGCCCCCAAAGGCTAGGTAAGCTGATTGCTCACCCCACTATGCTTTTTCTGACAAAGGGAACTCTTTCTACCTGGGAAGTGCCCTCTTGGCTAACACGGTGCTGGCTGGAGGTGGGATGATGTAGGAAAATGAAGCTGTCTTCACTCCCTTCTTGTGCGATTTCAGGTGTTTTCTTCCACTGTGTAGTTCAAGTTTCTTGAGTGGATGCCAGAGCTCTCCTAGAGCTCCTTTTGTTTGCGAATAGCTGTCTGATTGTTGATCTGTGTTGTAGGGGCAGGAGGCCGCGTGCTCTTATGTCACCATTTTGGGCTCATCTGTTGTTTTGTGGCTGATACTTTTCAGCCTTCTACTCCAGTGAAGCCACAAATACCCTCATCTACATTTAAGACTCCTTTCTTTTCCCTTTGGGAGAACATTGGCTAGAGCTCAGTCAACCTAATTTCAACATAACTGTTTTTTGAAAATTCCCTGGTAGCCTCCTTTGTCCATGCTTAAATGATTATGGAAGTCTAGAAGGGAGACTTCTAATGCATTAACCCATTTTTTTCATGTCAGTAAAATGAAAGTATTATGGGACTCTTCACTCTGAAAAGTTTTCTCAGCTGCTCTGTTACCACTCAACTAAGGACGTCTGAAGGTGAGAATCTGTCCTAGACTGAGGGCAGCTAGTGTACACAGAAATGTCAAACAGATCAGAAATAGATGCAGCTCCTTCAAGCCTCCAGCTGGACGTGTCCTGGCAGAGTGGAATCTGGTCTTCTTTGTTTTGGAACATCAGCTCATTGTTCTTTAATACCTTTTAACCTGGAAAAGTTAAATAGTCTTCAATAACTGAAAGCACCCTATGCTATCAGGATTAGTGTTGAAATCTTCCAGCCCACTGAGTAGACAGCAGCTAGTCCTTTGATAACTATCTGCAGAGTCTCTGGCAGGGAGACTAACCACATGACCGCTGCTTCCTTTATTTCACCCATCTCTGAGCAGCATGATGGCTTAATTCAGTCAGTAAAGAGATTTTCAAACACGTGCCTGCAGATTGGTATGAACTGGCTGTACATCAGATTTATCTGGTGAGATTTTTCTAAGATATGACCCATCCCTGAGGAATGGGGAGAGTTCAGAAATATAAATAATATAAATATAAATTTAAAGACAAATATAAATACAAATATAGTTCCTCCAGTAATTTTGGTGAATAGCCAGACTTTGGAACCTGGCCCAGAGCATCAAAGAGAAATGTAGCTCCTTCCCTTAACTTACGAACTTTGCACTACTGTCCGGAGCAATGTTGTCCAGTTTGGTAGGTGGTAGCCACTAGCCGTGTATGGCCACTGAGCATTTCAAGTGTGAGTAGCTACTTGAGATTTCAAAGACATGTTGACATACAATATTTGAAACATACTGGGTCATGCAGAAATTTTATAAAACCTGATTTCACCTGTTTCCTTGTACATATTTATTTATTGTATATAGACGACGACATCATGAAAGTGCTGTGATTTTTTTTTTTTTTAAGATTTTATTTTAAGTAATCTCTACCCAGTGTGGGGCTCAGACTTACAACCCTGAGATCAAGAGTCACATGCTCAGGGCGCCTGGGTGGTTCAGTTGTTAGGCGTCTGCCTTCAGCTCGGGTCATGATCCCAGGGTCCTGGCTGTGTCTCTGTTAAACAAATAAATAAATTCTTAAGAAAAAAAAAAAAAGAGCCACATGCTCTACTGACTGAGCCAGCCAAGTGCCCATCTTTTACATATTTTAATGTTGCTACCAAACATTTAAAATTACATATGCAGCTTGCATTGTATTTCTGCTGGACAGTTCTGATCTGGAAGGTATTTGTCCCATGAGCCAGGGAACTTTTGAGTCATAAATTTCTAAAGTTCAAAGAATATTGTAGATGATACAACCCTTTCATTTCATAAATGAGGATACTGGCACCCAGGTGGGTGAAGTGACTTATTTAGGTCACCAGAATTGATGGCAGAGCCAGGATGTCTCTGAATCACATATACTTGGATCCCCATCCCGTGCTAGCGTCTCTCACCCATGCTGCCTGTGTTTAGCTGCAGTAGCTCTACTGAGTGTTTCAGGGGTCCTGCAAGTCTGGGGCATAGCAAGTTTCACCACCTACTGCCCCTACTGCAGTTTCTGCTCACAGGTTCCTGTCTGCATAGCTGGTGCTTCCAAAATTCATTACTAAAAAGCCATCTTTGAGCCTAAGCTGCTGTCTCCCCTTTTCGCCATGTCACATGAATTACTAGCTTTGACTCCGCACAGAGCTGTGGTTTTTGTGAGGTCTTGGTATTTTTCCAAAGCATGGCTTAAAAAACCAAAAAACAAACAAAAACTGTCTAGCTAATTAAGAAGTGTGAACCTTAGAAATTCCTTAATCATGTTCCCCCTACCCCAAATGTCTACACATCCTGATTTTCTCTGGCATCTACCGAACAGTGTTGTTTCTCTTCCCTTTTCAAGTACTATCTCACTCTTCAGAAGGATCAAGTGCTGATGGGTAGAGAGCCACTCCCTGGTTCCTGCTTTTAACCATAAAAACAAGTTATTTATTTATTTATTTTTTACATGGCATCAGCAGAGACTTGTTTATATAAAACTTTTTTAAACCAAAACCAAAAATATTTTCCTTCTCTCTTATCCTTTAATAAACTATTTGAGAATTTTAAAGATTTTATTTATTTATTTATTCGTTCATTTATTTATTTAGTGTGTGTGAGCAGGGGGAGGGGCAGAGGGAGAGGAAGCGAGAGAGAATCCCAAGCAGACTCAGCTCTGAGCTTGAGCCAATGCAAAGCTCAGTCTCAGGACCTTGAGATCATGGCCTGAGAGGAAATCAAGAGTTGGACCCTCAACAGCCTGAGCCACCCAGGTGCCCCAAACCATTTGAGAATTTTTAAAAAATAATGTTATTGGTAGCATCCAAAATATTTCTAGAACCCTCTCCCCACCTCCATAGGAATATTTGCTGCTCTAAATGGTGCATTCCAGGAACCTACTTCCCTGGATGATTCCAAGTCTGTTGAGATCCATGTATCTGCGTTTCCAAAATGTATGAAAATCCATTTATGTGTGTTAAAGTCAGTGAAGACACAAAGAAATACCTGACTAATGTCTTTGCGTTTTCGTGTATATCATTCTGGAGTCCTTAGATTTACTCTGTCTTTTTAAATGAAAGACAGATGGGGCACCTGGGTGGCTCAGTGGGTTAAGCCTCTGCCTTCAGCTCAGGTCATGATCCCAGGGTCCTGGGATTGAGCCCCGCTTTGGGCTCTCCGCTCAGCAGGGAGCCTGCTTCCCTCTCTCTCTCTCTGCCTGCCTCTTCGCCTACTTGTGATCTCTGTCAAATAAATAAATAAAATCTCTAAATGAAAGACAGACTAAAATGGAAAATGTAATATCAGTTTCTGAAACTGTCTTATATGTATCTATTTCTATATCTTTCTCATCTATTCATTATCTCTTGTCTATCAGCTATATACCCATATTAGTTTTTAGCTTTAAAATGTTTGAAGAAAATCTGCCTCAGGGTAACAGTCAGAAACCGATTATTAGACTTTGTAACTATTCTTATGATTTCTTGGTAGACTGAATAGGGAACACTTCCTCTAAGTTTGCAGATGTGACAGCATCCTTCTTTCACAACTTCTTCCCACAACTCCCATGTTAGTTTTTTGCCTTTTAAAACTGTGCGGAGAGACATAAAAAATGGGGAGAGGGCTGATACTAAGTCTTATGGACATCTTGATAAATTATCAGAGGCCTTGGCTTGGATGGCTCCAAGCCCTCTGGGCCAGACCTGGCTGACGTTCCTCCTCACTGAAGCCATTCAGCAGAAGAGGCAGACGGAATGCCAGCTCCTCGAGGGTTTGCCTTGATGGGACCAGACTGTCAGTGGTGCATTAAATGAAAGAGGTTGTAGAAAAGTTTGGACACCTGTTCAGACATCGTCTTTCATGTGTCATGTCTCAAGCATGTACTTGAAGGTCCGTAGCCAATGAGACTTGTTTGTACTTCTGAGCAGTAGGACTACCAAACCAGTAATGGAAATTTAAAGGAAAAACTTTATAATGATATATAAAAGCAGAACATAATTCTGCTTCAGTCACCCATTTAAGTCTTCAGTCAGAAGTGCATGCTTCACTCAGGATATAGAACGTGGCACTTTTTAAATTGTTGATCCAGAATAATTGAGCCACTGTTTGCTATCTCAATGTCAAAGCAGCAGAAGTCACATACAAAGATTGAGGCCAAAAATAATTTACATTTTCTGATTTATCCTTCATTACACCAATTCTGCTTATCAGGGAAAGAAAGACATGGACATATTCTGCTTCAGTTTCTGGTAAAGCTGGCAAATAGGACTTGCTTATATATTTCTGAACTAAGAAAATAACAGATAGTTCTAGTTCTGACAATGCTTCTTGTGACAAAAACAAAATTTTATGTTTAGAATGGTGTTTCAGCAACTTCCTAACTGAAAATGAATAGTATATTTTGTCCAGCTTCTTAGTAGTAAAATGCTATTTTAAAATAACCACTGTTACCATTATTAATGAATTTTAGTACTCATTGTCAACCAAATTTGATCAAATTTAAATTAAATTTATCTTTCTTCCTATTTATAATTTTAGGTCAGCTACTGTAGTCATATGTCTTGTTTCCTATATGTAGTAAATACTATTTTCTACATATGGAAGAGTTCTACATATGGAAGCTTCTTAGCTTCCAAAGAATGACATCTGATTGGTGAGGAGCATGCAAATTCAGTACTATTCTTTCACTCTCAAAATAGAAACTGTAATACAGATCTTTCATTTCAATACAGTATATATAAAGTGGAAACAGCTGGGAGTTTTGCAGTATTATTACAAATTAGAATTCTATAATATTTCTTTTCCCTTCAAGCATTTGTTAATCTCCACTCATCTGTGGTTCTAAGTGTTGGCATAGCTTGCTTTCCTCATAAAATGGTATCATTGACTTGTGAAGCAAAATCTTTTAGGTTAAATTGCTAGGCCATGGTCATTCTTAGTGGGATCCAATAAAAGCAAAATTCATATGGCAACATCATTTTCAAACAATTCCCTACCACATTATGTTTTACTTATAAACTTGCTTACCTAGAATGAATAGTATCCTATATCCACATATGGAAAGAAAGTCACATCTTTTTTTTTTTTTTTTAAGATTTTATTTTTTTATCAGAGAGAGAGAAAGAGAGAGAGCATGGGGGGCGGGGCAAAAGGAAGGCAGAAGCAGGCTCCACACTGAGCAAAGAGCCTCATGCAGGACTCTGTCTCAGGACGCTGGGATATTGATCTGAGCAGAAGTCAGATGTTTAACCAACTGAGCCACCCAGACGTCCTGAAAGTCACACCTTGGCATATCCTCTAGCATTTCATTTATAATTTCCCTGGTAGTGTTTATTTATTGAAAGATGCAGAAAATCTTTGAAAGCTCGTTTTTGAAGAACTCGTAAATGAAGGTGACACAATTAGCCCCTTTCCAACAGAGTATGGTTTTGTTTTTTTTAAGATTTTATTTATTTGTCAGAGAAAGAGTATAAGCAGGGGGGGCAGCAGGCAGAGCAGGCAGAAGGAGAAGCAGGCTCCCCACTGAGCAGGGAGCCCTATGTGGGACCCCATCCTAGGACCCTGGGATCACGACCTGAGCCAAAGGCACTTAACCAACTGAGTCACACAGACATCCCAGAGTATGGATTTTTTAGTAGATGTACCAATCTGATGTTAATTCTCTTGTTGCTTTGTGACCACTAGTATGGATATTTAGCATGTTTATGTTTGAAAATGTTGCCACCTTGGCCTCATTAGAACAAAATTCTAACTAAGCCATCTGCTCAAATACTATTCTTAATAACTCTCCTATTGAACCCCAGGACTGTTAAGGAGATTGTTAGTTTTGATTCGTGAGTTACTTGTTCCTGTCTGATGAGTTCAAAGTTTTTAACTGTTGAGTTTTTAACTGTTTCATGTGCCTGGGAGAGAAAAAGAAAAAATATCTAAAGGTTGTGTTTTCTACTCTTATGTGCTAACTTTTGTGCTGACAGTATTACAATTAAATTCACTGGTCAGACCTCTGGTAATTTGAGATGTTTTAAAATTTCATTTTTATATAACTGTTACATATTTGGGCAAAGTGACATCTACAGTTTTTATCCTAGAGTGATTTATATCCTAGTATTGAAGGAGATTTTGAAATTACATAATTCAGAACATAAGTTTTAATACTAAGAAATACCCATAGTTCTTTTATTTATATGGTTGAATGACCTTATTGAGATTTACAAAATAACCATATGTTTGTTTCTTAGAATTACCCCTAGACTCTAAATTTGTAAGATTCTTTTTTTTTTAATTAAAGATTTTATTTATTTATTTGAGACAGAGAGAGCACAAGCAGAGCAAGGGGCAGAAAGGGACAAGCAGATTCCACACTGAGCACAGAGACTTTATGCTGGGCTCGATCCCCAGACACGGAGATCATGACCTCAACTGACTAAGTCACCCAGGCACCCCTGTAAGATTCTTTTAAAATATCTCATAAGCATCTGGCTACTATCCAAAGCCTCATTTAGTCTTATACAGTGGAAAGACACTGACCATCAAATAAATCTTTAATTTTTATGAAGGAAAAAGAACCATGTATCTAGCAAATGTACTTTCAAAATAGCAATTCTTAAAAAAAAATGCTATTTAATACACTACATCACCTGATTAATAAAAAGGGATTAACAAATGTATTTGTATCTGCAACTATAAAATAGAGCTATCCTATTACTTTCCTTTTGATGTACAGTATCCAGATTATATTGTATTGCATGTATATGTCATTATATTAAAATCCATACTGTTTTAGGACTGAAAGACCCCTAGTGATCTTCTACACCAGTGCTTCTCAGATTGGATTTACCTGCAGTGCTTTAAAACTTGCTTAGCATAAACACCCTGTAACAAATGGAAATCTCTGAAATTAGACCCCAGACATCAAAGGTTTAAAAATTCCCCAGGTGATTCAATGGGAGGCCTCGCGTAATAGTAAGTGGCCTAGGCCAGTGATCCTCAAATTTGTGCATAAGAACCACCTATAGAATTTTGTTACAACATGGATTCTTGGTCCTTACTCCCAGAGGATCTAATTCAGTACATCTGGACTTGGGTCTGAAGCGCTTCAAAATTCCAGGGGATGTGGACTGAACTGAACCCCACCCCCATTCATTTGTTAAAGATAGGGCTTTTAGGAGGTAAAGTTACTTGAGGTCATAAAAGTGGGGTCATCCTGTAGGACTGGTGGCCTTATGAGAAGAAGAAAAGAGAACGATCCTTCTCTTTCTACACATGCATGCCCCAGGAGAGGCCATGTGAGGACACAGTGAGAAAACAGGAAGAGAGCCCCCCTTCCCCCAAAACCAAATTGATCTTGGACTTTCTAGCCTCCACTACTGTGAGAAATAAATTTCTGTTGTGTAAGACACCCAGCTTCCGGTATTCTGTTGTGGCAGCCCAAGCTGACTAATAGGCCAAGCGGTGCTGATGCTGGTGGTCCATAGACCGCATTCTGAATACACTAGCTGAAGCCACATTCCCCAGGAATTCGGTTTCAATTTGTCTGAGGATAAGTGCAGGGCATCATTATTTTTTAATGTTTCCCGGGTGATGTTGATGTATAACCAGGACTGAGAACCTCTGATCAAGGCCAATTGCTTCAACTTAAAGCTAATGACACTGAGACTCAAGGAGGTTAAGTGGTTTGCCCTAGTTATCATGTATGCTGTTGCTAAATTTTCCAGATTTATAGGGGGAGAAAAAATTTCTCCTGAGGCCACACACTAGTATGTGAAAGATTGAGCCCTAGACCCCAACACTCTCCATTTCTAGGACTGACCCATTCATTTCTCCCCAAACAACATTAATTTGTTTAATTCAGGTAGATTCATTTTAAGTGGCTTTTTCATTGTAGTACAATCCAAGAATGTTGTATTCTGTGTTCTAGGTCTGCTCCAAAATTGTTGCTATTTGTTATGACATGCTTAATGACTGATCATAAAGTGAGATTATATACACACACACACACACACACACACACACACACACAGGATTCATATGTATATATGTACCTCCATGTGGCTGATCTTCACACTGTAACAGTAATGTACTCACTATGAATAAAAACACTGCCATCTAGCATTACCCTTTTTTTTTTTCATTTAAAGATTTTTATTTCTTTATTAGAGAGAGAGCATGAGCAGAGAGGAGGGGTAGAGGCAGAGAGAGAGGGAGAAGCAGACTCCCAGCTGAGCAGGGAACCTGCCATGGGACATGATCCCAGGACCCTGGGATCATAACCTTAACTGTCTGAGCCACCCAGGTGCCCTAGCATTGTCCTTCTTGCAAGTAGCAGGAAGTGTAGAAAGTTGAGTCATGCAATAAAAATGTGAAAATTTGTTAAAGCTTTTGAATGCCTTAAAAATCTCAGGCATGGGCACCTGGGTGGCTCAGTGGGTTAAGCCTCTGCCTTCGGCTCAGGTCATGATCTCAGGGTCCTGGGATCGAGGCCCGCATCGGGCTCTCTGCTCAGTGGGGAGCCTGCTTTCCTTCCTCTCTCTCTGCCTGCCTCTCTGCCTACTTGTGATCTCTCTCTCTCTGTTTCAAATAAATAAATAAAATCTTTAAAAAAAAAAAAATCTCAGGCATAATGAGGATAAATGACTCAAGGAAGGTAAAAGCTTATTGAGAATTTTACCTCAAGGACAGGAGTTTGGTTAGGTGATAACTGTTAAATATGTAGTGAGGAGCATACTTGGCCCACATGTCAGTGGAAAATTCTATGTAGCTTACACTATCAAGTTTAACAGTGCTGAATGCAGGGTGCCATCAATTTACATTTTGAATAGGAATTTGATTTCCTCCAAAAATAAAGCTTACTTCTCCATATGCATCAATATTTTGTTAATGGGAAGAATGCAGATTTTTTTTTAAGATTTTATTTATTTATTTGAGAGAGAGAGATCACAAGTAGGCAGAGAGGCAGGCAGAGAGAGAGGAGGAAGCAGGCTCCCCACTGAGCAGGAAGCCGGATGCGGGGCTCAATCCCAGGACCCCAGGATCATGACCCGAGCCGAAGGCAGAGGCTCTAACCCACTGAGCCACCCAGGCGCCCCTGGGAAGAATGCAGATTTACATTTTAAAATAAATTGCTACAGTTCATGTACAATATGAGAACCTCAAAAGAAGAAGTTAGACTTTTTTGGCCAATGATACAGTATGGAGAAGTGGGAAGAAGAACATGCAGCTAGGACCCAGCCTTCCCATCTCTACCAGTAATTAGCAACAGGAACTGGCAGTCACCACCTATGCTAACCTCATTTTCTTAGGAAAATAAAAGGGTTGGCATATGATTATTCCAAGGTTCCTTCTTTCTTCTTTTTTGCATAGATGAGAAGTGCTTCTAAGAAATGCTGTTTTTCTGTTAGACTGTAGTTGGGTTTCTTATTTTGCTGTTTTAGGTTTTTTTTTTTTTTGCCTTTTTAGCATTTTTAAAAACACCAGTGTTTTCCATTTGACCATGAAGAGCAAAAATGGCCACCCCAAAATGGAATTATTTATAAAAATCATAAGAACTAGAATGCTGAAGAAGCTATCTGTATTCTTTGGAGTTTGTTTAGAAAAATGTACGGAAAAATGTCATTGGGTTACATACTTAGGTTAATATCGCAAACTGGCAATTATTCCTGTCATCCAAAGATCATCTGAAAGATTTTATCAAAATCCAAAACAGCCAAGATTTTCTTTGCTTAATACAGTTGATGTCATTGGCAGAAGAAAAAGTCCTGAGTAGCCTAGATGTTAAATGTTTCATTGGAACTTAGTATTTATAATACTTGGGCAGCAGAAATTTGAAGTGAAACATTCACTACTGAAACAACTTCATGGGGCGCCTGAGTGGCTCAGTGGGTTAGAGCCTCTGCCTTCGGCTCAGGTCATGATCCCAGGGTCCTGGGATCGAGCCCCGCATCGGGCTCTCTGCTTAGTAGGGAGCCTGCTTCCTCCTCTCCCTCCTGCCTGCCTCTCTGACTACTTGTGATCTCTGTCTATCAAATTAAAAAAAAAAAAAGATTCTCTCTCCCTTTCTCTCTGCCCCCTGCCTGTTCTTTCTTTCTCTCTCTCTCATAATGAAGAAATAAATCTTAAAAAAAAAAAAAAAAAAGAAACAACTTCACTAGTTCAGCTAATACTAAAACCAAGTATTACTTCTTCAAATTGCATATCCAACAGTAGTACTTAGAAATAAATATATTAGGGGTGCCTGGGTGGCTCAGTGGGTTAAAGCCTCTGCCTTCGGCTCAGGTCATGATCCCAGTCCTGGGATCAAGCCCCACATCAGGCTCTCTGCTCAGCGGGGAGCCTGCTTCCCCCTCTCTCTCTGCCTGCCTCTCTGCCTACTTGTGATCTCTGTCTCTCAAATAAATAAATAAAATCTTAAAAAAAAAAAAAGAAAAGAAAAATAAATATATTAGTGAACTGGTAAATGAAAAGCAATCTTCACAATATTTTATGTAAATGAAAGTAAATATAAAGCAATCTTCGCAATGTTGTATGTAATTATTAAATCATTATCGATTATATGGTAAATTAACATATTATCAAAATCTAATGCTTCATTTGGTTCAAGTGCCCATTTAGTAACACTTCTACAAAATGGTGGTCCCCAAACTTTCTATATATTGGAATCACAGGGCTTTAAACACCCCAGTCAGTATGCTTTGATTGGCACAGGCCACCAGAAGCTCTAAAAGCTCCCTAGATTGTTCTAATGCTATGGAACATTGGTTCTGACTTTGGCTGCACACTGGAACCATCTGGTATATTTAACAACATATGGGATGCCAAGGCTTCATTCTAGAAAGAATTAAATCAGAATTTCTGAGAGTGAGCCTAAGCATTGCTGTGTTTTTAGGTACTCCCCCCACCCCAGGTGATGCTAATATGGCATTAGAATTACTACTACAGAATATTGCCAAAGCAACTCCTTATCCTCCTAAATACATTAGCATAAAGTCCCATAAGGCTTAGCTTCCAAACTAATGCAAACCTGGCCTAATCTCAACTACTTTTAGCCGCATTGTGAGTGAGTGGGGTGCATGAAGACAGAAGCTGGGTTATTTCTTGGAATAACACACTGAAATAGCACATGAACATTGGATAACCAGATTCCTGCGCCATGAACCTGTCCTCAGAATCTTCTTAAAGCAATTCTTCCTTAATTGCACTTTTCTGGAAGAAGCCAGAATTTGGTAAAAAGAGGAGGATTAAGTACTATGGAAGCTCCTGTTATAAGGAATCACTAAATTAAATCATGCCTCAGTGAACATCCATTCTAAACTCCTTAGTGATGTTGACGGTTCTTTACAGTACTCAAAAGCCACATTTAAGAAAAATATTATTATTAATATTAAATATGCTTAAGCTACTTTCGGTTCTTTTCATGACTCAAAAGAACAAACAACATCAGTCATTCATGTTGCAAATATCAATAATCATTTGTTTAATTTCAGAGAATAGTCCTGTCCCTTAGCAGGTATATGGGACACCTTGGGTGTTTTATTTTATTTTATTTTATTTTTTGTTTTTGTTTCGTTTTCTCAAGAGAGGAAGGCAGGGGGAAGGGGCAGAGGAAGAAGGAGAGAGAATCTTAAGCAGGTTCCATGCCCAATGTGGAGCCTGACACAGAGTTCAATGTCATGACCCTCATGACCTGAGATCATGACTTGAGCCAAATCAAGAGTCAGATGCTTAACACACTGAGTCACCCAGGTGCCCCCACCTCAGGTAGTTTTAAAATAAATCAGTAAGTGATATAAAAATGATCTATTCAAAAGTCAATTGAGAATGGAGAATAACTTTGACCTGAGGACACTCAAACTGAAAGTGGGGGTTTTAGGTATGAAGTTAGTATAGACCAAGTGATTTAGTAGAAAGAACCTGGATTTGATATCAGAAAACGTAATCCTATGTGCTCTGAGCCACTTATATCTTGGGAAACTCACTTCAGCTCTCTGAGCCTCTTTCCAGTCAAATGAGCCTAGTAATGCTGACATCAGTAACCTGGCATACATGATCTGTTAGGAGATCTTAAGGCCAGGAAATATGTACCGTACCTGAATAAGAATTATATATAAAAGCCTTAAATTGTGACTGAGGATGGAGAGGGTACAATTCAATTATGATTAATAATACTGGTAAATGTTTTCTTTTGTTTTAATGATGAAAACTAAGTTCAGAAAGCTTGAGTCATCTGAAGATGAAGCAGTAGCAACAGAACAGTCTGGGCAATGGAGAGGGGCCGGTCGGCACTGGGCAAGTCAGGGAGGCTGTGGGTATGAGTCAGGGGGGTTGGAGAAGCCTGGGGTATTTGTCTGAGCAGGGCTGAATGCTCAGAAATGGAAGGGAAACTGACGACTGTTACTGAGTAAGTGCAACTCAAGGGCCCTCGGCTAGAGCAAACCAAAATGATCATACCTCTTCAGTGACTCAAAGATGAAACTTTCAGGTGTAGGGTAAAGCAGTTTTTTTTTTTTTTTTTAAGATTTTATTTATTTATTTGTCAGAGAGAGAGAGAGAGGGAGAGAGAGCAAGCACAGGCAGATAGAATGGCAGGCAGAGGCAGAGGGAGAAGCAGGCTCCCTGCTGAGCAAGGAGCCCGATGTGGGACTCGATCCCAGGACACTGGGTTCATGACCTGAGCCGAAGGCAGCTGCTTAACCAACTGAGCCACCCAGGCGTCCCAAAGCAGTTTTACAAATAGACTATTTGGCTTAGGGAGAGAAAGAAAAAAAAGCATTTCAAGGATGAAGGAAGTTGTATGGTCATGGACCAGCTGGCTGGTTAGTAAAACCTAAAGGGCAAATTTGAGTTTATTGAATTAAACAAGAGAACCGAAATTATGTGCTTTTAACAGCTCTATAAAATTGGGGTCCATTAGGCTAGAGCCAAGAATAAACCGTAAGGACAACTATATATATATATATATATATAGAGAGAGAGAGAGAGAGAGAGAGAGTTAATTTGTTTTCTTTGTATATACATATTTTTTTTGTTTTGTTCAGACCAAAAGAGCATAGAAATTTCTTTGAGATAAACAGACAACAAAGAGAACTCATTCCTTTCTTCTTCCTTATCATGAAAAAAAATAACCCTTCAACTGAAAGAGTAAAATGAACTCTGTGAGAACTAATTACAAACTTAGGTGAAGAATTTGCACGAAGATAACCTAGCTCTCTAAAGCTTAACTTCTCTTGTCTACAAAAATTATATCTCAGCAAGGAGAGTTTGCAAATAAGGACTTTCATCTCGAATCAGCACAGAGAGAGATGAACACTAAAAGACCAGAGATGGACAGGTAGAATTCCAATTTTCAAAAAAGCAGCGCTTAGATTCCTGAAATTAAGACAAAGGGCTTTTTACACATCCTGAGAAAAATCAATAAACCTATTCTTACAGTAATATCTAGGCATTTAGAAGAGTCAGAAATCCAGAAGTTAACAAGAATTCACTAAGTAATCATTTCCTTTTTTTGACAATGTTGCTATGCCAGTAGAGCAAGGACATCTCATAGACAACACATTTGTCTGTATCTGGGAGGAAGACGTTGCTTTTTCCTAATCCCTTGGCCTGGGTATGGGTGGGTAACTTTTTCTAATTTCTACAATGATGCCAAGCACACATGCACTTTAGCTGCTGCTCTGGAACAAGAAAAGAAGATATGACTAAGTAACACGTGAGTCCTTCATTGATGAGAATATTCATCAACAGCGTGCTAATTCGGTGTTATTTGGCAGTGGGAAGTGCCTCAGAATGAGAACTTGAATGATGGCATGGCATACAGACCAAATTTGCAGAAGACATATAATTGGGAGGTAGAATTACTCAATGAATTACATCAGTGATATTCAGCATGTCAACGAGCTAAAAGAAGAGCCATGACAGCACAATCCAACTTAATAGAATCATGTTAAGGGAGGAACACCAACTAGAATGCGTGTGGGTTGGGAAGGTGTATTTCCGAGTAGTCATGAAAAAGCCTTGACTACTTCAGAGTTTTAGGAGTAATCCAGGAGTCATTAGGGTAATACTGCTGCTCTAATAGCTCACAGGATTTACTTGAGGGAATACAGTAATTAGAACAAAGCCAGGGACGCCTGGGTGGCTCAGTTGGTTAAGCAGCTGCCTTCGGCTCAGGTCATGATCCTAGCGTCCTGGGATCGAGTCCCACATCGGGCTCCTTGCTCGGCGGGGAGCCTGCTTCTCCCTCTGCCTCTGCCTGCCATTCTGTCTGCCTGTGCTCGCTCGCTCTCTCTCCCTCTCTGACAAATAAATAAAATCTAAAAAAACAAAAAAAACAAAGCCATTCAACATCTTTTTACTCTGTTATTTAGGTGAAACCTTGAGTTTATTACTGGGGTCAGATTTTAAGAGGGACAATGGCAAAGGAAACTGCTTTCTACGAGCTTTTCAGAAAGGATGCAGAAAAGCTGATGGATTTGGTTCCAGACAAACTGTTCCAGACAAACTGGAGAACTTTTCTGTGCAGTCAAGGTGCCAGATGCTTCCTGGAAGACACCAGGGGTCAAAGTTGCCAATCTTGGAGGCCTTTTGAGGAGGGGGCTTTTGCAAGGGGAAGATGTTATCCAAAAGCAGATTCTAGATCAACTGAAAGCAAAACTGGGGGTGAAGGGAAACAAATGACAATGGGTACTGTCACCTTTGAAGAGTTCTAGATCCTGGTTGCCCATTATGATCACCTGGGAAGAGATTTTAAAGGCTGCTGCTTAGATTCTAGCCCTAGAGATTCTCATTTATTGGTCTGTTGTGTGGCCCTCATTGAAAGTATTTTATCAAAGTCCCTCTGCTGATTTACTGTTCTAGGTTGGAAAATCGCTGCCCTAGATGACTACTTGTTGAGAAGTTAAATAAATCAAACCAAATGCTTTTTCTAAAGTGCCTTCCAAATTCTAGAAGATCAATGGAAATGAACACTTCTGGATTACTTTCTTTCTACAGCCAGGCACTTTCACAATTAATTCTCTTTAATTGAATTAATAATACATGTAAATCCCTTAGCACAGTGTCCGGCATGTAGTAACTCTCAAATATTAGTTATTTTTATTGTACAACCATTCAGCGGAGGTACTGTATCTCTACATTACTGATAAGGAAACTGAGACACTGCAGTTAGTTTTCCAAGGCCTCTAGTAATAAATTGCAAATAAGGATTTAAAGCAGATTAAAGCCAGTTCTAAATTAGAGAGCCCTTTCTCCTCTGCTCCACAGGTCACCTTTAAAACTTAAGGAAATTTATGCAAATCAGTGGTTTACCTGAGTGAACATTTAAAAAAATTTAATGAAACCACTTCCTGTTGAACTGTTTGTAAGGAATCTCTCTTCAAATGCATTTTTTTTTTTTAAAGGAGAAGCATAAAAGTAGACATCCACATTTTTCCTAATGTGGCCTAATGTGGAAGTTCCTGAGAACCTCTGATGACAGGGGAAATGGATGGAGGTGGCCTTTTAGAACCTAACAAAGCACTTTGAAGCAAAACCAGGAAAAACTGCTATCTGGTAAAACATCTCTGATTCTATTGAATGGGTAAACATCACTTTTGTACCCCTAGCTATGGCAGGTTTGATTACAGGCTAACACGGAGAGAGGCAAAAAGTCAGGCCTCAGGTGATGGCCTGGTCATATGGGACACCTTCCCGGAGTCAAGATGGACCAGGCTGCGTGCAGTGGCTGCTTTAAGAAAAGGGAGGAAACTTCTCCAAAGAGGTTGTGACTACTAAGGTTGCAAATCCTCCACCTGAAAAACTTTAAGGGATCAGAGGTCTCTCTACTCTCCCTCCTCCTCCCTCACCCTCCTCCCTACACGGGCCTAGGAGGTAAGGTAAAAGAAATTTCTTCTTGAAAGCCGAGAACATCAAATGCTCTGTCCCAGATCCCTTTACCTTTGATGATTTAAAATCGGTTGAGTTTGCAGGGTTCAGTGCTTTAGGATTTAGAGATCTCGTCAGTGCAGTTAAGGGGAGAACTGCTTCTAAGTAGGTGATTTCCTCCCTTCTCTCTGAGAGTAAAATCGAACGCAGGAAAAAAGGAGGAGTAACAATTGTGGAGAAGGGGAGGGGAGTGGGCAACAGACCCGGGAGCAAGGTTTCCTCGATTTCCTTCACCAGACTGCGCAGAAGCATCAGCTCCTCCCCCCGGGCCTCCAAAAGTATCGTTCAGAGTCGAACCCGAAGCGTGTGGGTCACTTGGAAACTAAAGAGACTCGGAGCCAAAGAGGCCTGGCAAGGCAGGGGTGTGTGGAGGGGAAGGGTGCGCGGGGCCCCAGTGGAGGGGAAGGCCGAACGCAGCGCGGAGCCGGGAGTCCCCCGAGAGGAGGTGGGGAGAAGGCGGGGCGGGCCGGAGGTCGGGGTCCGGCGTGGATTCGGGGGTCCCCGTTTCCCCCTCCCCATTCTCGCCTCCCCGGACTCTGGTGACGTTGCGGTTTCCTCCTCCCTCCACCGAGCCTCAGCGCCGGCCGCGTCCCGCCCTCCTCCCCCTTCGCCCACACCCCACACCCACCCGTCCGCCCGCCCGCCCAGCTCGCAGTAGCGCCGCCCGAGGCTGCAGCGGCGCATCCCCTGGCGCGGCGCCCACCGGCACCCTAGGCGCGGCGGGCGCGCTGAGGGCTCGGCTCTGAGGGCGCCGCGGGCCCGGGCGCCCTGGGGTGAGGGGGCCGGGAGGGGGCTCCGGAGCCTGGGCCGAAGCTGGGGAGACGACGCCCGAGAGGACGAAGCCGCGGCGAGGAGCGGTAAGCGGAGGGGCGCGCGCGGCGGGCGCCGCTCTGGGCCCCGCGCGGCGCAACTTTCTTCCGGGGTCTCGGGCGGGTCCCCGGGCGCCAGCGGCAGAAGGAGAGCCACGTCCCCTGCAGGGCGCGGAGCGCTGCGGGCTGCTTGCCCGGGCCCGGCGCGGCTGGGCTGCTGGAGGGCGCTCGAGGCTTAGAGCCCGAGCCCTGGGCTTGCCGGGTCCGGGCAGCTCCTAGCCCCTTCCCACCCCCGGAGCGCCCGGCGCGGAGTCGGCGCACCGTGAGGTCCCGGACACCGCCTTCGGCGCCGAGCTTCCCCGGCCCGCCCGCGGGGCTCCCGCTCCCCTCTGACGGGTCGGCCGGCACAGCCTCGCGCCCTTCTTCCCCTGCGTGCCCCGCTGGTTGGGATGTGGGTGGTGATGGTCTTGCGTGCGGGCAGCCCTTCCGTGCGGCTGCGGAAGCGGGGAAAGCCCGTCCCGAGCCTCCCCCGATGCCGGATTCCAGCGCCGCTTGGCTCCGCCGACGCTCGGAGAGACTGTGGGTAAAGCTCTCTCGCAGCAGCTCCTGGTGGTGGTGGTGGGACGCTTGACTCACAGGCTGGGAAGCTCTGTAAGCAATGCCACATGGGCTCGAGATCTGTCGCGGCTGCAATCTGAGCTAAGTTTGTGACCCGGGAACTTTCTCGTTTGCATCGCTCATTTGAGGCGGCAGCCTCCGCTTAGGCTGGCTGCCGCTGGAGCTTGAAACCAAATCCGCTGCTTAAACGCAGGAGCCTCATTTACCTGGAATTCCTTCGGTCGGGAAACGACACTGAGTTTCTAGGGATCTTCGTGTGGTAAAGTTCTTTAAATTTTCTTTCGTTCGACCTGGTTAATGAGACATTAAATTTGAGGATCGACGTTCTCACTTAGAAATCTTTGCAAAACAGGCTTTTCAGTATTTTTGACAGAATTTAATCTTTCAGGAATTCCCTTTTCTTCAGCTTTTAAAAAATTTTCTCAATAAATGATAACTTCTGAAATGATGTATGTGCCATATTTGGTGGAATATTCAGACAGTACTACCAAAATGGGATCACAAAAATGTAATGACTTTGGAAGAATAGAGTATGGGATGATCTAAATATTTGTCATGTGTTAACTTTTTTCTTTTAAGGTCACCCTATGGGCCTAAGCCCTTTTCTGAAGTGTGTAGGTTAGATGTATTTCAGTAAAAATGAGAAAGGGTGAAATTTAATGCCTCCATCATCTACTGACCCGGCTGTGTGGGTACAGCAAAATATGTAAGACAGTGCTGGTAACTGAGGAGATATGCAGAGGTATGTAAGAAACTGCCCTAGTTCTCCTGGCGTTGTCAAAGTAGGATGGGAGAAAACATAAAGAAGCAGCACCTGAGAGTTTGAGCCTGGGAAGCGCCATTTTCCATTGATTGGTATATCATGTCAGTGTCAGTTTCAACAGTTTTTGGTTAATAAAGACAGTGGCCTGCGAAGTACATTTTTACATTCAGGTTAGTAACTACTTATAGTACAGTCATCTCTGAGGTTAGGGGCCTCGTGTGAGAAGACACTGGTAGGAAATCAGCTAGGCTGGCCACATGAGGTCAGGACCATTATGGTGACTAACATTTGTGTGAGTATCAACTTTAATATTTATAAAATTAGTTCACAAATTAGCTAATACATGTTTTCAGTGAGCTCTGTGGTCTGGCTAGTCCAGGTAATCTTGCACTGCTGCCTGGAGGGGACGTGGTGGTCATCCATAAAGTTCTTAACTTCACAGATGTCCTACCTTCCCCAGTGCTGCTTTTTAAAGATTATTTAATCTCTGAAAAAGTGTTTTATGATTATAGGTGAAAGTGCATTCTGCAATTATGTAATAAAGTACTTATACATATTTTCATGTTCTTCGTGGTAGAGTATTTTGGTATTGATTTGTACTGCCTCAGATTCACACTGTGTTATGTGAAAGAAATTACATTATTCCCATTCAGTATTATGATTGCAGCAAATGGTTGGAAAGGAATAAGGATAAAATATTAAACTTGGGTTTTAATATATTAATATATTAATATATCATAAAATATATAATTTAATATACATATATATCATGCAGTATGTATACATAATATATATGTATATACTTACTAAAATATAGTAAGTATTTTTATCATTTTCCAGCCCCCCACCCCTTCAAAAAAGAGAAATAGTGTTATTGTCCTGGACTGTGTTTGTGACAGGCCTTGGAGTGAGGAGCCCATGGTAGAGGGAACTTCAGCATCATAGTGGATATTTGTATTTCATTTACCGAGAGGGGCTGGACCTTTACTATTCTGAAGGAGTGGGCGAGGGACTCGATAAGTTTCGATGGGCAGCAGTCTTTTGAAAGAATGTGCCCAAGCAGAGGACAGGACAGTTATTTTTACTGTTGCCTGAGGGGTTCTTCATCTTGGAATTACACTATCTTCCTCTAACTGACGGTCACCCAGTTAGCCAGCAGGTGTTTGGATGACACAATGAAATTCTCTAAACGTACAGTCAGTGCCTAACATGGGAGTTAGGCAAGTGTATAAGCCCAGACTACCGAAAAGAGAAAATGTTTTCCCATCAATTCACTGGGTGAGTTAGTGGCAGAATAGGAACTAGATATTAAAATCCCAGATTCCTGAGGCACTGATCCGTGCATCCATCTGGTGACAGTGATAATTAGGGATGGATGAATTTCGGAGTGTTGCCGACACTAATGCCCGATTCTAATAGGAAATTCCCTTTTAAAAATTGAACTCTGGGGATGTCTGGGTGGCTCAGTCCGTTAAACTGCTGTCTTCGGCTCAGGTCATGATTCCAAGTTCCTGGGATTGAGCCCGGAATTGGGCTCCCTGCTCAGCGGGGAGCCTGCTTTTCCCTATCCTGCTTCCCCTGCTTGTGTTCTCTGTCAAATAAATAAAATCTTTTAAAAAATTAAACTCTGCATTAAGGGGATAATGTATTTTTTTAAGATTTTATTTATTTATTTGACAGAGAGGCAGGCAGAGAGAGAGAGGGAAGCAGGCGCCCTGCAGGGAGCCTAATGTGGGACTCTATCCCAGGACCCTGAGATCACGACCTGAGCCGAAGGCAGCGGCTTAACCCACTGAGCCACCCAGGCGCCCCATGGGGATAATATTTTTAATTGAAATAGTTGTTCTTTAAAGAAAATCTTTCTGGGACACCTGGGTGGCTCAGTCATTGGGCATCTGCCTTTGGCTTGGGTCTTGATCCCAGGGGCCTGGAATCGAGCCCTGAGTGGGACTCCCTGCTAGGTGAGAAGCCTGCTTTTCCCTCTCTCACTCCCCCTGGCTGGGTTCCCTCTCTTGCTATGTCTCTCTCTGTCAAATAAATAAATAAAACCTTAAAAAAAAAAAAGTCTTTTTGTTAGTGAATAAACTTAGTCCCATGTTCTGATCTGTCTACACTTAGTGTTTCACAGCTTCTAGTCACACACAGAAAAGTGGTTTGGTTAGCTGTTGGTGGAGAAGTGTCACAGAAAAGATTCAAACTAGTAGAAAGTGTTATGGGTGGGGTAAAGAAGTGCCATTAGGTTTAATAAACTCTTGCTCACAAATTCATATGTTTAGACAATTGAAGGAAAGGAAAAGTCCCTGATAGATCATATGGCTACATGAATACTTGCATTTTAAAATTGCCTAGTACTGTGAAGTTTTTTTTCATATCTAGTATTTTCATATTTTAGCCTATGGAAATGGAGAGTGATACAGAGCAGGTGTCTTATCCTCATTTTAGGGGTGTGGAAGTACAAATACTGTGGAGGTAAGAGACTTGTCTGTCATTTTACAAATAATTAGTGGCCGGGGCGCCTGGGTGGCTCAGTGGGTTAAAGCCCCTGCCTTCGGCTCAGGTCATGATCCCAGAGTCCTGGGATCGAGCTCTGCATCGGGCTCTCTGCTTGGCAGGGAGCCTGCTTCCGCCTCTCTGCCTACTTGTGATCTCTATCTGTCAAATAAATAAATTAAATCTTTAAAAAACAAACAAACAAAAAAACAAATAATTAGTGGTCTCCCTTAAGTATGAGGTGAACCTACATTGCACTTTTAATTCTACTTTTCTCCTTCATGACTTCAAGTTCATGTGATTAAAGACTCATATCTCATCTTCCTACAGATGTTGTGTATTATCCCTTTTACTACTCACTACTGACCAGGGACTGTCAGCTCCATCCAATGCTTATGTGCTTCCCAGACTGCTGTAAACTGGCTGTTTACAGACCCTCTTCCCACAGCTCCCTCTTCTTCCACTCTAGGCCTTGTAAGGATTCCATTGGGGGGGCCTCTTCTAATTCCCAAATTCCTGCAGAGTTGTAGGCTCAGGGCTCAGTTCTCATTAGCTGCCTTAAGGTCTTGGTGCTTTACCAGTTGTGTGGCTTGCTTCTGCCTCTCCAGGCAAGCTCCAGCCTGTTGAGGGTGTGGAATCCAGATCCTCTTTCAGACGCCCAGAAGAGTATAAACCTGCAGGAGGCAGAGTGAGCCTTCGAAGAGCCTGTTGGAGATCCCAAAGAAGAAAAGGGAATGATTTTCATTTGGCAAGAGAAGAAAAGACTGTTGAGGCCATCTGTTTATTTCTTGAATGGGGTAGTTTGTTCAGTCCTTAATTCAGGAGAACGCTATGAATTTTTAGTGTGTATTGAGATTACCACTGGATTTCCTTTTAGTTGTTTCAACTCCTTTGGGATATTCTGTAAGCATGAACTTGGTAAGTGTTGTCATCAAATGTTAGTAAAACAATTCCTGAAAGAACCGAATTTGCCTCTTCAGTAATATCTAGAAGCTATAAACATACTGATAATAAGTGTGGTTTGTTTTGACATTTTATATTTGGGAATGGTTATGGTTGTTAGATAAGTATGGTCCTGTTTTTAAAAATATAAAGAAGACATATATGCCATTAACTCTCCATGGCTTGTACGTGACATACGCAGCGTTGGTTATCTGTGCCCATCTGCTTTGTCCTAGACAGGGTCAGAGAGAGTTTGTGACTGTGCATATATTTCTGCATGCCAAAAAATATTTTTGGTATTCTTTATGGAATTAATATTGCCTCTCTTCTCCCCAGTTAATATGAAAAAAAAAAAAGGATAATCATAGTAAACTTCTGTGTGTGTGTTTAAATTAGCATACATTGCTCTTTTAGTAGAAATCAGATAGGTGCACAATTAGTTAAAGAGCTGTCATTGAAATCTTTCCGATTGAAATATTCATGGCATACACAGATGCCTGGGAGCTGTAAATTTGTATTGTTGATTAAATCAAGGCTTCTGCATTTTTCTCCCGTGTAACAAACTTAGCTACTAAGCCATACGCTCTTGATGCGTGCAGATGTTATACCACACCGAAGTTGAATCAGCATTTCATAACTCTTAAGAGGAATTTGTAAAGGAAATGGGCTTACCAAACTTGTGGGTCTATAATATTTTTATTGATGAAGTACACAGGCCATATACTGGCTTTACTGTTGGAGTCTCATGGCTAGTGCTGGAAAAATGGGGTTATTTGTTCGCAGTTCATGAAGTGGGAGGTAACAAGCTTAGGCTGGTTATGTACGTTTCAGTGTATGATGTAGGAAGTATTCTGCACATGTCGTGACGCTAGCAGGAATTACTGATTTCCAGACGTCACAGACGACAGATGGATGCTTCCATTTAGAAGACTCCCTTAGAGTGAAGCAGGGAAAGGGTTATTGCATTGCTAAAGTTAGTTTGCATCCAGAAAGTTGCGTCAGTGACAAGAAACTCAAGAATTGCATGATAAAAATCACCAAGTAGTTTAAAAGTGTTTGCATGCCAAGGTGCACTCAACAGCCTGACAGGCCCGGTAGAGGAGCAGGAAAGATGGCCTGGCCGCCCTGCTTACCCTCTCTACAGCACTGCCTGTCATTCTTCTTGAAGCAGCACGGTTTTAGTTGAGCCTACTGAGGTTAGACTGGAAATCATGGATCTCTAGAATTCCACAAATTCTGGTGAAGAACTCTTCTTGGGGCCTTGGCCATTTACTGATAGCATTCTAGGAAGTACAAATGGGGCCAGACTCCCCAACCTTGTGGGTAATCAGGCTTGGGCCAGCTGCATTTTGGAATCACCTGCAGTGTTTACCCTTCTCCCCTGGGGGGAATGGGCCTGGCAGGAAGGAAAAAGTAGCCTGAAAGGGAATGTTGAGCAGCTGTTTTCCATCGTCCCTGAAGAAAAAGTGGAGGAAATCGACTTACAGCAAGCATCAAGAGGGATTTATGCTAAATACAGGGAAGTTTTTCTGAATGTTTTAACCTTTAGAATGGCTTTCTGAAGGAGGCCTTGGAGTCTTTTGTTTAGAAAGGTTTAAGTGAGGCTGTCCTGGAGGGATGTTAGCATCTGTCTTCTCGGGTTCTGATTTTATGACGTCGGCTCATCTGGATATGAAAATCTTAGGAATTAAAAAGGATTTAATTATATGAATATAGAAGAAATGGTCAGTTTTAGTGTTTGAAACTCAAGTTACCTTTATGGTTTCTGTTTATCATTTTTGTTATCAGAGCAAAATATTTGCTCACAGGCTAAATACTGATTATGTGTAAAAATCCTTTAACCTTTTATTCAGGTACACATAATACCTGAAAATTCCTCCACTCTATACTTAATATTTTCTCCCCCAAGGTTGCTTTTCTCCACATTTCTTTTTTATTCTAGAAGACCTTAAAAAAAGGTTTTGGCACCAGACTATAGTATTCCATTTGGGCTTTTCAGTAATATCTTTTATGTTTCTCTGCTCCGTCTTTTATAGCATAACTAGACCGGCAGTAGTGGCCACAGGAACATATGGGGCATTCATCAGTCATGTGGTCAAAAATACAGAGGTTGCCTATGTCAGAAAGAGTCTGGAAACTTGTCTCATTTACCAAACTTCTTATAGCAGTATTTATGGTTAAAAATTAATAATGGTATTTATGAAAATGGAAAGTGAATTTTGTTTCATTTTTGTTTAAGAAAACAGAATCCTCAAGAGAATTGAGGGTTTCAGGCCGGTGGTTCTGGTTTTTTCTCAGTATTAAAAATTAGGCAGTACTTGAGGTATAATGCTCTTAAAAGCAGGTTCATTTCGATACAACACAAAGTGTTGGAAAAACTGCTCTCAGCCAGTGTCTGAGGTTCAAGTAGTGTGATAGCAGTGCACAAGTAGTAGAACCTAGCAAAGTCAGTGTCTTAGGCTATTGGCGTTAGGTGTTTCAACTTAGTTTTACAGTACCTGGTTTTTTAAAGCAGTTTTGAAATATTTTCACAATTACCTTTCTCAAAGGAAACCTTGATTCTCGGAGGCACTGAAAAACCTGCAGACTTATCTTAGGTAAGAGTGTCTTTTGCTGGCCCCTTTGGTGGCAAGCTTAATTTCTTCTTCTTTTTTTTTTTTTTTTTAAAGATTTTATTTATTTATTTGTCAGAGAGAGAGAGAGAGGGAGAGAGAGCAAGCACAGGCAGACAGAATGGCAGGCAGAGGCAGAGGGAGAAGCAGGCTCCCCGATGAGCAAGGAGCCCGATGCGGGACTCGATCCCAGGACGCTGGGATCATGACCTGAGCCGAAGGCAGCCGCCCAACCAACTGAGCCACCCAGGCGTCCCTTAATTTCTTCTTTACCTCCTTTATCTTCACCTTAAATCTTCCATGAGTTAGAAGCTATATCAGTTCTACTCAGGACCCAGTAGAAGTAGAGAGCAAAATAAGAATCTGTTAGGGTACCTGGCCGGCTAGCTGGAAGAACTAGTGACTCTTGATCTCAGAGTCTTGAGTTCGAGCCCCACAGTGGGTATAGAGGTTACGTAACTAAATGAACATTTAAAAAATTTTTTAAATAAAGATTTTATTTATTTATTTGACAGACAGAGACCACAAGTAGGCAGAGAGGCAGGTTGGGGGGGCGTGGTGCGGTGAAGCAGACTCCCTGCTGAGCAGAGGGCCCAATGTGGGACTCGATCCCAGGACCCTTAGATCATGACCTGAGCTGAAGGGAGAGGCTTAACTCACTGAGCCACCCAGGCTCCCCGAACATTTAAAAATTTTAAGCTCTGCCATTTCTTCTAAGGAAACAAACATTGTTCAGATTGGATTCATCACAAGTTAACCATGTACTATGTTACGGTTCTAAGGTTCTCACCATTAACAGTTTTAGACTTATTGGGACTTGCATAGAATTATTCCATATTAAATTCAAATGAACAAATAGTGCTATGAGTATCTGCTGCAAGAACTTGGGAACTTTACAAATTCAATTTCATTTCTACTTGTTGAATTTCATCTTGCAAGTTTCAGGTTAAGTTGGACCACATTCAATATCACTTCTTGGGGAAGAAATGTGTGTTGTATTTATATTACTAAATTGCCATAAAATGATAAATCCTATGCCTAAAGAAGGTGAATTGAGCTAGCAGTGTTAGGGCGGTTTCATAACAGATCCTTCTTTGTGTGCTTACACCTTTTTTTCTTGTTGGTGAAGCCACTGAAGTTTGGTTCAGTGATTGCAAGTTTTAGAAAAGATAAATCTGTGTTACTTGGGAATGAATGCTTTGGTATATAACTTTTTCCAATGCACTTTTGAACCTGGAGAGTTAGATGAAAGAACATTATACTTCAGTGATAGAAATACTGAAAGGATTTAGTCATTCAGCAAGTATTTGCCAGGTACTTCTGTGTTTGAAGGGACGTCTGTGTGGAGGTGAAGAGGGAAAGCATACACAATAAATATGACATGGTTTCCAGCCTTGGGGAAGTATAAAATCTGGTGGGAGAAGGATAACCGAGTATGAAACTTCATGAGAACAAGGAAGTGAGGACCAGACCCGAATGCATGCAGTAGAATTGCAGGAAGGAGGAGATCCGTAGTAGGATTCCCCAGGCAGAGAACACCCAGCTGGGAGGGGTGAATGAACTGGGCCTCAGAGGACTTTATGCCAGAAAGGGGAAGGAAAAAAAGGCATCGCAAGCAGGGCAGCTGAGCCAAGGCACAGGAAGCAGAAAGGGAGTGGCTGCTGGGTTGAGGAGAACTTGGGAAAACTGTGGGAATTCACTTCTCTCCTGTAACATTCTCTCTTCTTTCTTCCCTTCATTTTGGATCTGTTCCTTCACTGTTTTCCCCGAGTATTTCTGGAAGGTCTGATTGCATGTAATCAGCTGTAGGAATCACCGTAGGAAACCGACCAAGATCCCTGCCTCGCAGACCCCTTCTAGCCCAGTGGGTAAGATTCACCTCCGATCCAGAGAGGACTGAAACCATAAAAATGAGAGAGGAATATACACCTTCAAGTAACTCGGTATGCATGTAACTAGTACTAAATGCGTACATTACTAAATGCATGTAAGGCTATAAACGTTTTTATGGACCCCTTTTTAGGCCCAGGTCAGGCACCACCTCCCCCGTCCATCTTCCTCCACCCCAACTAGTTTGTGATTCTCGTGCAAACGTCCTTCGTTTTACTTTAGTGGTTCGGGTGAAAATTTCATTGCTTTTGCCATCTTATAAGATGGTGTAAGCACCTTCTTGGCTGGCATTGTTCCCGAATTCTCAAGGTCTATCGAACGGTCATGTATGAGGCCACAGGGCAGACCACTTACGGATGAGTTGCAGGGAAGGCGTCGTAAAGAACGTTGCATTCTTTGAGAAAGATGAGAGGTCGGGTGTGAACCATTATGGAGGGCAAACCCGGGAAGGAGAGTTACAGTGAGAATAAAAATGTGAGTTGTGCTCAAGGAAGAGCAGGTAAGGGCAAAGGTAGAACTTTGTGTAGGGAGGAAATGAGTGATAAAGTGGCAGGCAAGTGTTAGATTGTGGAAGCTCTTGGGTGAGAAATTTATTTATTGTGAGAAATAGAGGTTTTCTCTCTCGGCTCTTCACTGTCTGTGACCTTGGGTAACTTAGTCAACCCACCTATGCCTCAGTCTCTTCATCTGTAGAAAGGGGATGATATTAATATCTACATTATGGGCCTGGTGAAGATTAAATGAGTTAATCCACGTGAAGTCCTTAACACAGTTCCTGGCACTTGGTAAGCGCTATATATATTTATTGTTTATAGCAATAAGAATTATGATCTCTGCTTTAGAAATGAGAAAATTTAGGGCTAGGACTGTATTTGCTAGAGCTGCTGTAGCAAAGTGCCTCTAACTGTGTGACTTAAACAATTCTAGAAGTTAGAATTCTTCTTCACCACAATTCTAGAGGCTAGAAGTCCAGGATCAAGGCTTGGATGGGGTTGGTTCCTTCTAAGGCCATGCAGGAGAGTCTATTCCATGCCTCTCTGCTAGCTTCCGCGGTGTCTGCCAATCTTTGGCATTCCTAGGCTTGGCAATACTTCACCCTGATCTCTACCTTCATCATCCCATGGCATTCTCCCTGTGTGTCTCTTTGTGTCCGAATGTTCTCTTTTTAGAAACATAACCATATTGGGTTAGGGACCCATCCTACTCCAATATGAGTTTTTCTTTATTAATTATATCCGCAACAACCCTGCTTCTAAGTAAGGTCACGTTCTGAGAGGTGGGTGATTCGGACTTCTACGTGATGAACTTTTATAAGACACAGTTCAACCTGTAGCAGACTCCCAAGTCCGATCTTTTGAGTCTACCACACTATGACCACGGTGTGCCAGAAGGATTGTGGAAAGGGGGAGGAATCTGTAGGTCTGTATGAGAAACAGTTAATGAGCTCTCGTTGGTTCTTCTGTCTGCTGTTTGCCTGGACCCGCACCATTCCCTGAACGGCTGCAATGATGGACATGTCACAGACAGCCCTGAGATATCAGTGTATCCCTGTCTCCTGAAGGGATCTTTTCATTTCTTTCTTCTTTCCAGAATAGCAGTCTTTTGCTTCTTTTCATTTGGAGATTAGAGATAAAGGTATTCAGAGAAGTTTAGGGATATTTTTACTTGCAGTGGATAATTTCAGTCTTCTCTATAAATTTGGATGATAGATCACTGTCCATAGTATAGGTGATAAAGGAAGAATTGAATACTTTTGGAAAGAGGTAAAAATCCAAAGTATCAACAGTAATGGTTTTACTGAAGAGTCGATTGAAGGTGAGTAAGTGGGTCCATATGCTGAGGTCAGATAGAAGTGGAGGCCTCTCAGGTTTATTGTTGGAATCCAGGTGGCATGGGCAAGTATGGTTGAGGTTTCTAAGTCACTGAGGACATTAGAAATATCCCCAAGCAATAGAAATTGCCTGTGATGGTTAAAAAGAGTACATCCACAAGTGGGGATTTCAAGTGGCAAATGTACCAGGAGAGTTACTGAGAGAACCAACGAGTGGCCCCAGGAATCAAAAAGGCTCGCTTTACCTCCCTTGTGGGTTGGAAAGAATGAGGTTTGGCCTCCCAGAGAGCACAGCAGAGCATAGGGAGTCACTGAAAGAATCAAAGTTTCTTTATAAAATCTTTAATTTGGAAGGAGCCCACGTGACCCCTGGTTCCCTACCTCATTTAACTCAGGTGGTCCTCTTACCTCCACATTCATTTAGGACGATACACGAGAAGGAAGTTTAGAAAATAAGCTTAGCACAAAAGGAGTTTTCTCTAGCATCCAGCTCCACGAAGAGAATGCCATCAAGTTTGAACAAAAGAAATAACTAGGTGGAATCTGCTTGTGAGCAGAGGTTGGGTGAGATGGGTAGGTGGAGATGAGAAGTGTATGCCTAGATTAGGAGATGCAGAGAACAGGCTAACATTCCCAGAGTAGGATGCTACAGACTGTGCAACATAGAGACTGTTGATTCACCAAGACATCCAGTGAAGCATGCATGACCTTGGACATACAGACACAAACAGTAAATATCTAGCCATGTTTCAGGCTCTGACTTGGGATATTTTTGTCAGGACACTTTTTTTTTTGGCCTGCAGATCTGTGGCCAGGAGTTACTCTTTTGTTCTGCACGGTGATCATAGTTTCCAGCAGTCTAGTAAAGCTTTTCTTTAGATTGTTTCCTGGCTAGTAACACTTTATAGATCTATAAAAACTCACCATAATAAGATATTTAGCACAAAATAATAGGAGTAGAATAGGTGTATGAAAAATAATTCATTAGAGAGCATCCAGATTCTTTTGAATTCCTGGCTAAAAGAAATGTTATCAGTCCAGGAATTCTTTTTTTTAAATTTACAAATAGCACTAATAAAGCCCTTATACCAAACCATTAAATAATAATCTTTGGGAATACAGTTAAAAGTGAGGACATGAATCACTCTAAATTTCGAAACAGAACAACTTTAATAAATGTCTTAGCACCAGACAATCAACCATCCAGCAGAAGGAGAGGCCTGGTTGGTCTGGGCAGGAATAGTGGGAAAAGTGGCGGAATGTCTAATCCAGTGTGAAATGGGCTGAAAGTTTTGTGGTGGCCTTTAGAGAAGGATCTAGAGAAAAACCCATGAAAACCATCTATGGACCGTGGGAAACAGAATGGGATACTCAGGACGTGGAGTGTGATCTGAGGTGAGCCAGGCACATTAACAAGGATGTGGCAAGACTTGGGGGGCACAGCAAGCCCCCTGCAGCCTGGGGCAGATATGGTGAGAGCTTTGTGTCTGAGGGAGGGTTGGGAAGGCAGTGGGTATGGTGGCAGCTGTCAGTAAAGTGTAACCTTGAAAGGATCAAACATTGTCCATTTTACCTTCAAATGGTTTGTCTTGGTACACAGAGATTTTTATTGCTTCTTTTTATGTAGTTATAGTAATATAGCTATATAATTACGTGTATAGTTATCTCTGAGTTTTTAAAGGTTAACATCTTGACACATTAGTGAATCCATTCAGTAGATAAACTCTGCATGTTTATTAAGTGTCGGGCACTCTTCTAGATGTTGGGGATACAGCAGAAAGCAAAGTGCCCTCATGGAGCTTGCTTTCTAGAAGGGGCAGCCAGGCAGACAAGAGAAATAATAAATTATGTAGTAGATTAGAAGGTTATAAGTATTATGAAGAATAGTAAAACCTGGAAGGGAGTTAGGGAATGGTGATGATTGATTTAAATAACATGGTAACAGCCAGCCTTGCTGGGGAAGTCACGTTTGAACAAAAACTTAAAGGAAGCAAGAGAGAAAGCCACATAGGTGTCTGGGGGTTCGCATTCTCGGCAGAAAGAACACAGGCACTGAGGAGGGGTGCGGAGGAGTGAGCGTGCCCCATGAATACAAGGAGAGCAGGGAGGCCACATGGCTAGAATGGGGAAAAAGAGAGTTGGAGGTCAAGAAAGCAGAGAGGCAACACGGGCAGGCCATGTAGTACCTTAAGAGTAATTGTAAGCACTTTGGTTCTTGCTCTGAATGATGGGAAGCTACTGAAGGATATTTTATTTTATTTTATTTTACTTTAGTTATTTATTTTTAAAGATTTTATTTATTTGACAGAGAGAGAGCAGGCAGGCATAAGCAGGGGGAGCGGGAGAGGGAGAAGTGGGACTCGATCCCAGGACCTTGGGATCACGACCTGAACCAAAAGCAGCTGCTTAACCAGCTGAGCCACCCAGGCACCCGACTGAAGGATTTTAAACAGAACAGTGACATAACCTGAATTTTAATTGAACAAGGATGGCTCCGACTCCTGGGTTGAGAACAGGCCATTGGGAGGTAAGGGTGAAGGCAGGCAGACTAGTTTGGAACCTTTTGCAGTAATTCCGGCAAGACATGGCATGGCTTAGGCGTTATGGCAGTGGTGAAAGTGTCTGGATTCTGGATGTATTTTGAGGGTGGAGTCAACAGAATTGGCTGATGGTTTAGACATGGAGACAGCATGGGTAAGGGAAGGAGGGGGAGTTTGGGCCTCAGTTGCTGGCAGGGTTGATTGCCAGTAACTGAGACGGGGCAAGCCCCGAGAAGACAGTGCCTGTGTCTTTCGTTAATTACATGTATGTATCATTGTTTTACAAACCAAAGCTGTGGTATTCTGAGTTTTGATCATGATTCATAAGAGGACGTTTGGAAAGTACTCAGGGATTTTGGTGCCAAAGAACCATGATCTGTGAGACAAAAATGAGAATTGAAAAAAGTGCATATAAAAATGTTTGAGAATGTTAAAGGCAGCAAAAAAGTTAAATGTTGTCATTGGTGAGTATTTGAAGACTAGAAAAATGGAAGAATGCTTGAATATAAATAAGGAATGAAAAAGAGCTTCATTATAGAGAGAAAAGCATCACTCTCCAAAATATACTCGTATACATACTCATGAATGTATATATACACTCAACCAATACATGAAATTTTTATTTTGATTGAATAAGCTGGAATTGTAGGTTTAATGCCAGCAAATTACTTTCCTATGAAATTCTTTTAAGCCTTTTGCCTAACATCTGTGTGTTTCATTTTTTTGGATAATAACCTACAACTTTGAGACCATCTCTAAGTCTCGTACTGTATATTTTGCTCTGTCCTTTGCTTCAACAGCAGGATCCTTGGACAGAATCATTCTTCTGGGGATAAATCCTAGAAAAATAGCAAAAGTTGAGTACCAAAAAAAGATTTGGTGAATAGTGTCCCAGTACTCTCTAATGGGGCCAATTGTATGGCAAGACTCGTACTTCTTTTTTTTTTTTTTTTTTTTTAAAGATTTTATTTATTTACTTGACAGAGATCACAGGTAGGCAGCGAGGCAGGCAGAGAGAGAGAGAGGAGGAAGCAGGTTCCCCGCTGAGCAGAGAGCCCGATGTGGGGCTCGATCCCAGGACCCTGGGATCATGACCTGAGCCGAAGGCAGAGGCTTTAACCCACTGAGCCACCCAGGCGCCCTAAGACTCGTACTTCTAATAAGAATTTACATGACTGGACTAAAAAGAAGACTGGGGAGGGGGTTCCCCAAGACCACTGCCAGACCCAGTGATCCACTAGAAGCCACTCACAAAAAAGGTGTTTTAATCATGAATAAATATGGTTTGACACAGCCAAGGATACAGATTAAAATCAGCAAAGGGGGGGCTCCTGGGTGGCTCAGTGGGTTAAAGCCTCTGCCTTTGGCTCAGGTCATGATCTCAGGGTCCTGGGATCGAGTCCTATATCGGGCTCTCTGCTCGGCAGGGAACCTGCTTCCCTCTCTCTCTGCCTGCCTCTCTGCCTACTTGTGATCTCTCTCTGTCAAATAAATAAATAAATAAATAAATAAATAAATAAATAAATAATCTTTTTAAAAAATCAGCAAAGGGAAAAGGTACGTGGGGCAGAGTTCAGGAGAAACCAGGCACAGGCTTCCGGTCTCCTCTCTTTGTGGAGTGGCACTCCTGATCACAGTATGCGACAACTTGTGCCAAGAGTTGCCAGCCAGGGGAGCTCACCCCAGCCTTGGTGTCCAGGGCTTTTACTAGGCTCCATTCGTGTAGACCTGCAGCACCCACATGACTGACCAGCTATTCTGAGTCTAGCCCCTCAGAGCAAAGATAGGAGTTTGTCATCAGCCACACCGTTAGTATAAACCATCTGGTCATGCTGGTACTACCCAGCCTGAGGCCGCAGGTACACAAACAAACTTGAATCTGGTAGAATAGAACAGGCCTTTTTTAGAAATTTTGCAGGGTTTGAGTGGTGGGCCTACCATTTCCTGCATAGGGTGGTTAGCATGGTAGGACCTTGAGGATGGTATTAGTGTTTCCTAGAGTCATTATCAGAGGCTAACCCTATAGGACCAGATCCTGGAGGAGAATGATATCAGGATGTACCCCAAATATACATAGATTTAGCTAAATTTATAAATGAGTGACACTGAGTAGATTACAAAGGAGAGGTGAAGTGTTTTACAGTACGTAGCCTGAGAATCTGTAATTGATGTCATGGCTCATTCCATGGAGATTTGCAGATACTGGGCTAGAGGAGCAGGGGACCTGACCTACAAGGACATGTGGTGTTGACTGAAATCAGGAAAGAGACGGAGAGGAAGAAAGGGAGCCTTCAAGTTGACCCTGCAGCAGAGGAATTGGTTCATTCTAGTCTGGAGGCGGAGAAGTCCTATGATCTGCGCTCTGCAGGCTGGAGGCCAGGAAAGGTGTCGGTGTAACACCAAGGGCAGAAGAAGACTGATGGCCCAGCTCTGGCCAGCGGGCAGGCAGGCAGAGAGTGTAGAGAGAGTGAGTGCGCATGAATAAGAATGAATTCCCCCTCTATCTTTTGTTCTGTTCAGACCCTCAGTGGGTTGAATAAGGCTCACCCACATCAAAGAGAACAATCCCCTTTACTCTTATTTAGTCTGCTGATTCAAATGCTAGCCTCTTACGGAAACCACTTGCTGGAGAAACACCTAGAAGTAAAGTTTAGCAGATATCTGGGTGCCCATAGCCCGTCAAATTGACATATAAAATTAGCTATCACAACTGGTAAGAAAGAAAAATTAAAGGGGGGAGAGTTGGTTATAGAATTACAGGTAGTTTTATCTACAAATTCTAGGAGTTACATTACCAACTGAAAGTTAATGTGTATTGCCTTTTAGGGGAAGTAGAAAGAGTACTTCAGTCAAATATCAGATTTTTTTAAGTTGCATTTAGGTTCAAAGTTTTTTTTTCATCTTTTAAATTTTGTCAAGACTGGTGTTTCTGTATGTAGGATGATTTTTTTTTTTTCTTTTAAAGATTTTATTTATTTATTTGACAGAGACACAGCGAGGGAGGGAACACAAGCAGGGGGAGTGGGAGAGGGAGAAGCAGGCTTCCCGCTGAGCAGGGAGCCTGATATGGGGCTCCATCCCAGGACCCTGGGATCATGACTCCAGCTGAAGGCAGACACCCAACCACAGGGCCACCCAGGCGCCCCTGTAGGATGTTTTTCTGACTATAAACACATATGTGTCATTATGGTATATCAGAAAACTTTATCTCTCTGTATAAATATTGGTTGATGAAGAAATAGATTGAAGACTTCTTTTCTTTTTCAGATGTGTTCAGTTTCTTGGAATACGTAGCCTGAAAGTTATAAATGTGCTGTTGAGAAGGAAGAAGGGGAAACCTCCTGGCTGCAGATACTTTGTATTTGTGAAAATTATTTGATATTTTTAGGCTCCCGATGACTCTGCTAGCTTCTGAACACACAATGCATTGTACCTATTTTAAAAATAACATTCTGCGTGTGACAGTTTAGTGAGCGCTTCCGCCTGGTGTCATGGCACACTTCCTCTCCATTGGACTGACCTTGGTTTCTCTGAGAAGAGGATGACTGCTAGTACTTACTGAGCACCTTCTAAGTCCTAGACACCCTTTTAATGTTTTAGGTGTATCAGCAAATTGAAGAGCACAGAAACCCTATCAGGAAGGTATTATTTTATCCAGTCTACTTAGGGAAAACAGGCACCTCGCTAAGGCTGTGGTGGCACTGGGATTCAGACCTTGGAAGTCTGGCTCCAGCCTGTGGCCACAGCCACTAATCATGTTCTGAGGTGAACAGTGATGACTAGCATTTTGGGGGAAGTCTTAACCAGAAGGTGTTAAGTGCTGTGTAAGTGTTACCTCATTTAATCTCCCAACTGTTATATGAGATGAATACTATTTTCATCTTCATTGGAAATGAGGGACTGGGTATCGATAGTTGGCTTGTCTAAAGTCACAGAGAGGTAACAAAAGCCACTCTGATCCCCCCATGAGCTCTCTTAGCCACGTCACTGGTCTGCCCTTGTCGATCTGTGGCAGGAAGAAAAATTGTGCTTTAGTTTTCATGATTATTTATGGTTTTGTTTAACTGTTGTTTGAAATTATATGAAGTTATATTTAGCCACTAGCTTCATTCTCTTTATCTTCTTTTCTATGCTTTATATTTTGAGCCAGTAATACCAGAAAAGTGTTTTCATGGTTAAAGCTATTGCTGAGAAAGCCATAGCTGGTTTTGTAGAACCTTCCAGAGAATTTGTGGTTACTTACTGTTTAGAAGAATTGTGAGGAAAAAAAAATTGTTAATTTTCTTTTGGGGCCAGCTATAGTCAGTTAAATAAATTACATTAAACTAAGGGAGAATTCCTAATCATTTTTATTGTCAGAGTAATATAAGTTCTAAAGTTTAAAATGAACCAACTCAGGGTCTTGTGAATGGCTCAGTTGATTGAGTGGCTGACCCTTGATTTTGGCTCAGGTTGTGATCTTATGGTCATGGGATTGACCGATGTGGGGCTCCGCTACTGATGGGGAGTCTGCTTGGGATTCTCTCCCTCTGTTCCTCTCCCTGCTCATGTTCCCACGAATGTGCACCCTCTCTCAAATAAATAAATCCTTAAAAACAAAAAACCCTTAGAAAAATCATTTTCTTAGATTTTTATCTTATAATTGTTAAGAGCAGAGCATAATTTTTCTTGTTTACTTTTTATCACTATGCCTAGCAGGGTTCCTATATTTAATAGCTTCTCAATACATAGCTGAATTAATTAATTAGTATTTACAAGAAATTCTTACCCCTGACATGGATGGGAAATTGATCTTCCAGTTCTGGAAAACAATGCATTGGAAAACTTAATGTGCATAAATTACTACTTTTTTAGGGACACCTGAGTGGCTCACTTGGTTAAGCATCTACCTTGAGCTCAAGTCATGATCCTAGAACCCTGGGATGGAGTCCCATATCAGGCTCCTTGCTCAACAGGAATCCTGCTTCTCCTTCTGCCTGCAGCTCCCCCTACTTGTGCGCTCTCTCTCTCTCTCTGACAAATAAATTTTAAAAATCTTTTAAAAAATTACTACTTTTTAAAAGCTTTGGAATACCAAAAAGAAATACACTTAATTATATTGAACATTATATTATCTGAAAATAGTATCAGAATAAAAAAATTTCTTAACCACTTTATTTACTTATGTATTATTTTAAAATATTTTATTTATTTGACAGAGAGAGAGCATAAGCCAGGGAGAGGGAGAAGCAGGCTCTCTGCTGAGCAGGGAGCCAGATGCAGGATGTGGGACTCAATCCCAAGACTCCAGGATCATGACCTGAGCTGAAGGCAGATGGCTAACCAACTGAGCCACCCAGGCACCCCCCAGAATTTTTTTTTTTTTTTAAGGATTTTACTTATTTACTTGAGAGAGAGCAAGGGAGAGAGAGAGAGAGAGAGAACACAGAGGGAGAGGGAGAAGCAGAGTCCCTGCTGAGCAGGGAGCCCAATGTGGGGCTTGATTGCAAGACCCTGAGATCATGACCTGAGCCAAAGGCAGGCACTTAACTGACTGAGCCACCCAGGTGCCCCCAGAATTAAAAAAATTGAAAATACTTGAGCATATTGTATTCTAACACCATCATTAAGAAGATCAATTAAAATTGTAATAAAGAGGTACCGATTAGAAGGTGTTCAATTGTTAGACTGCTAGGTAAACTAGTATTTACTTAGAGCTTAGAAAGTATAACCAACCATGTCATTTTTCTCATTTAGACTTTTTATAGGTAAAATTAGCTGCTTCATTGATCTCCTCAGTGACTTTGTAGCTTCTCCTCCTCACCTCTACCCTGCTTTCTCTTTGCCTCCATGAAAGAACAGATTTTACTTCCTTCCTATTTTCTGTAAGACAGTCACTCTCTCAAAAAGTGGATCTAATTTTTTTTTAGGTAATACCTTCATTTATTTTTTTTTTAAAAAGTAACGTCTATGCCCAACATGGGGCTTGAACTCATGATCTCAAGATCAAGAGTCGCATGCTCTACTGACTAAGCGATACAGGCTCCCCCAAAGCTGGATCTTAATGGTTCTTAGTTTTGTAGTAATGCACACCAGGCAGAGCTCTACCACGAAATGATGCCTTCAGTTTGATAGCCACTAAATTACTTACTCAAGTAGTCCTCTGGTGATTGGGAGATGGAGCCTTCATTTTAAACGTAATTTAGGTTAACCATTCTTCTCATAGAAGGAAGTTATATAGTGTTCATTGTTGGTCTAGAAAGAAGTGAGCTTCAGATTACATTGTCAGAAAATGTGTTATTTTTCACGAAAAACTTTCCCAGGAACAATATAGAAATGGTCTTGGACTGCACAGAGCTGCACTTAACTTACAAACCTAACTTAAAGTTTCTCCAATGTTGAGTGTGAAGGTGGTGAGTACCATTATTATATACAGTGTGGTTTTGCTGTGTGCGTTCAAGGTTGTAATTACTCCCTCAGTAGTGTGTGTAAATTCTTGGGGGTTCCATATGCTATAATTTCATATTGTGGATTTTGTTTTGGAAATGACTTTTTGGGGAGACATATTTCATTTTACCCTAAATAAGGAAAACAATAAACCCTCAGTAAAAGGGACTTTTCGTTTTGATTAAGAGCCCATGGTTTTTAAAATATTCTTTTTTGGCTGAGTCTACAGGCTTTTCACATCAGGGAATATAATTTTAGCAAATGATTGTGTAGTACCAAAACCATATGTTTTCTTAGGATTTGATGTATGTAAGAATAATGTTAGATTTATTTCACTACAGAAATTTACCAAGGACATAAAAGGTTTTATTTTGATATTGAGGTAAAATTATTTTTCGAAAAAAGGATCCTAATTATACATTTAATAAAATTGAAATAGAAAAGTAAGGAGAACTTTAAAAATATGTACCTTCCCTTCATTAAAATATGTGGAAACAGTGAAGTAGTATGTGTGAGACCACAGCAAGATGGTTCTCAAATACTTGGAAATAGATTTCTCTGAGAGTTAAATCCTAAAATAGGTTAGAGAAGGAAATGTGCAGCTCTTTGAAGGTATATGTTAGTCCTCTCAGGGTGTCAGAGTTTGCCTGAAACCTGACTGGAGGCCTGAAGATGAGGGAACTTGGTTTTCAATGGAGTCATAGTTGCTAACTTCTATAGCACCTATACATTTTCCAGGGAAATGATCCAAGGTCAGGGGCATTCTGTTGTCTGGTTTGCAGGACTGGTTTAGCCCCTCATGGATACAGGCACATCCAGTTCTAGTGTGGGAAGTCTTTAGCTGTCCTAATCAGGTAGCTGGCTACTGGGCCTCTCCATTGGCTTGGGCAAACAGGAACATGTACTCTCGAGCTAAAATCGGCGGGGGTGGTGGCAGGAGCTGTGGGGTGTGTACATTTTGCTCTTTCCTAAATATCATTACAATTCAATTTAAAAATTTTTGTTTTTAATGATATCTCAAGGACATCTGTGACAGATGGTATAGCGCAGCCTCCTTTCAAGCAAGTCATGGCGGTGCTCTTGACTGGTTGAGTTGCCCCAAGCCCAGGGCCCCTCACCCGGCAATTATCAAATAATTTCACTACCTGTGTGGTTTTCTGATGAAGCCAGAAAATATTTCCCAGTCTGCTTGATAGTTGTATTTCTCATCAATGAAGGCACTGACGTTGTGGTTCTATGTATGTTCGGGGAGGAGGGTTTTAGTTTTATTAATATTGGATAGCATGTCCAGGATGATCAGCTGAGATACTGATGACATGGCCTGAGTCAACTGTTTACCTTATCAGCTCAGGCAGGGCTAGCAGATGTCTCCCAAGTACTCATGTAGCGTTTCAGTCATATAAATTTATCGCTAGGAAACACTCTCCTGCCAGAGATTTTATTTTCCAGCCCCTGTTGTATCACTGGGCCTTTTGAAAGAACACAGCAAGAAGCAGTCACCTTTTATACCCCACGAATTATGGGCCTTGGGAGGCAATCAAATTCAGATACCATTTATTTAATCATTATTCTTTTCTTTGAGGGCAAAACTCCTGGCAAATACTTGAAAAATCTCAAGGGTTTTATGCTTTCTTTTCCAGTGAGTGTTGAGCTTACTAATGAATGATGTCTTAAAAAGTCAGGAGCATCGTGTTTGAGTTTCAGATGAGTTTCTAAAAAGTGACATTGACCTTGCCCAGTACTTAATACCTGTGATTCCCCTTCTTTTCCTTATAATATTCAGTTTCGTTCAAAAAAAATATTTTATGGATAGGTTAATATACTTGCGTGTCTGAAACTTCTTCCCTTTTATTAAAAATATTTATAGAGCTCTTCACGTCAGGGTCTATGCTAAGTACATCACATAATATTTAATCACCCTATGAAGTTGGGATTGGTTTATGGATGAGAGAATGGAGACTTTGGGAGCAGGAGTCAGTTGATCAAACCTAGCAGACAGCAAAGCAGGGATTTAGTCTTCTGTCCGTGCCCAGTGTTAATCATAATGCTGTGCTCCTGGGACTTGACACATGCTGTAACTGCATTTTTAATCCATCTTAATTTGGAACATGTTTTATTTTCTACAGGGTAAGGTCACTCTTCAATCCTTATGCTTTCTGTATTTTCTGAAGCCAGGGAAATTGAAAGAACTTTTGTGCTACCATGTGTTTCATTTATAAACAGTCCCAGACCATTTGGAAACCTACTTCATTTTGAAACTTGATGTTTCTAATAGTTTTCAGTTCTTTTCCTTCTGAACGTATTCTTTCTGTGCTTTCTTTGTGTAAGGATGGCAAAAATGGAAACTTTAATGTCACTGAGTATTAATAAAAATTTGGTTAAAGAAGAGAATGTTGGCTTGGGATTTAAGACATGGGTTCTAGTTCTTCCTCTAAGATACTGTTAGAGTATCAGTAGACACTATTAATACTGTTTGTCACATCAAGTTATCGTAAAGTAAAAGATCAAATATGTGAAAAGCATTTCACCAAAATTTCTGTGTGTCAGCAATCATAATAGCTACAGTGGATTGTTGGAACCAGGATTAAAGCAAAATAACTTTAGGCTTATTGTTGCTTTGTGAGGACCTACTTAAAATAATTAGAATTCAGGCATCTTGTTAAATACTTTTTGTAATATTTGGCTTGGTATAAGCATACTGTCCAACTTGGACTGCTGCAGAGACGGGCTGGGCATTCAGTCAGGGGGTTGATCAAATTGCTGCCTCAATTATCTGGTAGTGACAGGGTAATTCATAAATGACTATATTGTACTTATTGATTAGGTAAAAATTTAGGAACGTTTTGCTTTCGGAGCTGTGTAGAGTGAGACAGAAGAATGAGAAGAAAACCAGATAACAAAAACTACTGTGTTATAGTGGAAGAGAAGAGAAAAGGCTTTTAGGGGAAATGAGGCTCCATATGAGTCATTCAGAAACGTCCTGAGAACTGAATTATGGGTAAACTGAAATATTAGTGGCAAGTACCACATGGGCAGTTAGTTGCCCATGATGTTGCCATGTTGAAAATGCCATGCTCTTGAGCTGGACTGAGTGCACCCTAAAGATTTAAGGGAGCCAGCAGTGCTCCGCTGTGTCTGCAATACATGAACTAGGGGGAGAGTGGCTTGAGAGATCACCTACAGACGTCTGAAAGTACAGACTTGTTCCGTGTGTGAGTGAGTGTGTGTGTGTGTGAGTGTGTGTGTGTGTGTGTGTGTGTGTGTGTGTGTGTGTGTGTGGTGGGGCAGTGGGAGAGTCAGAGTTGGCCCTTCTGGTAAACTCAGTGGCCATTGTTTCACTTAGCATTTCAGCATCTCCCAAACTTTAGTCATTAGCTACTACTTTCAACAATTTTTGCCCTATCCATTTTTTTTAACTTTTAAATGTAAATGTGTTTTAAACAAAAACTATATATTTTAGATTTCTGTTGAAATCTCCAGTTAGATGTACCAGTGATGGTTTTCCCATTGAAATAAGTTGGCGTAAAACCTGTCCATCTGTGGCCCACCTAAAATGATCGTGAGAATCTCTCCTTTCATGTAACTTCAGCTCTTCTCTCTACAGAGTGGTATGCAGAATGCCAAGGGTAAAAGGGGAAATCCAAAGACTGGAAATGTGGGGGCTTTTCAGGGTGATTTACTGGACAGATTTAAGACGGCAGGTGTCTCCCTTTAGGTTACCAGTTTAAAATAAGTTTGAGCTAAACTTGAAGTTTAATTTCTTTTTCTTTTCTTTCTTTTTTTTCTTTTCTTTTTTCTTTCTTTCTTTTCTTTTCTTTTCTTTCTTTGAAATTTGCTTTTAGGCTACAGAAGTTTCTCAGCCTTGTGAGTATTTACCTCTATTAGTTTACTAGCAGAAATTTTTTCTGAAAAATTCCAAACTTGCTTTGGCTTCAAATAAGGGGGAATACGTTTTCTCCTTGCTCATTTTAGTGACGATATCTGCTCTGCCAGCGCCTAAGTCCAAGGGTTAATTCAGTTCATCCAGCATCTATGAGGTGGCCTTTCCTTGTGAAGCACAGTACTAAGTCCTGTGATGCAAAGAAGAAGCTACGGCCCCACCTTCTGTGAGGCACAGCATATAAAAAGCCCAAATAGGGGCGCCTGGGTGGCTCAATGGGTTAAGCCTCTGCCTTCGGCTCAGGTCATGATCTCAGGGTCCTGGGATCGAGCCCCGCATCGGGCTCTCTGCTCAGCAGGGATCCTGCTTCCTCCTCTCTCTGCCTGCCTCTCTCTGCCTACTTATGATCTCTGTCTGTCAAATAAATATATAATCTTAAAAAAAAAAAAGCCCAACAGTTCCATGTGATAGAGGTTTGTGCTAGATCCAAAGAAATGAACTCTTTGGATAGATCAACAAAGGCCTTAATCTCAGAAGAGAGTGGAGGCAGGGTGAGTTGAGGGCAGTATGAAAGGAAGGCAACACACTCTGTGACATGATGAACGCTACAACCCTTTCTTCTCAGGCTGTCTGTGTGCCTGATTGTTCTGTGGAATTTCTGTAGGGTCTGCATTGCCCCATGTGGTATCCCAACAAGAATTTAGGTTTTGAGTGTGCGGTAGCTCACAGCCTTGCTGCCCTGACACCCTCACGTGAATCTGAAGCAATAAGGAGGGAAGTTTCACTAACAGCTGGCATATGGAGGGGGCGTGATTCCCAAACCAACATGGTAATGAGATTCTGGGCTTTAGGAGCAACTTTTCTTGTTTAAATATACTCAGGCATGACCTACGCCGTGGGAAGCAATGTGGCTCACCTCCCCACATACACCTAGGACGTGAGCTACACATTCAAAAACCAGTAGTAGAGATCTTCTGTACTCTTCATGTAGGGGTCAGTTAAAGGAGAAACTTCCAATTCATCCTCACTTTGGGCGCCTAAAAAACTTCCACGATGTTAATTGCATTGATAACTGCATCCAGTTTTAGGCTTTGGGGCATTTAATATAGGCAGGCTTTTTTTTTTTTTTTAAATTTTTCATATGAGTGTTCAATGAAAAGAGCAAAAAATAAACCTCGGGGTGGAGGGTGGGGTTATTGGGACCCAGCATTACTTTTGACCCAGTCATGTCTCTGTGTTGCCAGAGACCACACCCCCCTCAGACAGAACCACGGAGGACTATTTCTTTTGGCCGGGTCTCTGACCTTGAAGGGTCTAGCCAGCCGCCTGGAAGCTTTGGGTGCTAGACATAATATGAGTACAGTCCAAGAAGTATTTCTGTTTTATATATTTTATTTAGCATGGCTATACCAATTTTTTATTAATATGTTTGACTCTTGAAATACATCTAAAATGCTTTGTAAAATTGCTGCCCTTGAATTTCATATATATGTAATAGTCATGTATATTCATATTATATGTATAATAGTCATGTATATTCATATTATATGTATAATAGTCATATATATTCATATTATATATAATATTCGTATATATTCATATATATAATATTCGTATATTCACATATATAATATTCGTATATATTCATATTATATATAATATTTGTATATATTCATATTATATATATAAAATATTCGTATATATTCATATTATATATAATATTTGTATATATAATATTCGTATATATTCATATTATATATATATAATAGTCTAAAACACATTCAGAAATACAAAGAATACTAGAATTAATGGCAACATCCGTAAGTAATGGCATATTGCCTTTCTGTTGGAGATACAGCAAGTTGAGAATAGGGACCGATCTCCAGGGTATGTTAAATCTTTGCTTTTCTTCCTTGTGAATGTGACGAGGCAGCTTTTCCTTAGAAAAATAGTTTGTGTTCAGCTGGGGAGGCTGATTTTTCTCCATCAGTTTCGCTCTTTAATAATTGAAAACTACTGTTCATTATTTACATAAAACTGTCTTTTTCTGGTTTGCTTCCTATAACCTTTCCCCTCTGAAGAATTTTAAGAATTCCCTTACTTTCCTCTGGGGGATTTTATGCTTGCTTTATCCCAGATGTGGGACATAGACCAGGCTGAGGTTTTTTGTTTTTTTGTTTTCTTTCTTTCTTCTTCTTCTTCTTTTTTTTAAATATCCTTGTATTTGAAAGATGTTCTTTTAACCTGTGCCACTGGAAAAAGGATTTTTAAGAAAGTTAAGCAGTTAAGAAAATACGAGCTTGGTTTCAACGTCTGACTTACCGAGTAACACCAAAATCCCATACGCAAAATGAACAAGTAGACAGCGGTTTCAAATAATAAGGGGAGAATGCACACGTGTTATTTCAGCCTTTTGATTCTGGGATTTTATTTTCTGAATGAAGCCCTGTCCATTTCTAGTCCCGGCAGCCCCTTGTCTGGCCTTTCCATACATGCCTGCTGATGTCAGCCCAGGGAATGCATGGGTTTGGCTGTCTGTTACCCTGCTTTTGTCTTTTCTGTCCCCACCTTCTGCTGACACAAAGAGGATATAGACTTACTCATGATATTTTGTCTGCTTCCACTCTTACAGTTGTATTCATCCTAATCCCTGCTTCAGAGTGTAGAGTGTTAGGAAGCCTGAAGAAGCCAGAGTGATGGAGCCTATAATTAAGACAGGATCCTCTCTTTGTTTCCCAATGTCCATTCAGATTCCCAGACAAGATTTCGCCACCAGCTTTTGGCTATTGTGGTTTTCATATTAATGTCTAAAAAAATACCATAAGATGTAAACTTTCTTGAGTTACAAAATATGAGAAAAATGCCAAGGAGAGTTTGTCTTCCCAGCATGAGCAAATATTATGTGGTTTCCCCAAGTCCAAAGTTCTGTTTTCCTCAATGAATACATGTCTGAAGTATCATGTTTACTCAATTAATTCATCAATAAAATTATTAGATTTCTTATTTGAGTGTAGTTTTATTTTTTTTTTAAAGATTTTATTACTTAGAGAGAGACAGAACATGAGTGAAGGGTGGGGAGAGAGGCAGAGGGAGAGGGAAAGGGAAAAGCAGACTGCCCACTGAGCGGGGAACCCCATGTGGGGCTCAATCCCAGGACCCTGGGACCATGACCTGAGCTGAAGGCAAGCACTTAACCAACTGAGCTCCCCAGATACCCCGGTTTGAGCATAGGTGACATACAATGTTATATTAGTTTCAGGTGCACAACTTAAGACATTTGGCAAGTTTGTACATTATGCTATGTTCACCCTAAGTATAGCTACCGTCTGTCACTGTACAATGCTATTATAATATCATTGACCCTGTTCCTTATGGTGTATCTTCTATTCCTGTGACTAAATTACTAGGTTTTAGTAAGTCTCTTCCTAGTTCAAATTTTTGTTTTTTTAAAAAAATCTAAATTGATAAGCTTTAGTTTTTAATATTTAGACCTTCTCCTAGTAAGCAAGGTTGTCTTTCCTACTTTGTCCTGTTCCCCTGTTGACGTCCCCTTTTCTTTTTCCTCCTGTAGGATCTTTCGAAGATGGTTTGGCTGCCTGGGAGATTTGGAGATCTGATGCCACGATGAGGACTCACACACGGGGGGCTCCCAGTGTGTTTTTCATATATTTGTTTTGCTTTGTGTCGGCTTACATCACCGACGAGAACCCAGAAGTCATGATTCCCTTCACCAATGCCAACTACGACAGCCACCCCATGCTGTACTTCTCCAGGGCGGAGGTAGCAGAGCTCCAGCTTCGGGCGGCCAGCTCCCACGAGCACATTGCCGCCCGGCTCACCGAGGCTGTGCACACCATGCTGTCCAGCCCCTTGGAATATCTTCCTCCTTGGGACCCCAAGGACTATAGCGCTCGCTGGAATGAAATTTATGGCAACAACCTGGGCGCCTTGGCAATGTTTTGCGTGCTGTATCCTGAGAACATCGAAGCCCGAGACATGGCCAAAGACTACATGGAGAGGATGGCAGCTCAGCCTAGTTGGTAGATTTTTGTCTTTTTCTTCTTACTGTATTAACTCTGCATTTTAAAGAAGGAATCTATATACAATGAAATCTTAGAGGCCAGATTTTCACATATGTGTGTGAGTGAAGGGGTGGGGTTCCTTGTTATTTGTGGTGTTAGTGGCTTATGAATGGCCCATAGTTTGAAAAGACCCAGTCATGTCCTTGTTTAAAGTTAGCAGGAAAATATTTAGATACAACCCAGCCAAAGAAAACATAATTTGCTGTGTTGAGTAAATACTATTATCTTGATTGTTGAGAATTCTTTCCTCCATGTTTAACAAGCATATGTTACGGTGCTCTGGTGTTAGGCTCTTATTGCCCCCCAAGTGGTTAAAACCCTCTGCCAGCAAGAGATTTTTAGCTAATTAAGATTTATTTAAATTTTATGACAATTAGGAGCTAAAAAGAATTGTGATAGGATTAATTGGCGATTTATAAACAAGATCTTATCCAGTAACTACCAAACTGCCCAAACCTGTAGGAAAACCTGTTGTATAATTATGTGAGGGATTCTAACTACATAGTAATTTATCTTCAGATGTTCTAAGATTTGGAAACAAACTTGCTGTCCCTTTTTGATTAGCTTAAATTTATTTTATTTGTTCATAATGAATATGTCTGCCTACTTCCAGAAAAATATGGGGTGGTGGGTTGATTAGGGATTCTGTGGGTATTCTTAACCAAATTGTGTTTTAATACATATTTATGGTACAATTGCACCAAAAAAATTACAAACTCTATGAAATACCATTTTACAATTACAGAAGCTTCTTCTTTATAGGGCTATACGGAGCTTATTTTTAAATGCTTAGAAAAATCAGTGAATGCATTTAATGCTGTGATGTGTGACATCACACATATCATAGGAGTGAAGAATGGTCTTTTGCAACCTTTCTGAATTCTGTCAATGTGATAACAAAATTTAATCTTTCCTAAATTTCTGCCAAAATGATAAAAATGCTATTTGCTTATAGAGTTTGAAGGATTTTCTGAAATTTCTTAGTGAAGAAGATTATGGAAGACTTGCCATTAAATCCATAGCAGAGCTGAATTTTTTTTTTTAAAGATTTTATTTATTTACTTGACAGAGACACAGTGAGAAAGGGAACACAACGAGGGGGAGTAGGAGAGGGGGAAGCAGGCTTCCCACTGAGGTGGGAGCCTGATGTGGGGCTTGATCCCAGGACTCTGGGATCATGACCTGAGCTGAAGGAAGATGCTTAATGACTGAGCCACCCAGGTGCCCCCACAGAGCTGAATTTTTAAGACTTACTGTGGGATGCCTGGGTGGCTCAGATGGTTAAGCATCTGCCTTGGGCTCAGGTCATGATCTCCAGGTCCTGGGAATCCCAGCTCAGTGGGGACCTGCTTCTTCCTCTACCTCCACCTTTCCCCTTGCTTGTGCTCTCTCGTCTCTCTCTCTCTCAAATGAATAAATAAAATCTTAAAAAAAATTTGCTGTAGATGTGTATAATCATTTTGAAGTTTATAATATTTTAAGTTGAAAAGAACATTTTTATTTGGTTTGTTTCAAAACTGAGCCATTATTCAATAGTTTCTGATTTTGATTCTAATTAATTGATTTTACTCTATTCTTGACATCAAGAAAGAAAATAAAAGATGTATGAGAATTTATTTGATATTTGAGTTATAAGATTATATTATCAAATGTTATAATTACTTGACATTGGTTGTAATTGGTTAAAAATGGCAACCATTACATACTTTAAGGAAAAGACCTCCACTGCCTGTAGAGCTACTTTTCTTTTAAAGTCCCTTTTTAGATAGACAAGTTAAATAAGATACTGATGAAAATGTTCCAGAGAAGAGTTACAGTAAAAAGCCATCTATTTCACTTCATAGCAGAGTATATAACTGGGAAGTACTGTTGTTTCATAGAGATTTTTTAAAAACACAAATACAATAACATTGAGAGAATTATACAAAACTAGTGCAAATGTTACAATATAAAGCATTCAGGAGTATAAGTACCAACTTAGATGAGTGCTATCATTAGAGAGGATTAGACTCCTAGGATAAAAGAAGGGAAAATTAAATAACTTCGAACAAAACTGGTAATTTCCATATAGTTTCTGCAAGTTGAGATTTACTAGTTATTAGAGGTATGTATAAATTTGCCAGAAGACTAGTACTTTATTCATGACAGCATTGATAAAAATAGGTCTAACTCTGTGTTATTTGGTCACTGAGAAGCCAGTCTGTGATTTAATAGAGCTGAACAGCTGACCTCTTTCTCCTAAAGCTGAATGTCAGAAATGGAAAATTTACCTTTACATCTGGTTTCTAGTGCCAGAAGTGGTCTTAGCAGAAAAAGTGGAGCTACTGGAACATTTTGTCTTGGCAAGTACGGTTACTAGGTTCTACTTTTAGATGATTTTATGGAAATTTTAACTTTTTTTTTTTTTTAAGATTTTATTTATTTGAGAGAGCACAAGTGGTGGGGAGGGGCAGATGGAGAGGGAGAAGCAGGCTCCCACTGAGCAGGGAGCTTGACACGGGACTCGATTCCAGGACCCTGGGATCATAACTGGAGCCAAAGTCAGACACTTAACCCACTGAGCCACCCAGGTGCCCTGGAAATTTTACCTTTTTAGAAGCTACCACACCCAACCCCTAGATTCTTGTATTTTCATTTAGATTTATAGTTGAAGTAATCACTTTTTGTCAACTTAAATGTTTTTCTAATTTAGCTATCTGTTTAAATCATCTAATTCATATGTTCCCACAATGCACAGAGAAGTATATTGTGGATGTTGTCACTCTCTTAGGATATAGTTCACCTATACTAGTTTCGGGGGGGGGGGCGGGAAGAACTAGCTCTTATCTACCAAAGATTTAATATCATAAATTTGTTTAGAAAGCTTCCTGCAATGGCTTTATCAAACTGAATACATTTGCCATTTTCCTTGAACGGCATTTCTACTCCTTTTAAAAACCAATGACGAAATTGTGTTCACTCACTTATTCAATCAACTAACTTTTATTGAGTATCTACTGTGTGTCATGAACTAGGCTGGATACCAGGGATTCAAAGATGCAGTAATAGCCAAGAAATTGTATACGTCACCCCTAGAGTGAGGAGTGCAAGCCTTGGGGATTTGAAACCTAAGCCAGGGCTGTGCGCTCTTCTCGGAAATGAGTGTAAGGATCACTTAATGAGTGGTGTCGTCAGTTTCATTAATGACTTAATGAGCGAAGGTCTGTATTGTGCGCACTCTGGTGTGGTAGAGAAGTGCTAACTCCAGAGTCTTTTTTTTTTTTTTTTTTTTTAATTTTATTTACTTATTTGACAGAGGGGGAGAGATCACAAGTAGGCAGAGCAGCAGGCAGGGGAAGCAGGTCCCCCGCTGAGCAGAGAGCCTGAAGCGGGGCTCGATCCCAGGACCCTGAGATCATGACCTGAGCTGAAGGCAGAGGCTTAACCCACGAGCCACCGAGGCACCCCTAACTCCAGAGTCTTATTACAGCCTGGATTGGACTCCCAGCTCTCCACTCCTCAGCTGTGGTACTTCAGACAAACGTTCTTCATTGGGCTGTGCCTTTAGCATCCTGATTCGTAAAGTGGCCACAGCAGCAGTATCTCCCTCACAGCCTTGTTAGGAGGATTAAACAAGGTAACGGAAAATATTTGGTGCAGTCCCAGTCACCTAGTAAGCCTTCAGTAAATAAGAATAATGACATAACGATAAGTAGCGTTGCTGTTATTTACTCAGTACTTAGACCATGTTTGGCTTATCATTTAGTATATGTGGGCTCAAAGGAAATAGTATTGGGGATTTATTTGGAGATTATATTCATCTTTGTTCCAATGCCTCTCTAAACTAGAACATCTGTTTAACTCACAAAATTTCCCTTTTGGCTTTGTTCCATGAAAATGCTCAGAGATGCTCCCGAGGGCCCTTTTTTAATGCACATAAGAATCTGATGGGAAGGCCAGTGAGGAAAGCTTAGTGGAATGTAACAGTGATGTGTCTTTTGTGTGGTATTAAAAAGTAGTACATCTGAGATACACGTGCATACAAATTTGTTAATATGGTTCATTTCATTTGAGTATTTTGTAATTGAAGAGCTGAAAGGTAACATCTATATATTGACTTATTTAAGGCTCTTGGGCCATTGTGAAAGAAAAGTTAAAGAAAAATGTCTGATACACTGATCCTGCTTTTCTGTCCATTTTATGTGACACGTACCACAAAGTAGAAAGGAGATCTGGAAGATTGGTCGTGAGGATGGTAGTGATTGAAAACAGCAGCATGCAAAACTTCTTTCTTCTCTTCGAGTTACACTCACGTTTATCCACCCCCCCCCATGATTGGGCACCACGGAAAGATGGGTCCTGTCTGTGTGCTGGGTCTGCCTTTGCAGAGATGCCCCGACCTTGCTCACACATTCTGTTGTTCTTCTGACTTCTGCTAAGGCTTATATGTTCTTCGTAACAGGAAAATTAACAGTAATTTAAGCCTGTTCTTAGCCTACATCTAAAAATCAGATTTAAAAAGATGTCATTTTAACTTAGATATAAAGTGGCAAATCACTTTCAGCACCACCAAAAATGTCTCTAACCTTTGAATGAATAGCCTTTTTTTGGTCTTCTATAGATCTCGTCTTCCAAATGAGAACTAGGATTTGTATTTTATATAAAGGGTTGTATTTTATATAACTGAGTATTTTATTATATTGGCTCTGTATTTTATATAAAGGCTTGATGAGACCTAAATATGCAGCCACTTGAAGAAAACTTAATGAGCTGAGACCCTAAGTCTAGAGATGGTAACAATAGAAAATGCGTTTTAATTCACTTCAAGTGAATTCACTTTTCATATTCTGTTGCCTAGTCACTAGAGCAAGGTCTGCATATGTCAGTTGGCATATGGGGATATTCTCATGTGTAAATGGTTGATTTCTGCCTTCAAACCTTACATTAGTTAAAAAAGAACACAGATTCCAAATAAATATTCTCCATTAGCCACCCCCCCAAAAGCTTAAACCTTAAGGTAGAAAAATAATAAAAGCAGTTCTTAGTACAGATTTAAAAGAGATATCTAAAAAGTCAATTTTTGGAGTTTTGGGAGTCAGCACATATTACTCTACTTTCTTAAAAATTATATATATATTTTTTTATTTACTTATTTCTACTATAGGTTTCCCCCAGAAGATTAAGGAAACAAAATACAAGATTCAAATTAAAAGTAGCTGACAAAGAAAAGGGAAGAAAAATGTTGGGGACATCAGCTGAATTAGGAATGAGACAGTTGCTAAAATGTTGCATCTCACAGACCATGAGTGGTCCAAAGTGGGCTCTGGGTTTTTTAGCTGTAAAAAGAGTAGGCTCAGGAAGTTTTGAAGTGTAGAGTCTCCATGGATCAAAAACAGATCAGTTAGTCTATAGAACTACTACTCAGTATCAGACAGAATTATCTCCTGGGTTTTTTGTGAAAAACCTTCACAACGGTCTCATGAACATTTCTACAATGCATATGTGATGGGTTGCATGAGACTCTTTTTTTTTTTAAATTAAGATTTTATTTATTTGAGAGAGCATGCGTGCACACAACCAGGGGCGGGGAATGGTGGGCAGAGGCAGAGTGAGAAGCAGATTCCCTGCTGAGTAGGGAGCCTGATGTGGAGCTCGATCCCAGGACCCTGGAATCATGACCCAAGCGGAAGGCAGATGCTTAACTAACTGAGCCCCCCAGGTGCCCAGTGAGGCTGTTTTGTGCCATATCAGACTCAAGGCAGGGTTGTGGCTTTCACTCAAACATGTATCCTCCACCTCTTAGCATGGTATTACGCAGATTTCTGTCCAGGGCATGAATGAATGAATAGCATCCCTGGTAAAGCATCTCCAAAATGAAGTTCATTGAAATCCAGGTGGGGGTGGGAGGGATGGATCTGTGGTTTAGCCTCAGGCCACTTTGTCCCCTCATCTAGCTAATTAATCATCCAGGAGAATCTTGCGTACTTATCAGGCAGCCTCCCTGTACATTGTGCGTCTCACTCAAGCTCATGATAGATGCCATTACAGTCCTTAGGAAGTTCTTGCTGTGATCTGTGACTAAAAACGAGCCAAAGCAGCAAAAAACTCACGCAAATGATTATTGGAAAACACTACAGATCCTGAATCGCTTAAGAAAGGCTTAGTTGGGGGCACCTGGGTGGCTCGGTGGGTTAAGCCTCTGCCTTCAGCTCAGGTCGTGATCTCAGTCCTGGGATCGAGCCCTGCATCCATCTCTCTGCTTGACAGGAGTCTGCTTCCCTCTCTCTCTGCCTGCCTCTCTGCCTACTTGTGCTCTGTCTCTCTCTGTCAAATAAATAAATAAAATCTTAAAAAAAAAAAAAAGAAGGGCTCAGTTGGGGCTATTTTACATACTAATATGAAGAGATGAATGCATTTAAAAGAAATTTAAGATAGGATTGTAACAAAAAGGCCATGTTCAGCTCTCATTGGTAGTGTCTCATTATCCTGTGTGCATTTCCAGGCAGGAGGCTTTTGTGCAGGCATAGTGAACCCTGGAGAATGGGCGTCCAGGACTGGTCTTTGGAGGCCCAGCAGTGCGGGTGCCTTGAGTCTGCCATTGTATTTCTTTGGCAGGTTTTTTAACCCCTGTAAAGCTCAGTGTCTTCATCTGTAAAATGTAGATGATCCTTCTGGTGCAGTGAGATAATGCACGTAAAGCCCTTCGCATTATGTACCTGGCACATAGTTTTAGTTTTACTAAAAACTCTGTTGTTATTTCACGGAAATAGGTATGAACATGGAGCTTGATTTTCAAGCTTCTTGGTACACAGAACCCCGTTTTACCTGCTCTGTCACTCTGGAGTCGTGTTCTTGAGAAGGATTCACTGTGAATCGTGCTTTCTTCCTTTCTTCATAGTAGTTTTGCTTACTGATGGTCAGCAAATAAATCACAGAGGAAAGAAATTACTTCACCCTCGCATTGGAGCCAGTCAGCTACAGGAAGTCAGCGCTGGTGAGGGAAACAAAGAAAGTTGAACTTTTGGACAGAGAAGTAATTGTATTTTCGTTTGCAGCTGACTGAGTGCTGAATCCTAACCGGGCGGATTGCAGACTTCTGGAAAGTGACATCTGAGAGTGCATTTGCAAAATAAAGTAAAATAAACTAATAAGGTAAAATGAAGGAGAGAGAAAAAGAAGAGCCTCTGGCATGTGGAAATGAACCAATCCGTTTCATTCCTGGACATTCCAGAATGAAGTGTGTGCCTGTCTTTCTCAGCAGAGCCCTGCTGGGCTCTGAGTACATTTCCCTACAGCTGTTTCACAGACTTCTTACGTTTCTGAATCATTCGTTAAGGCTGGGAATCCAAGGAAGGGGGAGGATGTAGCTGGGTTCCAACATGTGGAGCCCCAGCACCGTGAGTGAAAATATCAGGTTTTTCTCTCATGACCTTACAGTGGCGAAGACTGGGAGGCTTAGCCCAGAATGCACCTGGAAACCATTGGATTCCAGGAAACACATCCAGTGGACCTGGGGAAGCAATTGCTGGGCTCTCAGAATACCCAGTCCCCAATTCCCCTAGCTTTTTCTCATTCCTCTTTATCCTTCCTTTTACCCTTCCCCCACCTCTCTTTTCGCCTCTCTTTTCTCTCATTTTCATTCTGTAATCTGAAAGAAGTCATCCCCTTTTACCCTACTTTAGATACTTGGAATTAGAAGACTAAATCTGATGACTATGAGGCTTTTTAGCATGGTTAGGTTTTTTTTCTTTTTAAGAGATCCTACATTTATTTTATTTTTTTTTTAAGTAACCTCTACCCCTGATGTAGGGCTTGAACTTAGAACCCCAAGACTAAGAATCTCATGCTCTACCCAACTGAGCTAGCCAGGCTGATGAACATTATGGAAACACATGCTAGGAACCTGACCCACTGGGACTTCTCTTCTTGAAGGCTATTTAATAGGCAGATCATTGCTGCATAATAATAAACGAAACTCCTGGGCGAGGATTGAGGTCAGGGGACCCATAGCAGGACGAAGCTTGTGAAAAGTTGCTAATCGAGAGGCAGCATGGGGTGTGCAGATTAGATGAGCGTCTCCTTTAGAGTATGGTAGTTCAATACATGGCAGACAAAGTGCTCCCCATATATTTCAAATGCAAGTGAGGATAAAGTAGTTTTAACAGTGCTTCTTTCTAATAACAAATTTTAGATATTTTATAGCAGCTATAATCATACACAAGTGAACAGAAATCCAGTTAATTTTCTTTGGGGATCGGTTTGTTGTTTGACTCTGAGAGTCAGTATTGGTGATGAGTGACCCTCTCTCTCCTACCTCCTGACCTTTTAGTGTCATTTCCCTTTTTAAGTATAACAGGGACTTTCAGAGCAGCCAGAGAGAGCTGTGCTTAAGGCCAGGGGAATCCTTGTCCCTCTTTTGATAGGGTTCTAAGTCAGAGTCCATCGCCCCATATATACAAAAAGGGCAGCACCAATGTTCCACATAGTCTTAATAATCTGGCACTTAAATGTTTCTAATATGAAAAACATACTAAGCATGAGGTTTGAATTTTGTGCATTTCTTGCCCCTTATCTTGAGAGAAGATATTAATTGGCAAGCGTTGCCTGTGTGTCTGTATTCTAGTCCAATGATGCTTCATAGCCATTTTTTTTAAGTTGGCTTTATCTGTTAAGTAAAATAACTGTTCATTTCTTTTTTTTTTTTTTCAAGACTTTATTTGTTCATTTGAGAGAAGAGAGAACAAGTACAAGCTAGGAGGAAGGGGAGAGGGAGAAGCAGACTCCCCGCTGAGCAGAGAGCCCAATGTGGGGCTTGACCCCCAGGACCCTGAGATCATGACCTGAGCTGAAGGCAGAGGCTTAACCCACTGAGCCACCCAGGGGCCCAATAACTATTCAATTCTAATGCCACTAAAGATGTACAGTCTTGCTAACATTAGGTTCTTCCTAATGCTGTGCAGATATTTATAACTCCTAGAGTGTAATCATGCCATGAGTACGCCCATGGGGTCTCTTATAAGCCGGGTAGTTCATTTTACATTAGTTATCTTCAGAATGGCTTTTTTATTTCCTTACCTCCTTTTGCCATATCCATTAACGGGACTTGTTTCAGCCATGCTCAACAGAGTCTCATCCCTCTGCCCTTTTCCTTTCTGGTGTCGATATGCAGCATTAGGACAGCAGGAGGAGACATTGTTAGGGGCTGCTAGATCATTGTTTATCCTGTGTAAGCTGGTGGTTTGGAAGCTTTGTGTGTGGGAAGGCTTGGAAGGGGAGGAATCAGGAGGAGGGGGACCTAGGTAGAAGCTCTTAATATCAGTCCAGAGAGGAAGTGAAGACCGTAATTAAGACAATGATGGTGGAAAGACAAAGGAGTGACTTAGGACAGAGAATCTGCACGGAGATTGATGGCATTTGAGACACTTTGTCTCACGGTGTGCTGCCCTTTTTTTTTTTTTTTAAAGATTTATTTGTTTATTTGACAGAGATCGAGAGATCACAAGTAGGCAGAGAGGCAGGCAAAGAGGGAGGGGGAAGCAGGCTCTTTGCTGAGCAGGGAGCCCAATGCGGGGCTTGAGCTCAGGACCCTGATATCATGACCTAAGCTGAAGGCAGGGGCTTAACCCACTGAGCCACCCAGGAGCCCCAGTGTGCTTCTTTTGTCAGAATTCTATAAATATCCTTTTTTGGGCAGGGGGAGTTAAAAATTGTATCTTTTCCTCTTAATCTTGAGTTTAGACACCAGGTTGGGCATGAAGCCTACTAAAATAAGTAATAAAAATTTTAAAAAATTGGGGCACCTGGGTGGCTCAGTAGGTTAGAGCCTCTGCCTTAGGCTTGGGTCATGATCTTAGGGTCCTGGGATCGAGCCCCGCATCGGGCTCTCTGCTCAGCAGGGAGCCTGCTTCCCTTCCTCTCCCTCTGCCTACTTGTGATCACTGTCAAATAAATAAAAATCTTTAAAAAAATTTAAAAAATAGTCTTTGTTTCATATCTGCAAAAATCATCCTATAAGTCTAATTCATTTATAACAAATGTTACCAGTGGGTTAGGGTTTTTTCTTTAATCGAAGTATAGTTGACATACAATAATAGGTTCAGGTGTATGACATAGTGATTGAACAAGCATATCAGTTAATAAATGCTCACTGTGATGAGTGTAGTTGCCATCTGTCACCATACAAAGTTATTATAATATTATTGACTCTATTCCCTGTGCTATATTTTCCATCCCTTTAACTTATTTTTTTTTACTTCTAGTTTATACCTCTTAATCCCCTTCATCTATTTTGTCCATTCCTCCACACCCCCAGCTCTGGCACTTATCAGTTCTCTATATTTATGAGTCTATTTCTGGTTTTTTTTTGGTGTGTATATGCTCATTTGTGTTCATTTTCCTTAGATTGCACATATAAGTGAAATCATATGGTACTTGTCTTTTTCTGTCTGATTTATTTCACTTAGCATAATACCCTCTAGGTCCATCTGTGTTGTCAAGAATGGCAAGATTTCATTCTTTTTGATGGTTGAGTAATATTCCACATATATATACCACAATTTGTTTATGCATCCATCTGTCAGTGGACACGTGCTTATTTCCAGGTCTTGGCTATTGCAAATAATTATAAAATAAACACGGGTACATATATCTTTTTTTTTTTTTTTAAAGATTTTATTTATTTATTTGACAGAGAGAGGGATCACAAGTAGGCAGAGAGGCAGGCGGCGGGGGAAAGGGAAGCAGGCTCCCCACTGAGCAGAGCCCGATGCGGGGCTCAATCCCAGGACCCTGAGATCATGACCTGAGCCGAAGGCAGAGGCTTAACACACTGAGCCACCCTGGCGCCCCAACACTTACTATTTCTTGTCTCTTTGTTACTAGCTATTCTGACTGATGCGAGATAACATATATTCCTAAAAAGGCAGATTCCTGGGCCCTACACAGACTCAGTGAATCTCCTTCTTTTGGAGTGGGCCGAGTAACCTGTCCTTTTTAACAAGTCCCCCATGTGATTCTGAGACACACTAAAATTTAAAAAGGAAAGGAAAGGGAGGTTTTAAAAAAATGGCACTTGGTTTTTGTCTTGGGTTAACTGGTTGCACGGCGATGCCCAGATGTGGGAGAGAATAGAGGAGAGAGAGAGGATGGTTAACTTTTTACCTGTCTTTTGGTAAAGTGACAGTCTTTCTTCTATCCGCTTTATCCGTCTCGCTTTGTTGATACCAACCGTGTAGACAGATGGATTTCAAAGCCCTGTGTCCCTCTTGTCATCACAAAGGTTCAGAGTTACCTGCGGTAGGTATCTTGCTGTGTATTTATTACTATACTTACTTGGGCCTCCTGGCCACATCTGTTCTTCACCGAAGTTCAGTGTCAACCGCTTTCACCTGTTCTGTGGCTTCTGCATTGTTGCTGCTACACTGTTGACCTCAGGCCATTTTTCTCCTTCCTTGCCACTCTGCGCATGCATCTTGCTCTTGTTTGTGTTGGTGTTGAATGTGGGCGAGCTCTTCAGGAAAAAGTATTTTTAGGTGTCAAAAAAAAGATCAGCCTGTTGTCATCAGCATCATAAAACATGCCCCATCCCGAGCTTACAGATTTTTTTTTTTTAAAGATTTTATTTATTTATCTATTTGACAGAGAGAGATCACAAGTAGGCAGAGAGGCAGGCAGAGAGAGGAGGAAGCAGGCTCACTGCTGAGCAGAGAGCCCGATGCGGGGCTCGATCCCAGGACCCTGAGATCATGACTCGAGCCGAAGGCAGAGGCCTAACCCACTGAGCCACCCAGGTGCCCCTACAGATTTTTTTTTTAAAGTCTTATTTTTCCCAGAATTTTGTAATTTCAGTGTTTTAAGCTTTTCACTGACAGGCATTGATGTGCATCGCCACTTGGACCACATGTGCTGGCATTTTTAACTCTGCCCCAAATCTTGAGGCAGTAAGTTTACAATATAGCAGTGCAGAGTCAGCTTTCTGTCTGTAGGAATCCCAGCTGCATCTGTCCCTTTCCTTCCTCCTTTCCCTCCAGCCCTCCTTGGACTTCAGGATCCAGTTTGCCTTTTCCTTCCTCTGTAAGATTTTCTCTAGCCTGTTACCCTTCTCAGTTTCCACAGTTACTATTTCTCATGTGACTTGTCAGTTTGCATTAGTAACTGGGTTATTTACTACTTGGTTCTCAAATCAGGAGTATATAGCTTCAAGACGAAGCCCCCCAAAAATGTTTATCTGGAAACATCCTGGCCTCTAACTTCTACCCATACCTTGTCCGGTATGATTCAGATACGCCAAGAGAACCATGCAAACTTCTTATAGGGTGTCTTGTATGTACTAGAATTCTTATTTGTACTAGAATTCTCTTGTTTGTACTAGAATTCTCGTACCAGAGTTCTTGGTCCTACCCCACATAAGCTCATTGAGGGCAGCACCATCATCTTTCCACTTTTGAGTCCTGAAAGCCATATATGGTCACAAAGATGCTAATAAATGAGTGAACGCATCAGTTCATTTTGATTGAAAGTCTTTGCTTACCCAGAGCTAAAGTCCTGGATCTGTTTATAACTTTGCATCAGGTTTGGTACCTTGTGCAGCATGGACGTGCATATGTGTCTGCCTCACTGTTGCTCTGAAGGCCTGCCTGTAATCACAGAGGTATTGTTCCTTGGCCCGGCTGGAGGCCAGTAAAAGGTATGTCAGGATTTGACATCTCAGTGCATGGTTTGCTGGCAGAGTCAGATTACCTGCTCTCTGAAATGCCCATGCACCTGGTATTCTCTCCTTCCCAGATCCTCAAATTTTGGCATCCAGCATCTTTTTTTTTTTTTTTTTAAGATTTTATTTATTTATCTGACAGAGAGAGAAAAGTCACAAGTAGGCAGAGAGGCAGGCAGAGAGAGAGGGGGAAACAGGCTCCCCGCTGAGCAGAGAGCCCAATGCAGGGCTTGATCCCAGGACCCTGAGATCATGACCTGAGCCAAAGGCAGAGGCTTAATCCACTGAGCCACCCAGGCGCCTTGGCATCCAGCATCTTAATATGCATATCATATTTGTGGCTATTCCCTGTCAGTGACCTCAATAGAATTCTGTTCAGTTTTCTGTTTTTTTCCCATTAAAGCCACTTGCTTCAATCTTTGAAATGTATGGTAGTGATGCTGGTTGGGCAGTGGGAGGTGATAGTTTATTGGAATTAGAGCAAGGACGGTGGAGGCAGATTGCCTGTGTTCTCATCCCATTTATGGGTTCTGTGATCTGGATCATGTTAGTTGGCTTCTGTGTGGCTCAGTTTCCTCACATATGAATTGGTGATAAATGTAATACTGATGTCGTAGTATTTAGAGCATTAAATGAGTTAATGAAAGAGTATCTAGCGTAATGTTATTGTTATCTTTATTATTTTGCTCGTATTTTGTTTTCTTATAAATGGATGCCAACAAAGGTAATTTTCATTTATCATAAATGGATGTATATATTCATTTTATTGATGTTTATTTTGTACTTATTCTGTTCTAGGCATTGTGGTAGGAATTGGAGATCCATAAATTTGAGGGCAAGTTCTACATCTTGCCTTGTTGTTGACCCATGGAAGATATCCACTAATAAATATGAAAGCAGATGCAAAATGCTGTGATTGGGAAAAGACAGTGTATAATGGGTAGATGGAAGGGTACTTCACCCAACATTATTAAGGCATTGGGGAAGACTTTCCCACTGCGGCCTGAAGGATGAACAGGAATCAGCCAAGTGAAGGGGAAAGAGAGTGCATTTGATTTTTTTGAATGGCAGTAACTTATGTTCAAAGACCATGACATAAGAAAGCACAGTACTTTTCAGGAACTGAAAATTTAATGTAGGGAGGAGACTAGTAATTGTTGAGGCTTTGAGTAGAGAGCCAGGTGCCACAAGGCCTTGTCTACCATGTGAAGGAAGGAGCTTGTGCTTTTCCTTACAAGCACCGTGAGGCCATTGAAGGGTTTTAATAGGACAGTGACATGATCCAATTTCTGTGTGTATGTATGTGTGTTCTAATCTTTTCAATGCAAAATGAAACAGAATGCCATATGAACAAGTGTGTAGCTTAATAAAGCAACTAAAGGAAACTCCCTGGTCACCACAGCACAGGCCAAGAAATAGCTCTTTGTCTGCCCCCCTGAGAAGCCCCTTCCTGGGCGCCCATCCCAATCCCAGCTCCATCTGTCCTCACAGAGCCCACCCTGACCTCAGACCTTCTGCCCTTGTGTTTCTTTATAGCTCATTCAGGTGTGCATCTCTAGGCACAAGGTCAGTCTTGCTTGTTTTTCAAATGTTAACTAAGGCTTTTTTTTAAATATGCTATTTCTCCTCCATCTATTTTTGTTACAATTTTTCTATGGAAGAGCTTGGGACCTTTGGCCTGTGCAGCTCCCCGCAGTCTGGAGGTTGCTGAGTGTGTGCTCAGGGGGTAGCTGGGGGAGCTCTTCTACCCTTGCTGCTTCCTGCAGACCCACGAGTTGCAGCCAACTGCTGTGATCACTCTGACAAGCATGGGCGGTGACTGTCTTCTCCTCAGGAGACATAAAATGGCTGCTGTTTTCTCCATGTGATAGACTTGTGTTTTAGGAAGAGTCTCTGACCACATGTGGAGAGTAGATTGGAGAGGTCAAACCAGAAAGACCAGTTAGCCCTTTTGTGTTTATACAGATGAGAGCCCGGAATAAGGGCTCTGAGAATGGAAAGAAGGGCTGGGTTCCAGAAAGTAATAAGAATTCATGTGTCTAAGACTTGACAACTATATTGGAGGACAAAGAGGACAAAGGAATTTCTTCATGGGATGCTGAGAAAATGATGAGACCTTTTGGTGAGAAGGCAACACGTGGAACTGTTGGGGAATGCTAATAAAGGGTTTGGTTTTGGATATACTAGGTACAAAGTACCTATGAACCCAAGAAGAGATACTGAGTTCACCACTCTCCAGCGTTATTTTTAGCAGCTTCCTGTTTGCCATGAGTATATTGTGACTTTAAAAAATAAAGTCACCGCAAAAATTTTATCAAGTATAAAATATTCTTTCGAGTACAACTTACATAACTTCTGTGAATGATAGAAAAATGTAGAAGGAAAGTTCAAAGAAGGTCAGATTTAATTAAAGTAGGACTACCACAGTAAATAAATGAATAGCAAAAAGAGAAGAGTGAAAAGAAAAGACAAGGGCCTGACAGGGTGTTACAGCCACATGGGTGTTTTCATGTTCCTTTGTGAAGCTGAAGCCAAAATGGAAAATTATACAGGCGGCACTCCAGGAGGAAAGCACCAACTTGAGAGAATCCTCCTGTTTCTTTAAAGTGAGAAAAAGAGAAGAGATTCTTGAGGAAGCGTGGGTAACTGTTCGGGCTTGTAACAACAGAGTAAGCAATTTTGAGTTCCCTTACGTGATTCATGTACAGGAAATTCACTCTTAGAATAAAAAATCTGGGGAAAGGAGAAGATAAGCATAAATCCACAGATATTGTGAAAACCTTATATTAACTTTAATATCTTCCTGCCCTAAACTTTTGGCCATAATTTTGAAAAACCAAATGGAATTTGCTGTTTTACCTTCTTTGGAGAACTTGACGACATAGGAGAGATTTGAATATTACTGAATCCAGTTTGAATTTTTTCCTCTTGGTTTTGTTTTGTTTTGTTTTGTTTTGTTTTACCACGGCCCATCATTGGTCAGAAAAGGTGAGAGGATGGGATTGCATTCAGTTTTTGGGGTGGGGTCAACTTTTATTTTCAAAATGACATAAGTCTAGATTGAAACTTGGGAGTGTTGAATGCACATGGCATGTTGATGATAGCTTATAAGGTTGGCTCATAATTGAAACTTAGTTTATTCATTAATTTTTTTTTTCTGGCAACATATTAGATAGTACATCTTGCAAGTTTTTTTTTATAATTCACAAAGAAAAATCCTAAACTGACTTTTCCACTTTATTGCCAAACTGCTTTTTAAGAAGTACTCTGAAATTATGTCCCAAGGACATGAAATTAAAAAAAAAAAAAAAACTGATACAGACCACTGTTCATAGGCATTATTTTATTGTCTCTCTTGAATGTAGTTGGCTTCAAAGCCAAACAGAATCACTTTGGGGAGGATGAGAGATGTTTTTCTGCATAGTGATAAAATTATTTTCCATTCCTGAATTGACTGCCTGGTTCTGTTGGGTGTTTTCTGTCTGCCTTTATCATACAGTACCTTCTGCCCTCTACTTTCAACCAGACTGAGCTGGTGCTCTGGGTTCCTTCCTGGTGATCTCACAGTGGGATTTCCCACAAATTGGCTTGGCCCTGTGCTGGAAAGTGCTCTGGGTCAGGTCTCAACCAAGCTCCACCCGCTGAAGCAGGGCCTGGGCCCCCGTCCTCTCTGCTTGGAGGATGCATCTGGCTGGCTGCCTGTTTGACGTCCAGGTTACCCTTTCCAAACCTTTTTGAATGTGCCCCATAGTAAGAAACAGAGTTTGCATCACAACCCAGTACACAGGTAACTAACTACGTGTGTGTGTCTGTGTGTATAATATATAAATATAATATACAAATATGTGATATATAAGATAAATATATGAGTGAAAGTTGCATGAATCGGCCCTTGCATATAAGCCATGCTTTTCACCCCACAGTTTTCTATTCTATTCCATTTCATTAAATTCAAATATATACAGATATACTAGTCATAATATACTAGTCATAATCCATTATGTTTATTTCACAATCTATTAATGACTTGTGATTTAAAACTTGAAAACTCTAACATTCTAATAAACACGTGATTCCTTTTCAGACGACCCTTTCTTAATATCCCACTTGAATCTTGCCAGTGAAGGGACTGCTCCACTCTTTGAGGTGGCCTCTTTCTTCCAATATTTGAGTGTTAGAGTACTTGTTCCTAAAATATATTAAGAAGCATCTTTTTTTCATTAGGAAGGAGTGTAAGTCTGTGATTGATGATGCATTTCAGGTTTTCAGGGCTGAATGGAATAAATTCTGCAGCACATTATTTCCTCTTTGTGCCTAGAATAAAATCAGCCACAACTCACTGACTGTTTCAAAAAGGCAATTTCAATAAAACCCTTAGAAAGCATATTGTAAGGGAACAGTTTCGATAAAGCATTGAAACGTGGGACTCTTAAGTAAATATTAACCCTATTGAGGAGATTATAGGAGAAAGTAAAATATCTCTTCATGTATCCTAGCACCTTAAAGTCTGCCTCACTTTGGTTTTGATATTTTCCTACCCTTACAGTGGCACGATTTAGCAATTTGAGTACGGTTTGTGCTTTGTTAAGTGTCCTCCAGTTTTTAAACTTTCTATTGCAGGTAATTCTTTTCTCTTTTGCATGTTGTGTGGTAGGGGATCGCTCTTTAAAATAAATGGGAGCGGGGCGCCTGGGTGGCTCAGTCAGTTAAGCATCTGCCTTCAGCTCAGGTCATGATCCAGGGTCCTGGGATCTAGTCCTGCTCAGCGGGGGATCTGCTTCTCCCTCACTCTCTGCCCCTACCCCTGCTTGTGTTCTCTTCTTCGCTCTCTCAAATAAAACATAAAATCTTAAAAAAAAAAAAAATGGAATATCCTCATGTTCAGCAGCAGGAAGATGGCGGGTACAGGATGGCGGTGATGGCTGGTCAGATTCTTTAATTGCTGGGGCAGCTGTTACAAAGTATTCATTGCTGGGGCAGCTATAAAAAATACCACAGACGGTGTGTTAACAAACAAATAGAGACCAGGAGTCTGCAAACAAGTTGTCAGTGGGGTAGGTTCCTTCCCAAGGCTCCAAGGGAAGAACTGGCCCATGCCACTCTCCTAGCTTCAGGTGGCTGTAGGCCGCCCTTGGCATTTCTTGGCTTGTAGATACGTCACTCACCTGTCTCTCACACATACCCTCCGCCACCCACACATGTATACTTCTTATCCCTCCATCCTTCCTATAGAGATATGTTGTAATTTTAGTTAGATAAATTTTAAGTGTTTGCATATTTTAACAAGGCAAAATTTGTTGACACCTAAGCCCTATTGTATACTATGATCTCTTTTCAATTTGTATACAACTTTTGTTTTCTTTAGGATTAACAACAGCTTTCTTGTTTTTAGTTAGTTTCCTATATATTTATCACTACTTATCAACTGGACTCTCACTTGGTTACATAAATCCTCTCTCAATCAATTCACACAAGACATTCTTTTTTTTTTTTTTAAGATTTTATTTATTTATTTATCAGAGAGAAAGTGAGTGCACAAGCAGGCAGAGTGGCAGGCAGAGGCTGAGAGGGAAGCAGGCTCCCTGCTGATAAAGGAGCCCGATGCGGGACTCGATCCCAGGATCCTGGGATCATGAGCTGAAGGCAGCGGCTTAACCGACTGAGCCACCCAGGCATCCCACACACAAGACATTCTTAACGACATTTTAGGTACCCCCCCATCCCAAAACATCTTTCCTATAAAAACTTACAGAAGCTGAAATGGCATAAAGCAAAGAGCCAGTTACCATTAATTTATATGGAAATAATTTTTAGTGAGCCCGGGCCCCAAAAATAACCTGTCCTAGATTGTTCTGATGAGTTCGGACACAACTTACTAACAGTGCACAAAATAAATCCCGATAAAGCGTAGATGCTCAGACACAGTTTTGGCAGCCTGATGCTGAGATACTTGTGTAGTTCCCAGGGAATGCGCCTGGTGGCGCCACTGTCACCGCTTGGTTGTGCGCAGCCTCCCCATTGCTTGCTACAAAACAAATGCTTAATGCTTTTTTCACTTTTCTACTTCTGCTGTCAAAGGGAAAACCCTCTTCAGATTTCTGTCAGCTAGCAAAAAATGCATACTAATGTACGGCTTTCATAAAAGTGACCTTGTATAATTTAAACTTTGGGAAGGTGGCAGATACCTGTAATTTTAACAGTTCATCTTGTGGGAGAAGTGACTACCAGAACTTTTTGAAATGCCGTGGTCTAGATCTACTGTCCAGCTGTTGACTTGTTCTCCTTTTCTGTTTTGTTTTGGATTCCCTGTGCCATGAGTATCATGTTGTCCTCTTCCTAATTTGGTGGGGAAATTCTCCATTGGTTTCCAGAGAAAGTGTCGTGAATTTCGAAACCTTGGGTGTCTGCATGTGTTTCTTCAGCCCTTGAGCTTGAGTGTAGCTTGGCTGGGTATGGAATTATAATCTGGAAATTGTCTCCCTGCGTTCCGAAGATGTTGTTCCATTGTCTTCTGGTTTCTAGTGTGCTGTTGAGATGTCTGATCCCACTTTGATTCCTGATACTTTGAATGAAACCCAATTCTTCTCTCTGAAGCTTTTTTTGGGTCTTTTCTGTCACCAGTGTGGTGAAATTCTGGGTCTTGGTTTGGGATGAGTCTCTTTTCAGCCACGTCCTATGCATCTGATGGCCTCTCTCCGTCTTGAAACTCCTGCGTTGTAGTTCTAGGAATTTTTCTTGATATATTTGATTTCTTCCCCTTAGTTTTTCTTTGTTTTCATTTTTGCTTCTTTTCTTATTCAGATATTCAACCCCTGGGGCCAATCTTCTAATTTTCTTTTCCATCTTCTATTTCATTGTCTCATATCTCTCTTGATATTTATTCAGCTTTCATTCAGCCCTTCTTTGGAGGTTGTCTTCCAGTTATTTTTCATCTTTAAGAGTTTTTCTTTGTTTTCAATACTTTTTTCTAACTGTATAATTTTTTTCCCCTAGCTGCACTTATCATTTTGTTAATCTGAGCCTCTTCTTTCCTATTATGGGATTTCCTTAAATCTCTGGTAGACATTAACTACCTATTCATATATGTAGAATTTTATATTAGTCTCCTCTTGTGGCTGAAACAAAATTACCACAGACAGTGACTAAAACAATACAGACTTACACGAGATAAGATTGTAAGGTTAGAACTCTAGCATGGGACTCACTGAGATAAAATTATGGTGTTAGTAGGACTGCATTTCTTTTCAGAGGTTCGGTAAGAGCTTTATCTAGTTTCTAGAGGCCACATAAATTTCTTTGCTTGGCTCCCATCCTGTACCATCTAAGCCAGTAACATTGAATTTCTCTGATTTTTCCTCTGTAGTCACATCTCTTTATGACCACGGCCAGGAAAAATTCTTTGCTTATTTATTTAATATTTGTTTGAGAGAAAGGGAAAGAGATAGGGGAGCAGCAGAAGGAGAGAAAGAGAATTCTAAGCAGGCTGCATGGCCAGTGTGGAGCCCAACACAGGGCTTGATCTCACAACCCTGAGGTTGTGACCTGAGCTGAAATCAAGAGTCAGGTGCTTAACTAGCAGAACCACCCAGGTGCCCCTGGAAAAGATTCTTTGCTTTTAAAAACTTAAGTGTTTGGATTTGGTTCACCTAGATAAACTAGGATAATCCACCACTGCAGTCCTTCATTTAATCACATCATCACAGTCCCCTTTGCCATAGAAAGTAATATAGCCATGGATTCTGGAAGTGAGGATGTAGATAGGATGGAGCAGTTATTGAAGACACCATTGTTCTGCCTACCTCAGATTCTAAATAGCTGATTGTCCATTCTATGTGTGTGTTGGAGAGAAGGTTTCGTGCACTGTAAGGCTGATAATAATTTGACTCCACCTCTTTCGTTAGGAAACCTTTGCTGTCAGAATCTTTAGATCTTTATTCTAGGTCATAGAGTACTCAGCCTTTATGTATCGTGTTATGTTTGAAATAGACATTTTTAATTTTGCATATTATAAAATTTATATTGGATTTTAGAAGATTAATAAATATGTAAAGATACACAGAATTATTATAACTGATCAGCTGCTGTAAGAGTCAACATTTATAAGTTGTCATTTTTTTCTGAAAATTTTAATTTTGAAAACTTTCAAATATGCATAGAAGTTAATTACGTAGTCATTATCTACTTACATATGGAATTCCTGCATCCAACAAGTATTTGTATTTCCAGAGTCGATTTTGCCTTGGTTGATTTTCTCTAACTACTTGTCTGTTTTGTGTTTCAGAGATTTTTGTCTTTATTTTTGTTTACTACCATTAATGTTGGATTTAATTTGCCCTTCTTTTCTAGCTTCTCAATGTGGAAGCCTAAATCATTGATTTTTTTTAAAAAAAGATTTACGTATTTGAGAGAGAGAGAGAGAAAGAGACAGTGCACATACAAGTGAGAGTGGAGGGAGGGGCAGAAGGAGAGAATCTTCAAGCAGACTCCCTGCTGAGCCGGGGGCCAGATGTGGCTAGCTCCCTGGGACGAGCCAAAACCAAGAGCTGATGCTCAACTAATTGACCAGGAGCCCCTTAGATCATTGTTTTTTTTATACCTTTTCTTTTCTTCTCTCTTTTTCTTTCTTTCTTTCTTTCTTTCTTTCTTTCTTTTTTTTTTTTTAACAGATTTTACTTATTTATTTGAGAGAAAAAGAGAGTGCACAAATGTGGGGAGGGGGCAGTGGGAGACGAAGAAGCAGCCCTGCCAAGCAGGGAGCCCAAGACCTCTGAGATCACAACCTGTGCCAAAGGCAGGCACTTAACCGACTGAGCCACCCAGGAGCCACTTTATGTTTTTAAGAGAGAGAGAGAGAGAGAGAGAGAGAGAGAACACGTGTGTGCACCCACATGCACACGCAAGGGTTGGGGGAAGGTGCAGAGGGAGAGGGAAGGAGAGAATCTTAGGCAGGCTCCACGCCTAGTGCAGAGCCTGACTTAGAGATCATAACCTGAGCCAAAATCAAAAGTTGGACACTTAACTGACTGAGCCACCCAGACCCCCTCCTTTATCTTTCCTCTAAGGACTACATTAGCTGCATCCCACAAATTCGAACATGTTATTTTCTCACTATCACTTGCAGTAATTTGTATTTGTAATTTGTTCTTTGACCCATGAGTTATTTAGAAGTGAGAGTAGCTTGTATAGATATATTCAGCTTTTCTAGATGTCTGCCTCTTATTACTATTTTAATGCCTTTGTTGCAGAAGCGTACTTAAAATGATTTCAGTCCTTTGATATTTATTGAGACTTGTTTTATAGCCCAGCAGTAAGTAGGCTTTGGTGAATATTCCATGTGCTCTTAAAATAATGTGCGTGCTCAAAAAACTACTAGAACTGATAAATGACCTCTGTAAACTCACAGGGTACAAAATCCATGTTCAGAAATCTGTTGCATTTCTATGCACTAATAATGAAGCAGCAAAACCAGAAATTAAGAAAACAATTCCATTTATAATTGCACCAAAAATAATAAAATACCTAGGAATAGACTTATCCAGAGAGGTGAAAGACCTGTACTCTGAAATTTATAAAACATTAATGAAAGAAATTGAGGACAACACAAAGAAATGGAAAGATATTCCCTGCTCAGGGACTAGAAGAACAAGTATTGTTAATATGTCTATACTCCCCAAAGCGACCCACACATTTAATGTAAGCCCTATCAAAATATCAATAGCATTTTTTACAGAACTAGAACAAATAATCCTAAAATTCGTATGGAACCACAAAAGACCCTAGTAGCCAAAGCAATCTTGGGAAATCTAGAGCTGGAAACATCACAATTCAGGACTAACTTTGCGGTTATACTGCAAAGCTGTAGTAATTGGGGCACCTGGCTGGCCTCAGTCACAGGAACATATGACTCTTCATTTTGGGATCCTGAGTTCAGCCCTACATTGTGTGTGGAGATTACTTACATAAATAAAACGTAAAAACAACCTAAACTGTAGTAATCAAAATAGTATAGTACTGGGGCAAAAACAGACACTTAGATCAATGGAACAGAATAGAAAAGCCAGAAATAAACCCTCAACTATATGGCCAGTTAATCTTCAGCAAAGGAGGAATGAATATCCAATGGGAAAAAGACAGTTTGTTCAACAAATGGTGTTGGGAGAGCCACATGTAGAAGAATGAAACTGGACCACTTTCTTTGACCATGCACAAAAATAAACTCAAGATTGGTCATGGACCTAAATGTGAGACCTGAAGAACTGATACAACTCAACACCAAAAAAACAATCTAATTGAAAAATGGGCAGGGGGCGCCTGGGTGGCTCAGTGGGTTAAGCCGCTGCCTTCGGCTCAGGTCATGATCTCAGAGTCCTGGGATCGAGCCCCGCATCGGGCTCTCTGCTCTCTAGGGGAGCCTGCTTCCTCCTCTCTCTCTGCCTGCCTCTCTGCCTGCTTGTGATCTCTCTGTCAAATAAATAAATAAAATCTTTAAAAAAAAAAAAAAAAAAGAAAAAGAAAAATGGGCAGAAGACATGAACATTTCTCCAAGGAAGACATCCAGATAGCCGACAGACACATGAAAAGATGCTCAACATTGCTCTTTCATCAGGGAAATGCAAATCAAAACTACAGTGAGATAGCGCCTCACACCTGTTGAACTGGCTAAAATCAAAAACACAAGAAACAACAAATGTTGGAGGGGACGTGGAGGACAAGGAACCCCTGTGCACTAATGGTGGGATTGCAAACTGGTGCAGCCACTGTGGAAAACAGTGTGGAAGTTCCTCAGAAAGTTAAAAATAGAACTGTCCTATGACCCAGTAATCACACTATTGCCCATTTACCCCCCAAATTTAAAAACAGTATTTCATGCACTGTTATGTTCATTGAAGCATTATTTATAATGGCCAAATTATGGAAGCAGCCTAAGTGTTCATTGACAGATGAGTGGAGGGGAGGATGTGGTATGTATATACAATGGAATATTATTCAGCCATAAAGAAATGGGGTCTTGCCATTTGCAACAACATGGTTGGAATTAGAGAGTATAATGCTAAGTGAAATAACTCAGAGAAAGACAAGTACTGTATGGATTTCACCCATATGTGGAATTTTAGAAACTAAATAAGCAAAGAGAAAAAAAAAGAGAAACCAAGAAACAGATTCTTAAGTATAGAGAACAAACTGATGGTTACCAGAGGGACAGTGGGAAGGAGGATAGGTGAAATAGGTAAAGGGGATTAAGATAACGCTTACGATGATCATTGAGGGATGTATTGAATTAATGCATTGCTATGTTGTACACCTGAAACTAACATATTAAACACTGCATGTTAACTATGGTGGAATTTAAAAATTCAGTTTTTTAATTCATCCCACAGTTGTGGGATGTAGTGTTTTATAAAGGTCAATTAAGTTCAGTTGGTTGATAGTATTCTTCAGATCTTTTATATACTTACTAATTTTTTTCTTTTTCTGACAATCTATAGGAGAAGAGTATTAACATCTCCAACCATAATTGCAGATCAGTTTTTTTTTCCTTTCTTTAGCTCTTTTTTAAAAGATGTTATTTATTTGAGAGAGAGAGAGAGAGAGCAAAAGTATGAGTGCATGAGCAGGGGGGAGGGGCAGAGGGAGAAGATGACTCCCCACTAAGCAGAGAGCCCGATGTGGGACATGATCCCAAGACTCCAGGATCATGACCCATGCCAAAGGCACATATATCTGACTGAGCCACCCAGGCGCTCTTCTTTCTTTAGTTTTGCCAATTTTTGCTTTATATATTTCTGAAGACCAATTAAGAGGGTACACGAACATTTAGGATTGTTATAATTTCATGATGAATCAACACATTTTTATTATAAGACTTACCTTTTAATTTCTGGTAATATTCCTGTCTTAGAGCCTACATTGATATTAATATAACCATTCCCACATTTTTTTCATGTTTATCTTTTCTCCTCTTTTACTTAAAACTTATTTTTTGTGCCTATAGTTTAAAGTATGTCTTTGTAAATACATTTCCATTTTGTTTTTTTGCATACAGCCTGGCAATCTCTTTACGTGGTGGGTTTGTCTCTTTATTTTTATTGTTACTAGTGATGATTGGGTTCAAATGTATTATTAACTTGGTATTTGTTTTCTATTTATCTCTTCTGTTTTTGTTCCTCTATTTTTCCCCTCCTGCCCTCATTTATATTAATCAGGTATTTTTTAGTATTTCTTTTTAGTGTTTCTGTTAGCTTTTAGCTATACTTTGAGTTACCCTAGTAGTTGCTATGAATTTAATTATTTATAAGATATAAATTATACCTCTTTAGAAAAGATGTGGAAAACTTACAGCAGTGTAATTCTATTTCCTTCCCCCCCTTTATGCTCCTACATGATATTTCTACATTTGTTATAAACCTCACAATACATTGTTGTATTTTCTTTAAAGAGACACTCATCTTTCTTTAAAGTTTAGAATGAATGAGTATTCATACACCCATACAAATATAAAAGAGGTAAATGTCTTTCTATATTTGCCCACATGATTTTCCTTTTTGGTGTTCTGGATTCCTCTGCGTAGAGTCCAGGTTTCATTTGTTACCATTATCAGCCTTAAGGAGATATTTTAGCATTTCATATAACACAGGTTTGCTGGTAACATCATTTCTCATCTTTCATTTTATCTTAAAAATAAAGCTTTAATTCATGCTCATTTTTTTTCACCTTTATTTAGGTATAATTGACAAGTAAAATTGTAATGTATTTAAAGTATACAACAGGATGATATGACATACATATACACTGTGGAAGCATACCCATCACCAGTTGATTAACGCACCCGTCACCTCACATATTTATTTACCTTTTTTAACACTTGAGTTATACACTCTTAGCAAATTTCAATTATACAATATGGTAGTATTGACCATGGTCACTATGTTACACTTTAGCTCATCAGACCTTATTCATCTTAAAAAAAAAAAAAAAAAAAAAAAAAGATTTATTTATTTATTTATTTATTTATTTGACAGAGAGAGAGAGTGAGAGAGATCACAAGTAGGCAGAGAGGCAGGCAGAGAGAGAGGAAGGGAAGCAGGCTCCCTGCTAAGCAGAAAGCCCAATGTGGGGCTCGATTCCAGGACCCCAGGATCATGACCTGAGCCGAAGGCAGAGGCTTAACTCACTGAGCCACTCAGGCGCCCCAAGACCTTATTCATCTTAAAGCTGAAAGTTTGTACCTGTTTCTCAGCCTCTCCCTGTTTTGCCTACTCCCCACACCCTGGCAACAGTCATTCTCTCTGTTTCTATGAATTTGACTTTCTAAAAAAGATTTTACATATACTGTACAGTATTTGTCTTTTGCTGTGTGAATTATTTCACTTCGCTTAATATCTTCCAGGTTCATCGACCTTGTCACAGATGATAAGATTTCCTTATTTTTTTTATGGCTGAATAATATTCTTCTGTGTGTGTGTGTGTGTGTGTGTGTGTGTGTGACATTTTCTTTATCCATTCATTTGTTGACAGACATGGGTTGTTTCCACACTTGGGTATTTTGAATAATGCTACAGGGAACATGGGAGTACAGGTATCTCTTCAAGATACTGATTTAGTTTCCTTTGCTTATATACCCAGAAGTGAGATTGGTAGATCACAGGGCATTTTGTTTTCAGTTTTTTGAGGGTACTCCATTCCATTTTCCATAGTGTCTGTTTATTTTCCTACCAACAGTATATGACAGCTCTCTTTTTTCTACATCTTCACCAGTATTTTTCTCTTGTCCTTTTGATAATATGCATTCTAATAGGTATGACGTGATCATCTCATTATGGTTTTAATTTGTATTTCCCTGGTGATGAATGATTTGAGTACCTCTTCATTTACTTGTTTGTATATATTATTTGGAAAAATGTATATATTGTTTTGGAAAAATGTTTGGTTCCTCTGTCCATATTTTAATTGGTTGTTTTTTTTTTTTTTTTTGCTATTGTGTTATCTAAGTTCCTTGTATATTTTGGATATTAGCCCATTATCAGATATGTGTTTTGCAAATATTTTCTTGAATTCCATAGGTTGCCTTTTCATTTTGCGATGCTTTCCTTTGCTATGAATTTTTGTTCCCCTGAAGCATTTTAGTTTTTATGTTGTCCTACTTGCCTGTGCTTTTGGGGTCAAATCCAAAATATCCTTCCCAAGACCAGAATCAAGGCGTTTTTTTGCTGTGTTTTTTGTTCTAGAACTTTTATGGTTTTAGCTCTTATTGTCAACTTTGATCCATTTTTATTTGCTTTTTGTGTATAATATAAGATAGGGGTCCAGTTTCATTCTTTCTCGTGAGGCTACCCAAGTTTCTCAGCACCATTTATTGGAGACACTATCCTTCTACCACTGTATGTTCTTAGCTCTTCTGTCAGAAATTAGTTTGCCATATATGCACGAATTTATTTCTGGGCTCTCTGTTCTTCATTGATCTACATATCTGTTCTTGTGCCAGTGCTATACAGTTTGATTACTGTGGCTTTGTAGTATTGTTTGATATCAAGAAGTGTGATTCCTCCAGCTTTGTTCTTCTTTCTCAAGATTGCCTTGGCTTTTCAGAGTCTTTTGTGATTTCATATGAATTTTAATATTTTTTTTCTATTTCTGTGAAAAATGCCTTTGGAATTTTGATGGGGATTGCATTGAACCTATGGGTGGCTTTGGGTAGTATGGGCAGTGAGGACACCAGCAAAGAGCCCAACCTGTCCACCCAGATGTTACCTATGAGGAAGTACTCCGGGCAGACTTCGAGACTCTCTGCTCCCCCCACTTCCCAGTCAACCAGTGACTCACTTCTGGCTGCTGTGAGCCAATGATTGGCCTCACTCCTTTAGCCCCTGCCCAGGAGCACTGGTGTTAGCTACCTCATGGGAACTGGCCAGCCATCCTGAGTTTCATCCCCTTCCTCAAAATATTTTTGAAGTGGTTGAATTGCAGAGATGGGAATCTGGAGGGCTGGAGGGGTTGTGGGAATGGGGAGAAAGTGAGGAAGGTTCATTGGCTAGTAACGTATCTCCACAGAGAAACCACTGATGGCCACTCAGGCTTATAAAGCAGGATTTGGTTTCTAACTTCAAAAAAAAAAAAAAATTCTTTCAATTCATGAGCATAGGATATCTCCCCATTTATTTGAATGGTCTTCAATTTCTTTCTTCAATGTTTTATAATTTTTAGTGTCAAGATCACTTACTCCCTTGATTAAATTTATTCATAAATAATTTATGCTATTATAAATGGGATTTTTTTCTTAATTTCTCTTTCTCATAGCTCATTGTTAGTATATAGAAACACAATTTTTATACATTGACTTTGTATCCTGCAGCTTTACTAAATTCATTTATTAGTTCTAATAGTTTTTTGTTTTTTGTTTTGTTTTTTTAGTGGAGTCTTTAGGGTATTCTATTTATAATACCATGTTTTTTTTAAAGATTTTATTTATTTATTTGACAGAGAGAGAGATCACAAGTAAGCAGAGAGGCTGGCAGAGAGAGGCAGGGAAGTAGGCTCCCCACTGAGCAGAGAACCCAACAAGGGGCTGATCCCAGGACCTGGAGACCATGACCTGAGCGGAAGGCAGAGGCTTAACCCACTGAGTCACCCAGGCACCCCTCATGTTATCTTTAAATAGAGGCAGTTTTACTTCCTCCTTTCTGATTTGGATACTTTCTTTTTTCTTTTTTGCTTAATTGCTCTGGCTAGTACTTCTAGTACCATGCTGAATAAAAAGGTGATAGTCAGCATCCTTCTTTTGTACCTGATCTTAGAGGAAAAACTTCTTGCTGCTAAGTATGATATTAGCTGTGGGTTGTCGTATATGGCTCTTACTTGTTGAGGTATGTTCCTTTTATACCCAGCTTGCTGATTTTTTTATGATGAAAGGATATTTAACTTTCTCAAATGCTTTTTCTACATCTGTTGAGGTAATCATATGATTTTTATTCTTCATTTTATTAATGTGAGTATATCACATTTATTGGTTTATTTTTTCAAAAGACCAGCTCTTAGTTTCATTGATCTTTTTTTTTTTTAAGATTTTATTTATTTGACAGAGAGAGAGATCACAAGCAGAGAGAGAGAGAGAGAGAGAGGAGGCAGCAGGCTCCCTGCCTAGCAGAGAGCCCGATGTGGGACTTGATCCCAGAACCCTGAGATCAGGACCTGAGCCGAAGGCAGAGGCTTAACCCGCTGAACCACCCAGGCAGCCCCTCATTGATCTTTCCTATTGTCTTTTTAGTCAGTTCTATTTATTCCTGCCTAATTTTCATTATTTCCTCTCTTCTGCTAACTTTGGGCTTAATTTTTTCTTCTTTTTCTAGTTCCTTGAGATGTAAATTTAGCTTGTTTACTTGGGACCTTTCTTTTTTCTTAGTGTAGCTTTTATCGTTATGAAATTCCCTCTTAGAACAATTTTTGCTGCATCTAATTTGTTTTGGTATGCTGTGTTTCCATTTTCATTTGTCACAAGATTTTTTTGATTTCCCTTTTCATCTTTGACCCACTGGTTACTTAGGAGCATGTTGTTTAATGTTCACATATTTGTGAATTTTCATATAACTGATTACTAGTTTCATACCATTGTGGTTAGAAAATATGCTTACTACAATTTTAATTTTTTTAAATTTATTGAGTTGTGGGGCGCCTGGGTGGTTCAGTTGGTTAGGCAACTGCCTTCGGCTCGGGTCATGATCCCAGGGTCCTGGGATTGAGCCACATGTCAGGCTCCTTGCTCATCGGGGAGCCTGCTTCTCCCTTTCCCTCTGCCTCCTATTCTGCCAGCTTGTGCTTTCTCTCTTTCTGTCAAATAACTAAATAAAATTTAAAAAAATATTAAAAAAATTTATTGAGTTGTTTTGTACCTAACATATGATCTATGCTTGAGAATGTTCCACATGGGCTTGAGAAGAGTGTGTGTTCTGCTACTTTTGGATGAGATGTTTTCTATATGAACATGTGGTCTATGTGTATGTATGTCTTTATGTATATCTTTATAGTCTAATTGTTGTTTTGCTTTTATTTTTGGTTTTGGCTTTTTGGTCTATTGTGTAGTGTAAGTACAATTTTCCTTAGTGATTTTTTGTCTGGATGATCTATTCATTGTTGTAAGTGGGGTATTGAAATTTCCTATTAATGTATTGCTCTAGTTCTTCCTTCAGAACTGTTTATATTTGCTTTATATATTTAGGTGTTCCTATGTTGGGTGCATAAATATTTACAAATATTATCATTATGTAATAACCTTCTTTGTCTCTTGTTACCATTTGGCCTAAAGTTTATTTTGTGTGATCTAGGTGTAGCTACTCTTGCTCTTTTGCTTTTCATTTGCATGGAATGTCTTTTCCCATAACTTCACTCTCAGTCTATACATCCTTAAAGCTGAAGTGAGTCTCTTGTAGGCAGCATATAGATGGGTCTCTTTTTTTTTTTAAATTAATTAATTTATTTATTTGACAGAGATCACAAGTAGGCAGAGAGGCAGGCAGAGAGAGAGGAAGGGAAGCAGGCTCCCTGCTGAGCAGAGAGCCCAACGTGGGGCTTGATCCCAGGACCCTGGGATCATGACCTGAGCCGAAGGCAGAGGCTTCAACCCACTGAGCCACCCAGGCGCCCCGGGTCTTTTTTTTTTTTAAATCCATTTAGCTTCTCTGTGTTTTTTTGGCTGGAGAATTTAATCCATTTATAATTTAAAGAATTTATTGATAGATATGGATTTAGTTGTTAATTGTTTCCTGACTGTTTTTTAGTTCTTTTGTTACTTTCTTCCTCTCTTGCTCTCTTACTTTCTGATTCAGTGATTTTCTGATGATTCCTTTCTCCTTTGATTATCTGCTATAGGTTTTCTGCTTTGTAGTCAACGTAAGGCTTACATCTTATAGTTTTAACCGACTGTTTTAAGTTGATGACTTTACCTGCAACACATATAAAAACTCTATACTTTTATACTCCTCTCCACCACATTTTGTTTTCAGTGTCAGAATTTACATTTTTTAATATTGTGTATTCATTAACAAATTATTGTAGTTATTTTTAATAGTCTTCTTTTAAAATTTATACTAAAGTTATAAGTGATTTACTTACCATGATTATGATATTAGAGTATTCTGAATTTAAGTACATATTTATTTTTAGCTGTGAATTTTATACATGTTACTACTTATCATCCTTTCATTTCAGCTTGAAGAAGTTCTTTTAACATTTCCTGTAAGGCTGGTTAATGGTGACAAACTCCAGCTTTTGTTTGTCTGGAAAACTTTATTGCTCCCTCATTTCTGAAGGACAACTTGCTGGCTAGCATATTCTTGATTGGAAGTTTTTTTATTACAACACTTTGAATATATCTTCTTGCTCCCTTCTGGCCTGAGAGGTTTCTGTGGAGAAATCTGCTTATAGTCTTATGAGGGTTCCTTTGTATGTTAACAAGTTGCTTTTGTTTTTGCTACTTTTGATATTCTTTATCTTTAGTTTTGGACAATGTAAATGTATCTTGTGAGTCTCTTTAGATTCATCTTTTTGTTACTCTTTGTGATACCTCAATCTGGATGTCTGTTTATTTCTCTCCACTTTTGTCATAATTTCTTTGAATAAACTTCTGGCCGTTTCTCCCTCTTTTCTATCTAAGACAGATATAATGTTTATATAGGTACTCTTGATAGTGTCCTATAAGTCCCTTAAGCTATCTTTACTATTTTTTAATCCTTTTTTCTTTTTGTTCCTCTGATAGGATGAATTCCACTACCCTGGTCATTCTTTCTGCTTGATCTAGTTTGCTGATGGATCTCTCTTTAATTTTCCAGTTGTTTTTTTTTTTTTTTTTTTTATTTTTTTTTTTTTTTTTTTTCAGGAGTTCACAAGGAGGCAGAGGGGGAGGGGGCGGTGGGGGGAGGGCAGGGCGGGGGGGGGAGGGCGGGGCGGGGGGGAGTAGGCTTCCTGCCGAACAGGGAGCCTGATATGGGGCTCCATCCCAGGACCCTGGGATCATGACCTGAGCCGAAGGCAGAGGCTTTAACCCACTGAGTCACCCAGGTGCCCTCCAGTTGTATTGTTATATTCTTTAGCTCTGATTTCCATTTGGTACTTTTTAATATTTTCTCCCTTTTTGTTGAAATGCTTGCTTTTCCCATACATTGCTCTCCTGACTCTGGCAAGCATCTTTATGATGGTTATTTTAAACTATCAGGTAATCATTTTCATTTCATTAAGATTGCTTTCTAGAGATTTATCTTGTTCTTTTTTGGGAGCATTTGCCCTATTTGTTTATTTTATTTTGAACATTTTAGTATTTATTTCTGACATATTTAATTTTAAATATTTGAAACATTTACATAGTTCACAATGTGCCATGTCAGAATCATATTACAGATATTACACATAATTCCATGACAAACAACCTTATGCATATGTGCTTTCGTATTCATAGAGGTGTATCTTTGAGGTGAATTTCTCTAAGTGATATAACCAGGGCAAAAGATAAAATGTTTACATAATTGTGTTAAATTATTTCCAAACTCTACCCTATAGGAATTGTACGATTTGAACCCCTAACAGCATTTTAAGAGGGTACCTGTTTTCTCTACAGCTTCACTGGAGTGTTTGTCATATTTTGATGTTTTCACTAATCTGGATGTTACCTTGTTTTTGATTTAATTTACATTTCTTTTACAATAAGTGGAGATGAGAATTTGAGAGAGGAGATATTTACCTTTCTTTTTTGTCATCTGTCTTCTTTGTCTTTTTTTCATTTTTCTAATGAGATTTTGATCTTCTTGAATTTTAAGAGCTTTTTGTATGTTTGGGTAAGTGTAATTATATTCAAGATATATGATGCAAATATTTTTTACCAGTTTGTTCTTTGTGTTTGATTTTGCTTGTGGTGTTTTTTTTTTCTCCTATGCAAAAGTTGTTTTTAAACTTTTATATGTCGCTTTATTTTTCTATTATTTTCTCTTTTTAAATCACAGCTGGAAAGGCTTTCGCTTCTCCAGGTCACAAAGGAAGTCAAGTTTTCTTCTAATAGTAGTATGAGTTCATATTTTACGTTGAGATGCCTAAATTATTTAGAGTTTATTTTGTTTTACTCTGAGAGTTTTAGATTCAACTTTATCTTTTTTCAAACGCCTATCCAGTTGTTCCAATATAACTTCTTTGAAGTTACTTCTTTCTCCTATTTATTTTTGATGTTACAGAATTTCTATATGTTTTGCACCTTTTCCTGTTTGGCTTCATTAGTGTGTCTGTCTCTTTATATGTCCGTCCACTCAGTTTTTATTGGTGACGTTTTATAGTTCATTTTCTTCTCTAACAGAGTTAATTACCCTCCATCATTGTTCTTTTTAATTGACTTCCCTGGCTATTCTTCCATGGTTAATTTTTTTCTTACAGTCAAATTGACTATTTCCAGGCATTGTTTCTTCTTCTTTTTTCCCCCCATTGTTTCTTACATTGTCACTGGATAGTTGCATAGTCATTGAGTAAAGCAATGACAGCAATAAGGTGACCCACTAAACTCTTTGAAACATATTTTACATTGTATACATATAAATGTAAAGTATGTTAAACTTATAAAATACCAAGGTACTTTTTTAAATGGGCAAAAAAAATCATTTGATTAAGCTTTGTGAACCATATAGGCAAATCTGTGTTATTCTCTCCTTTTCTTTGTACGTTTCAGGATTTCTCCATTATAATGAGCTCTTTGGTAATTTTTCATTAGAATTTGATAGGTAAGGACTAACCCCAGTCCTTTGAGCTCTGCCACTCCAGTGACAATAGAGGTCTTGTTATCAAATTTGAATCATCTTGCCTATCATGTTTCTCCCTCTTATCTTTTCAGGCTGGACACTAACCCAGGCTGGACACTAGCCCACTGGTCAGTTAAAAGGGATTACAATTATAAGTGCTGTTTGATTCTATTTAAACATATTGTGCTTGGATGGCATACTTGGATATTTGGTTAAGACTTTGTGTCAGTTAATTAAACATTAGAATAATGACATAGCAATGCCTTTTCCCATTTAACAACACTACATTTTATTCACATTAGCTTGGTATATTTTGACATTCAAATTAATTCATTTTCTCTACACATTATTTAGAGTACTTTTTTAAGTAAAAAAGAATATTCTCTTTGGTTTCTGCCTTTGCATAATTGATTCCTCAGTATTCTGCTTGAGTGGAGCCAACCTGACCTAAATTTTTGCATTTTAGAATTTAATACTTGGGATATTGAATTCTAAACTTTCAAATGAAATTAATGTAGTGTTCTGTTATACTGAATCTAGTAATTTAATGAATATAGAAATATGGATAGTGAGAGAACGTGTTTTTACATTTTAGGGCTGATAAGTTATTTTTCCTAAAGATTTTTTTTTTCTTTTAAAGATTTATTTTGGAGAGAGAACAAGGCAGAGGATGGGAAATAGGGGGAGATGGGGAAAAGGTCTTAAGCAGACTCTGAGTGCAGAGCCTGACATGGGGCTCGATCTCATGACCCTGAGATCACGAACTGAGCCAAAACCAAGAGTCAGATGCTCAACCAACTGTGCCAGTCAAGTGCCCCGATTTCTTAATACAGTCAATTTCCAGTCTGTCATACTGTTGTCCTTCCAGCACTACTTTTCAAGTAGGGAATAAAGTAGATGTTGGGGGGAAAAAGGTCATTGTCCATTTCTGTTTATTGTAGCCCTGTCCAGCTTAAGGAGCTGATGGTTCTGAGTGTCCAGTGTCAGGCCCACCAGCCCCTGTACCAGCTATACTTCGAATAGTGCATTAGGAGCCCCAGGTTGAGCAGACATCTGTGGGGAGAGGAAGAGTTGTTCCAGGCATTCCATATGATTGGTATCTCATGTTCTTTGAGTGGGTCTTGAGCAACCGTATGAACACGGAGTCATGGTATCTCTTCTAATATCTCCCTCTTTTCTCACATTTCTTGCCTTGTATCTCCCTTGGTATCATGGACATGGCAGAGCTTGGAACCCTGGATTGCATTTCTGCCTGGCTCTTGGTAGGTCTGCTAACTCTAGCACTTTCTTCTGGCTGGGTTCCTATTGTAAACTTGGTGACTTTCTTTGAAAGCACTGTGCTTTCCCTCACCAGGAAGAAGTAAAAAACAATTCTAGATTCAGATAGCCTTGGGTTCCATTCTTGGCTTCACCATTTAACTTAACTTTCTGATCTTACACATGGAATTTTCCTATTTAAATGCCAGTTTTACAATTTGTAAAATGGGCATGTAATAACCTAATATGAGTTTTGAAGATCAGATGAAATAAAGTATATAAAGGGCTTGGCACATACTATGTGCTTACTTAATATGAAGTATAATTTCTCTCTTTCCTCCTAGCTATAAATAGTGAATTTTGCTTGATGATGCAAATGCCACCCTTAGCCACCTGATCAAACACTTGGAATATGGACACCAAGCCAGGCCAGAATTCAGCTGAATCTACCCCTTGGATACCTGGCCACCCACTCAGAGGTCCCCACATCCAGTCTCTCTAAATTCCGGGCTCACTCGGCTCTTCTTGGCAAATCACTGTGAAGGCCCCAGTGTGCTTCACAGGCGAGGCCCCACAGCTTAGAAATCCACTTCCTTTGGCTAAGGTTTACGGGAATAACTTACAAAATTTACTGTATTACTGACATTTAACATTCATGGTTAGTTTTCACGTTTAACTTAAAGAGGGAAAAAAGATGAATCACAACCCCCATTAGTCATGTTTTTAGAAACAGTGGTCATACAGGGCTCTCCTAACTCATGGAAGTTGTTTGCAAACACACAAAGACATTTGGTGGAAAATGAAATGACTTTCTATCAGATTACTGTCTTCCGGACACTTTTAGAATGAATAGACTAATTTATATTTTAAAATAGAAGTGACCTTATTTTGGCATATTTAGGTGGTGTGACCAAGTGCACCCCATAAGCAGAGGTGTGGCATATTTACGTAGACACAGCTGCAGTGAAGCTGACAAAAGGGGGTTGCTACTGCTCTAGCCTTCTTTCATTTTTCTCTTACATTTATATTGATGTAAATATCTATTGTAAAAAATAAATAAATCAGATTTTTTTTACACCTCAGATATACACAAATTTTATTTGTATATTACAATTCATTACAGCTGAAAAAGGGGGAATATGAAAACATACAAACAAAAAAACAAAGAAATAACTCATTGCTGAATTCAAAATTGCATAGATTTTCTTGTGTGTTGTCTTCTAAAAGTTTCATAGTTTTGCATTTTACATTAAAGTCTATGATCCATTTTGAATAAGTTTTTTAAAAGGTGGGGGGAAAAAGAAGTGAGATTTTAAATGAAGGACAAATCCTTAAAAAAAAGAGAAAGAAAAGGAAAAAAAGGACAGATAGTCTTTTGTAGCTCTGGGGCTTCTTCACATTAGGCTGGGGCCAGAACAACTGATCCCAAGCTCCTCTGTTTGATTTCCCAGGCATGACACGATGAGCTGCTCAGGCAGCCAACTCGACTCCCTTACTTGTTCCATGATGTGGACTGAAGTCCAGCGTAGCAAGGTTGGCTTCTTTGCAATTAGTTCATTGGTGTCATAGGTTAAGTCATAATCTAGCACTTCAGATTAAACCAGGTTTTTAAAAATATTTTATTTATTTATTTGACAGAGAGAGAGAGAGGTCACAAGTAGGCAGAGAGGCAGGCGGGGGGTGGGGGCGGGAAGCAGGCTCCCCACTGAGCAGAGAGCCCGATGAGGGGCTCGATCCCAGGACTCTGAGATCATGACCTGAGCTGAAGGCAGAGGCTTAACCCACTGAGCCACCCAGGCACCCTAAACCAGATTTTTTAACATGAATCTTCTACTTTATGAATTCACTGAGGAAATACGTTATGGGCTTATAAAACCATGTTGTCTCAAAATGAGAAAAAGGATTGTTTTGAGTTCCGCTTTTTTATAAAGGTTAAACAAACAATAGAACTTCATTTAAGCATAAAAGTAGATAACTTTGCCTATACCATGGATCACATAATGATCTTTACGATATAGTCACATATGGAAAAGCCTGATGTAAAACTGTTAAGCTGTAAAATGTGCTAGGAAACAAGACTAATAACCATAATAACATTTTAAAGGGTGTTACAAGTTGCCCCATTGTTTCTCGTGTTTATTTTTTGTATACTACTGATTCATTTATATAAATATCAGTGATTTCTTGACCCCTCTTAGGTTTTAAATACCAAACTTATGTTACTCCATGTATTTACTTTTACAGTACTTGTGTAAATGAAATAAATGTATAAAAAGTTAAACAAGATTATATAAAGAGTTCTGTGAACCTTGTAATCCTAAATGTTAATCTTTTCACAGATGGTTAGTTTCTAAATTATTGTCTATTAAAACTATATGAAAAAAATCTAAATATACTCATTTGATCATTCTTCAATCTCTACAAGTAAAAATAGAGGCCAACATTATTATTTGACTTCTTTTTTTGTTTTGTTTTGTTTTTTATTTGACTTCTTTTTATTAGCTTCTTAATCAAGTAAGCTGTCCACCTTTAAGTAATAGAGACTGAGATTGCCTATTGTACTCCATACCTAATGGATAGTTCAAAAGGCATTTATCATAAGGGAGGCAGTCTATTCATATAAAACTGGTATAAAAATTTGAATCAATGAAGCTATTACATTTTGGAAGGATTTTTATGCCTCTTTTCTTCCTTTGACAGTCAGCATGAGTCATGGAAGCAGCACATCTTGATCAGCTCTGTGCCCTTCCCTACCAACACCATTCTCCCAAGCTGGGACAATTCATCATTCATTTTCATGTTCACATCATTCTGTGTCACATAAATTCGCTTAACTCATCTTTGAAAGTATTCTAGGAACAGGTTTTGAACTTTTTGGAGTCAGAATTCTTTTTTTTTTTTTTTTTTTTTTTAGATTTTTTTTTTTATTATTTATTTATTTGAGAGAGAGACAGTGAGAGAGAGCATGAGCGAGGAGAAGGTCAGAGGGAGAAGCAGACTCCCCATGGAGCTGGGAGCCCGATGTGGGACTCGATCCTGGGACCCCGGGATCATGACCTGAGCCGAAGGCAGTCGTCCAACCAACTGAGCCACCCAGGCGTCCCTGGAGTCAGAATTCTTTTACATTCTTAAAAATGAATGAAGATGTCAGAGGGCTTTGGACTGGACCAATATTTAAATATCAATATTCACCATATTAAAAGTTAAAGCCAGAAATATTTATTTATTTATTTATTTATTTATTTTTTAAAGATTTTGTTTATTTATTTGTCAGAGAGAGAGAGAGAGCAAGTACAGGCAGACAGAGTGGCAGGCAGAGGCAGAGGGAGAAGCAGGCTCCCTGCCGAGCAAGGAGCCCGATGCGGGACTCGATCCCAGGACGCTGGGATCATGACCTGAGCCGAAGGCAGCTGCTTAACCAACTGAGCCACCCAGGCGTCCCTAAAGCCAGAAATATTTAAAATAAGTATGTATTCATTGGAAAAGTCTATCTCTTTTTTTTTTTTTTTCCTTTAGGGTGAAAAGTCCATTTCATAGTAACATTAAATAACATTTTTAGGAAGAAATAACTGTATTTTTTAAAACAAAGTACTTAGTGTGAAGGAGGTCATTGTTTTACATTTTACATGTTTGCTGTCTCCAGCCTGTTGCAGTGTGGTGTTTTGGTTGACTTATATGAAGAAAATACAGCTGCTTCACAGCTGTATTTTTTACAAACAATGTGATTGTAAAGGATGGACTATTTGAAGAATCTCTTCAGATAATTATGGATACTCTCTTTTTAAGATTTTATGTATTTATTTGAGAGAGAGAGCATGAGTGGAGGGGAGGGGCAGAGGGAGAAGGAGACTGTCCACTGAGGAGGGAGCTAGACCTGGGGCTCCATCCCAGGACCCCGAGATCATGACCTGACCTGAGCCAAAGGCAGACACCCAACTGACTGAACCACCCAGGTGCCCTTGGATGCTCTTTGTTATTATACTAGAACTTGACAAGTGGTAGTCTCATGAAAGTTAATTTTAAATGGACTCTGGGTCAGAAAAGTTAGTTTCAGTGTGGAATCTGAAACCATGTTATCTTTTAACTGGTAGAAAAATCCATTGGTATATTTTGCACTTACAGTGGATTTTTTTTTTCAAGATTTTATTTATTTATTTGACAGAGATCACAAGTAGGCAGGGGAGGCAGGCAGAGAGAGGAGGAAGCAGGCTCCCTGTGGAGCAGAGAACCCGATGCGGGGCTCAATCTCAGGACCCTGGGATCATCACCTGAGCCAAAGGCAGAGGCTTTAACCCACTGAGCCACCCAGGCGCCCCTACAGTGGATTTTTTATGTATGGTTTGGTAATATCATGCCTTTTTTATTTTGAATGTTTGTTTGCTGAGTTATTCTAGTCTTCTAAGTGTTGACATGTTTAGTAATACAATATAAAAATAAATCACATTTGTTATCACTGAACTCATCAGAAAAATTTGTAAGTATTAGTAAACTCTTAAGAAATGGCAGCAGATACAAGTTTTCTAAAATTTTTATTTTCTCTTGAAAAAGCTCAAATTTTGTCATAGGCAGCAAAGGCTTTCAGTTTTCTTTAAACTCACAGGCTTTCTTGTACATTTTCAAGGAAACTTCCACTTAAATACCTAAGTCTAAGTAACTAGAATTTGTCAGGTCCTCATTCTCACACATAAAAATGATGTTTCATGAAAAAAAGGAGCTAGCTCAGCTCTCGATGCACAATTTCTTTTCATCGTGACAGTTCCTGCACTTTGACATCCACAGCGTTTTTTTAAATAATACTTCCCATTTCATCACACAGAATATGGAAGAGAGATCTACTCAAAGTGTTGAGATTTTGTAAAATTCTCATTTTACCACTTTTCCAAGGATATCCTTAAGTGAAACTGGCTTTTTTTTTTTTTTTTTTTTTTTTTTTGGTAACTTAGAGTGCATGACTGCATGTAGAATCACTCAAGGATGGCTAGAGTTTGGTGCCCCTGCCTGGAATCTTGCTAAAGGTACCAGCATTTTTTTTTTTTTTTAAAGATTTTATTCATTTATTTGACAGACTGAGATCACAAGCAGGCAGAGAGGCAGGCAGAGAGAGGGGGGAGCAGTCTCTCTTCTGAGCAGAGAGCCCGCAATGCGGGGCTCGATCCCAGCACCCTGGGATCATGATCTGAGCCGAAGGCAGAGGCTTTAACCCACTGAGCCACCCAGGCGCCCCAGGGTGCCAGCATTTTTAACCTATTAGTGCTTTGGCATCATCAGTGGAAATGTCAACATATTATAACATCTTTATATAGGGAAAATAATTTTTATTTGAGGATCCTTCAAAGAGTCTCAGAGATGCTGGGGGTCCATGGACCTTTCTTTAAGAATGGCTCTTAGGAAGAGAAGGTATAGGTTATAAAAAGAGGACTGCAGTAAAAATTTTCCTAACCTTCCTCTTAACTGACTTGCCGGTGAAATTCACCTCCCTTGCTTGTGTAATCTAGCAGCAACCCTCACAGAATGCTCAGTGTCGAGGCCGGTTGGCTGCCCTCTGCTATGTCCACTCATCTCTGTTCCCGCCAGTAGGATAATGTGCTTTGCAAGTACCAGTTGTATTTGTTCTCAAACAAGTTTATGCCTAGTTTATTAATACTTGTAATTATACAATTTTAATAATATGTAAATAGAATGAGTGTGAGTTCAAAAAGAAAAAGAATATATATTTCTAAAACTAACTTAAATGCTTTAGAATGACTTACTATAAAAGATTGCTATCATATTTTAGTGTGGGTAGCGTTTGTAAAAGTTTAGGGAAAAACATAAAAGTCTGGAAGGATTTTACATTCCTTCACAAATATCTTTTATTCTTTTTTCTTTTTAAGATTTATTTATTTATTTGACAGACAGAGATCACAAATAGGCAGAGAGGCAGGCAGAGAGAGAGAGGGAAGCAGGCTCCCCGCTGAGCAGAGAGCCCGATGCGGGGCTCGATCCCAGGACCCCGAGATCATGACCTGAGCCGAAGGCAGAGGCTTTAACCCACTGAGCCACCCAGGCGCCCCTCACAAATATCTTTAATTCTTATCTTACAGAGAAACTAAGGCTTAAAATTGTGAGGATGTGTTTTGTGTGTCCTTTGCAGGAAAGAATGAACTGATCTGTACACCTATTTTTTTTTAATATTTATTTATTTGACAGAGATCACAAGTAGGCAGAGAGGCAGGCAGAGAGAGAAGGGGAGGCAGGCTCCCTGCCGAGCAGAGAGCCTGATGTGGGGCTTGATCCCAGGACCCTGAGATCAGGACCTGAGCTGAAGGCAGAGGCTTAACCCACTGAGCCACCCAGGCGCCCCTGTACACCTATTTTTAAAGAAAGGCTTGTAGTTCACCTTCAAAAGCTTGGTGAATGTGTATACATATAGGTATTTTAAGCTGAAATAAGATTCATAAACTAATATCTGTATCCCCCCCTTTTTTAAAATAGCCCACTCAGCCAGCTTTCCCAGTAGATTTATTAACCAGTAGTCACGATCACTTTGAATCAGATAGTTTCTTTGTGCCATCTATGAGCTAGAAGCAAATTTCCTTTGGTTTCCATGACCTTAAAATAAGCTCTTTCCCATCACTGCACAAGCTGACAGCTAGGTCAGCTTGTATTGGTAAAGGAGTTAGATAACCTTTTAGAACTGTAACAATTACAGTTCTGGTTTTATAATGATAGAGCGATGAGCCTGATGGTATAAGGTTTTTTTAAAATTTGGTATATGAGCATTTTATTGGATTGGAAACTGCCTGGAATAAACAAGTATATGGGGGAGCTTGGAGATTTTCACAGAAATTGCATAGTAATACTTCCTGCAAGATGAGAATGATAATACATGTTCTTTGATCTATAAAAATAAGTTCACTGGTTAAAAAAGAAAACAATATTGTGTTCATGGGGTGATCAGATGGGTCAGAGTTGGGCAGATGGTAGCGGTTCCTTGACGTCAGCTCTGCCATTGTTAGGTGGACTTGCGGTCATTTATAGATGCATCGTGACATGGCCCGAAGACAGGCTGGGAAGCAAGTGACTCAGATTCTCTTCTTGGCTCACCAGCCACCAGGAGTCACTGAAGACTGTGTTCTAACTCCCTGACAGTGAGGTTGCCAAAGAAGTTTTTTTCCCTAGAAGTGGGGAATGAGTTCACACTCTCCATAGTCTCTTTCCAGCCAGTCCACACTCGCAAGCTAACCGGCAAGGTGGCTTTATCTGTGACCAAACAGTTAAAAAAACTCATCAACCTTAGTTATTTGAGCACCACGCCATATCACCACAGCTAACCAAACATGGGAATTATTATTAAGTATCAAGAGATTCCTCCAAATTCCTGATTCTGTGATGATCATATATTCACTGTTAATAGTGTAGCCTAGTTTTATAGGCCTGTTCCTTCATTTTTTTTTTGCTTTCCAAGAATGTTTACTGAGCATCTGCTATGTGTCAGACACTGTTGTAGGATTTAGGGATCCAATAGTGAATAAAATAGAGGAAAAAATAAGACCCTGCACTTGTAGAACTTAAAATCTAGTATACATATACATATACACACACAAACACTTAAGAGGACAAAAAAGTGAGAAAGGGAAATGAGACGCTGTCAGTCGGAGAGTAATGTTGAAATTCTGCAGGGTGACCACAGAAGGCATCACTAAAATCACATTTTCCATACAAAACTCCTAAAAGAGGAATAGAGTCTAGAGGAGGTGGTCTCTCAGAACATTTTTAAGTATTCTTGTCCTGGGATCTATGGGGTTTGTATGGGAGAAACACAGCATCCTAAATTGCATGAATTTTAGCATTTCTTATTGAAATGCTATTTCATGGAATTTAAGTTTATGAAATTTAGCATTTCTTCCAAATCATGAACGTAGGCGACCCCTAGAGGGATACTGGGAGAATGTGTAACTTTGTCATAGGTAGGTACAGATATTTGCATATCGTATTATCCTTATCACAGATACTATTATTTATGTTCATCACAACATAAATTATAGTTGTACTAGCTCTGCTATTAAATCTTGTTTTTTGATGCTGTAATAAAGGACAGAGATAACAATTTTTTTAAAAAATCTGTATTGAGGGGCGCCTGGGTGGCTCAGTGGGTTAAGCCTCTGCCTTTGGCTCAGGTCATGATCTTGGGATCCTGGGATTGAGCCCCGCATCAGGCTGTCTGTTCGGCGGGGAGCCTGCTTCTCCCTCTCTCTCTCTCTGCCTGTCTCTCTGCCTACTTGTGATCTTTGTCTGTCAAATAAATAAAAATTTAAAAAATCTTTTTGGGGCACCTGGGTGGCTCAGTGTGTTAAGTCCTCTGCCTTCAGCTGGTCATGGTCCTGGGGTCCTGGGATCGAGCCCTGTGTCAGGCTCTCTGCTCAGTGGGAAGCCTGCTTCCTCCTCTCTCTCTCCGCCTACTTGAGATCTCTGTCAAATAAATTTTAAAAAATCTTTAAATAAATAAATAAGAACCTTTTAAAAAAATCTGTAAAGATAGCTACATGTCAAAGTAACAGATTTCCTTATATCACTTCGTATTCTAGCTTATGCATTTTAAAAGAATTGAGAAAGAGGCTGAGGCTTCATGAGATTGCCCAGAGGTCAAGAGGCAAGCTTTCAGTTAATCCCTAGTTGAGTTTTCTTATACCTCCCATCTGTACAGCACACTCTTCATGGGTGTTCCTGTCCTCGAGATTACTCAAATACATCTTGAGCACTTGGCGAGGGCTTTCTAGATAGTTCCATAGAATTGTGGTTGTGAAAAATCCCATCTAAGCTTCCTATATAATGCAGGCCACACACTGTAAAACCACTTACAGAATAATGTTGCCAGCCAAGCAGAAACTTGGCTTCCTAGAAAAATGGTGTCTACTTCACAGGTCAGCTTTTACACTTCTCTGAAAGATACTCAAAGAACCTTAAAGGCAGTGTAGTTCATCTTATGAGAAAGAACAAGATGTAGAAATCAGAGTTAGAATCAGCTCATTTCACTCACACCAGATTTTTAGCCACCCTCCTCATCATGGCCTTGACCAAGTGGGTCTGTCCAGATTGAGAGGTCATAAACTCGAGGCCAGGATACCTGCACCTTGACCAGCCTGTGGGAAATAAGATGGGATATATGTGTTCCACTGGTTTGCCAAAGTAGCCGTGAGAACAGAACTGAGACCCTGTTACTATTTGTAAAAAGAGGAGGGTGAGTACTAGTTGGGTGGATATTCCCGAGAATTTTGCCCTGCCACTTAAGCACAAGTTTTGTGCTTTAGATCTATTTGAACATAGTCGTCTACCTCCCATCAAGAGTAAAAAATCAAAAGGAAAAATTCTCAGCATCTCTTGATGTTGCCAGAAACCCAAAAAAAGCATTCGCTATGTAATTTTCCCATGGGACAAGCTTTATGCTTGTGTCTAATGTGGAAGGCAGCTAATTCTGAGGCATTCAACCCTTTGGATTGTATCTTCGATTGTGCCCTTTCCTTCTGAGAAACGGACACTTGAAAAGTGCGACGAAAGCTCTGAAAGTGTTGCACTCATTCACGTGGTTGATTTCCCTCTGCAGGCTGGTCAAAGACGCTCCTTGGGATGAAGTCCCACTTGCTCACTCCCTGGTTGGTTTCGCCACTGCCTACGACTTCTTGTACAACTACTTGAGTAAGACACAACAGGAGAAGTTTCTTGAAGTGATTGCCAACGTCTCGGGATATATGTATGAAACGTCCTACAGGAGAGGATGGGGGTTTCAGTACCTGCACAATCATCAGCCCACCAACTGCATGGCCTTGCTCACGGGAAGCCTGGTCCTGATGAATCAAGGTGTGTGTGGACCCAGCCGAGGGAATGTCCAAGCCAGCGCTGGTCCTAGTTGCCTTGTGCGCAGAGCATTTTTATACCAGCCTTAGTACGCGTTCGTACTTGGATCCTAACTGAGCTCATGAGTTGAAGTAATACCAGGGCGTCTCTTAGACAATTGAGAGACATCTCTTCCTCATTTCTGCTACTTATATCAGCCTGCAGGTTTTTTAAGTCAGGCTTTTGATTGCCCCAATCAATGTGACAGTGAACATAGCCATCCTGGGTAAATGGAGTTTTTAAAAGCTTAATGAGTAGTTTATTATTTGAAATGAATCTTCCTTTGCACACAGATGTCTGTCATTACAACGCTATTTTTTTTCTCTAAGGACCTAAAACAACCAATCTGGATCATTTAGGTCAAATTTGGAAGTGACTTTTTTTTTTTTTAATATTTTATTTGACAGAGAGAGATCACAAGTAGAGAGAGAGAGAGAGAGAGAGAGAGAGGAGGAAGCCGGCTCCCTGCCTAGCAGAGAGCCCGATGTGGGACTCGATCCCAGGACCCTGAGATCATGACCCGAGCCGAAGGCAGCGGCTTAACCCACTGAGCCACCCAGGCAGCCCCTGGAAGTGACTTTTGTGGATCACGTAACTATTTTGCTTTAATGTATTACATAATTGCTGATACTACATTGTCTCTGTTCCTGTAATTCTGATTTAACTACAACACCTTTAAAAGTCTGCCCATGATTAAATTAGACTGTATTTAAGAAAAGCAGCCCTAAGATCACAGTGAATTATTAGGATATTAAACCTATACTTGGGGCTGGAAAATCTGACAGAACTCTACTTCCCCACAAGAATTAGTATGCATTTTGTGGATTATCTAGCATCAGATTTCCTCAAGTCTAGCATTCTCTCTTGTCTTATCAACCAGCCATCACTTTTTTAAAAATTATTTTTATTTTTATTTTTTTTTAAAGATTTTATTTATTTATTTGTCAGAGAGACAGAGAGAGAGCAAGCACAGGCAGACAGAGTAGCAGGCAGAGGGAGAAGCAGGCGCCCCACTGAGCAAAGAGCCCATTGTGGGACTCGATTCCAGGACGCTGGGATCATGACCTGAGCCGAAGGTAGCATCTCAACCAACTGAGCCACCCAGGCGTCCCTAAAAAACTATTTTTATTAACATATAATGTATTATTTATCCCAGGGGTACAGGCCTGTAAATCATCAGCCAGCCATCACTTTTAATTAGTCTTAGAGGAAAAGAAACTAATATTAACTGAGCATGTGGCATGTGTTATTCCTTGTCCCTATTTTATTTGTCACATCAGCCATATAAGGTATCAGATTTGGACCCAGTTTTGTCCAAACTCAGAGTGCCCTCCCCTTCCACTATATTTTGTTGCCTCTCTTAGAATAGAGATTCAATTTATAGTGATTTAAGGCAAATTTTAAGAGAGCCAAGTTTCATCTTGGCTCCCTTTGCCCCCTATTCTCACAAGAATAAACAGGATTTAAAAGATCAAAATGCAAAATAAAAAATAAAAGATAAAAACACAAAATATCAAGTCAATAAACAAATATCAAAGTATTTATTTATTGGTAAATAAATCCCAAGGCCTGTGAAAAGACACCCTCATGAAATGGTGGAAAGAACCCAGGACAAGCTGGCTCTCAGCCAGGGCGTTGGGTGTCAGCCTCGTAGTCTTGTTTCTTTATATAAATGTTGAGTTCTTTAGTAGCAGGAAAAGAGCTTATTTCTTCATTCTTTGTGGTAGATAAGATTGCTCCAGATACTCTGCAGGCATCAAAAATACCAGTTCAGGGGGCGCCTGGGTGGCTCAGTGGGTTAAGCCTCTGCCTTTGGCTCAGGTCATGATCCCAGGGTCCTGGGATTGAGCCCCACATCAGGCTCTCTACTAAGCAGAGAGCCTGCTTCCGCCTCTCTCTACCTGCCTCTCTGCCCGCTTGTGATCTCTCTCTCTGTCAAATAAATAAATACAATCTTTAAAAAAAAAAAAATACCAGTTCAGGTTGGGTCAAAAGGTGTAGTGCTCCTCTCACAGGAGTTTGCGAGTACTGTACTTTTTATTTCCTGACGAAGGTTACGGGTTGCTCAGCGAGATAGCGTTTCTAGAACTCTCACGCAGGCAGTGTACACATTCATAAGACGACTGGACAGAAGAGGTGAAATCCCCAGCCAGGCTCGCCGTCCTGGCTCTGTTGGCAAACACACCACCATTAGGAGTTTCCTCACAGGCTGTTTCGACAAATCCCACCTTCTCCAGACTGGCCTCACAGATGCTGGCATAGCTTAGTGTACCAGTAGTTCCCACGGGACTCCCACAAAATCTCAAAAGGGGGAGAATTAGAATGTTCTCTCTGCTCTGCTAACTCTCTCTCAGGCTCAAGGATCAGGGACCACAGGATCACACATGAGCCGTTTGCAAATCAGTGGGAAGGAAGCCAGTTGTGAAATGTTTACATGAACACGCAGTAGTTACAACAGCACCAGAGAACGAAGGAAAAGCTTTCATGAAACTCTGGTTAAATCCTGATTGAGGGTGTTAAGTTTGAATTCAGGAGAGCCGTGTTTTTTATGTGAGTTTGAGAAGGTTCACAGAACTTTGAAATATAGGTAAGTCTGGATAAGTGAAGAAATGAACATTCCAGCAAGGGGTATGGATGGTGGGCGAGCCCAGGGCAAAACATCAGTAACAACATCAACTCCTGAAACCAAGGTTGCACTGTATGTTAACTAAAACTGAAATGCAATAAGAGTATCAGTGCCTCATACTGACAGATTCGAAGTTTACAAAGGTAGACGTTGCCTCATCTCTCCCAAATAGGATTGTCTTTGTGGGGAAGGGGGGAAAGAAGGAAAAACCAGGTCATGTGATAATCAGGGAGCAGTAAGTAGCAGGCCTGATTTTTTTTTTTAAGGTTTTATTTATTTATTTGACAGAGATCACAAGTAGGCAGAGAGGCAGGCAGAGAGAGGTGGGAGCAGGCTCCCCGCTGAGCGGAGAACCTGACGAGGAGCTCGATCCCAGGACCCTGAGATCATGATCTGAGCTGAAGGCAGAGGCTTAACCCACTGAGCCACCCAGGCGCCCCAGCAGGCTTGATTTTAGGTATCTCATTGTGGAGTCTGGTTAGAGATGGAGGATACAGAGAAGAAAAAGAGGAAGATGATTAGAACTCTAAACCCTAATGATTACAGAATGGAAACTAAAAACTCTCCAGAAGACTGGCCTGGCAGGTGTACAGCTGGACAGGAGGAGTTGGGGTACGATTCACAGTCACCTCTCCAGGTGGAGCCCAACAGTGCTTCCCTCAGGAGGTGGGAGCCAGGTCTAGAGCCTGGCACCTGGGATTTAGGCTGGGATCTGGTGGTCCCAGGGGCCCTGGAAGCCCTCACACCCAGCACACACGTGGTAGGCCATGGTAGTGTTCAGCACTGGTGATCACACACGTCTATGCGAGCAAAGCAATGAGATTCTATGCACACCGGGAGACGATGAGCTTACTTTTACCCTCACTGGTTGTATGTTTTTAAACAAAAAAACGAACAAAACAAAGCTGAAATCTAAAGACCTAGGTTCAGATCAAAGTTCTGATCATTTTTAGTCATGTGTCAGAGATCTTGAACAAGTCAAGCTTTCTGTAATTTTGGAGCAATAATGCCTAAATGAATTGGTAAAAGGATTAAGTAAGATTGTGTTCAGTGCTGTGTAAATTGCAAATGTTTTAGAAAGGCGAGTTGCGATTGTTACCTAATGCTAGTCACAAGAATTTATAGGGAGCTAGCATTTTTGAGTCAAAAGTATTTCATTAAAATTTTAAGGCCTTTAATTTTCAGTTGCAGAAGTAGAAAAATGTGATGGGTTAAAGCTCTTGAACAAAATTTTAGCTCCTTTTTGGTAGACTCAGGACTCCCAGTTGATATTTTTTACCATCAGAGTGTCACTCCAGTGGTGTCTCTGACCCACTGTGCTGCCTTGTGAAATCCTGTGGCACATAAAGGATGAGAGATCTTCCTCTAATGACAGAACAGATCAAAGACTATCTGCTTAGCCTTTATAGTACTTGCAGCTTATTAAAAATCCTCTGAACTAATGGTGCAAGCTTTATGAAGTGATAAGCTTCCAAAATATTTTCAAGTAGTAGTTTTTAGAAAAATTGAATAAAAGTCTTAATACACAGATCTTTTCTTGAAGACACAAAGTTACATGCAGTTTGTAATCTTAGATGTGATGGGGTTTCAAATTAAAGATTGGAAACTGAAGCTCATTTCAGGGTTTATCTTCATTTAATAAATGACTTGTATTCAAGAACTTTTTAACTTACATCATGGACCCGACACAACCCTGAATTAGCAGAATGTTATTTATAATGTTGATAAGTGAGAGTTTTACAAAATGCTCTTTGTACTGAAGTCAGATAACTCAGAGGATTTTTTTGCTCATAATTTTGTTTATGCTTCCTTATAGCCAGAGTCAGTGTTTCCATGTGTTTTCATTCTGCAGGGTATCTTCAAGAAGCCTACTTATGGACCAAACAAGTTCTGACCATCATGGAGAAGTCTCTGGTCTTGCTCCGAGAGGTGACAGATGGTTCCCTCTACGAAGGCGTTGCCTACGGCAGCTACACCACTAGATCACTCTTCCAGTATATGTTTCTTGTTCAGAGGCACTTTGACATCAACCACTTTGGCCACCCGTGGCTTAAACAACACTTTGCATTTATGTACAGAACCATCCTTCCAGGTATAGTGAGGAATCAGAATTGGGAAAGCAATTAACTATGATAGTTTTCTCCGATTATGAAAATGGGTCAGACCAGGAAAAGAAATGTGAGGTTCGAGTCATGTCGAGATGAAAGGGATTTTTTTATAAAAAATCTAAGAAGAATGCAAGAGTTGTATCTAACCAGAACATTTGGGAAGTTACTGTGAGGATTTGTGATTTATGTACTGTAAAACTCAGAGCGTAATGGATCAAATATAATTCGTAGCCCCCACAATACTTTTATTTTTGTAGATGTAAAACTTGGGTACATATACTAATTCCTTTTCATGAATCTTTAAAAAAAAATTTTCAAAATATTATTGTGTTTATTTTTTGCATATTTGAAATAGCTCACAAAACAAATAACTTTGTATTTTTCTGATTCATCTGCAAAAATAACATTTCCTTTTCTTGAATCTTAACAAGATGTAAACATTTATGGTTACATGTTCATTTTCCTTTACATGCAATCCCAAATTGATCCTCTTGTTTTTTAGGTTTTAGTTTTTATTTCCAAGCTACATAGATATTCAAAATGAAAGACTATGCCTACATATTTGTTGGAGCTTCAATATTTTCTTTAAATAGTTTAGTGAAATGCATAATATAAAATATAAAAAATCAAAAAATGAGTTGCTACAAAACTTCAAATTCCTTGTTGCCATGTAGCTCAATCTTCTAAGAGAACTAGCTCTAAAAAAAGATGTATATGATTTAAGAACACTTTGATTTCTAGGACAGCCTTAAAACTCTCCTTGTTTCTAAACAGGACTAAGATGTTAGAAAAAGTTTAGGAGGTAGATTTTCATCAGATGGGAATTTTTTTTAACACCCAAAAAACAAATAATCCAGTTGAGAAATGGGGGAGAAGAAGTGAATAGGCATTTTTCCAAAGGAGACATCCAGATGGCTAACGGACACATGAAAACATCAGTTGTCATCGGGGAAAAACAAAAGTCTGAGATATCACCTCATACTTGTCAGAATGGCTAAGATTAACAACACAAGAAACAATAGGTGTTGGCAAGAATATGGAGAAAAGAGAACCCTCTCACACTGTTGGTGGGAATGCAACCAACAGCCACTCCAGAAGCCAGTATGAAAGTTCCTCAAAAAGTTAAAAATAGAGCTACCCTACCACCCAGCAACTGCACTACTAGGTATTTACCCAAAGGACACAAAAATGATGATTCTAAGGGGTACGTGCATCCCGACGTTTATAGCAGCACTATCAACAGTAGCCAAACTATGGAGGGAGGCCAAATGGCCATTGACTGATGAATGAATAAAGAAGACGTGGTGTATATCAAAAAGAATGAAAAAAAAAAAAAGAAGAGAGGAAAAAATTAAACAAGATGAAATCATAGAGGGGGGAAAACTGCAAGAGACTAAAGCTGGGAAACAAGCTGAGGGTTGCTGGAGGGTAGAAGAGTAGGGAGATGGGGTGATTGGGTGATGAGCATTAAGGAGTGCACGTGATGTAATGAGCACTGGGTATTATATAAGATTTATGAATCACTGACTTCTACCTCTGAAACCAATAATACATTATATGTTAATTGAACTTAAATAAAATATTAAAAAGAAAAAAAAAGAATGAAATCTTGCCATTTGCAATGACATAGATGGAGCTAGAGCATATTATGCTGAGTGAAATGAGTCAGTCAGAGAAAGACAAATATATATTTCATTCATATGTGGAATTTAAGAAACAAAACAGGTGAACTTATGGGTAGTGAGGAGGGGAGAAAAAAGAGAGGGAAACAAGCCATAAAAGACTCAAAGACAGAGAACAAACTGAGGGTTGGTGGAGGGAAGTAGGTGGGGGCTGCTGGGCTGGATAGGGGATGAGTATGAAGGAGGCACTTGCTGTGATGACCACTGGGTGCTGTATGTAAGTGATGCACCACTGAATTCTGTTCCTGAAATCGGTATTGCACTGTAGGTGAACTAACTAGAATTTAAATAAAAATTTGAAAAGGAAAAAGAAAAAAGGATGGGGAACCTTCCCCACCCCCCCGCCAGTGAAATGTAATTATTAGATGGTGATTCTAGCCCTACACTAAAGAATCCAGTCTTTAAATCTTTTTGCTCTGGTTGTGTACACAGGGCTGAATAGAATCTCCATTATTTGATTAGGTATCCAAAAAATACTGCAGAGCAAAAGAATGATAAGCTTCTTAAAGTTTAGTTGAGAATTAACTTTCAGAACCCCATTGTTTTATTGCTTATTCGTAGATATGCAGGAGAGGCCTGTTTTGTAGCTTATCTTGATAAAGGCCATTGAAGGCCAGGGACCTTGAAGAGGTCTCAGTGCTTTGTCATTGGATCTGAGATCGAACAGCCGGCCATATCAGGGCTGTGAGCTGTGTCTGTGACTGCATTCAGAACTGGAAAGGACAGGAGGAACACCTCCGCGAGGAGGATTCCTGTATTTCTGTCAATTAATCCAACAAAACGTTACTGAACATCTGTGTGCCAGGCACTGTTCCAGATAGGGGATTCAAAGAGAAATAAAACATATCTGCTTTCAGGGAATTCACAGATTACTAGAAGATTCAGGAAATTGCATTTTATCATAAGATTTACTTGGAATAGCATTTACTAAACTGGCAGAGGAAAAACATTAGCTGTAAATTATGTAAATATGGTCATGGTATCATTTTAGAAGTGACTGTGTGTTAAAAGTCAGTCTATTCTTAACAACCTTTCTCTCTCTCTCTCTCCCTTTTTTTTCCCCCTCAATGACTATTCTAGTAATGATTATTCCTGTCTGGCTCAAGCTGTCTCCTATTCTTTTTCACGAAAAACTGGAGTATGTCCAGTCTTACCTGCTTTTGTTTTGCTGACCCATTCCCATATGATCTTTGCATTTTCTTTCTTTTTTTTTTTTTTAAAGATTTTTTATTTATTTATTTGACAGAGAGAGATCACAAGCAGGCAGAGAGGCAGGCAGAGAGAGAGGAGGAAGCAGGTTCTCTGCTGAGCAGAGAGCCCGATGCGGGGCTCGATCCCAGGACCCTGAGATCATGACCTGAGCCGAAGGCAGCGGCTTAACCCGCTGAGCCACCCAGGCGCCCCTGCATTTTCTTTCTTTAACTCGCAGCAGTGTATATATTAGCGGGATCTTCTGTGGGAATTAAGTTTTCTTCCTATATGGGGGCACCTGGGTGGCTCAGTCAGTTAAGTGTCTGCCTTTGGCTCTGGTCATGATCCCAGGGTCCTGGGATTGAGCCCCACATGGAGTTCCCTGCCCAGCATGGAGCCTGCTTCTCCCTCCCCTGTTCGCCCCCTGCTTCTGCTCTGTCTCTTGCTCTCTCCGTCAAATAAATAACATATTTAAGAAAAAGTTTCTTCCTAGAAATGCAGTGTCTCCCTTAAGCCTTATAACTTCCACTTTATTGGATGCCACATTGAAGCACCTTATGTCATCATCTTGGTGTAGAATATGGGATAGTTGGTAAGACAGCGAGAGCTCAGTCCAGGTTCAGGAACTCACCGTGCTCCACAGGAGAACCTCTGTGTCTCTGCAGATATGATGTCACATAGCATGGACACTGGAAAATGAGGAAGGTGGGCGGCATACAGGAGCATTAAGAATTGTGGCACTTCCATTTCCAGTGATAAGTTGCCACATAGCAAATACAAACTTGCACACAAGATTTGTGAAAGAGGTCAGGTCAGAGGTCTCATTGACTGGTTTGGGTCTCATTAACTGGGTCTCCTTAACGTGGATGTCATGCTTTTGGGTTTTTTTAATTCAAGGTACACAATCGATTCTAATTTGCAACCAGGATTGGAAATCATTGGTTAGGTCTTCAGTGGAGCGTGCAGTTTTAAATATATCTTCATTCTGTCAAACTTCTCTCCCCAGGGTTTCAAAGAACTGTGGCTATTGCAGACTCCAATTACAACTGGTTTTATGGTCCAGAAAGCCAATTAGTGTTCCTGGATAAATTTGTCATGCGTAACGGCAGTGGCAACTGGCTTGCTGACCAGATCAGGAGGAACCGTGTGACGGAAGGTCCAGGGACACCATCCAAAGGGCAGCGCTGGTGTACTCTTCACACGGAATTTCTCTGGTAGGACATGTTGGGCTTCCTTTAAAAATAAATTATACCCAGGGCGAACGTGTGCTAGATTTCTGCATTTAAAAAGAAAAACTACGTAAAGCACTTTGTAACCCCTTCTCCATATGCCACCAGCTCAGCTTCGGTTCCTGTTGCAGCTTTGGAGGCTCTGCTAGAAACATATTCTTACGTGTAGGAGCTCATTACTGTTGGCAGTTTTTGGTTTTCTTGTGTTAGAGATGTCCTGGGCTCCCACTGTTTCATAGATGGTCATGTTTTGATTTACATAATTTTTGAAATCCTATAAAGAGAAAAAGCACAAAATGTAGACTGGGTTACCCTGGCAATCACAGCAAAGAGATAAATAAAAGTAGGAAAATGTTTGCTTTTAGTAAATGGAGCATTATAATCTTCTAATAGCAAAGTTGTTACTAAATTTCCAAAACCGTTTAAAAGTGTTTGACAGTATTTGACAGTTTCACTTTGATAATAAAAGAACTGTGTAATTTTTCCTGCCTTAATCTTTTAAGCCCAGAAAGAGAAGCCAGGATCTCCTTTTTAAAGTACTGCCAAGTATATTGTTGGCATCCAATAAATTAAAATAAAAATTACAGGGAACTGGTTAATCATTAATCCTTGATGTCTTTTCAAGCTATTGAAATGTGTATTCAATTCCAAAATATGTTTCTGTGTTTTGATTTGCTTCTCTTCATTATTCTTTTTTAGTTTAAACAATTAAGAAGAAAAAAATATTAATAGAGTTATAAGCGGTTACAATTTAACCAACATTTTTTAAAACTATTGTCACAGATGAAGTAAATATATTAATATGCAACCATTTCTGACTCCCTTTAGGGGTATGAAGTAATTATTTAGTAGTAATTTCACTTATCCTAAATAAACAACCATGAGAGTTCTATAAAGCTGACTGTAGGAGTCAGATTAATGCTAAGTCTAATTTGGTTCAAAATCTGCCATTTATAGGAATATGCAGACTGACCAAAACAGAGAGGTATGGCCAATTAATTCATCTTGTGTCTGGAATTGTTAAATCACAATAATTAAACCAACATTATTAACTAGACCTAAGTAAAGATACGATCTCTGATGGCCTGAGACTCTAGAACAGCAGACGAAACAGCCAAAATCAACCACCAGTCAGGTTAAACATAGGTGATCAGTTCATTTTAGAGAAAAGTATCAAAGAGCTAATAGTATAGGCTTGCCTTTCTTCCCTTGAGCAGGAAATCATCTAAACCCATCAGAAATGTTAATCTCAATCATCATGTTTATGATTCCTTCAGGGGCCCTCTCTGACTCACAATCCTGTGTTCTTAATCACTGTGGAAGTTTAATGTTAATTCTTATATTAATATGATAATAAATATTTGTCATAAATAAAAATGAGAGGCCATTTTTGGGGTCCAAAATCCATGATCTCATCTACAGATTCAAACAGAACCCATGGCTTTTGGTAAGCAGGGGTAGCCACAATTATAAATCTCCCAGTATGAATAGTTTCTTGAATTTCATCCACTTACCTTCTTAGATGCGGTATAGGCAGTAAATTTTATCTAATACGTAAAGTTCAACTCTGTTAACATTTATTTTTTTAGAGGGTGAAAATTACTCTAACAAACTTTCAGTAATACCGGTTGTCACAGAACCGTACTTCCTTACAACTGTGGCTTGTTAGAGTCTTGATCCTAACACCGGGTTCTCCACGCTAGGAGTCCCTGGGCTAGAAATTTGGAAGTGTGATTCTGTGAGCCCCTGCCATTTGGAGGGCGGCTTTGAAATCATTCAGTGAAGAAGGTCCCGGTAGCCACCAGTCGGCTCGGACCCAAGGTTCACAGCTATGAAGATAGACCCGTCTCCCTTCACTAACACTAAGGGTGTTCCCCTAGGCAAGCTCATCCATGGGTGTTTCCAGAAATGTCCCTCCTCCAGAGGACACTGCCAACGCTCTGGGTAGCATCTGTGCTGTGTGCTCCAGCCACACTACAAAGTGGCACCCCAGTTCTGGTGGATTATTTTAACTTCCACCAGAAAAACCATCTAATTTTGAACAATTCATCCCTTCAGGTATGACGCCAGCTTGAAATCTGTGCCTCCCCCGGATTTTGGCACCCCCACGTTGCATTATTTTGAAGACTGGGGTGTTGTGACCTATGGGAGTGCACTGCCTGCGGAAATCAATAGGTCTTTTCTTTCCTTCAAGTCGGGAAAACTCGGGGGCCGTGCAATATATGACATCGTCCACAGAAACAAGTACAAAGACTGGATCAAAGGATGGCGAAACTTTAACGCAGGGCACGAGCATCCCGATCAAAACTCATTTACTTTTGCCCCCAATGGCGTGCCTTTTATTACGGAGGCTCTCTATGGGCCAAAGTACTCCTTCTTCAACAACGTGTTGATGTTTTCGCCCGCGGCGGCCAAGAGCTGCTTCTCTCCCTGGGCGGGGCAGGTCACCGAAGACTGCTCCTCAAAATGGTCTAAATACAAGCACGATCCGGCAGCCAGCTGTCAGGGGAGGGTGGTGGCCGCGGTGGAGAAAAGCGGGGTGGTTTTCATCCGAGGGGAGGGAGTGGGCGCCTACAGCCCCCAGCTGGATCTCAAGAGCGTCCAGAGGAACCTGATCCTCCTGCATCCGCAGCTGCTGCTCCTGGTGGACCAGATCCACCTGGGAGAGCGGAGCCCGCTGGAGACCGCAGCGAGCTTCTTCCACAACGTGGACGTTCCTTTCGAGGAGACGGTGGTGGACGGGGTCCACGGGGCTTGCATCCGGCAGCGGGACGGGCTCTACAAAATGTACTGGATGGACGACACCGGCTACAGCGAGAAGGCGACCTTCGCTTCGGTGACGTACCCTCGCGGCTACCCCTACAACGGGACCAACTACGTGAACGTCACCGTGCGCCTGCGGAGCCCCATCACCAGGACGGCTTACCTGTTCATCGGGCCGTCGGTGGACGTGCAGAGCTTCAGCATCCACGGGGACGCGCAGCAGCTGGACGTGTTCGTGGCCACCGGCCGGCACGCCTACGCCGCCTACCTCTGGACCGGGGAGAGCACGGGCCAGTCCGCCTTCGCGCAGGTCATTGCCGACCGGCGGGAGATCCTGTTCGACCGGAGCTGCGCCGTCCGGAGCGCGTCGGTGCCCGAGCTGCGGGACCACGCCGCCCTGGTGGAGCAGAACCTGCAGCGCTTCAAGCCGGTGTTCCAGCTGCTGGAGAAGCAGATCCTGTCCCGCGTCCGCAACACCGCCAGCTTTCGGAAGACCGCCGAGCGCCTGCTGAGGTTCTCCGACAAGAGGCAGACGGAGGAGGCCATCGACAGGATTTTTGCCATCTCGCAGCAGCAGCAGCAGCAGCAGCAGCAGCAGAGCAAGTCCAAGAAGAACCGGAGGGGAGGCAAACGCTATAAATTCGTGGACGCCGTCCCCGATATTTTTGCACAGATCGAAGTCAACGAGAAGAAGATCCGCCAGAAAGCTCAGATTTTGGCACAGAAAGAACTGCCCATCGACGAGGATGAAGAGATGAAAGACCTTTTAGATTTTGCAGATGTGACGTATGAGAAACACAAAAGCGGTGGCTCCCTGAAGGGCCGCTTTGGACAGGCCCGGATGATGACGACGACGCGCAGCAGGCCTCCGTCGCTGTCGTCGTCCTACACCAGACTCTTTCTGATCCTGAACATTGCTATTTTCTTTGTCATGCTGGCAATGCAACTGACTTATTTCCAGAGGGCCCAGAGCCTGCATGGCCAAAGATGTCTTTACGCAGTCCTCCTAATAGACAGCTGTATTTTATTGTGGCTGTACTCTTCTTGTTCCCAGTCCCAGTGTTAGCACTAAAGCCAGCCATTGTTTGATCGTTTTGTGGTCCCAAGAATCTATGCAAAAAACAAAACTTGCCGGTTTGTTATTGGACTTTTTATTTCAGATTCCTTTTTACAAATTAAGGGGGAACATATTTTCACACAAAAAGGAAGGGATATGGAGAAATCAGAATTGGAAAAGCAAAGGTTTATCAGAGGAGTAAGAGCGGCTTGGTTGTCCCATGGCGTTTCTGGAAGTATTTGCCTTGGCAAATTCAGCAGTCCCTGTGATATTACCCTTAGGAGAAATAAGAAATCTGGTTTTAAGAAAAAGATTTCGATAGATTTGGGTTTTATTAATATTAATTTAATGTTATTAGCAACTTCCAGATACTGTTTTGTGGAAAAGACTGAAACACACAATTCTGATAAGCTCAGAAAAAAAAGATTTTTAATGGGGTAGTTTTGTTGAAAAATAAATATTAAGTCCTGGTGTGGGGGTGTGAACTTCCTTGGAGAGTAGTTCATTAGTTAAATGAAAGCAGGATCTCCATATCGGATTCCTATTCAGACAACACAATAAAATCATGACAATCATTAAAAATTTAAAATATGTTTTCAGTAGAAAAACGCTTATCAGCGATGAATATTTCCTTGGTGATGTTGGTCTCTGCACACGCATAATGCATCTGCTGGTTGTTCAATAAATAAGACAATTCCAGGTAACTTAATTTTCTCTTTTCCTTATAGGGAAAACTGTTGTAAGACCCAGTGGCTCAACTTCAAAATAAAATATTTTATATCCCAAACGTTGATTTCAATACCAAAGAAGATGGGGAAGCTAAAATTTGGATATGATTCTTATGTTTTTTAATAGAAAACTTTAAGTTTATTTTGCTAAATAAACATCATAATTATGATTTATCTATGGTGCCTTCCTTCTTTGTTCCATTACATTAAACATGTATGCAACAACTTTGAAATCTTTGAAGAGAAGTCTTTATTTGGACATGCGTTAATTAAATTTATAAACTAGTGTTTGAATCGAAAGAAATAATTTCTCTGCTTATTTACCTTTTTGTGGCCTAGACATATTTTAAGCATTAAAAACAAAAGCCAACTTCTGATATTTAAGTAATTGAAAATATAAAATTGCCATAGTTATGGTCATTCAAATTCTCCTATGGTGGCAGTAGCAGAGAGTGCTGGGAACATGTCCCACAGGTTAGATTTCAGCATAAGAAAATGATCTACTTACAGGGAACTTAAGAGTAATTATCTTACATTCTACATAGACGGGTCTCGTAGATTTCTTCCTTGAAAACAAAATATACTTGGCTCAAAGATTATAGTAAGGACACATTCACTGATTTGAAAGTCTAAAGTCATAATGGCAAACATTTATTTTCCTTATCCTTTTTACTCATGGAGATACTAGTATGCAACAGAAAACAGGGATATGGAGAAAACCTCAGGAACACCTTTTTGCAGTGCTAATTCTGAACCTTCTTACATAAAACACAAGATTTGACTTCACTTCATTACACTTGGCATCTAGAAGATGACTTCTGAGGAAGTAGTTTTTCTTCTTTCATGGAGGAAATCTCCAGGGAGGATGTCGTTACACAGTGTTTAAAAGAATAATGTTTTCAAAAGAATAATGCTTCCGTTTGTCCTGCATGGATGCTGTTACTGGGATTTAAACTTGCTTTATGTGACAGATTCTCCGTTTACTTAACCTCATTCAACATTCCTCTCTCCTCTTTCTCATTCCAAAGGGTGAATTGTCTGAAATGATCAAAAGCAAATTTCGAAAAAAAAAAAAAAAAAAAAAAAAGGGAAAATTGCTCTTTGAGGCTACCAAGCGAACCTGATCTCAGATTCAAAAACTCAATGCATACTTTCTAATATGGACGAAAAGCACAAGTGAGCGCCAAACCCAGCTTTCCTTTTGTTTTGGTTAGGTTAGGGCTGACAATAAATTAGTCATCACACCATGTTCCAGTCTAACACCTTAGTTCATTCTTTAAGTAATTTTTAAAAATAGGGTAATCATGCATATCTGAAACGAAATTGATTAAGTTTTTTCTTCTTGACCTCATATTTCACTTACAAAGAAATTTCCACAGGCAGGGACTTCAGTGGTTAAGTGGAAAAAAAAAGAAAAAGAAAAAGCTAAAAAGAATCACAGTTCTTTACAATGAGACATGTTTTAACCCACTGAGCCACCCAGGCGCCCCGACAATGAGACATGTTTTATATCAGGGATAGTGCGTATTTGAATAAAACTAAAGAACTCTTTGTATCTTCCAGAAAACCCAGCAATGTTCAATCTCCCTTGTAAACTGAGTAATCAATTATGGAACCTGTTTCAGCGCTGATCACTATGAAAGGAGTGTTTCAAGGTCACTGAATATGTAAGCTGTTGTTTGGAGGATTGGCAGGACTCTTAGTCCTAGCCTTAAAGAAAATTTGGGTATTAAGGAGGGCACGTATTGCATGGAGCACTGGGTGTTATACGTAACAATGAACCTTGGAATACTATCAAAAACTAATGAGGTATGGTGACTAATAAAACATAATAAAAAAATTGAAAGTTAAAGGGAAAAAAAAAGAAAATTTGGGAATTATTAGCATACAGAGCTTGTCTGTGCAGTGGAAGGGGCATATTCCCTGGCTGGTAACTGATTAGCTTACAACCAACCATGATGATGATGATCGATGGATTTATCACCTGCTGCGAACATTCTTTTGAGATCAACATTCTTCTGACCATTGATAAACTCAGGTGGGAGACCTTATTCTGGGACTGCTTCAATAATTAAAGTTTGTTGTATCACCTTGGATATTTATTCTTCCACAAATATTTTAGTCAGGATTTTAAAGAAGTAGCAAATATTCTAAGTTTAATAGTTTTAATAGAATGTTATGCCCACTGAATGTTTTTTAAAAGGAAAACTTACATTATGATATTCTGTTTTTTAAAAAAATAGTTGATGGTTCACAAACCACCCACAAAGGAGTTTGAGATTTCTCCACAAATTTTTTCAGACAAAGCAAGTTGTGAAATGTTGTATTTGTAAGTTAAAAAGTAAATTTATGTTTTTCTTTAGACATAAAAAACAAGATTAAAATGGATATGATCATGGATAGAAGGACCATATAATTTATCATCTAAACTAGGCAATTTTAAGAGTTGAAGGAGGAACAAACAACAGATATAAACCAAGACTGTTCTGGGAACACTAGGGCATATGTCATCTATTTTTAAGATTTTATTCATTTGAGAGAGAGAGAGAAAGAGAGAATATGAGCAAGGGGAGGGGTAGAGGGACAGGAAGAAGCAGACTCCCTACTGAGTTGGGCGCCCACTTATGGGGCTGGATCCCAAGACTCTGGGATCATGACCTGAGCCAAAGGCAGACACTCAACTGACCGAGCCGGCCAGGTACCCTATGCCATAGATTATTAATTCAGGAAATAAAAGGGGTTAGGGTGGTACTTGTGAAAGTCTAACTTGAACTTTAGTGCTAAAAAAGGAACTTGAGATGATCTGGTTGAGTGTCCAAAATTTGCAAGGGGGGGAAACAGTCTCCAGCAAGGGAGGACTTTGCTCTCTCCCACTTCCTGTCCGTGCTTATCCCTGCGCTTGTTTCATTTCTGTTGGCAAAGCCCATCTGCTAGATTCTCCGGTCTTTATGTCCATATTGAGAAGAGGTCAGTTTCTGCAGCTTATTTAGCTCACTGGCAAAGATAACATACTTTTCAAGCAATGTTTCAGCTAGATGTCTGCTTTATAATGCCAATCAGCTACTGACATTTCTCAGGAAATGACTGAGAAATCACGCAGTCCACTACATAGTCTAAATATTTAATTTTTAGACATTCTATTTTAATAGGTTCAAGCTCTGTTAAACAAGACATCATGTGAGGCATAAAGGCCCAAGTTGCGTTAGGACTTTCTTGTTCTTCTTGGCTATATACTTTCCCTCTCTTTGGTTTAGGGGTTTCTTTTGTGGTTTTGGATTTTTTTTTCCTAAGTTATAAACATACATGATTGAAAAAATCTAAAAGGCTTGTATTTTTAAACATTTCCTGCCACTCCTTTACTCACTCTACACTTGTGCTTTCTGAAAGTAACCAATTTCTGATTGCCTTAGCTGTTGTGTCCATGATGTCCTTGTTTACGGTAAAGTCTAAATCTTCCTACCAGGGAAGAAGAGGATTTAGCTCTCTTGTCCATCTCCCCTCTTTTCACACCTGTTTCATTTACCCCTAACTTTCCAACACAGCAACTATAGTTTCGGTTACATCAGTATTCCGTATTTACATGCTGTAATTACAGTCAACAGGACTTGCCAGTTAGCCACGTAGAATACCGTCTTACTTCCTTTTGTGTAGAACTTTGGTTTCCCCAAAGTTGAGGACTATTTCTTTTTTTTTTTTTTTTTTCATTTGCTTAGTTGCCAAGCCATTTCATTTTACCCTTAAACTTTTCCAATATGCGTGGGAATCTCTTCACTCTGTTCAATCACTTCTATGTAATTAGGTGGTTCTTCTTGTTCTTGGGATCAGCCCTCCTCCTATGTTGTTTGTCCTCAGATCTCCTTTCTCCATCATTCTGAGGATTCTCAATGCCTTTGGCGGGCCAAATCTTCTGTTTCCTGAGCCCCGTGCTTCCCTTTTCTTGATTAATATCTCGTCTTAGTGGAATATATCTTCCCTGCAATTTCCGAAGAAGAACGCATGAGCAGTAAATATCTTGCCCCTTTGCATAGCTGAGAAACTGTTTGTTCTCTCCTTCACTTGATCTAACCAACAAGTATAGGTTGGAAATCACTTTTCCTCAGAATTGTGAAGGCATGGCTCCATGACTTCCTACATATTACTGAGTCTTCCCCTGCACAGAGCAATGGTAACCAGAGAAAGTCTTCATTGTCTTCCGTGGTGACCTCAGTGGAGGGAGGCTGCAGAAGGAGGTACTTAAAAGACCTGACTGCTCGTGTTCTCAAAGTCATGGAGGAAGGGAGCTAGAGGTCTCCCTTATCCTCTGATTCAGTACAGCATGTCCACTGTCAGCTGTGCTGTGTCTTTAATCCAGAATCCCTCTTCTTGGTGTCTCTAGGTTGTCAAAACCTCATCTTCGGCTGGAGTCCGAGTACGCTCTGCCGGCCACGGCCCCACTTTCCGCATCCGGCTGCGTTCCCCGCCAGAGGTACCTGCTGTCAATTCCTGGGCCTGGTTGCAGCTCCGCAGAGCAAACCGGCTTATTGCTGTTGGTGACAACCCTATTCTCTTGCTGGCTTGGATTTCAGTCTCCTCTTTAGTTACATTACCATTCATCCAACTCTTTTCAGTAGGTGTTCGTTGTGTTTCAGGAATAGGAGGCCAGCGTGGCTGGGGTGGAGTGGGAGAGGGGAGGATGGTGGGAAGCGAGATCTGATCATACGTGCCCTCATAGTTTGTAACAAGGACTTGAATTTTGAGGTGAGAAGTCAGCCGGAAGAATAGCGTTACGGGTAACTGAGATGTGGCCAGCTTTAGGTGGAATAACTAGGGGGAGGTGAGTCCAGGAGCTCGGATATTTTGTCTAAACACCCCGTTGGTCCTAGAATCCAGGAATGGGCTCTGGCTGAAGATAGAGTTATGGGTGTCTTTTTAAAGGTTAAATGGAAAATCATTCCTGAGTAAGTGGAGAAAGGAATTCTGGGTAAATGGACACAAGTCTGAAATGATACAAGACACAAGTCTGAAAAACCAGGTCTTGTTCAAGAATTTACCCAGATTGGTGTGGTTGGCCCATAGAGCATGAAATGGGGAGTGGTTGAAGATGAGCCTGGAATGGAAAGCCAGGAGGATGTTAAAGGGAACTTTGTATGCCATGTTGAGGAATTGGGACTTTATTCTGCAGTGAGGGCTCCTCAGGCTTTTTCATGCTTTAGTGTAACAGAGGGAGACAAAGAATGCCCATTGCTGAGCCAACATGGCAGTGACTTTTTCACCAGATGGGATATGTGGATGTGGTGGCTGAAAGGACTTGAAAGAGGGAAGGTGATGATGTCTTACATGTGTGCGTGGGGGGGTGGGGGTTGGGGTTTGAAAAATCCTTGAGGTGGCGCTGATATGCTCCCATTTCCCGTACACTCAGTCTAGCGGGAGGTTTCCCCTCTGGTGGGAGATCACTATAGGCCCTGCACAGCCACTGAAGGATTTTCTTTTTAAATAACCGGATTTGCATTTTAGAAAGACAAAGAGGATGGACCCAATGGGGAAGAGATAGGAAGCTATTTCCACAGTCTGTCTCCTTCCATAGGTAGAAGATAATCAGCTCCAAAACTCCAAGTTTAGAGAGGGATCATATGGTCCATAGAAGGGTCATATGACTTTAAAGGCGGGTCCCAACGGAAATGTTAATGATTTGGGATGGGCCTTTGAGGCTTTGGTTTTTATGTGGATTTTCTTAAGTTATTAAGGAGGGCACGTATTCCATGGAGCACCGGGTGTGGTGCATAAACAATGAATCTGGGAAGACTGAAAAAATAAAATTAAGATGTTAAAAACAAGGTAAGAGCTTCTAAAAACATTTCAGTTAGCTCACACTTTCAAAATTAAACAATGAGAAGTGATCTTAGTATGTATTTAGGAATTATATTCTGAACAAGAAATGTTCCCAGTGGTTTAGGCACCTTCATTTTCTTTCAAAGAAAGTATAGAAACAGGAACTAACTTTCTCTGTGGAGGGAACATCTTGTCAGTCTTCTCTACTTTTCACTTTTCAGCACATGTTGTTTACCACTGTTTAATTTTGTCCAGGATAAGAGACAGCCAGTAAAATAAATTTATTGCCTTCCTATGCAGACAATCTTGACTTCTTAGCTCCTTCACCCCCACTCTCAAAGGAATTTCTTTTAATGACAGAAGGATGGATCCATGCCATTTATTAGAGTTCTGGGGAGAATCCTTGGAACACTGTATATATTCAAAGCTCTGTTCCTGATACAAAAAAGACTGAAGAAAGGACAACGTGATTATTTTGAAAGATGAATTCATAGAACTTTTCATCAAAGTTGAAATATAAATTGCAATAACAACTCAAAACATTACTGTTATTGAATACTGCCCTTGGGTAGCTCACACTTAGAAGACATAAAGAGAACATAAAAATCACTACTCTGACTTCCCCACTAGGCCACCCTCCTTGAGGGCCGGGGTTGGGTCCCCTGCTCCTTGTATGTGCATGATACTTGCACAGTGCCTGGCACATACATGGTATTCAAAAAACACTTGAGGAGGGGCGCCGGGGTGGCTCAGTCAGTTAAGCATCTGCCTTTGGCTCAGGTCATGATCCCAGGATCCTGGTATCGAGCCCCACATCAGGCTCCTTGCTGCACGGAGAGCCTGCTTCTCCCTTTGCCTGCTGCTCCCCCAGCTTCTCTCTCCTTCTCTCTATTGGACAAATAAACAAAATCTTGTTAAAAAAACTACAACAACACAAAACACTTGAGGAACTGCCTAAATGCATGAATGGAGCCCAGACCACAGTGCTCTCAGAAGACCTTAAGGCACAGAGGGGCAGCCAGCCCAAGAACGTCAGGAACCTCCCACATAGCCGTGAACTTTGGCCCAGAGAGATGCTCCAACGAGATCCCAGAGCTGTTCCAACATTGCCTCCTCCGGGCTGCGTGGTGGTTGGAAAATTCAACCTCCAGGACAGGGCGCGTGAGAGAGATGCTAACGCGGCCCACAGGCAGCTGCTGTATGGCTGTTACACACGTGGTGGTCTTGGGGGGCTAGAAAGCCCAGAGGCCACAGCGCGACTTAAAATAACACATCATTTGTGTGGGATGTTGTAAACCACCAGTCATCAGCAGACGGTTGCTAAGCTCCGGGAATTGCCCATGAGGACGCCTTTGGAGTTGGGGCATCGTGCAATCCCAGCAAGCCGGGCGCGCCCGCACAGCTGACGTCCTGACCTGCAGGGGACAGTGCGGCGCGGGTGCGGGGACGCTGGACAGTCCGCGGGCTTTGCAGCCACAGCTCCGCCCGCGCCCAGTCGAGCTGCGTGGGCAGCTGCCTTCCCCAGAGAAACCGGCAAGAGGAGTCGCTCCTAGAAGTTACACACGTTTTCTCTACTTCTAAATAGCGTTTCTGTGATGCTCCAGGGATGTTTTACAAGTCTTATAGGTGATGAGAGGACCTCTGTGAATTCACTGCTTAGGCGAGGTCATTTTTGATTTAAAAAAATAATTTGGATGCCAGGGGAAGAAATAGGGAATGAAAGAGTATTTAACAATTCTGCAAACTGAGTTGTGTTTTTAAAATGGGGTAAAAGGAGCCCACATACGAGACTTATTTTATAAAATGTGCAATAATTCATGAAAACACGGCCTTGTCCGTGCTTACGCCATGATGTTGTTAAAGCGTACTGGCTAGCAACGGTAACTACAGCCGTCTTACTGAGAATCCTAGAGCAAGAATTTTGCACACATTTGCACACCAATTCAGTAAGGATGTAAGGAAGATATAAGCTACAGCCCTGTCATAAATTAGGAAGCTAGGCTCAGAGATATTAACAAATGGGACCAGAGATACCCAGCAATTATTATGGGTTGTGTGACGAAGCTCAAAATACGTTTTAATACTGCTTTTACTTATTTGAAATGTTAAAAATGCCACATTATAATAATTTAAACTATTGAGTGATGAGCATAGTCATGCTGAAGCTTAAAATCTCGCTGTAAATTTTACCTTTAATCTTGTGACACTGAACAGAGTAAGCAAAAAAATTTTTTTGTCAAAGTAGACTTTAAAAAATTAGATAGACTAAAAGATATCCCTATATTTTATTTTATTCATTTTTTTGAAACAATGGCTCTATTTTCCTGCAGACAGTTCAAAGGAAGTATATATGAGAGAGAGAGAGAGAAAAAAAATATTGGGTTTAAAGGAAACCTAAGTGTCACTAGGAGCCGGATTGAAGGATTCACATTTTTAGAAAGGAAATCCATGCAGATTTCTCCAGACAGCAGTTTTTAAAGAAGTTGGTGGTGGGAGACTATGTTTTAAAGCTAGCTTGGAGGGCTAATTTCCCAGGCTTAAAGTAATTTACGGGAGGTGTCACGGTGCTAGGTTTAGGGTGATGGGACAGTGGTCAGTGCCCTGGGCCTTGGAACAGATCTTGCTGTCACAAAGTGCAAGGTAAGAGACAGTAATCTTGGGGCCAACCAATGTTTTTGGACTGAGCATTCATCACGTGGGTCCAGAAGGTATAGGCATAGGCCGTGTTGGGGTAGGGGTGCGCCAAATCATCCGCAGTAGCACAGCCTTAGCAATTCCCCAAAGCCTTGATGCTCTTGTGGAGTGAAGCCAACCTTCTTTTTGTTTCCCTTGGGGTAGAGAAGGTGGATTTCTTCATGAGCCACACTGAGGTCTTCACGTAGCACAGGGGGCTTGCAGAAAGCCAAGCCTTCCAGAACTTGCAAACGGCTACCTCCTAGCACCTCTGAGACTCTAGACCTCTACCTGCTTTGGGTGCATCAGCTGTTCCAGAACAAATGTGTCAAATCTGGCCACAGTCACTCAGCCTTCCTGATCATGTTCCATGTCCCCAGTACCGTGGGAGACTTTGAGTGGGTGCTAGTGGGGGAACAGCCCTGCACCTTGTATCCTGTACCCTTCCTCGTCCGACGGTGCTCACCAGGGCTGATGGGATAGTTCGGGCAGCTCGTGAAGTTCAGCCGATAGTTTGTTCTCTGAACATTTGGTCTCTCTGAGGCACAGGATATCTGGGGCTTCTTCCTAGACCAGTCTAAACCCTCCTTCTTAATCCAGGCTCAAAGCGCATCCACGTTCCAGGAGCAGCTCTGGAGTGTGGCTGATTTGCCACCGGGTGAGGTTTTCTGATCTGGGGGTGAGGGGTTCCTCAGACAGAACTGGTGCCTCTCCTGCTGCCTCTTTTTCATTTTGCTTTGCTCCCTCCTTATCCTTCTTGGCGTCTGGCTCAGTCTCGGGCTCTTTCCCGTCTTCTTCCACAGCTCCTGTTCCCCTTGCTTTACCCACTGTAACGAAGGCCCTTCTGAGCATGTACCGCGTCACCCACTGAAGCTGTATGTTTACTGTGGTACCTGCTTGGGTCCCACTCTGCCTCCCCTCCTCTAAAAGACATCCCCATATTTTGGAGATTACAAGTACTTGTCATACTTTAAGATCCCTCAGCACAGCTTACAGAGAGCATGATATACCATCAGTGCAAAGTCAGACTTTTGCATTGTTTCCGGTCTCATCCTATACCCAAACTGTGAGTCACTTTGATTCGTATGAAATAGAAATGCTTCATAAACATAAAATCAAATTATTTGCTAATTTCTTCATAGTCATCTCTTAGTTTAGTGTTATTATCTGGACTTTGCTCTTATTCATAAATGCGGTTTTCAGGTGGTTGAAATGAGTGACGTCATATAATGCTTTCGATTGGCTGGCTGTTACTTGACATAAAATAAGCCTACTTTTTCACCCTCTTCTAAAGAAGACAAAGATTCATCTGAAATAATTATTACTGGTGTGGAATATAAGAGGCTAGAAAATACTTCAGCATCAAAGCATCTCTCGGACAGACAATCACTTGTCACTCACACTGCTTTTTATTTTTATTTTTATTATTTTTTTAAAAGATTTTATTTGTTTATTTGACAGACAAAGATCACAAGTAGGCAGAGAGGCAGGCAGAGAGAGAGGAGGAAGGAGGCTCCCTGGCTGAGCAGAGAGCCTGATGCCGGGCTCGATCCCAGGACCCCGGGATCATGACCTGAGCCAAAGGCAGAGGCTTTAACCCACTGAGCCACCCAGGCGCCCTCACACTGCTTTTTAAACCCCAGCATTCTATGGAAGGAACAATGTAACTGTTGTTTTGTTTTGTCTTCCAGTTGGGAAAATTTAAACAGTGATTTGTTTTTCACTTTTGATTAAACTTTCCACTTTTTGGTTGAATGTTTATATTTTTAGAGATCACACCTGTTTCCTTCTAGAACTAGAATTGTGTCTTACAGAATGATAGAGTTGAAAGGGACCCTGAGGACGGTCTAGTCAAATCGTCTTGTTTCACAGTTGAGGAAACACATTGTTTGGCATTTCTTCACTTTAGTGCGGATGAAGGCATCACCAAAATCAATGTTAATTGCTTTGACATTTACATTGCAAGCTGGACCAACCCTGGGTTGGGGAATAAAGAAACAGGGATGAAAACAAGTTTATGATGTCATCAATCCAGCTGTTGGACTGTTCTCCCCGCAAATAATCTCAAGTGAGTTGCAGACTTAAATTCCTGAACTATATCATTTATTTCACAGAATAGAGATGGCTGATAATTTGTTTACTAAACTTTCTTTGGTCTCTGTTAGAGGACCCAGTCAAGGGTTAACACCCCATAAAGCACAATAGCCTATGACGGCAGTGAATTAGCGCCCTCTAGCACATTTCTGAGTTACTACTGCCAAAAAGTCGTATAAAATGTAACTGAAACTGCGCTGGGTTCTTTACACTGTCTCACATTTAATTCTCACAAAAATTGTATGACATCCATTGAGACAGTGGTGTAAGAAGAGAAAGCCAATATGCAGTGTGGTGAGGGCTCCTTCAGGAGTGAGAAGAGCTGTGGACGGGGAATGACTGACGTTACTGAGTGACACTGATGAATATGAAGAGGTCCTGGTCCTCTGGGGGCTCCCTGATTAGTAGAAGAGAAAGAATTCCAGAAAGGGGGGCACCTGGGTGGCTCAGTGGGTGAAGCCTCTGCCTTCAGCTCAGGTCATGATCTCAGGGTCCTGGGATCGAGCCCCGCATTGGGCTTTCTGCTCAGCAGGGAGCCTGCTTCCCCTTCCCCACTGCCCCGCCTGCCTCTTTCCTACTTGTGATCTATCTCTTGTTAAATAAATAAATAAAATCTAAAAAAAAAAAAAAAAAAAAAAAGAATTCCAGAAAGGAATGTTGCAATAGGCACCTTAAGAACTATTGCAAGTTTTATTTTTTAAGAGTGTGGGAGCAAGGAAACAGAACCCTAACTCTGCTTGGGGGTTGTGAGGATAGCTTCAGTGAAGAGATGACACTGGACAAAGAATTAAAACAGGAGAGTAGTTTGACGGGTAAAGAACAGAAAAACATCGTTCCAAGCAGCCACAGGGGCAAGCGAAAGGGCACACAACTGGAGAACACTCTGATACGTAAGTGTGAGTAATGCAGGGGGTCCGTGCTGTTGGAAACCGGGGTGCATGGGATGGAGAGGACAGAGGTGTCCGAAGCAGCACTGGGAAAAGCTTCTGTGACCACACAGCGAATATGGAACTTGTCTTCTTGACAATGGGAATATTGGGGGTTTTCAACTGGAAAATAATATAATTGGATTTTTTTTTTTTCTGCCTTAGAAGTTGAGAAATATAACCCACGGTCAGAAAACTACTGAAACAAACATACTGTATAAAGCATAGCCAGAAAGCCAACAGTTCTGTACCCCGCACTCTGGTATAGAAATACAACACTGTGAACACTCAGTCCTTCTTTCTACCCGAGTTATAATCCCATTCAAGCCCCCAAAGACAATAACCACCGTCTTTGTGACCCTTATCACTACTTGGCGTTTCTTCACTGTTTCATTACATGTATATACTTCCTCAGAAAATAACATTTCCTTTTAACTTTTTATAAATGGAATGGCACTTAATATTTTCCTTGTGTTTGATTTTTACTGCTCCGCATAATGTCTGTAACATTCGTCCTTGTTGATTGTTGCTGTCACGGCTGTTTATTTATGTGAACTGCTGACCAGCCTTCTCCTGTCTGAATACTTTGCAATTTCTCTTGTATGATGCTGTCGGATATTTGTTCTCTGACTTTTTTAAACGAGTTCTTGGCCAACACGAACACTACTGCCATGAGCTTTTCGTACTTTGTGTCCTACTCACATGTGCAGAACGGTTTCTCCAGCCGACTTCAATTTCTTTCAGGACGTGAACTCTGATAGCACTGCGTGGCATCTACCTGAGGGGAGCGAGGAAATAGTGGCCTGGTCCACTTCCAGGGAGGGGGGAGAAGAGGTCCGATCGGAGGGATGGTCCTGAGGCAGCGTGGAGCTGTGTAGGAAATGGAGTGGCACCTACAGGTGACTCTGAGTTTTCCAGCTTAAAACACTGATATCCTTAAGTGACAGAAAAATTCTGGGGGAAAAGTAAGTTTTAGGGGAGAAAACGAGTTCTATTTTGGGTTTGAGGTGACTTCTGGACATATAAGCAGAAATGTCTGCGAGGCGATCAGAAAGGCCTGTTGAGAACTTGGGAGGGGACAGGCTGGAGGGAAAGGTGTGGAGATGATAATGTACAATTGGTTGTCAAAGACACGTGAAAAGAGAAAAACAGTCAGACGGCACTTTCTGACAGGCACTAGTCTAAGAATGCTACATATATCTCAAGAAACACAAGCGTTGGGGAGGATGTGGAGAAAAAGGAACCTTGTGCACTGCCGGTGGGAAAGCAAACTGGTGCAGCCATGGTGGAAAACAGTGTGGAAATTCCTCAGAAATTAAAAATAGAGCTACCCTACCTATGACCTAGCAATTGCACTACTAGGTATGTATCCAAAGGATAAAAAAAAGGCTGCTTTGAAGGGGCACATACACCCCAGTGTTTATGGCGGCACTATCAACAAAGTATTGACCCAAAGAATATGCAGTCACTAATTTGAAAGGACACATGCACCCCCATGTTTACTGAAGCATTATTTATGATAGCCAAACTATGGAACAGCCCAAGTATCCAGTGATGGACGAATGGATGAAGAAAAGGCGGTATATACACACGGGGGAATATTATTCAGCCATAAAAAGAATGAAATATTGCCATTTGCAGCGACATGGATGGAGTTAGACAGCATAATGCTGAGCAAAATAAGAGAAAGATGAATCCTGTATGATCTCACTCATACGTGAAATTTAAGAAACAAAACAAATGAACAAAGGAAAAAGAAAGAGAGAAACCAAGATACAAACTCTTAACTATAGAGAACAAACCGAGGCTTACCAGAGGCAGGTGGGTGGTGGGATGGGGGATAGATGATGGGGAGTAAGAGTGCACTGATGCGCACTGAGCAGTACATAGAATTATCGAATCACTATATCGTACGTCCAAAACTAAAATATCAATGTACGTTAACTCTACTGGAATTTTAAAAAACTTAATAAAATAAAAAAAAGAATGTTAAATGTATCAACTCATTTCATCTTCACAACAACCCAAGGAGTCACAGAATACTGTTCTTTTCATTTTACAGATGAAAGAACTGAGGCACGGAGAGGTCGAAAGCTTGCCCAAGATCATAGATCTAGCTAGTGGTGGCTCCAGGTGGAGAGGATTGAATTCTCGTGAGTACCGATATCAGTGGTTGTGAGGAGGAGCCTGGCAGGGACACTTAGCTGAACAGTCACCAAGTTAGGAAGAGAGCCAGGAGCCTGTCATTAATAGCCGAGCTTAAGTTAACTGGGTAAGGTTCGTCAGGTGCCTGGCTGGAGGGGGTCAGCGTGCCAGAGTGCAGTCATACTAGCCAAGCTGGCCATTAGGCGACAACAAAACCTATTGCTGCTTAGCTCATGGCTTCCAAGAAAGGAAGTGAAACCTTTTTAAGGAAATCTAATAATTAAATACAGAAAAATAGTTATTTACCTTTGGTTGCTGTCTACAGCTAAAGTAGAAAGAAAAATGTCTCCCTTGAGAAATTCAGTTAAGCATGGCAGGGGAAGATGGTGGACGAATGGGGCCGGTGGTGGGGAAGGTGAGTGCCCTCTCTGTACCAGGCAGCTCTGCTGAGTAAACGCTGAGCTGGGCAGGAAGGAGGAAGTTGTGGGAGAGTCCCTCCTGGGCCGGCACCTGCAGCTCACCGCCCCCTACTGGGGCTTGGTCACTCTGACGCAAGTGAATGGGAGTGGGTGTCCAGATGGCCCTTCAGCTGCACCTGGAACCTGTCCCATGGCCCTGTCTTCTCCATGGTGTTGTCCTGCTCCTCCCTGGGTCTGCTCCTCCCTTCTGTCTGTCACAAGGTTGGCAATCAGGCAGGATCTCTGTAGAAGGGGTCAAGTTCTCAGCTGAGCAAAGACATGATGCTGACTCTGCAGTAGGAGAAGAGAAAATCCAAGTCTGATTCTCATTCATTCGTTCATCCGTTCATTGATCGATTCACTCATTGCACCCACAGATATTTATTGAACACCTATAATGTCCTGGGCACGAGGCTAAGACCCGTGTAACCCAAAAGGGATTAAACCAAGCATGACCCTTGCCTTCATGAAACATAATCTAGTTGGGGAGATGAAAAAATAGTAAGTAGCAAATAAAAGATTACGAAGCTGTCATAGGTAATAAGAAGACAAATAGGAGGCTACAAAAGATTAAAGGGTGGATGGGGGAATTTAGAAAAACTGATCACATAACACATGGTAGACTTCATATGCTCACGCTTGTCCAGTTCTCTCTGCCTTTAATGCATAGGTGAGGACCATACTGCCCCCTTCCCTTGCCAATTGTTGGAGGCTGATGACTAGTTCAGACCAAATACTGGTACTTGATGTAGGATTCTTCCTTGATAAAAATCATCTTGCATCTTCCCCGTTGTCTGCCCCACTTCTCCACTATCTCCCCATTCCCACCCATAAGGGAATGAATTAAGGGAGCGATTTTTCTTTTTACTTTAGCTATAGACAACAACCAAGAGGAAATAACTTTTTCTCTGATTTATTCCTAGGTTTCTTATGGAAGTTTCACTTCCTTTCCCCAAATGTGTGACATTAGTTTGGCAGTCTCGTGGTGAGCAGCATGGAAACTGATGATGGAGGTCTAGAGTGACCGCAGTTCTCATTCGGCTGCTAATAAAACGAACTCCTGCATTAATTTGGAAAGATTATGCAGCTAAAGAAAATGTGGCCCTAGGGGGAAAAATTAGAAAACAATGTTTCTAGTGTGTGTTGGTTGCTACTGGCTATGTTTTGGAAAGACTTTATAAGCTTAAAAAGGAATTGGTTGATCTGTAAGCGGAAATGAAAAGGAATAGAGATATTTCAGAAAAATGAGGGTTTGCAAAATTGGAAAACTTGACAGGTTTTAGGCCCCAAAATTTTAAGAGAGAGAGTTTGGGGAAGACTTGAAAGTCCATTAAAGTAAACCAATGGAAAGGCCAAATTAAAAGTATGGCTTTTACACCCATTAGTAATACCTCTCAATCACTTCGGAAACTTTGGGGCAAAGATAAAATTAAGATATACAATGGTAAAGAGCCTCAGAAAGATCAAAATAAAAGTGTAGCTTTCCCACAGAAAAGTATAGTCTCATGTTTACTCAGGGTAACCGTACTGGCAAGAGGGAAAGATACATACAAGTGTATGTATCTTGAGGGGAGTGAGAAAGAGAATGTGGCAAGAAGGCCAAAGAACATAGTAGATCTGAGAACCATGTTTTAAAAATAACTATAACAGTATTGGCAATTACAGTTTACTGAAATAAGAGACAGGAAGCTTACTAAATAATTTTGGGAGAGATTTACTGTCAAAGGAATCATAAACCCCCCTGGACTCGTGGCCTTCCAACATTGTACGAGTAGCACATGAACTAAGGGCATATACCCACTGAATACACGGCCAATGGTGATAACAGAAGAAAACCCTCCAGAGGGGGGAGTCAAGAGATTCAATGGACATTTTTCACCCACCTTGCCTAGGAAAGAGGCCCCTCTGGTGTTTGCCCAGGAATAACTTCAGAAACAACACATCAGTCAGTGCCTGCTGCTGGCTTCCATTTCTCCTTGTCAGAATGGAGTGTTCTGTGTGGTTGTTCTGGCCCTGTTTCTCCACTGTACATTGCCTGTGGGGGACAGATTAATCTATTACTGTTAGTTCACGGTTCGGTAGCTCAAGATGGGCCACATGAAACCTGATGTAGAGACTGCCGCGCACTACCCAGACTCTGGACTGTGAGTTCCATGTTTGGACTTCTGGTTTGTTTCTTTTGGAAAGAAGGCTAATGACTTGTGGAGTGGGAAGAAGAGTGAAACAAAAGAGTGGCCTAGAGTAGTAGAACTAATGATCATTCCTTTCCTTCTAGCAAATGGGAAGATTATATATCCAGTAAGGTGGACCACCAGACCACCAGACTGTGAACTACCAGACTGTGCTGAAGCATTTAATGGCTACTGGGAGGATACCCTCTCCCCGAGAGGAGCGAAGGATCTCACTGGGGGCCTCTTTTATAAGAGCACTAATCCTACTTATGAGGACTCCACCTTCAAGATGTAAGCACCTCAGAATGGTCTCATTTACTAATACCATCACTTTGGGGGGGGGGTGTCAGAACTTCAACATATGAATTTGGTGGGGGGGACATAGTCTGACCACAGCACTGTCTGTAGTGAGCAGGAAGAAGGAACAGAAAGTGCCCCAGAGACAGGGTGTTACAGAATTATCCAAACCTTGCCAAGATGCAAATGTTGCCTAGGAGAGGAATGAAGACGCAGAGATGAAGATCTATATGTTCATCATCGAAAAGCAATCCCTAAAGAGGGGAGGCTTACTTCTTAAAGGAGCAGAATGTCAAGACTTCAGAGCTGGAGCGAGGAGAGTATGGGGTTCCTGAGAAGACCAAGACTCCAATTGGAAGAGTGTTCCTCTGGCTTGGTTTTCTGGTTGCCCTGAAGAGCACGTGTCAGTATGTATGGATGAGAAGCCACTTCAATTCAGTAATGAACTCCCAAAGTGCTTTCTAATATCTACCCAACTCCCTCCTCCTATGGGAAGAAAATAATAGCACTTAAAATCTCCACAATCTAACCGCTCACCCGCTCCACCTGCCTTTCCTCTCTGCCTTGTTTCTGTGGCAATAATGGGTACATAGAAGACCCTATAGAGCACAGGTGAAACCGTCTCTGAAGGAGACAGTGGGTCTTCCATCTTGTTTCCCTCAGGACTTGGATAAATGTCACCCAATCCCACCTTTCCATTTGATCTTCTCCTCTTCTCCTCCTACAGCTTTTTGCCATCTTCCAGTTCTCAAACACTCAGTTTCTTTATCTTCTATATTCTTCAAACAGTTTCTCACTAGGATTTGTTCCTTTTGGCAAGAAGGGGTGAATTGTTAGCCTTCCAGGTTCAGGGAGCGACCCTTTGTACAAGCTCTGTGTGCAGAGAAGGAAGGACAAGGAAGAGCCTGGGAAATTGCCTCTTCCCGGTCATCCTCCTCAGGGATTCTTCATTAGATCAAAACATTTCACGTATTTTTTAGTTGTAGAAGGAACATATGCACGTTTAAAAAAAGGACAATCACTAAGAAAGATGTGCTACGAGTCTCTCTCCCTGCATTCATTCACAACCCTCTCCCTTACACTCAGAGGTAAAAATTTGACAGTATTTTTTAATCTTGCAGAGTATTATACAAATCTGCAAGGGACATACATACATTTTCTTTTTCTTTTTTTTTTTCCATTTTATTTTATTTTATTTCTTTTCACTCTTCCAGCATTCATTGTTTATGCACCACACCCAGTGCTCCATGCAATACTGCCCTCCACAGTACCCACCACCAGGCTCACTCAACCCCCCAATACCCGCCCCTCCAAAACCCTCAGTTTGTTTCTCAGAGTTCTTACACAAATGTATGGCATGCTGTGTTTTTGTTTACCTCTTCCAATTAACATGTCAACTCTTGTCTTCTCACTCATACCAGCACATACAGATCTACCTCAATCATATGCACCTACTTTGTATTCCATTGTTGTGAATGTTTTAAATTTGCAGCGTATTTCATGTGACGTATTCTTTTTCATTTTGTTTCATTTATTTATTTTTAAGTAATCTCTATACCCACTGTGGGGCTTGAACTCACAACCCTGAGATCAAGAGTGGCATGCTCTACCAGCTGAGCCAGCCAGGCATCTCTCATGTGATACATTCTTTTAGGGAAGATCTTCCACAACATTTTATGTTCTCCATTGAGTTAATGTAAATTTTTGATATTTCCCAATAATGTCATTTATAATTTGAAAAAATCCAAATTTCCTCCTATTAAAGTACTTTTTTCTTTATTCTTTTTTTTTTTTAAGATTTTTAAACTTATTTATTCGACAGACAGAGGTCACAAGTAGGCAGAGAGGCAGGCAGAGAGAGAGAGAGGGGGAAGCAGGCTCCCTGCTGAGCAGAGAGCCCGATGTGGGGCTTGATCCCAGGACCCTGAGAGCATGACCTGAGCCGAAGGCAGAGGCTTAGCCCACTGAGCCACCCAGGTGCCCTGAATTACTTTTTTCTTTATTCTTAAACTTTAATCTTATTTGTTATTTATTATTATTATCTTTGGAAATCCAAATCTTTGATCACAGTTCACAAACTAGTAAACCAAATTTGACAGGAGGGTAATTGGACTTGTAATGAAGCGAAGTATAAGTAAGTGGCCATTGACAGTGAAGCTCTAGTATACATTAAAATCACCTTGAAACAATTTGAGTCAATGGAAAAACATAATGTAATTTACCAAAATTCCTAATAGACATTTTTTTTCTTGTTTTATACCTTTATTTCGCTATCAGCGATTAGTTCTCATCCAACATTAACTGTAGATTTTAGAAGTGGTGACAGGTACATAGGTAACCAATGGACAGAGCTTGTTTGTCGAATCTTCCTCCTCATTATGTTTTCTGGACAACTGCACATGGATGTACAGTATGGAACATTCCTTATTCCTTTGGTCCAGACAGCTTTGTTGAGCCTGGTGTCAATGTGCATATCTGGAGTTCCCATGTCCTTCATGGCAAATTTCCGGGTCTCTTTGAATGCCCAAAGGGCACATTTCTTGATACCCACTCATAGATGCACTTGTGACTGTGGATGGTGTATTCTCTAGTCACTACCTCGTTGATGGCAGAACGAATGACCCTTCTTCTTTTTATCACCCTTCTTGGTAGGAGCCATCCTGCTGGGCCCTGGTTGGAAAGGAAGCTAGACATGGGTTTCAAGAGCCATGGAAGGATGCACACCTGGGTGGCTCAGTTGGTTGAGCATTGACTCTTGATTTCGGCTTGTATCATGATCACAGGGTCGTGGGATTGAGTCCCGTGTTGGGCTCCATGCTCAGCACCAAGTCTGCTTAAGATTCTCTCTCTCTCCCTCTCCCCCCCACACCCTCTGCTTGCACTCTCTCTTGAAAAAAAAAGAAAAAAAGAACCTTGGAAGGAAAACTAGAACCTTTACAGAGTTACGGTGTCAGATGATGATGACGGCAACAGTGATAACAGCAAAGACTGATCACATCTGGGTTCTCAGGGTTAAAATAATCATCTTTCGTAAGAAAATACATTTTAAGTGTGTGAATCAGTGACTATTTAAAATTTTATGATAGGTTTAGACAATTCATGCTAAGAAAAGGGGAAAATAATCTGTAAAAAGGTTACTTGAAATGTCATGGGATTGCCATTTAACAAACGACATTCCTGTGTCAGGGAAAAGGTCTGATCTTTCTTTCCTCTTGCTTTATACTTGCACTGGAAGAACTTTTACAAGCATTCAAAAATCTTAACATAATAACAGGCTCGGATTTTTAAATACATAACATAAACAATGTATTCATAAATAATAATGCACAGTAAAGTATTCTCTAAGATTAAGAGTGTCAGATCTAAATTTACTTTTTATTTTTTGGCATCTAAATTTGGGTCTTGCACATGGTAGATACTTAAAATACAGATGAATTTTGATTTGATTTGATTTGATTCTTATGGGTGGGTCTCGGGACCAGGATTGACACCTCGCTAGAACTTAGAAGTCATATTCCAAGCAAGGCCATACCATTAGTCTGAGTTTTCACGAAGACTACAGAGAATAACATTTGAGATCTAACTCACTTGAAGATGACTACAAAGACCTTTTAGATTCACAGAGTGAAATTCCTTCAAGAGTTTCTCTTCCTTTCTTTTCCATGATTTTTTTGAGGTTTCTGAAACCCATTCCTGACGGTGATAATGATACTGCTGAGAAACAAAGTCCTACGGTTAAAACAAACCAAACCAAACCAGACCCATAACTGCTGGTTTTCCAGTGTGCTTACCATGAGAATCTCACACTCGTTTTTTAAAAGCTAAAGTAAATTGGTGTTAAGTAACAGATTCTCAGAAGTGTGAAGGTCTTTCAAGCATTATTTAGTCTACTCTCAAGAAAAAATTCTCGAATCCCTCCACACCATTAGTATTTTACTGTTTCCACTAAGTACTGAACTCAGCAATGCCTTCTCCGGACAGAGCTGGATATAAGGGGCTGAGCAATGTCCGACAGACTCCAAACTAGAACCGCCCACTGCTTCAATGAGGGCAGGGGTAGATGTCAGGGACTAGACTCATCGGCTGGCACTGGGAGAACATTCAGGCTGGCAGGCAGAACCCAGACTCTCGCAATTACGGCGACCTGTAATAAGTACAGAGTGATCATTGGTATCTGGGAGATCCATGATGGGGGGAGCACAGTGGTGGCAACCTCAGGAGGTAGTGTTTGGAGACACAAGCTGATAGGATAATAGGGCAGGAGGCAGCTCAGTCTGTAATGAGTTTCATGGGCAGGGTTACAAACCATATACTCTGGTCTACCGAGGCCCCTAAACCTGACCTTCCCCCTGCAGCTCGACCTCATGACCTCACCTTTAATGTTCCTTCACTCTGGCTTGTTTTCCAACCACAGACTGCTAAGTTCCCTCGGAGCCCACAGCCTTCCTCATTCACATTTGTCCTTAAACGTCCTCTCCTTACAAAGGCTTTCTCGGGACACTCTCTACCATGTGATTCCATTTGAATTATTTTCATAACCTTGAGGACTTTCCTCCTCATTATATATCCTCTAATACAAACTCAGTGAAAGGAAGGTGTCTGTTTGTCTTGTTCCTTATTGTACCCAATAATACCAGGCACTTTCATACGTTCCTATCATATTCTGGGGGCTTATTAAACATTTAAATGAATGAGTGAATGAACAAATGAACTAGTTAACTGTTAACAAATGAATTACTCTAGCTAGGATTGAAGCCTGACAAGATGGAAGTTTCTGGAACTAAAAATATTTGAAACCAAGTCCTTGATGAAATAACAGGAGCCAGGGGGAAGAGGAAAGCTGTCGCCAGACGCAGGAGTCTTAATAAATGAAAGGAATGGACACAGATGGCAGGAGTGAGGTGAGGCAGGAGGTTGTGGGGAATAGCTTGAGCCTCAGTGGAGAATGAACTATTAGAAGATAACGGAAGAGCCTGGGTTTGCACATTGTAATGGGAGGACGCCAGCCAACCCTCCCTCTTCTTTTGCGAAATGTGTTACTTAAGAGGACAGAAGGGCACATTTTAGTTAGGTTACAGATAAGGGAGATTTGGATAAGGCCACCTGCATAAAGGTTGTGGATAGAGTGGGACTCGATCATAGTGGTCTGCAGAAAGTGTGGAGCAGGGAGGCAACATCTTTGGGAGTATGTGGTGGGAGTAAAGAAGCGTCTAGCAGTAAGAGGGGCAGAGTCAACTGAGGGACAAGGGAAGAAAAAAAGTATTTTTTTTGAGATGTAGGAATAAAGCAGAAATGACGTGCCTCAAATATGGAACTTTGCTGCAAGTTTACAGGCAGGACCCGGTTTCATCTCAGAGAAGGGGGCCTAACTGTCCCGCATGACCGTTTGGACTCACTCAGAGAGCATAGCTTTTCCTCAGAATGCTACAGAATGGTGGTTTGGGGCCAGGCAGGGGTAGTGGGAGGTAGCTCTGTCCTCCAGGTACTGACAGTGTTAGGACGTACCTGGGGGATATAAAAGAGGCAGAAGCCAGCCCAATAGGTTTAGTCTAACGCCCTGTGGGAGATCAGAGGCTACAACAGTCAGTGTGAATGAGGCCGGTGATTCTGTCCAGGAGGGGGACAGGAGGGGCCAGAAGATTATGGAAGTACTAGAACTTGAGCTGGGCTTTGTTGTGATTTAGCTTATGAAAGAGGAACCAGAAGTTCGTCCTTGAGTAATGTTTCCTGTAACTGACCAGTTTCTTTTGAAATGGTTTGGGTCTGAGAGTCAGCTTAGAAGGAAGGGGGCTGTGATAGGGGAAAACCTGGCATTCTGCATTTATGCTAGTAGAATTTTGTTCTCTTTTCTTTGGGTAGCTGCATCGAATCAGGAAGGGTAAGGAAAGTCCCCTGGTTTCTTGTCAGTTGGGTAGAAACAAAGGAAACCATGGAATCAGCCAAACCAGGGATCCTGAGAGGCCAAGGGTGTACCAGCCAGACTTGGCCGGCTTGAAATAAGAAAGCGAAAGCTCACAGAGGCCCAAGAAGCCCTTCTCCCCAGTCCGGAAGCTGCTGCCCAGCAGAGTGGAAAGCCCTAGACCCCAGCCCACCCACACCGTGGCAGGAGCAGGGCCCTGAAGAGGCAGAAGCTGAGAGGCCTGTGCACGGCGCCCGCGGGGGTAGGCGGCCCATGGATAAGTTCCGGACGGTGCTGGACCTGCACCTCAAGCATCACAGCACGCTGGGCTACGGCCTGGTGACCCTCCTGACGGCGGGCGGCGAGCGCGTGTTCTCCACCGCGGTATTCCAGTGTCCCTGCAGCGCCGCCTGGAACCTGCCCTACGGCCTGGTCTTCCTGCTGGTGCCCGCGCTCGCCCTCTTCCTGCTGGGCTACGTGCTCAACGCGCGCACCTGGCGCCTGCTGACCGGCTGCTGCGCGCGCGGCGCCCGCTCGGGGGGCTGCGGCGCGGGGCGGCGGGGCGTCCTGGTGTTCGCGCAGCTCAGCGCCACCGCCGCGGTCGCGCCGCTCACCTGGGTGTCGGTGGCGCTGCTCGGGGGCGCCTTCTACGAGTGCGCCGCCTCCGGGAGCGCCCCCCTGGCGCGGCGCCTGTGCCAGGGCCGCGACCCCACCTGCGAGGCCCGGCTGCCGCAGGCGCCCTGCAGCCCGGCCCAGGCGTCCGACGCGCAGGACCTGCTGAAGGAGCTCAAGGCCCAGTCGCAGGTCAGGCTCCGGCCGCTGGCCACGGTCGGGAGGATGGGAGAGGGGCGCGTCCAGACCCAGGACCCCGGAAGACAGAGGAGAAGGGCGACTGTTTCCGTAGCACGAGTGAGAAGGAGGGAAGGCGCTCGTACGATTGCAGGCACCTGCGCTGGGCCGGATACCGCGCCAGGCCCTTGACCTCCAATCCTACGTTATCTTCTTGATACGCCGTGCCCAGGTCCAGTTGTTTGTCCAGCCAGAAGAAGGCAGAATTGTTACAATAAAATGGGTTGACCTGGCTCTAAAGCCACCACCCCACGCTGCTTCTGGGCATGTGAAGCTCAGAGGTTCTTCTTCTTCTTCTTCTTTTTTTTTTTTTTAAGGATTTTATTTATTTGACAGACAGATCACAAGCAGGCAGAGAGGCAGGCAGAGAGAGAGGAAGGGAAGCAGGCTGCCCGCTGAGCAGAGAGCCCGATGTGGGGCTCGATCCCAGGACCCCGAGATCATGACCTGAGCCGAAGGCAGAGGCTTAACCCACTGAGGCGCCCCAAGCTAAGAGGTTCTTGAACAGGAATGCTTGTTTCTTTGGATTTGTCAAAATTCCACGTTTTGAATTCTAGTGTAGTGAATTCTCTGGGCCTTGGACATGACTTAGAAAATGATTTGTCAAGCAGTTCTACCGAGGGTTTTGGGAGTACTGCCACTTCTTAAGAGACCAAGACCTGGGGCGCCTGAGTGGCTCAGTGGGTTAATCTTTTGCCCTTTGCTCGGGTCAGGATCCTAGGGTCTAGGGATTGAGCCCCACCTCGGGCTTCTGCTCCACAGAGAATCTGTCTCTCTCTCTCATAAATAGATTTTAAAAAAGAGAGCGAGACTAAGACCTAAAACTGTTGCTTGATCATCATAATCACTGTGAGTAGTTCAAACTCTAGGTAGGAATTTTTAAATTTGGGGGCGCCTGGGTGACTCAGTCGGTGAAGCGTCTGCCTTCAGCTCCTGTCATGATCCCAGGGTCCCGGGATGGAGCCCTGAGTGGGGCTCCCTTCTCAGCCAGGAGTCTGCTTCTCCCTCTCCTTCTCCCTCTGCCCCCTACCCCCTGCTCCTGAGCATGCTCACTTACTCTCTCTCTCTCTCTTGCGTGAGCGCACACACACACACACACACACACACACACACACTCAAATAAATAAATAAAATCTTTTTAAAAAGGATTTTAAACACATCTATCTATCTATCTATCTATATTAAAAATGTGGCTAAATTGCTGTTTTTTCTGTGTTTTTTCCCTAAGGTTCTGGGCTGGATCCTGATAGCAGTTGTCATCATCTTCCTTCTGATCTTTACATCTGTCTCCCGATGCCTATCTCCAGTTAGTTTCCTGCAGCTGAAATTCTGGAAAATCTATTTGGAACAGGAGCAGCAGATCCTTAAAAGTCAGGCCACAGAGCATGCAATAGAACTGGCCAAAGAGAATATTAAATGTTTCTTTGAATGCACGCATCCAAAGCAGTACAATACCCCCAGCGTCAAAGACTGGCAGCAAATTTCCTCACTGTATACTTTCAATCCAAAGGACCAGTACTACAGCATGTTGCACAAATATGTCAACAGAAAAGAGAAGAGTCATAGTATCCGATCTAACGAAGGAGATGTAGTGATTCCCATTCTCGGCTTTGTAGATACACCCGGTATTAACACTGCTGCTGAGTTATGACCTTATGAATGAATACAGGGAAAGTTCTTTTGAGTTTTCACTTCATTAAAAAATAAAAAGCTTTGGTATCATGTATGACTGCTCTTTTTTAGATTTTTCAAATTGTGGAAACAATTTTAAATCAAATAAAAAATTAGTACTTTGCCTATTTATTATATTAATTATAAAAAAGGAAGCAAAGTCTGGTGACTCACTCAAAGTGACAGACTGGAACTAGGTTAGAAGTTTTATATCCCTGTTCTAGGGTCCCTTTCACTGAATAATAATGAAGTCAAATAAAACACTTCAGTAGCAGAAACTGAAAGAACAAATGAACTTCTGACCCTTCTTTTAGGTTATCTGATGTTAATTTCAAATTCACTGTCTTGTAGATTACACCTTGTTTGGAACATTAAAATACTGGCATTTGGGGCGTCTGGGTGGCTCAGTGGGTTAAAGCCTCTGCCTTCGGCTCAGGTCATGATCCCAGGGTCCTGGGATCGAGCCCCGCATCGGGCTCTCTGCTCAGCAGGGAGCCTGCTTCCCTTCCTCTCTCTCTGCCTGCCTCTCTGCCTACCTGTGATCTCTGTCTGTCAAATAAATAAATAAAATCTATTAAAAAAAATACTGGCATTTTGTGGCAGTTACTAAACAAAAACCCAAAAAAATCATCATGAAAAGGAAAATAAAATTAAAAAAACACAAAACATGGAAAACTAGGATAATTGCAAGCAAAACTGTTGGTTTTCACTTGCAGGATCCAAGGGAAAATTTTAAAGGATTTTATTTATTTATCTATTGAATTTAGTGATTTATTGATTTAACCCAAGATAGCCAAAATACTATCATTTCAACATGTCATCCATCTTGAGAATTATTAATGAGCTATTTTGCCTTTTGTGTGTGTGTGAAATTGTGTCTGTGAAACCCAGTGTGGTTTTTTTTTTTTTTTTTTTAATAAACATATAATATATTATTAGCCCCAGGGGTACAGGTCTGTAAATCGCCAGGTTTACACACTTCACAGCACTCACCATAGCACATACCCTCCCCAATATCCATAACCCAACCACCCTCTCCCTACCCCACCCCCACAACCCTCAGTTTGTTTTGTGACATTAAGAGTCTCTTATGGTTTGTCTCTCTCCTGAGTCCATCTTGTTTCATTTATTCTTAAAGGATTTTATTATGGGAAATTTCAAATATAGACAAAAGTAGAGGGGATAGTGTCATGAACCCCTGTAGAGTCATGGTGCATCTTTAACATAGTACATAAGTCCGATAAAACCTTTACCGTACAAATAAATGTAGAAATACAGGTTATGACCTGATTTAGAGGATGGGAGGAGACTGAAGAAATCTGTGAGAAACTGAAACCGGAAGAATAGCAGAGCATTTCTGTTTGTAGAATAGCATGGCAAGGACTGAGGTGAGAAAAATCTTAGCACAGCTGGAAGCCTTAAAGGTGACTGGAAGAGGCAAAGCAAGGGACAGGTCATGTAGCTTCTTGAAGTCGTGCAAAGGAGTTTAGTTTTCATGCCATGAGCATTTTAGGAAGATTGTTTTGATATTCTTGTGGGAAGGTTATGGTGGGGAAGAGGGAGAGCCAACATGGAAATGGAGAGACTAGTCAGAGCGCCACTGCAGTGAAAAGAGGTGGGAGTGAACTTGAACTGGGTTGATGGTGATGAAAACAGATGTAGAGAGGTTCAAAGTAGATTTTGAACATAGACATACAGGCTTTGTTGTTGGAGAGGATACAAAGATTTATTGAAAACAATGGCGTCTACAGACAAAATTCTGTTGCTTGAAAATACCAGGGGACAATAGATTGTCATTTATGCACATCTCCCAAGTTTATGGCTGTTTTTTATATTTTTATAAGGCATGAGGGCACCTGGGTGGCTCAGTCGTTAAGCATCTGCCTTCAACTCAGATCATGATCCTAGGGTCCTGGGATCAAGCCCTACATCGGGTTCTCTGCTCAGTGGGGAGCCTGCTTCTCCCTCTCCCCCTCCCGCTGCTTGTTTCCTTTCTCGCTGTCTCTCTCTGTCAAATAAATAAATAAAATCTTAAAAAGAAAAAAAGACATGAAAATTGCAAAGTTGTTGAGCACCGGCCCTACTTAGCCCTTCTTACTCTCGGCAGATCTGTGTTGGCCTCTACTTGCCCTTTGTTGTGCAGGGTCATTAAAAAGAACTAGTCAGCAGAACTGAGTATCTTCTTGCTGTGTCATATGTTACAAGAAAGTTGACGGCAGAAATTGCACGATCAGTTTCTTTCTATCCCCCATGAATAATTTTGAAAATTGCAACATGCTTACTTTTATTTTGCTTCTTTTATTTCATTTTCCCATTTCTTTGGTATAATCTTCTCTCTCAGTGTTCCCCCTGCCCCTGGTCTGCTATTTTCCTTCCAACTTCAATGTCATAGTCTCCATTTGGCTGACTTATGCAACACTTTCTCCTGCACAGTCTTTATTAATTATTGTTAAAGTATATATGGTTAAGAGAAAAAATGATAATGGTAGAGAGCTGTGTGAAGTAAAAAATACTTCACTCCTTTGCAACATATTTTTACCAGAGGAAACCATGAACTCTGTGTCTACACAAATATTGTTGTACTCTAAATGTGGTTCTGCAACTTTGTCACATAAAGTATCCTTGTTCTATGTCCATATGGAATAGTTCCCCTCATTAAAAGTTGCTGCACGGTATTGTACTGATTAGTAGGATATGATCCCTTTTTTGTTAAAAAATATGCATGCAAATATACACACACATTCATATAAAGTATATATATAAAGTATATATAAATTTGTCAAATTTGGTCAGTTCCCAAGACTACTAATGAGGAAGAAGATTTTTTTCTTTAAACCTCATTTTTTTTGTTAATGAATGATAAATGTTAACTGTATAATTAGAAAAGGTTAAAAAGATTAAGATATAAAAAGATTAAATTAAAAGATTAAAAGATTAAGACCCAAAAAAGACTAAAAGATTAAAGCCTTACAAATATATAAGGCTTTGCAGTCAACAGGAAGTTTTGTATGTCTCTCTTCATTTCATTTTCACAAGTTTGTGGGATACCCATGAAACACATGACTGACACTTCCAAGTGAGGAATTGAAGGTTGGAGTGGTTATAGTACTAGTCCAAGGTTATACCGTCAGTGGAAGGCAGAACTACAACTAGGGAACTGAGCCTCTCTGGATCACGTGGTTCAAAGTGGTCACTTGGTGTTTTTATTACTGGGCCAGGTTTTTCCTTTTTTAGCCCACATGCTCTCATGTGCAGAAATATGCAGATGTCCTTAGTGACCCTTAATATTTTTCATCCCATTCAGGATCTTGGCAACTGTAGATAGCTGAGACCATTTTGAATAAACAGTGACATCAGGACATAGCAGTTAATTCATGGTGGGAACATGGTCACCACTGTTTGGTAGGACACACTACTCCTGGGAGCCTGTTCCCATATAGAGTCATCACGGGCTCACAAGCATTTCTACACGTGGTGCATACAGTTGATCCTTGAACAACTGAGGCTTAGAAGGGCTGATGCCCACACAGTCAAAAGTCCATGTGTAACTTTTGACTCCCCCCAAACTTTACTACTCACCTATTGTTGACTAGAAGCATTAATGATCACGTAAATATGTATTTTATATGTTCTATGTATTATTTACTGTATTCTTACAATAAAATAATCTAGAGAAAAGAAAATGTTTTGAAAGTTGTAAGGAAGAGAAAGTATATTTACAGTATTGCTCTGTATCGAAAAAAATTCTACATATAAGTGGACTTGTGCTGTTCCCATCTATACTGTTCCAGGGCCAACTGCATTTATTTGCTGGCTTGCCAAATGATTTTTTAAAATCACCTTGGTTTCCTGCTGCCCTAAAGACTCAACTTTAGAAAAGATTCAGTCACGGCACGGATGATTCCGTGCTGTGCTGGATTTGGCAAGATGATACAATTTACAGAGCATCATAAGATGAGGCATGGTCTCTTTGCTCTGTTCAAAGCCATGTATAGATACATCAGTGCTCTACAAACTGACTAAAGAAGCAAGTCCTGAGGGATAGATAGACTTAGAGATAGACTTAGCCCCCTACACAAATATCTCTGGCTGGAAAACATCTCGAAACCCCAAAGTTTCACAACACCTTATCTACCAGGTGTCTATTGTAAAAAACTCTTCCCGAGACAAAAGATGGAGAAATGCTCCCTGAGTCAGCCCCAGCCCCAGCTGCCACTGCCTGTTTCATCAGGGCAGACTCCCACTGAGTGCCTGCCATGTGTCAGACACTGGGTCTGCCCTGAAAGCTCAGCCTTGAGTTGACTGTCTTCTGTCTCTTCCTCTTCATTGCCTCCTTACGAAATCGCTCTTGTGAATTGCAATGTAAAGACAGTGGAATTGATTATATGACATTCTTATCTAAGGCAAGAGAACCGAATCAAAAAAGGGATACTGTCTGTCAAGATCCTTTGCCACAAGGAAAAAAACATTAAAAGTTCCAAATGAAAGAAATTTCTGTGAGATTCGGCAATTTATTGTCATTTAAAAAAATTGCGGGATATCCAACATAGAGAAGAGTAGATGAAACATTTGTGTACATTTCACAGGATAATTACACAGGAAACATCTATCTAACCACTGCAGAGAGGAAAGAAAGGGTACACCTCCAGCACCCCAGAAAACACCTGCTCCAAGTGTCACTCTACGGTCTTAATTCTCCCTGCCTAAAAGTGGTGTGTGTGTGGGGGGGATGGCAATAATTTCCTTACTTTAATTTATAGTTTTACCATCTATGTGTTCATTCCTAAATTAACGTATCTGTTTTTGAACTGTATATGAATGAAAACATTCTCTAATCATTTCCCTGAGAATTTTTTCATCTTTTTTGTTTTTATTTGATGGATTCACCCATAGTCCATTTAGAACAACTTATTTATTTTGATTGCTGGATAGTATTCTACTACATGAATATACCCCAATCCATTTGTCCATTTAACTACTAATGGACATTCGATTTGTTCCCAGTTTCTGGCTCTTACAAGCAATGTTGGGGTGAAGCTTCATGTCTTTGAACTCTAGTATACGTGTGCAAGTGTTGCTTCAGGTTGTGTAGACATACTCCAGTTTGCTAGATAATATCAAATGTTTGTCCTAAGGTGTACAATTCTACACTACTATGAGAGTTCCCACTGTTTCTCGCCTCTGCAACACTTGGTATTTCCAATTATTTACTCTTTGTCACTCTAGTGAGTATATAATGGTATTTCTCATTGTGTGTGTGTGTGTGTGTTTTAAGATTTTAAAAATTTATTTATTAGAGAGAAAGAGAGTAAGCACGAGCAGGGGAGGAACAAAGGGGGGGGTGGGGGGGGCAAGAATCTCAAGCAAACTCTACGCTGATCTCAGAGCCCGAAGCAGGGGTCTGATTCCACGACCCTGAGGTCATGACCTGAGCTGAAACCGAGAGTCGAATGCTTAACTGACTGAGCCACCAAGGCACCCCTCTCATTGTGTTTTTAATTGGCATCTTTCTAACCATTAAAGCTTTTTTGTATCTTTTCCTAGATTTCCCAGTCATTTGGATATCCTCTTACACAAAATGCCTATTTAGGGCTTTTGCCCATTTTTTCCCCCTTTTTTGGATTGTCTGTCTTTTTCCCATTGATTTATGCGATTTCATTGTTACTTATACACTTAGACTACCAAATATTTATTGAGTGCTTGCTTTGTACTGGGCATGTTCTTGATACTTGGGATATATCAGTGGACCAAGAGCAAAGACTCTGACTTTGTGAAGCTTACATTCTAAGGGAAGAGAGAGATAATGCACAGTAAGGATAATAAATAAGCAAATAATTGAATGTACTGAAGAGAAAGAAGACTGTAGGGAAAAAAAAAAACAACACAGAAAAAGAATACTCTAAGAGCCATTAGAAATGCTGGCGTTCTGAGAGCTGCTGTCCTCCCCGAGCAGTCACTTTTGAGCCGAGCCTTGAAGGGTGAGGAGTTAGTCGGCCTAAGTATTGAGCTAGGGGACAGAAGAAGACCACGAGGTCAGAGAGTTGAGGGGGTGGGGGCAGGTCACAAAAAGGTCACTTTGGGGTGTGAGGACTTTGGTTTTCATTCTGAATGAACTGAATAGCCACCTCACACGTTCCCTATAAAGCCTAAATCAACTGATAACTGAGTTAGACCAGTGGATACATGGGGTAATCAACCAAAGGCAAAAACATGCCAACTAAAAAAAGAGGAAGTGATACTCCCTTTTAGACTACAGATGGCCATAGTCCTGGCATTTGGGAAATGATGCCCAAGACCTAATGGAATATGTTACTGTGGAATTAAAGTCAGATGAAAAGTATATGTATATGTGTGCTTGGGTGTGTGTGTGCATGTGTGTGTACATGAGTTCTTTTATGGTGACTTAAGCACATTTTTGAAAGTTTTTTCTCTTTCTTCTTTTCTTTTTGCTAGGAGAATATTAGCCTCAGAAAACTTGGTTTGGTAAGATTATTGATAATGGAGATAAATGAGCTTGTATATTCAAGAGAACTTGTATAATCACAAATTGCTTTTAAAACTGTGGGTCACCACTTTTTTATACCATACACAAAAGTAAATTCAAAATGGATGAAAGACCTAAATGCGAGACAGGAGACCATTAAAATTCCAGAGGAGAAAACAGACAGCAACCTCTTTGACTTCAACTGCAGCAACTTCTTACTAGACACACCTCAGGAGGCAAGGGAAACAAAAGCAAAAATGAACTATTGGGGGATCATCAAGAAATGCCCGTTTCTGACAGGCATTGAGGAGGGCACATGATGTGATGAGCGCTGAGTGTTATATGCCCCTGATGAATTACTGAACTCTACACATCTGAAACTAATGATGCACTCTATGTTGGCTAATTTAAATTATAAAAAACAAGATAAAAGTCTTCTCCACAATGAAGGAAACAATCAACAGAACTAAAAGGCAACCTACAGAATGGGAGAAGATATTTGCAAACAACATACCTGAAAAAGGCCTAGTATCCAGAATCTATAAAGAACTCATCAAAATCAACACCCCAAAAATAAATAATCCAGTGAAAAAATGGGCAGAAGACATGAGCAGACATTTCTCCAAAGAAGACATACAAATGGCCAACAGACACATGAAAAAATGCCCAACATCACTCATTTATCAGGGGAATAAAGTCAAAACCGTGATGAGATACCACCTCACACCAGTCAGAATAGCAAAACTTGACTCAGGAAACAACAGGTGTTGGCGAGGATGCAGAGAATGGGGAACCCTCTTATACTGTTGGTGAGAATGCAAGCTTGTGTAGCCACTCTGGAAAACAGTGTGGAGGTTCCTCAGGAAGTTAAAAATAGAACCACCCTATGACCCAGCAATTGCACTAGTAGGTATTAATCCAAAGGAAACAAAAATGCTGATATGAAGGGGCAGCCGCACCTTGATGTTTATAGCAACACTATCAGCAAAAGTCAAATTATGGAAAGAGTCCAGATGTCCACCGACGGATGAATGCATATGGTATACCACATCTTCTTTACACACACACACACACACACACACACACACACACACACACACACATATAATGGATATGGTTACATCTTCTTTATATATATATATAAAGAAGATATATGTACATACATATGTACATATATATATATATATAACTTAGCCATCAAAATGAATGAAATCTTGCCATTTGCAGTGATGTGGATGGAACTAGAGTGTATTATGCTAAGCGAAATCAGTCAGAGAAAGACAAATACGATATGATTTCATTCATATGTGGAATTTAAGAAACAAAACAGATGAATAAAGAGGAAGGGAAGGAAAAATAAAATAAGATGAAAACAGAGAGGGAAATAAGCCATGAGAGACTGTTAAACATAGAGAACAAACTGAGAGTTGTTGGAGGGGAGGTGGGTGGGGGGAGGGCTAAATGGGTGATGAACATTAAAGAGGCCAGTTGTTGGGATGAGCGTTGGGTGTTATATGTAAGTGATGTATCACTAAATTCTGCTCTGGAAACCAATACTACACTGTATGTAAATTAACTTGAATTTACATTAAAAAAAATAGAGCCAGTAGCACAATAGTGGTGATAATTTTTGGATTTCATTGATTTTCAATTTAGGTTAAATAAGTTTTGAATTTGTCATATTTTAAAGACTGTATTTATTTACTCCAGGAATGATTTTTTTGCAATAGATTTTATGTATGACTTCTATTTACTCTTATATGTGTGTGTGTGTGTGTGTGTGTGTGTGTGTGTGTGTGTGTGTAGTTTTGTTTCTAATCCAAATGATTACATAGGTGTGATTTTGAAAGCCTTGGAAAAAAAATTTAAAAAATAAACCTTTGTGAGTTATTTTTAAATGATTCTCCTTGTCAAGTTTTGGGCTCCACTCAGCCAATGTCCTTATATTCACCCTCAATTTCTTAGTATATTCATTTTCAGTCATTCGAGAAACATCCAAACATATATTGAGAATACCTACCACACGTGGGAGTCTTTACAATACTGTGATTAACAGCTCAGTCACTGGAGACAAAGTAGTGTAGACTGGGTGGCTTATGGCCAACAGAAACATCTCTGACAGTTCTGGAGGCTGAGAAGTCCAAGATTAAGACACCATCAAGCTCAGTGTCTGGTGGGTGTTCCTTTCCTGGTTCATAGATAGCTGTCTTCTCACATGGTAGAAAGAGCAAGGGAGCTCTCTGGGTCTCTTTTATAAGGGCACTAACCCCTTTCATGAGGGCTCTGTCCTTATGACCTAATCGCCTCTAAATTCCATCACACCGAATGGATTGTATTATTTGAGAGAACACAGAACTTGGGACACCACCATTTTTAAAAAAGATTTATTTACTTTAGAGAGAGAAAGAGAGCGGTGGGGAGGGGCTTAGGAAAAGGGAAAGAGAGAATCTCAAGCAGACTCTGCTCTGAGCGTGGAGCCTATCGGGAGGCTTGATCCCATGACCTGGAGATCACCACCTGAGCTGGAATCAAGAGTTGGACCCTTAACCAACTGAGCCACCTGGGCGCTGGGGCAACACCATTTTATAGCAAGTAGTGATCATGCATGCTCCTTGTCTGAGAAGGACATTATTTCATCTCTCAACATTGCTTGCTGCAAACACACCCTGAGAAATGGCCCGGGTGAAAAAGCAGTCAGAGCCTTGCATTCCTGGCATACTAGTGAGACATGTGAGAGCGTGAACAGTACTTTCTGTCTTTCAAGCCCCCTTTCAAATCAACTCCCTACTCAAAGCATTTCCCAATGTCATCAGCCCACACTAACTTCCTTCTCTGAACTCTTATGACTGTACCTCTCAAACTCGCTGTAGCATTCATCCTGTATCTCTTTGTGTTACAGTAACTGTGTTTTCTCTTTTCAGCAGGATTTTATGCCTTCTGAGCTTAAAAAACATCTTACAAATCCCACAAACAGCAACAAAACTGATAAAAACAATTAAGATTAAATATTTTAAAATTTTATTAAGATGAAAAATGTTTAGGGGCGCCTGGGTGGCTCAGTGGGTTAAAGCCTCTGCCTTCGGCTCAGGTCATGATCCCAGGGTCCTGGGATCGAGCCCCTCATGGGGCTCTCTGGTCAGCAGGGAGCCTGCTTCCTCCTCTCTCTCTCTCTCTGCCTGCCTCTCTGCCTACTTGTGTTCTATCTGTCAAATAAATAAATGAAATCTTAAAAAAATGAAAAAAAATTTAAATATGACAAATGCTTCTTGAAATTTTAAGATATAAGATACATACCCATAGATAGTAAATCTGCACTTTGATAAATACATTATCATTGCTGTACTGGAAAATATGTTCCCAGATGAGGTGATCTCATATTATTTGCTGATCTTTTGTGTAAGACACTGCATTTCTTAAAGGCAGATTATAGAATAAGAAAAGCAATTATATAAATATGTCTAATATTTTACTTAAACATAGTAAAAGAATAAAATTTAAAAGACAGAAGTTGGTTTTTGTTTTTGTTTTTTTTTTCATGGTGTACTCACCAGCAATTTCGGTTTCTGATGTTCCACAGAACACTGTTTGGGAAACATTACCTCAGATAATCAGAGGCAGATGGAAAATCAACCGTTGTTTGGCTTACTTCATAATATTCTTAAATTGCACAGTCTATCCAAAAATAGCAACCTGAATAAACTCAAGTTTGAGACATGGTCAAGCTGTGGGGCAACTTTTTTCGGTGGCCAAGCAAGTAGATGGATTACATTCCAGATTCATTAAACCATACTTTATTTCACAGAGACCAAATCATCATGTGTCTAGGCATCTTTAAAGATCCCTAAAAGCACTTGGAGAGAGGGCAGCACGTAAAATCAAAAACAGATGTTTTTCCTCTCAAAAATCAAAACAATTCTAACCTCTTTCTCAGCTCCCAGCTCTGCTGAAGATTTCCTGATGAGATGATTGTTCCTATTCAATTCATATGTAATCTAAGACTAGCTTAAAATGAGTCCATATTCTTTAACGTTAAATCTGTTTGCCACTGTTCATACCAACAGAATTCCACAATTTTACAGGGTCATAAGCACATTTATCCCAGCTAACAACTGCCTACCTCTCTCTGCGGATGCATAATGAAGCTTTCTATAAAAGTCTTTTATTTTCTTAAAATCCAAAACTTTATTCCAGTTCCTCTATGTTCCCACTTCAACTGGAGATGGAATAATTCACACCTATTAAAATTCATGTTGGTAAGTATGGCTATTGGCAGACAACTGAAAGAGGTACTCTGGTTAAAGCTGTTGGTTTGAAAGTACATGTTCAACCACAATGAAACAAAGCAAAGGACATTTTTTGCCTTAGAAAGCAAGTAGAGAACAGGAGAAGAGAAAGGGACACAATTTGTAGAAGTTGGAAAGCAGACGGTAAATGGTAATTTTCCTAATGGAACTGAGAAATCTAAATCCCAAGCCAGAAGTGGAGAGAGATAAGAAATGAAATGATTTGTACATGGGACTCTTTAAAAAAGCCCAGGAATTAGCAGCATCTGTCACCCCTGGAAATGGGCTGGTGATGGGGCTAAAAACAGCTTTCAGCCAATCTCAGATCTCTGTCCCCATTCCAAGTGGCTGGGCAACCACTTCTCTATACCCTAGGAAAAGATGGGAATTTTAAGCTCTAGATACGGTTTTTCAAAAAGATTTCTGAACTGAAGGACACTGGGCTAGTTGAAGGCAGGGACATTATATTGAACACATGGGAATTAAGTTAAAATGCAGATACCGAATTTTTATTTTCCCAGCCTTCTTACCCAACCTGGCTCCCGGAATGTTGGCATTCAGGTCTTTATTCTCCGGGCAGTAGATTAGAGGAGCCAGATCTAGCGAATCTGGCTGCCCAAGAAAAGAGATTTCCATAAAACAACACATTTTGAGATTCACATTTAAATTCCCCAGCTTATTATCCTATGTTGAAGTCCATAATCTACAAACTCTATCAAAGTTCATATTTTATCCAATTTGAGTGGATAACCAAGGATCTCCAGAGATTTGAAAGAAATAAGAAAGACAGAAGTCAAAACAAAGAGAAAAGTCTACTTGGAGAAAGCAGAAATTACACACTTTAAAGAAATTATTTATTTTAGAGAGAAAGAGAGTGAGAGAGTATATGCGTAGGTGGGAGCCAGCCGGTGGGGGGGCGGGGCGGACAAGGAGACTCCGTGCTGAGCTAAGAATCTGATGTGGGGCTGATCCCATGACCCCAATATCATGACCTGAGCCAAAACCAAGAGTAGGACACGCAACCAACTGAGCCACCCAGGTGCCCCGAAATTATACACTTTTAAGAAAACTTTTTAAAAAACCACCATAATGGGGCGCCTGGGTGGCTCAGTGGGTTAAGCCTCTGCCTCCAGCTCAGGTCATGATCTTAGGGTCCTGAGATTGAGCCTCACATCAGGCTCTGCTCATCAGGGAGCCTGTTTCCCCCTGTCTCTCTGCCTGCTTCTCTGCCTCCTTGTGATCTCATTCTCTCTGTCAAATAAATAAATAAAATCTCTAAAAAAAAATGAGGGGTGGCACCTGGGTGGCTTAGTGAGTTAAGGCTCTGCCTTCAGCTCAGGCGATGATCTCAGGGTCCTAGGATGGAGCCCCACATCGAGCTCTCTGCTCGGCGGGAAGCCTGCTTCCTTCTCTCTCTCTTTGCCTGCCTCTCTGCCTACTTGTGATCTCTGTCTGTCAAATAAATAAATAAAATCTTTAAAAATAAAAGAAAAAAACCACCGTAATGATTTTAGAGATATGAGGAGACATTACATGTATGAAATGAGAATAGAATGGTATTAAAAAGCATTTAGAGAAAAAAAGAGTTCTTGGAGATTAACATAATACCAGAAATTAAAAATTCAGAAAGATTGGAAGATATATTTGTAGGAAATCTTCCAGGAAGTAAAGGATTACAATAAAGAGATGGGAACGAGAGAAAAGTAAATTAGTAGACTAGTCCAGAGGTCTATCATCCTACTAATAAGATTCCAGGAGAAAACAGAGGAAATAAGTAGAATAGAATAAGAAATCATCAAAGAAATAATTCAATGTTTCCCCAGATGGAAGAACATGGATTTCTTTTTTTTCCCCCCTAAAGATTTTATTTATTTAAGACCAAATCTGAGCATGCAAGAGAGAACACAAGCAGGAAAGGGCAGAAGGAGAAGCAGACTCCCCGCTGAGCAGGGAGCCCAGCATGGGTTCCATTCTGGAACTCCAGGACCTTGACCTGAGCTGAAGGCAGACACTTAGCTGACTGAGCCACCCAGATACCCAGAAAGAGATGGATTTCTACGTGAAGATTCTATCAAGAAACTAGAAGTGGAAAGATACAAACCCACAATGAGGTGCACCATGGTGCAATTTTGGAACATTGGGGATAAAAAGACCCCAAAGTTTCCCAGAGAGAAATTACAGACCAAGAATTGAAAATCAAGTGGCACTGAGCTTCTGAAAACCAACTGGAAACTGGATGATATTTTCACAACTTTATCTCCTATTCACTTTTTATTAGGAAGCTGCTAGAGCATACACTCTTCCAGAAGAGGGACTGCATCAAGAAACAACGGCCATAGGATCAGGAAAACAAGAGATCCCATAGAAGATAGACGAGAAGGGATTCCTAAAATGATGGCAAAAGGAAAAGATAAAAATGATGGCAATTTAGGGTGCCTGGCTGGCTCAGTTGATAGAGTAGCTGATTCTTGATCTCAATGTTGAGTTCAAGCCCCATGTTGGGTGTGGAGATTACTTTAAAAAAAAATGGTGGTAGGGGCGCCTGGGTGGCTCAGTGGGTTAAAGCCTCTGCCTTCGGCTCAGGTCATGATCCCAGGGTCCTGGAATCGAGCCCCGCATCGGGCTCTCTGCTCAGCAGGGAGTCTGCTTCCCTTCCTCTCTCTCTGCCTGCCTCTCTGCCTACTTGTGATCTCTGCCTGTCAAATAAAAGAATAAAATCTTTAAAAAATATATGTGTATATATATGTATATGTGTATATATATATGTATATATACATATATATGTATATATGTGTGTGTATATATGTGGGTATGTGTATATATATATGTATATATATACACATAAACGGTGGTAATTTGTCCCTCCATAACAAGATTAGCCCTGTATGGGTTAATCAAGGATTAGACAGGAAAAAATAAAAATTCTAACAAATTACGAGTTTTAATATTTTACTGGAAAATCACTGCAACCTCTTTCAAATAGTGTATGGTGGCTTTAAAACATGTCCACAGATTCTGCGAAATGCCTTCCTTCAAGAGGCAGAGATGAGTTCCTTCCCTTGGTTTTGTGCTGGACTTAGTGACTTGTTTCTGAGGAATAAGAAAAAGTGGAAAGGACGATATGCATGTTCAGAGCATGGGCCATAAAAGGCACTGCAGCCTCCTGGCTCTCACTCTCTCCTGGACGGCTCTCTTGATGGAATTCACTCCAGGCTGTGAGGATGATGAAGCAGAGGCCCATGTGGTGACAAACCAAACCCTCTTGCCCATAGCCACGTGAGTGGCCTGTCTTGAAATTAAATCCTCCGGCTGTTGGCAGGCTTCATAGGACAGTGGACTTAACTGATACCCTGATGGCAGCCTTGAGAGAAACCCTGAACGGGAACCATCCAGCTGAGCTGCTCTTAAATTATTGTGATTATTTTTGAAGATTTCATTTATTTGTCATAGAGAGTGCAAGCACAGCACGGGGAGCCGCAGGCAGAGCGAGGGGGGAAGCAGGCTCCCTGCTGAGCAAGTAGCCTGATGTGGGCCTCAATCCCAGGACCCTGGGATCATGACCTGAGCTAAAGGCAGAGGCTTAACTGACTGAGCCACCCAGGCATCCCTGTTCCTAAATTCTTGACCCACAGAGACAGTGGGATAATACATTGTTGTCATAAGCCACTAGGTTATGAGGTGATTTATTCCAAGGTAAAGGCTACTGAAATCTGCTCACTTGACTCTAACTAAGGTCCACCCTCCCAAATTTTGCTAAGTGACAGGACATCTCATTTCCTCTACCTGAGTGTCATAGACTTTTCTTCTGCTGGCCATGGGGCAATTTTTCAAGAGAGTTTTAGACTCTACTCATGTGTAAAAAGAACTATAATTTTGACAGGTTAAGGAAATGGGGTTTGCATATGACCAGCTACCGACTGGTGTGAGCGTCTCTCCATCCTTCCAGCGTGTAGTTCTCAGCAATATCGAGATCTTAGTTTAAATTTTGAGTAACTTTTCCCCCTGACTGTAATAGCTAAACAGCAAGACAACATTAGAAGGCTTGAGACTTCATTTTTTAAAAAATTTATTTATTTAACAGAGAGAGAGAGAGAAAGAGAGAAAGAGAGAGATCACAAGCAGGCAGAGAGGCAGGCAGAGAGAGAGGAGGAAGCAGGCTCCCCACTGAGCAAAGAGCCCAATGCGGGGCTTGATCCCAGGACCCTGGGACCATGACCTGAGCCGAAGGCAGAGGCTTTAACCTACTGAGCCACCCAGGCGCCCCGGCTTGAGACTTATTTAAGAAGGTAAATTGATAGAAAACGTAATGGATTTGAAAACATTGAGGGAACATGTATGTAAGTCACGAATTTGAGCATTAGTGATTAGCAGAGAGAAAGCTAAGAAAATATGAAAATGTTCTATTGTGAACTCCAGGGAAAACCAAAAGTTGTGGAGGAAAGGAAATCTCCTCTTAGGATGCTGCATGGTCCAGTGGTCTATAGTGTTTACACAGTCATGGCAGTGGAACCACTGAATATCGTTCTCAGTCCAGTTCCCATATAATAGGAGGGATGAGGGTCAGGAAGTTGACCTATATGCATGGTTAGGATGAAGGCTGGTGTGTGAGAAAGCCTTATATTTCTATGTGGGAATAAAAAATGATGCCTCCAGCTGAGAAATCAGGAAGAGCTATGTAAGATTATGACATAAAAAAATAGAAGGTAGGTGCCAGAAGAATCGGTTGACAGGAGTAGAAAGGAGGTGCTGATGTGACTGAGGAAATAGTGGAAGGCAGGACTGGGGGGAGGTCAAGGAGAGGAGGTAGGAAATGGTTTATATTCTTATCGGACCTTGAAGTGTGTGAATACATTTTTAAAAAGTAAACTTACAAAGAAAAGAGAAACAAGAGAATTACTAAAATGATTAGAATGTATGGCAAGAATCCGCAAATGTTACCAATGTTCCTAATTGGCGCTTTCCATCTTCAACAATCCCCAAGTCGCTTTCAGGGGTCCTCCAAATAAGGTTCTTAATCTACCGAGAGGAATATCTACATGACATTAGCTTCCACTTAAGATCTTCCTGTATTTTCTGAAGTGATTAAAAATAATTTTGTGACTGGAGCCATAATGATCTGCTGTAGAGAAGAATTTTGTTTGTTTCCTGAGATGACACAAAATCTTTAATGACCTCTTTAATTAGTTCTGGTGACTGTTTTGTTTTCTCTGTTGATTTAGAGTATGAAAAAAACATTCTGGTTATTGAATAGGTTTTTTCATTTTAGCCTTTCCTTCTCTTTGCAATGTCACTCAGAAATTTTTGAAGCAGGAGTCAGGTTGATTTAATAAATATTTATCATGCACCCATGGTATGATCATAACCTAGTGAGGGGGGCAGGCCCATAATCAAAAAACTATAATGTAGTGAAATTTGTGTGAAGATTAATGTCTGTGCACATCAGAGAAATGGGAGAGTGATAATTTGCCTGAGAGCTGCCTCAGATATTTAAGGAGTTGAGAGAGGTAAGAAGGGAAGGTTTTAGAGAACATGAGCCCTGATGAGGTTTTTGGAAGATGAATTGCTCCCCAGGCGTACGAGGAGGGGAAGAACATTGCAGGAACAAGGAAGACCACATGAAAAGGCAGAGGCACCAACAGCACTATGTACTTAGGGACCAAATTACTTTAGCATTGCCCTAAGGGCAAGGGCTGGGAAGCAGAGCAGAGGGGCAGGTCATGGAGGGCCTCAGGTGTCATCACAGGGAACTTACGCTTGGCCCTGCAGACAGTGAAGAGGTAGTAAGGAAAGTGGTGATACCATTGGGTAGAGATGATCATCCTGGTGAAGGATTTTTTTTAACTTGGTATTATGAAAATTTTATAAACACAGAGGAAAAGAGAATAGTATAATGAATCACTATAAACATAGATTTCAGAACTGTAAACATTTTTAAAAAGTGTCTATTACGCCAAAGTTTCACAAAAATAAACATAAATAGAGAAAATAATGTGTGGAAGCCTCTTGTACCCCTAAGTCAGTTTCAACAATTATCAACTCATAACCCTCTTATCTACACTCCAACACACTTCCCTGCCGCTTCCAGTCGGCCAACGGGAGAAGAATTAGGCACAACCAAGTTCAACTGCAGGAGATTGGGAGCAGGGGACAACAGTCGAAAAGACTGCGGCCCCGAGCAACTCCACAGTCTCGCTTTTATTAGATAGAAACAGTAACCAACAGAAGAGTCGATGAAGGTCAAACATTAGTCATATGCCTTGTAGATAAACAAGAAGGAGGGCAGAATATATCTGTACAAGCAGTATAAAGTTTATAGTTGAACAAGCACATTCAAAGGACTTATCTAAGTAGCCACAGGTGCTCTCCGGGGGGAAAGGGGAGATAACGGGAAAATGAAGCAGGCGGCGTTCCACCCTGAGCAAGCCGGGCATCCCCAGCGGCTCGGCTTCAAGGCCATATATCGTCCTCTCCCCCAGAGACCTGTTGCAGTATCTGTTTTTCTTAAGGCTGTATCTTAATGTGCTTGGTAACTAGTAAAATTTCCCGGGGGTTATATTTTAAGTAATACATTGTTCTGAGGGGTAGTTGCATTTCCCTCCATTCTCAGATTGTTCTGAGGCACATCCCGAATGTCATACAATTCCACCGGTAAATCTATGAGTATATGTCTTAGAAAAGAGTACTTAAAACACCCACAGGATGTATACCACTGGGTGTGAACGGTGTGAACTGCAGACTCTGGGGGATTGTGATGGGTCAGTAGAAGTTCATGAGTCTTACAAACGTACCACTCTGGTGAAGAAGTTAGTAATGGGGGGGTGCCGTGCAGGTGTGTGTGTTGGGGGGGCTGGTAAATGGGAAAGCTCTGTACCTTCCCCTCAGTTTTGCTGTGAGCCTAAAACTGCTTTTAAAAAGTCTTTTTAAAAAAATATTTTATTTATTTATTTGAGAGAGAGAGAGAGAGAAAGAGAGAGCATGCAAGGGGAGGGGCAGAGGGATGAGCAGACTCCATGCTGAGCAGGGAACCCAATGCGGGGCTCTATCCCAGGACCCTGGATCATGACCTGAGCCAAAGGTAGACGCTCAACTGACTGAGCCACCCAGACACCCCTAAAAAATAAATTCTTAATTAAAACAAAAACTAGAACAAAAACCACCCCAAAAAGCAAACAAAGAAAATCCACAATACCATTATCATATCTAAAAAACAATAATTCCTTAATATCATTAAATATTCAGTCTGTATTTAAGTTCCCACAACCCTTATAAAGGTATTACTTCATTCTTTTTTTTTTTTTTTAAGTTTGTTTATGCTCTAGTAATTTCTACACCCAACAGAGGGCTCACACTCATGACCCTGAGATCAAAAGTCACATACTCTTCTGGCTGAGCCAGCCAAGTGCTCCTAAGATATTATTTGTTTAATTTGGGATTCAAATAAGGTCCACATACCACATTGTCTTGTTCCTTAAATGTCTTTTTAAAATATCAGTTATTTTTTTAAGCTTTTATTCATTTACTTGACAGAGAGAGAGAGAGCACAAGCAGGAGGAGCAGCAGGCAGAGGGATAGGGAGAAGCAGGCTCCCTGCTGAGCAAGGAGCCCAACTCGGGGGGCTCCATCCTAGGTCCCTGAGATCATGACTGAAGGCAGATGCTTAACTGACTGAGCCACTCAGGCACCCCCCAAATATCAATTCTTTATTGTAGTCATTTGATTCAATATTTTAAAAATTGTTAATTGTCGTGAAATACATATCATGTAAAATTTACCACCTTAATCATTTTTAAGTGTACACTTCAGTAGTACTAAGTATTTCACATTGTTGTGCAATCATCACCACTATCCATCTCCACCTGCATCTTGCAAAACTGAAACTCCATACTCATTAAATGATGACTTCCCTACCCCCTTTCCCTGAGCCGCTGGTAAACCTCCGTTCTATTTTCTGTTTCTACGCGTTTGACTACTCTAGGAATCTCATGGGAGTGGAATCGCCCGGTATCCATCTTTTTGTGACTGGCTTCTTTCAGTCAGCGTAATGTATTCAAGGTTCGTTCACGTTGTAGCTTCTGTCAGGACTTCCTTCCTTTTCAAGGCTGAATAATATGCCATCATAAGTATATACCACATTTTGTGTATTCATTTAGCCTTTGATGGACACTTGGACTGTTTCAACTTTTTGGTTATTGTGAATAATGCTGCTATAAACATGGGGGTACAGACATCTCTTGGAGACTCTGTTTTTGATTCTTTTGGGTATATACCCAGAATTGGAATTGCTGAATCATATTTTTAGTCCAATTTTTAACTTTTTGGGGAATGACCACACTGGTTTCCATGGAGGCTGCACCATTTCCCATTCCCACTAACACTACACAAGGATTCCAGTTTCTCCATATCCTCAACATACTGGTTAAAAAAAAAAATCTGTTTTGTTTGTTTCTTGGTAATAGCCATCCTAATAGGCATGAGATAGTTACCTCATTGTGGTTTTAATTTGCATTACCCTGATGATCAAACCATTCAAGGTATTTGCCCATTTTTTTTCACTGAGTTGTTTATTTTTTATTGTTGAATGGTAGGAATTTTTTTTAAAAAAGATTTTATTTATTTATTTGTTAGAGAGAGAGAGAGCGCGAGCACAGGCAGAGTGGCAGGCAGAGGCAGAGGGAGAAGCAGGCTCCCTGCCGAGCAAGAAACCCGATGTGGGACTCGATCCCGGGACACTGGGATCATGACCTGAGCTGAAGGCAGCCACCCAGGCATCCCTGAACGGGAGGAATTCTTTACATATTCTGGATGTTAGCCCATTATCAGATATATTATCTGAAAATATTTTCTACTACTTCACAGGGTACCTTTTCACCGCTGTGTCCTTTGATGCACAGTATTTTTTTAAAAATATTTTATTTATTTATTTGAGAGAAAGAATGATAGAGAGAGAGCATGATAGGGGGAAGGGCAGAGGGAGAAAAGCAGACCCCCTGCTGAGCAGGGACCTCCCCCCCAACCCCAATGCGGGTCTCCATCTGGGAACTCCAGGATCATGACCTGAGCTGAAGGCAGTTGCTCAACCAACTGAACCACCCAGGCGCCCTGATGCACAGAATTTTTAATACAATTTGCCTATTTTTTTTTCCCTATTTTTGCCTGTGTTTTTGGTATCATAGCTGGATTTTTTAAGATTAAGATACATTATACTGATAGTTTCCAAATCAAATTCTGGACTAAAAGGTTTTTTTTTTTTTTTAAGAATTTATTTATTTGTCAGAGAGAAAGAGTACAAGCAGGGGAAGTGGCATACATTAAATAAGATATTACTCATTTTTGATAGCAGTATAGTACTCCAATAAACTGTAGTTTATTTGATCAGCCCTCTCCAGGCAGACTTTTTTTTTTTTTAGTTAATACAAATGAATCACCTTGTGCAAACATCTATAATATTGTGCCATGTTTGATTAATATTTTTTGTGACTTAAAGAAAAATACAAATATGCTGTCTTTTCCCAAAGTTGTTTAACATCTATCTATAAAGAGATGACAATATCCTAAATGACTACCATACCACTCTCACACACAACATAAGGAAGAAAACAGTGGTGGCTTTTCAGGAGAGAGCAGGACGAGAGGATCACTGCTGTGGTGATAAGGATGACAACTAAGGCAGTGGTAGTGTGTAGGGAAAAGAGGAACCTGATTCCAGAGATGTTTAGAGAAGGCGGGGTATTATTTAGCAAGACTGGGTGATATAATGAGCACTCTTACTTGGGTTTTTAAAGATTACTTCAATTTACCTATGAGGGTCAATAAAATCTCTTTGAGAATGTGTGCACTTTCATTTTATTATAGCCCCTATGTTTCTTAATTTTAGAACATGTGCCTTGAGGAAAATCAACCCTTGAGGGAGCCAAAGGACAAGTAGAATAAGGAACATTCACCCTATTTGTCGTGGAGCCTCTGGTCATGCCAGAAAATTCAGGGACAGAGCAAATCTGCAGTGAAGTTGGTTCTGCCTAATCAGCTCCTTCTTGAGCAAAGCAGAGTCCCTAGCGATTGGTGTAGGCACCCTAGCGATCCTCATGGCCGGAGGAGTCTGTAACTTCACAGACACATTCCATGTGCTTTATACTGGTATTTCGGGAAGCCTTTCCCTAAAATCTTGACCTTAGCAATAGAATGCCACACAAAGAAGACAAAATGTAGAACAATCTTCCAAAGTGGGCCGGTGAGACCTGGAAGTTAACATCTCAGTCATTCACTCACTCATTCACTCAGGACATTTTCCACTCAAAAAATCCCAGTAGGTGTTGGTTGTCAGGGACTGTCAGGTGCTGCAAGACCAAGATAGATAAGATGTGCTCTTTGCCGAAGGAGAACGCACAGACTAACTGGGGAAAAAAGCCACGTGAGAAAATACTCAGCATATAGGGTAGAGATATGTAGAAGGTACTAAAGAGACCAGAAATTAGTGGGCAACTCACTCAGTTCGGGGGATGGGGCAGGGAGATGGGCCACTTAGGATAGTCTTTACCGAGTAGTGGACATACGTAGGAGGGGGAACTGGACTTCACCTGACGGGTAAGGACTATAGGATGGTCTAGAAGCTGTGTCCCATAGACAGGAAAACAGAGCTTTGCAGTGTGGCTGCAGCGGTATCTGATTTGTATATGATAGAAATCACTTGATTCTGGAGTGGAGAGAAATAGACATGAAAAATCACACCAGGAAGCAGCTTAAAGAGTACGGATGAGGTCCTGAACTAAGAAGAAAAGAAAGATCAGGGGGAGTTTAGGATGTAGGATTAACAGGGCTTGGTGACAAATTAGATGTAAGTGTAAGAGGGAAGGAGGAATCAGAAATTAACACGAGGCTTTTAGCTTTAACAATGGGGTGCTTATCTAGGACATAGGGTGTTGGAGGGAAACGAGGTTTTGCAGGGAGGGAGAGGACATGATGCGCTGGCTTTGGGATGCACCAAACATTTGCCTCTGGGACATGTAGGCGGAGTAGGGAATAGGAGCAGTTGGATGAAGAGGGTAGAGAGGAGAGGTTTTCTGGGCCAGGTGGTACTACCCAGGGACAACGTCTACTTTGAGCAAAGTGCCAAACTCTGAGCCTGCATGTAGCAAAATTTGGGCAAGGAAGAGGAACTGGAGAAGAATGAGAGAGACTTAGAATCAACAGTCAGCTGAAATACAAGAGAGGAGTCAGGATCGAGAAATTTAAGGTAAGCACCGGTAAGCATTTTAACATAGAATTAGACACTTTCGAAGCCGGGTCTCTTCGGCAATTGGGGCTGCTGTATCTGAACTCCACAGACTTGGTGGCTTACACAATAGCAGACATTTATTTCTCACAGTTCTGGAGGCTGGGATGGTCAAGATCAAGATGCTAGCAGATTCAGTGTCTGGTGAGGACCCTCTCCTTGGTTTACCGGTGGCTGTCCTGTTGTATCATCACACGGAGTGGGGAGAGAGAGATCTTGTGTCTCTTTCTCTTTTTCTAAACATTAGTCCCATGATGAGGGCCCCACCCTCATGTCCTAATCTAACTCCAATCACATCCCAAAGGTCCCACCTCCAAAAACCATCACATTGGGAATTAGGGCTTCAACATATGAAGTGTGGTGGGAGGCAAACATTCAGGCCATAGAACATTTTCTTACTACATCATACTTTCTTAAGTTTTGCCAGTAGAAGAAGGGAAACAGTGTTAAGAGAATGTTTTTTTTTCCTAGGATGGTAGAGTCTTGAGTTTATTTTTAGGCTATGAGAAGGAGCCCAATGGAGGATGAAAGTGGATCAGTGACAGAGTAAAGTCCCCAGTGAGGTAGTGGGAACTCGAATATGCCTGGGTCTGTGTCAGAATAAGCAATTCCACAGGTTAGTATTTATTTATTCAATTTGCTGTTTTCTGGGGTCTTTCTCATGACACCATTATCACCTTTCAGATCTCAGTAACCTTATTAATGTAATAAAGTAGTCCACTTTAGATCTCTCCAAGACCATGTTTGGTCCTAAACTTCTCTTTTTATAGCTTTTTTCTGTAAAGTGCACCATCCCAGAACTGAAAAGCTCTTTCTGAGTTATTGTACGTTTCTTTCCTTGCCTCCGGGCCAAATCTGCTGCAGATGTTTCTGCCTCTAGAAGGTAGCTACCAGGCACAGCATCAAGACTTAGTTCAACTCTGTTCAACTCTATTTAACTTTAGATCATGGAATATAAATCTTTGCCAAGAGACAGTTGGCCCCGTCTATGCACAGAAACACCATCTTAATCAACTGCTGGACTGCTGGGCCTGAAGTAGTTGAATTCTTGGCAAAGAATTGCCTTTTGAGTTGTCGAAACCCAAGCGACTGGTTTGGGGGCTCCTTTCCTCTCATTCATTCTTTGCATCTGACATCCTTGTGAGGGACTCCACCCAGCAGGTGTTCAGAAAAACTTAAAAAGCCAGTTTTTCACATCACGAGGAGGTTGAAAAATATATTGTTTATACCCGGAGCTTTTCCTGGCCACCAGAAATGCCCTGGGCGGCCAGAAGACAGTCACAGGTCACACTTGACAGGAACTACTGATGGTGGGGGAGGGGATTTGCTTCTTCCTGTCAGTTTTAAGCGTCTGCAGCAGTAAAAATTATGTCTATGGACACTTTTACTTATTAACTCTGGCTTTTGTGTGGCTTTCCCTGGAATGGTTTTATTCCCCCCCCAATAGTGGCATTTGCTAGCTTTTCACAAAATTCTCTATGAACCCTTGAAAAATCTTTCCCAAAGGGAAACAATGTCATTTATTTTACATCTTCGGGAAAATCGCCTGACAAGCCTTGGTAGTCCGGTTTTGGGGGTTTCTGTGGCTTTCCTTGCCGCCTCCTGATGGCTCATGGGAGAAGAATGAGGCACAAACAAGTCAGCTGCAAGAGAAAGGGAGTGGGGGACAACAGCAGAAGACTGTTGGCCTGAACAACGCCTCAGTCCCGTTTTTATTAGATATAGACAGTAATCAACAGAAGAGCCGAAGAAGGCTAAACGATCATAGGCCTTGTAGATAAACAAGAAGGAAGGCAAAATATGTCTGGTCAAGCAGTATGAAGTTTATAGTTGAGCAAGCACGTTCAAAGGACTTATCTAGGGGCGCCTGGGTGGCTCAGTGGGTTAAGCCGCTGTCTTCGGCTCAGGTCATGATCCCAGGGTGCTGGAATCGAGCCCCACATGGGGCTCTCTGCTCAGCAGGGACCCTGCTTCCTCCTCTCGCTCTCTCTGCCTACTTGTGATCTCTATCTATCAAATAAATAAATAAAATCTTAAAAAAAAAAAGGACTTATCTAATTAGCCACAGGTGCGGGGGGTGGGGCGGGGAGATAACGGGAAAATGAAGCAGGCGGCGTTCAGCCCTGATTGGGTCGGGCATCCCCAGCTGCTGGGCTTCAAGGCCGTATATATACCGTCCTCTCCTCCAGAGGCCTGTTGCCAGTATGCGTTTTTCTTGAGACTGTATCTAAACATGCTTGGTAACTAGTAAGATTTCCCAGGGGTTATATTTTAAGTAATACATTGTTCTGAGGGACAGTTACATTCCCGAAGGATCGTTTCTCCATGCACCAGCAGCGGTTTCAGAGCGCAGGAGAAGCTGGGGCAACTTGGAAGCCACAAATCCGTTTGCTGCGTGGGAGAGCTCTCCAAGAGGGCCTACGACCAAATGCGTCTCTTTTCTTGGAGACAGAGGAGACCCTGCTTGTGATCCAGGTGGAGTCTCAGGTAAGCACCTCCCGTCACGATGTTGTTCCCTTTGTGTTGGGGTGCGGGTGGAGAATGGCTCATTGGGGCGCGGGTGGAGAATGGCTCATTGGGGCACAGAAGTGTAGGTGACCGAGGTTTTCTCCCCCGGCATGTGCATGAGCACTCCACCTGACGCCTGGGCTCTTTTCTACTTCTGGGTGTGCGTGAGAGAGCGTGAGCCACGGCCTGCTGCAGAAGGTAACCTCCTCTGGCTTCCCTCCACCGTCATCTCCACCTCTCCATCTCTGCTTCACAGGGAAGATCGAGGCCACAGACTATGAGCTCTGTCGAGGTCTTCCTCTAACATCTCCCATCCCATTCCCAGCCATGCCCCCTCTCACCTTCTTTGCTCTTCTCTCAGGGGATGGCGTCGCCTTTGTGTTATTCAGAGTCGAACTGTTCTGATCTGGATCCTGACCCCTTCCACCTCCCCGGAGCCTTGCTTCCTTGGTCATTCCCTCTCTCCCGGATCTTCAAATGCCTGCATTCTTTAAAAAAATAAAATAAAATAAATAAAAGAGCAAACAGCCACCCAGCTTTACCCAGGTATTCTCCATCTCTTTCTACTTACAATCAAGTTCCAAGAACCATCTGGAATAATCACGTGGTACCTCTCTTCCTGCTGACTCCTTAATCCACTACAGCGGGTCTGCTGCCTCCATCTTGCCCTGAGACTGCTCCGAGGCAGAGGCCCTCTCCTTATCAAACCCAATGTCCTTTCTCTGGCCTTTCTTGGCTTTTCTGAGGCATCTGCTGCCTCTGGCCACTCTGCTCTCCTTGAGACTCTCCCAGCTTTCATGTCACCAGTTTCTCCCATGTCCTTCTGTGATGGAAAGGTCAGCCTCACCTGTGTTCTTCTTTCTCTGCTGCCTCTTGATTGGTGGTATTTGTTGAGATTCTTTCTTCCTTGCATTTCTTGAAGTCCACGATCTCCCCAGTTGTTGCCATCCACATCTGCTGCTTTTATTATTATCCACGCACCGATGACTCCAAAGCCCATCTCCAGTCCAGTCCTCTCTTCTGAGCTTCTGAGGTTGTCTGAATGTTTCAAAGTTACCTCAGACTCAGAATAGTCACAGCTTATTAGCTTCTTTCCTAAGCCATCTCCTCTTCTTGTGGTCCCTCATTCACCCTCTCAAGGGAGACAGAGACTCGCAGGACCCTCCCTCCACTCACCAGCCTGGTCTTAATGTGCTTCAAGCACCAGCAAATTTAGCTCCTTTGTCATTTCATATCCAACTCCTTGTCTTTGTTACCCACCTCTTGTCTCACAGGTTGTTAGGAAAATTAAGTGACACACCACATAATGGATGTGCCTGGCACCAGATAAAAATCTTAATTGAATCCAAAACCAAGAAAGCAGCATTTCCAGGTGCTTCTATTGTTTGGTATATACCACAGGGAATTAGCACTTCCTCTTTTAAGCCATTAAAATCCATATGATTCACACACTGCTTGGAAACACCAAGTCACTAAGTAGTCTGTTGGCTTGAAAGATTTAGGCCACTGGGAGGTTCCAGAAATCAGGATTGTTCTGGCTTTGGAATCCTTAGGTGACTCCTGATGGGATTTAAGTTTCCAGGAAAAATAGTCAAAGTACCAGAAACGTATGAGTTTTGTTTGTTTCTAAAGAGCTACCACTGATTCAAAATGTCTTCTCCCTATGGTGTCTACCTTTCCTGTGACTTGTGTGCTGGACAGATGTACATTATCTTGCATGGTTTCTAGGTCTCTCTTGTGACCCTTTCCTTTCTGTGAGGAGGAGCGCGATTGTAAAGCCAAATTTATTTAAATGAGCGTTCAACATGTGAAAAATGTCATAAGGTTTATTCGCTTTCGTATTCTCCAGGATGTTGCAAATTATCTAGACCTTTCACCTGTTTATCACACAGTGAACTTCGTGGCATTACTGTAACAGAAACAAACACAACACTACTTGCTCAAAGAATGCAGTAAATTTAGTAGCTCATGTAACAGGCAGAATTTTCTTCTTTCAGTCTATTCATCCTTGCCCTCTGCCCTATGTCAGCAGCAATTGATTGTGGTCTGGGGAACACCATGTCCTGACTGCCTTAGCTCTCACTGGCTAAGCGTTAACTTTCAACTGGGAAAGAGCCACTGTGCCCAGGGGATGGCAGTGGAGCAGGGGATAACAGTGACTTTTCCTGAAGGATGGGTTGCCTAATAAAATGGTGGGCAGCCGAAAAGGAAAGACATCATTCTATTAGTGGAGATATAGGCAGCCAACAAATATCCATTACATGAAGCAGAATGAAAGCAAAGGAAGTAGAAGGGGAATAAAGGATGAAGTAAAGGAGTTGCAAGAAGAATCTTTGGGGAAAAAAGGAAAAGAAGCAGAGATAGTGGCAACAGAGATCCTAGAAGGAAAAAAATGGAAGACAAAAGAAAAGAAAAACAAAGAAAGGTTTAATTGGGAAAGACAGAGTTTGAGTTTGAGGGGGGACAAGAAATTATCCTAGGGCATTTATTTCTTATCTGTTTTTAGTGAAGGATTTCCAACTTTTGATGTGTTTTGTTTAGCTCCTCCTTTCATAGTGAAACACTTGAAAAAGAAAGTTTTGCTAATGATTGCTGTGGCTTTGCCTTATTCTCAGTTGTAGAGTGACTATTGCTGGTTGAATGAGAACTGGGTGTCTCCTCAGATTATAGACTGTGTATTATACTGCCACATTCCCTTTCCTTCTTTCTGCTTATTTGCCCTAGCCACTGCTGGTCAACCACTGTGAACGTCCAGCTTAAGTTCTGGAAGGTTCACCAGAATGAAGAACTACAGCAACTGGGCAGATTTTTTTTTCTTTCTTTTAATAGGCAACTAAGCAGCATAAGCAAACTTTGCTCTCCTTTTTTTTTTTTTTTTAAGATTTTATTTATTTATTTGAGAGAGTGAGTGAGAGAGAACGAGTGGTGGGAGAGGCAGAAGGAGAGGGAGAGGCAGGTTTTCTGCTCACAGGACACAATCCCAGGACCCTGAGATCATGATCTGAGCCCAAGGCAGATGCCCCACCGACAGCCACCCAGTGCCCCACTTGGCTCTCTTTTTAAAGAAGCGAGTGTTTGACCTACCAAGTTTCTAGGGTTGGGTCAGTACCTGTCATGGACTTCAGTGTTACCAAGGAAGGAGGAATTAGCCTCCATAGCTGACGGAGGAGGCTGTGAAACGTAACAACCACTCAGAATCTAGTGGCCCAACTGACACACCCTTAACAATGACTAATACTATCTCTTTGAACGTTTATTGTTTTCATTAACATTTAGCACAACTTGATTAAAATGGTCTCTTGGGTTCTAAGAGTTTTAATGTCATTCTCTCACTTCACGCATCTGGTTTTCCATATTTCTACATTGGTCCTTCATAAACAGAGAGATTAGGGGACTTTCCACTTATTCATAATAGTCTATTCCAACTGCTAAAGAGATCCAGGCTTCTAATAACTAACGGATGAACTGAAGAGATTTGAGGAGACAATAAACGAGTGCGGGCTGCTGAGGGAAGGAGTTCTGATTCCTGGCAGCGCTGAGTAGTGAACAGGCCACCACAGCAGGTCTCGCCAGTGAACAGTGCAGGCAGCCACCTGGTGATGTCGTTTGAAGAGCAATAAACTCTCTCTCTGCCCCAAATTTTCTTCCCTTTTGGCTTTGCTGAGATGATAAAAATCTTGCATTGATCAAGATTTGGGGTTCAGAGTGAAGACTTATGAAATAAAAATATCATATAACTCTGTAGTTATGTTGTGCAACTTCCACAAGGCCTTTATCAGAAAGGCTCCGCTTCACACGAAGCGGGTGAAAATACACTTGGAATCCAGAGGATGGTGTGCAGCCTTTCTTTAGTATGAAACCTTTACACAGAAATGTTTCTGTTTTCAGGGGTCACCTCTCAGCGTTTCATTGATCTCTGATGGTCTTTCTTACCTTTTCCTTTCTGTCTCTTTCCTCCCTGTTAACCCAGATACTCCCCATTAATTCTTTGTGTCCAAGGTCAAGGAGACCCAATAGATCTTTGGCTGGGAATTACAGACCTGTGCTGTACATTAGAGTAGCTGCTAGCCACACAGGACTATAGAACACTTGAAGTGTGACTAGTGTGACTGAGGAAATGAATTTTTAATTTAATTTTAGTGCATTTAAATTTTAAAATTGAAACTATTAAACAATGCTAAGCACAGTTTTATTGTTTTGGTAGCACTACATTGTAATGGAGGCTTTGAAAATTTAGCATCAGATTGAGATGTGCTAAAAGTATAAAATACTACATAGTTTAAAGACATTTAGAAAGAGGATGTGATGTAAATGGTCTCAATAATTTTTATATTTACCAAATGTTGAAATAGTAATATTTTGGATAGTCTATTTTTAAAAATTTTGGATAATTAGTCTAAATAAAGTATATTATTAAAATTAATGCTCCCTGCTCCTTTTCACTTTTTAAAGTTTTTATTTATTTATTTGAGGTGGAGGGGGAGAGGCAGAGGGAGAGAAAGAGAATCTTCAGAAGGCTCCGCACTGAGTACAGAGCCTGAAGCAGGGCTCGATCCCGCGACCCCAGGTTCATGACCTGAGCTGAAATCAAGAGTCAGACACTCAACTGACTGAGCCACCAGGTGCCCCTCCTTTTGACTTTTTGAATGGGCCTATTAGAAAATTCATATATGTGGTTCTACTTCTAATAAACAACACTTTTTAGATTCTCCCCTTCTTCAGGATAGAGCACTTACTGAATACAGTAGTCTTTGTTTACCTGCAGTTTTGCTTTCCACAATCAACCACAATCCAAAAGCTGATTATCCTCCCTCTGACTTCTTGTCAGAAGATCCACAGTAACCGAACTCTCCATCACGATGCCTACATCAGTGACCTCACTTCATCTCATCACATAGGCATTTTTTCATCTCCCATCATCACAGAAAGGTGAACATAGTACAGTAAGATATTTTGATAAAGAAATGCCCACATTTCTATAACTTTTTTATGTTATATTGTTGTAATAGTTTTGTTTTATTGTTATTGTTATAAATCTCTTACTGTGCCTAATTTAAAAATTAAACTTTATCACATATAGGAAAAACATAGTACATATAGGGTTTAGTACTATCTGTGGCTTCAGGTGTCCACTGGGGGTCTCGGAACATACCCCTTGTGGATAATGGGGGTCTACCACTCAGTTTTCTCTCTTGGTTAAGTAGGTCACTTGCCCATACCACAAGTTCAATCCAAAGATTTGTCTCCCTCTCTAAGGTGAGGAGGAAAAAAAAGATGGAGAACGAGACTTATCCTGAAGCCATCACCGGTTCTAACATTCCACATCATTGAGAATATCAGATTTAGTCATCTTTAGGTGGGCAGGCAATGAAGACAGAGGGCCAAGGCAGTTGGATGGCTGGGTTGGAACAGAAAGGAGAGCAAGGTGTGGCCAGGTAACAGAATACTCCAGAGCATTTTCAAGAGGGCTAGATGGGTACTGATTTAAGAGGGAGGCCCTTAGACATGAGTATTTGGGGTTCCTGGAGGGGTGAATGTAGGGAAAGAGGAAACAGAACAGAAGATGGAAACATCCCAAAAAGAAGCTTTGGGATGGATGGTGGCAAACATTCTTCTGGAGGCATCAGTTTAAAATACATGGCATTGTGATATCCCTTCTGATGTCAGGTAATATTCATCTTCTTGATTTGACTCCTGGTCTTCTGTGGAACTGGCTTGAAGTTCCTTCCATGGTTGCCACAGCTGCCTCAGTGACCCTAGTCAGTCCTTAGAACTGACCTTCGTGTCCCTTGAACAGACAGCCGCATGGGTAGAAAACAAACCATTTCCTCAGAGTCTTCAAAATCCAAAAATGCAGAATTTCAGTCGTTTTTGGTGCAATTTAAACTCATTTATATAATTTAAGATACTTGTCATATTCAATTATGCCATTTTTTATACATGAGAGAGGCCATTAGTTAGGATCAGCTAAATCCACTAGAAACAGACCTGGGACTGTGTCTTCAGGGTCCTGAGTCCTAGCTGAGGTCTACCACGATCACATCACTTACACCAGTTCTAACTGAAGGGTCCACACTACTTGTAACTTGGAATTTCAGTTCTCTGCAGAGCACAGTAGATTCTGGACCGCATAGAGGTCACCTGTGTGTGCTGATGATTTGGTAAAGATTATCGTTTATTTAATCCAGTACATTTCGAAATTTAAGTATGTTCTGGTCACAGACAAAGCTTGTTTTGTAAGGTTTTTTTTGGAGAATAAAAATGACAGCAAAAATTCTAACTGAATAAGCTTTGGGGTAAGAAAGTATTTTCAAAAAACATTATTTACCTCTCATTTTGGGGGTTTCCTTAGCCTGACCATTGGCAATGTTTCATGAGAATAGGAAGACATTTGGTTGATACTATCTAAAAATTACATGAATTAAAACTAAATGCTATTTATGGGGCTCCTGGGTGGCTCAGTGGGTTGAGCCTCTGCCTTCAGCTCAGGTCATGATCTCAGGGTCCTGGGATCGAGTCCCGCATTGGGCTCTCTGCTCAGCAGGAGCCTGTTTCCCCTCCCCCCACCCCGGCTGCCTCTCTGCCTACTTGTGATGTCTGTCTGTCAAATAAATAAGATCTTTAAAAAAACAAAAACAAAAAACTAATTACTATTTAAAAATATTTCAGAATTAGCATGCAAATAAACAGCCTTGCCTTGGTAAATTACAAATTATCAAGAGAGAGTAGTTTCAGGAGGCTGAAGTGATAAACCAAGCCAATATATGAGAGAAATCATATCCATAGTTATTAAAAAATATGGAAAGTGTTATAAATGGCACTGTTTCTATAGAGAATGCAATATTCAGTATCTAGAAATCGTCTATAGTGATCTCTATGTTGTATCATTTCATCTATTTTTTCCAATGAGAATAGATAAATACATACATAGATACAATGAGAATAGATAAATACATTGTATAAATACAACTGTGTAGTTGGTATGCTTTTTTCCCTATTACCATAAGTAAAAGAAATCAGGGGACTCTGTGAGGATGGACTATATGATGTGTGAATTCATGTATCTATCTTATAAGGAGTTATTTGTATATGAAATTTTATGGATATAAGATTGAAAATGTATACTTTATCAGCAAAGAAAAAAAAAACAGCTTTAAACCCTAGTGCCCTGCACTTCAAATTTCTGGCTGATATATAAGCCTTTCACAACCCATGCTATTATTAAATGACTGGGAATTTCTATGGCTCTGTATGTTTAGATAATATTAACTCCTTAGCTGGCCATCCTGAGGCATTTTCCACACAATGCTTCATTTTTTCCGTCTGTATTTTTTCTCCTCTAGCTTTTTCAGAAATGTTACTCCTATTTCTGTCACATGGTCGCCTTTCAGTCTGTCTTGCAAGAATGTAACATCAGCAGCCCAATGAACCTAAGAAAGGGGGAAAAAACCAGGCCTGTGTCATTTAGGTTTAAGAAAAAAACTCTCTACATTTTTCTCTATTTTCAGCTTTATTCACCCAGTAAGGGGCTGACTTTCCTTATGGGATGACAGAAAAGAGCTGGCTGTGTGGATGAAGGGCCCTTTCCTGCGTGTCCTCCAGGGATGATCAGGCCGTGTGTCATCTCTGTGGAGTGAGTCGGCAAAGAGAAGAGTGGGCCGGGCCAGGCCCAACCCAGACGATTCTGGGGCCAGCCCAGAGATACGGGCCCACTCCAGCACAGCTGAATTATGGGTCCATCTTCTCAAGAAGAACACAAATTCCTAACTCAAAGATAGGCTTGACCCAATGTGCCTTGTCAAGCAGAACTTCAAGGATAAATGGATTCTTAAACAATTTCTTTGCAACTGACTTGCATTCAGTCATTCTGTCGTCGGCTAAATAACAGAATCACGTGTCCTAACAACACCGAGCAATCGCTTAGGGCTTTGAGAGCTTTGAAAAAACCTCAACTAAATAATTACAAACATAAAATTAAAGATTGAAATTACAGAGATGAGGGCGCCTGGGTGGCTCAGTGGGTTACGCTGCTGCCTTCGGCTCAGGTCATGATCTCGGGGTCCTGGGATCGAGTCCCGCATCGGGCTCTCTGCTCAGCGGGGAGCCTGCTTCTCTCTCTCTCTCTCTCTCTCTCTCTCTCTG